>NC_138868.1:15520122-16120122 GCF_965194805.1 Balaenoptera borealis
CCTTAACATTGACAGGATGCCTCACCTTGACCTGGACCCTCAGAGTAACAAGGAGAGGGCGTGGGAGATGGTTCAAGAGAACGCTTCCAGTTCCTGCGACTGTAAACTCCCTGAGGATGGGAGCCCCCTGTGTCTTATTCTTTGCTGGATCCCTAGGGCCCAGCACAGAGCCAGGCTCACAGTAGTTGTTCATTAAATATCTTCAGAATGGCTGACTGACTGAACGACCCCATGTGCAGTGAAAGTGGATGAACAGAGGGCCAGTTCATGCACGCTAGGACAGTGGAATCCTTGATCAGAGTGGGAGCTACTGATGGTTTGGAAGACTTCAAACTGCTCACTGTGGTTTCTTTGTAGGAGCCAGCTGGGCACGTGCTCCTGGGAACCTTAGAGCTCTCATCTCGGGGCAAAAAGTGAGGGCCAGCTCTCTCTTCTGATAGGAAACCCCTTCTGACCTACCCCCTTCCGGGGTGGATTCAGGACGAGCCAGCAGGCTCCCAGGAGAGACAGGCCCTGCTGGCTGCAGGCAGTGCTGCCAGGGCTCTGCGCCTCTAGTGCTCCAAGCTACCTGAGCCCAATCACAGTGGTGATGGCAGCCGTCACCTTTTATTGGAGCCGTTTTGTGCCAGGGTCTTTGCTCTGTGTTCTATGTATACGATCTCACGTAACCTCCCACCACGCACAGGGGCGGTGAGCCCCATTGCACAGATGATGAAATTGAGGCCCAGAGACGTGCAACACCCTGTCCAAGGTCACACAGCCAAAGGGACTGAGCTGGGGCTAAATGAGGTTCTGTCAGACCCCAGAGCCCCTGCTCTGGACCACTCAGCCTAGGACATGGCACTGGTGGCAGGGACCCCAGACCCAGCCCTGGGACCCAGGATGACCCAGCCAGGCCCTCTGCCCTGAGGAGGAGTGGGTGCTTTATCTAAGGCTGGCACAGGAGCTGCCTGGGACACATGTGAGTCTCATCATCTCAGCAGGGGAAGCTTTTTGGGAGAGGAGACACCCCTGGGGCCTCCACAGCACCATATCCAGGGCAGGCCACCGGTTCCAATCCTCATGGGTCTCACTGCTCGACTGGCTCAGGTTTGGGCTGCCTGGTAGATTGGAAACTGGAGCCAAAAGACCTGGTTCTCGTCTCAGCTTGGCCATTTTTTTTTAGCTCTGTAAACTTGGGGAGGTCTCTTTGAGGAGCCTTGGTTTCCTCATGGAGGTGTAATGAGTATCAACAGAGGTGTGGGCCCTCCCTGCATTTGTATGGTTTTGGAGTCAGCTGAGAGTATCCAGTATTGTGGCAGGGGAGGAATGTGGACGGCCTGGATGTTCCAAGTCCTAGCTCTTGGCCCCTTCTCTGGCTCTGGCTCTGGGCCTATGTATCAGTCAGCTACTGCTATGATAATGCTGCCAAACAAACATCCCAAAAGTCAGTGACTTACAGCAACAGGCATTTATTCTCACTTTCGTGGACCTGCAGGTTGACTGTGGTTCTCCTAATCTAGGATGGGCTCAGTTGGGCACTGTTTCAGACTGCAAGTTGGGTTCAGGTAACTCCACATAAGGTCATTCTATGACCCTGGCTGAAGGGCAGCAGTCTCCCAGGGGAACCTCTTCTTACAGGCACCACCAGAGTGCAAAGGAGCAGGTCAATCCACAGAAGCACATTTTTAGCCTCTGCTCTGCCATGTCTGCTCATGAGTGAGCACATGGCTAAGCCCAACTTCAATGTAGGGAGTGCCCCCGCTGCACAGTGGGAGGGGAGAATAATAAATATTTGCTGGATAATAATCCAGTCTATTATGGCTGGAAGACCCCCAAGTTAAATTCACAAGTAGGGAGAGGCCCATTTTGGCCACTGCTGGCTCCAGGCCTCTTTGGCTCAGGATTCAAGTACAGAGTGAAGAGGCAGACGGGGCCAGGAGAGGGGGCTGCAGAGGGGGTCTGAACATGGGGTGTTGTTTTCACGGCGCAATGCTGGGTGAGTCGTTATCCTCTTGGTGCCTCTGTTTTCCACCTTCACATTCTCCAAGGCCCCTTCTAATGGCCCTGCCAGGCCCGGGCCCTTCCTCCCTGTCCTGTCCCCGGTCCACTTCCCCCTCACTGTGGCTGGCATCTTTGGAGTACAGAACAAACAACAAGGCCCCACACCGTACCCAACTGGCTGGCATTTCAGCTCACAAACACTTCTCCCTGGGAAGCAGATCTAATTTCCATCCCATGAAAAAATGGTTGTCTCGCACCCAGGCAGCCCCCGCCGCGGGGCAGCCAGCTGCTTCCATGGTGGGGACAAAGGTGGGTAGAAATCTGGATCAGGACTCGCTGCAGGCACACGGATGCCGACTCATGTGGAATAATCACCCTTCTTCCTGTGGCGTGGAGTCTGGCGGGTGAAAGCTGCAGGCAGACGGGGTGGCAAGGCTGTGATTGCACAGGCAGGGCCAGGCCAGTCTTTGAGACCATGAGTAACGTGCCCTCTCTAAACCTCAGTTTCCTCATCTGTAGGTTCTGGAAGGCCCTTTCTAGCTCTTAAGCCCTATGGTTCTAAATGGCTCTACCTTTGTTCAAAGATGGATTGCTGTAGCACCAAAGTACAAATCAAATTCCCAAGACTTATCCTTCCCTCTCTTTTTCTGACCCTAGACAGACAGGATTGGAACCATCACTCCTCTCTCCTCTGCTGCCAGGCGGGTCCTCTCTGCGACTACCTGGCTGCTGGGGCTGGTGGTGCCTTTCTGGAGCTTCACACAGGTGACAGGTGGGGCGGATGGGGTCCTGATTCCCTGGAAGGCACCCTTCATGGGGGCTGGCTCCAGAGGGCTCAGCTAGCCAGGGCCCTGGGGATGGAACAGGCTTTTCAAAGAAAAGGTCACTCCATTCCCAGACCAAGTCTCCCCGGATAATCCCGAGGAAGCTCCACGTGCCCTCCTGGGCCGTCTGAGAGCACAAAGTCAGGGCTGCTGAATGCACCGCTGGAGAAACCCCAGGAGGCAGGGCGGATGAGACCAACCAGCTGGTGGAATTCACCTCCAGGGAGGGCGAGTGCTCCCTCCACAGACCGGCAGACCTCGTTTCACAGTCCTCCAGCACCCTTTTGACAAAGGGGATGGAGTGAGTGAGTAACAACACGAAAGGGAGGCTGCAGCCCCATCTAGCCTCAGCTGCCCAGTTGGCTTCCCATCCTCTGAGGACTCCTAAATGTCAGCGTCCGCCTGAGCTTGGTCCCTGGGCGTCATCCTCTGCACTGTCCCAGGGTAACTCATCCATCCCTGTGATGACATTACCAGCGTTATAAGCTGCCGCCTGCTGCCCTGTCTCCTGAGGTCCAGACCCCATAGACAGCTTCGTATTTTAAAAAACCGGGTGCTGTCACCGTACCCAGGCTTGAAAGGGCAAGAGAGGGAGCAGCTCCCAGAACCTGGAGAGAGCTGTCTAGAGAGGGCTGCCTGAGGAGCCGTGGTTGTCAGAGAGGGACACAGCCCACCTGAGGCAGGGAGGCAGCAGGGGAATAAGGTTCCCCATACACTCTCCTCCTGCATCTGCTCTCCCACCCCAACGGTGGACCCAGCCAGATGCTAACGGGCACGGACCAGACAGCCTGCAGATGCCTCCCACGCAGCAGCCTCACGGGACATAGAGCAGGAGGCGGCAGAGGGCGGAACGTGGGTTTGGAGGGGCAAACGGAAGATGCCCAGCTCAGGGATGCTGAGGACGGAAGAAGTCGTAAGGACCTGCTGAGCTTGCTGCCCCACCTCTCTCTCCACCTTTGGGTCTTCTCAGCCTTGGGCATCAGGGTCTGAGAAGTATCAGGGCTCTGGATTCAGACAGACTAGGATCTGAATCCTAACTCTGCACCTCGCTGGCTGTGTGACCTTGAGCAAGTCACTTAACCTCCTTGCATCTCAGTTTCCTCATGTGTAAAATGAGAACAAGAGTACCTAACTCAAAGCGCTGATGAAGGTCAAGGAGAAAATGTACAGAAAGTGCTGGAAACATAGGAAGTGCTCAATAAATTGGTCACATTTTTATTTAGATCTGTCTGTTCTTTGTCTCTTGGCTGGACTTGTAGAACCTCTGAGCTGGTCTCTGCCCCCCATCGTAGCCTCTTTAATTCATCCTCTACACTGTCCCCAGAAAGCAGTCCCCAAGACTCTGGCCAGATCATGTCACAACTGTCCTCAAAAACCAGTAATGGCTCCCCTGTGCCCAGAGGATAAACTTCAAGGTCTTTAGTGTAACAACCAAAGCCTGTCTTGACTCCCTGATCAGACCCTGCCAACCTCTCCCTTGGTCCCCTTGTCCACCGGACATCGATCTACTCTGTCCTTACTGTCCCCAGATAGCCTTTAGGTCTCCACACCTTTGCCCACGCTGTTCTCTCCACCCAGATGCCCCTTCTCCTTCTACCCCACTGCTGGGACTCATATGCCCCCTCTTCCATGAAAATTCCCTCACCAACCCAAACGTTACTGCCTGCTGCGCGTTCTTATGCTTCCACACAGAACTTTTCCCATTTGCCCACCGTAGAAGCAGCTGTGGCGTGTCTGTCCCTCTGCAGCCAGAGCACTTTGAAGGCAAGTCTTGTGGCACCTCGTTTGGCTCTGTGCGATTCCTAAGCCAGTGCCCCAGGGGGGCGGGAGCCGTCTGTACACCGCGGGGATCTTGACGCATGCGCGCTGATCCTCAGAGGAGCTTCACAACGGGCGAGTGTCATAATCCTTTTTTGAGTAACAAGGAGCAAAGCAATTTGCCTTGGGCTCCTTGGCCAGGAAGTGGAGAAGCGGGCTCTGAACCCGGGGTATCTGGACTCTGAAATCTGTGCTTTTCCCACTCCCTATGGTGTTCAAGAAGTATTTGAAAAATGGACGAATGAATGAATGAATGAATGAAAAGAAGATGGTGATAGCAACATGCCATGGGAGTTAAAAGCAGGAAAGACTTGGGTTCAAGTCCAACACTTACGACCATGGGGCAGTTGCTTATCTTCTCTGGGCAGAGAGTAGGTGCTCATGAAATATTTCTTTCCTGCCCTTCTCAACTTCCTCTAGCACCCTGTCTTTCCACACGATCCATTTTCCTGGGTCTGTAGGTGAAGCGGGCAGCTCTGGACTCCTCCCCGGGGCTTTCCCAGTGGGGAGCAGAGAACCCCGTGAGTGGGACTGATGTGGGGAGGTCCGCAGTCCGCGGGGAGCCCAGACAGCCGCTCAAACAGCCCTTCAGCCCGTGTGATGAACATCCCAAGCCGGCTTTTCCAGCACCCAGAGCAGGACACGGGCCGGTTAAAGCTGTTTATATCCCGCCTGCCACCGACTGACAGCTTAATCACAGCACCTCCTCCCTTTGATTTTTATTTGTCAACCACAGTTTTACCTCCCAAGTGCCACAGAGAGTGACTCCAGGTGGCTTGGCTGGACAGCCCGTCTCTCCCAGTGAAGACTGGAGATTTACAAGAAGCCCCAGGGGGCCCACCATGGCTGCTCCCCTGCAGGTGGGCTTCTGGCGCTGGTTGCCAAAGAAGCCTCGTTGGAAGGTTCTGGGCAGCCCAGGGGTCTGCAACCAGGGCTGGGCTTGCAGCATCTGTGGTCTGGGATTGGCTTGAGTGTCCAATGGCAGGGCAATGCCTCAGTAATTGAACAGACTGCGATTACGCTCCCCTGTGAGAGGTACCATCGCCTGGGCTATAAATCAACCACTTTAAATTGTCATCAAGGACAAGTTTGGCAAGAAGGTTGCTGGCTCCAGTATGAATGGGATGAGTAGTCAATGAGCAAAGCTGGTTTAAATGGTGTCCTGCTCTGAGGCCCGGAATTGCCTGTTCACAGGGCCCAGGTCACCCTGTGGAATGTTCCTGCTACTGATGGAAGACCATGATGGAAGTATTTAATATGTGAGACTCTGGCACTGACACCATTCAAGCCTCAAAAGGCACCACAGCCAGCTGTAAAGAGGTGGGAAATCCAGACCGAAAGATTGATCTTCCATTCATTCATTCATTCATTCATTCAGTGATTCATCTGCTGAAGTACTCTGCCCTGAAATCTGACTCCTTCTCAACAAGGAGTCAGGCTGCAAGGCTGACTCCTTCTTAACATTCAGGTCTCAGCCCCAAGGTCACCTCCTCAGAGAGGCTGCCCTGACCACCCTTTCTAATGGAGTCCCTCTTTCTCCATGCCACCAAGATGCTATTACATCTTTGTGTTTTATTTCTGTCACAGCACTTTCCAGTAGTTGAAGTTCTCTTGTTTATTTGTTTGCTAGTTTGTTGTCAGCCATGCCCACTGGAAGTAAAATCCTTAAGAGGAGGGATCTTGCCTTCCTATCCACTGCTGTGTTCCCTAGTGGCTGGCACTGTGCCCGGTCCATAGTGGCCCCTCATCCATCCAACATTTGCCAAGAATCCCCCAGTTGCCAGGCCAGTGCTGGGGCTCAACCATGGCTTGTTTGCTGCCCTCAGGAGAGTCTGGCTTTGGGGTAAGAGCCCTGTATTAACCACGTGTTTCTGATGCTTAGACATCTGGGGCCTTGTTGATCCTGGACTCCAGAGCCCGATTGAATTATTCAGTCTAGACTACCTAGGCTGCCTTGCCTGTTCTTTTCCAGAAACCGCAATAAGGGTTCTTGCCCATGTTTTCCTCTCCCTCCCTCTGCCTCCTGACCAACGCTGGTGCTTCCCCATGTGGTTCCCCGTGGCATGACAGGCCCCTTCCTCTTGGGCTCTATAAGTAACAAACTATCTTCTCAAAGGCAATTATCTCCTGATCTGTTGGCCTCTCCATACCTGAATAATAATAAAAACTGCATTTTAAGACAGGCCATGAGGGTGAAGGCAGACCCGAGGTGTATGGGGGAGGGGCACATAAGCCACACCTGCCATGTGGCATCTGCAGGGCTGGTAGTGGAATGACATCAGCTGGACGGGAGTGGGGGTGTTGGTGGGCCTTCTAAGTGAAGGGCACAGCGTGGGCAAAGGCTTGGCAGCTAAGGAAGGGATGGAATTCTCTGGTAACTCAGATGGTCCCATATGTCTGGAGCAGAGTTGAGAGGAGGTGCAGGACAGGAGTCTTGGAGGACTTGGAATGAGGCTGGGTTTTGTTTGGGGCAGGCTACAGGCACACGGGGAGCTGTGGATGGAGCCCATCGGCTGTGGGGTCCCTTGGGGCGTTTCCTGCAAGCAGGAGTCCACTTGGATGCCACGCTACGTGTGGGATGAAGTGGGTCACAGCCCTTGACTCCCTCTTGCTCAGCTCCAGTCCCGGCCGACACCAGCCCTCGCACCCCTACCACACCCCAGCTCTTTGCTGAGTCACGGAAACAGCTGCTCTTTCTGCTGGGGCCCTTTAGACTGAGTCACACCTGCCCATACGTTCCCATCTCCCACTCTTCCCTCCTCCAGCTCCCAAGGGTGGGGGCCGTGGGCCTGATTCAGTAGCTAGGGGAATCATCCTTGCATGTGGCGCCCAGGAGCTCAGATCCCTTGGGACTCTGGCTCCAGTACTAATTTCCTGAAAGAAACTGAGATGGAGCTGGAGTGAGGAGCAGGGCCATGCAGAAGGGGTGACAGCTGTGGACGTCCATCTCTGTTATCATCCCTCTTCCTCTCCTACGGTGTCCTTATGGGCCTGGCTGGTATCTAAGAACAAAGATAGGGGTCCCCTTTGCATTGGCCTGGAAGGAGCACAGAATGCATGGGGAGAGGCCCAGCGCCAAAGGAGAAAAGGGCTGAGTGTCCTCAAGCCAAGGTTGGGATGGGAGAGGAATTGGACCTAACCCTTGACTGTCTGCAGCCTTGGCCTGGAAGAAGATAACACAGACTCTCTGGAGAGATTGCTTGTAGCTGCGAACATTTATGGGCATTCACCCAATTCCTTTCTTCCTTCCTTCATTCATTCACTCATTCAACCAATATTTTTCTACTGCTCTGAGTTAGTCATGTTCTAGACGTCAGACATACAGCAGTGCACAAAACATCCTGAGCCTCTGTCATCTGGGAGTTTAAATTCTGTCCGGGGAGGCAGTCAATAAGTGAACAAGGAAATAAATATAATGTCTATAAGTGATGAATATTAAGGAGAAAAATGAGGGCGGTTAAAAAAAAGAAGAAGAAAATGAAGGAAGGGTTGGGGAAACGAAAGGGAGGGCTTAGACAGGGTGTGTTAGATCTGACAGGACATAAAGTATACCTTTCACTGTGATCCATCAGCAGCTGGGAGGAAAAGCCAAGTGCCATGGTGGATAAAGAGAGGACTGACTGAGAGGTGGTGTCCCCTCCTCAGGGAGAAAATGGCCTGGCCAAGGGGGAGGTTCTTACCAAATATAATGGTCACCATGTAATGGGAATATATTATGTTCCAGCCCTTTACATGGATTATCTCATTCAATCCCCACAGCCACCTCTTGATGTAAATATGATTATTTCCCCATTTTCTGGGTGAGTAAACTGAGGCTTGGAGCCATCAGCTCACTTGCTCAGGGTCACAGCAGGTGCAGAGTGAGGATTCAGCAATTCAGTGTCTAACAATTTAGCAGCTGGGGCAAGGGGCTTGACCAGAGTGCCACAGCTGGGGCACAAAACACAGAGGTGCTCTTAGATAAGGGCCAGCAGGAGCCACTGCATTCAGAGGAAGAGGGCTCCGGAAGGTCTGTGACACCAAGAGGCCTTATGGTGGGGTAGGACTTGGACAGGCAGTGATGCAGCCAGGGCATCCCGAGAAGAGGCACAGCATGAGCAAATGTGCAGAGGCTGGGAGAGCAAGATACGGCATGCTGCAGGGAGGAACGAGACGTAGGCTCGTATTGAGGAGGTGAGGGTCATTCTGGGGTGACCTTGACTGTGGGATAGACCATGACTCTTTAGCCATTTGGCAATGGGAGCCACTAAAGGGGTTTGAACAGAGGATTGACTCCAAATGAGGGCAGGAGCATAAATTGGTGTTAATGGGCAAAATGGTGGAAGAAAGGCATGTGATAGGCTTAAGAGAGGCAGGCCACCACATCATAGCTGGCAGAGCATATGGTTAAAGGCATGGGCCCTGGACCCATGCTCCTTGGATTTGATTCCAGTTCTACCCTTGTTGTGGGCACTGTTGGTTCCCTGCCCTGCATCCTTGGCCCTAACATTTGATTGCATAGGTCTGACTCCCAACTCCTAGCCCCAGTATTGCTTTGCTTTAGGGCTTTCTCAGACTGCTGGATCACATTCCACCTGTACCAGGAATGCCAGGAACTTAATGACCCCAGGAACAGCCCTCAACCGTGGGCTAACAGAAATTGGTATATCAATACCTCAGCTCCCTAGTGCATGTTTCCCAGGGTTCCCCAGAGGGATTAAGCTCCAGTTCGTGCAGTAGTAACTTGCTTGCTAAGACATTTCTTTTTTTTTTTTTTTTTTTTAATTTTTATTTATTTTTATTTATTTACTTGTGGCTGTGTTGGGTCTTCGTTTCTGTGCGAGGGCTTTCTCCGGTTGTGGCAAGCGGGGGCCACTCTTCATCGCGGTGCGCGGGCCTCTCACTATCGCGGCCTCTCTTGTTGCGGAGCACAAGCTCCAGACGCGCAGGCTCAGTAATTGTGGCTCACGGGCCCAGTTGCTCCGCGGCATGTGGGATCTTCCCAGACCAGGGCTCGAACCCGTGTCCCCTGCATTGGCAGGCAGACTCGCAACGACAGCGCCACCAGGGAAGCCCGCTAAGACATTTCTTACTGCCTGCCTTCCCTGTCTCACTCCCTCACTCCCCTACCAGTGTTTCCTGGACTCAGTGCCCAAATATACTTCCCTCAATGAAGCCTTTACTTGGAGTTATTTTCTGGGGAAATCAGAATAAGACAACCAGTTTTTAACTATAGGATCTTGGCTGAATTATTTCACCTTTCCATGTGTCAGTTTCCTCATCAATCAAATGGGGATAATGATAATAATTCATCAAAGGGTCATTATGATGAGTAATTGAGTTCATAAACACAGAGAACTCAGAGTCTCTCATGTAGTAAGTTTTCAGCAAGTGTCTGCCAAGATTGTTTTAAAACCAGTGAGGTGACTGAGGGAAAGAGGCTGGTGGCTGGGAGAAGGCGAGGGTGGTGGTGGTGGTGGCAGATGTGAGAGAGTTGGCAGCTGAGCAGGGAAGAGAAGGAATCAGGACACAGCCAAGTTTGGAACCTGGAGAGCTGGAGAGAGGAGTGCCATTTACAGCAGCTGGTGGCCAGGAGGAGGAGCTGGGTTTGTGGAAAGATAGTGAGTGCAATTTTAGAGTGCTTTCAGGAGTGAGACAGTCACATGCAAGCACCTAGCAGGCAGCTGGGACAGTGGGGCTGGGTGGGAGAGAGGGCAAACATGGCAGCCATAAGGATTTGGGAGTTACTCGGAGGGAAATGAGTGCTGTTGCTATGGGAGTTGGGTGGGGAACAGGTGGGGTAGGTCAAGCAGAGGTGAAGGTGGCAGGGAGGGGAAGGTTGGCTAAGCGAGGTCCTCTTGGGGAAGCAGGGAGATTGGGAGGGGTCGGAAACCAGTTTACAGGTAAGGGGTAGGGTAGGGGAGCTCTTCTTCCTGAGATTCTAAGGCAATGGGCATTTCTGAGACTTGAATCATGGAGAGCCTATATGTTGGGTCTGGGTCCCAGGAAGCAGAGCCTGAGGCAGGGATTCAGTGCACATGACTAATTGGGAAAAGAGAAGGGAAGCAAGGTGAGAGGACTAGGGCAGGGCAGGTCTCAGCTGGAGACTCACTTTAGCCTAATCCTGTGGGGAGTTCTGTAGTACAAACTAAACCACATGGTTGGTCCCAACTTGAGGCAACGGAGCTGGCCTGTTGTATTCACGTGTCCCTCAGCCATTGGCTCCTGTTGGGTCAAGGGCGAGTCTCCAGATTAGGGGACATCTGTGAACCATTAGCAGCCAATACTCATGGTAAATGAGCAATGGGGCACAGGCCCCAAAAAGGGATCTGGATGGGGCACCACCAACATCCACAACAGCCTGGCCTAAGTCTCACTCAGCCAGGCTCACCCTGGCCTGACTGAGGGTAACTGACATTTGATCTTCACTCAGATAGTTTGGCTAAGCAGGGGGCCCTGTGTGCCAAGTTTGACTATGACCAGTGTTCCATACCCCTGGCTACACATGCCAGGCATTGTGCTAATGGCTTTGCTTGTACTGTCTAATGGTCCATGAGAAAGATGCTTGATTACCCCCTTTTACAGGTGAAAAAATTGCAGCTTCCTTGCTCACAATTAAGCAGCCAGTAAGAGAGAGTGGAATTGAACCCAAGTCTGTGTGACATCAGAGCCCAAGTTCTTAACCTCTTGCTGCTCAGTACAGCGGTGGGTGATGAAGGCTATAAACTGCATTTGCCTTGGCAGGACACAAGAGGGCCAGCAATCCCGGGCCCCCAGAAACCATCATCCAATCCTACACACCCCACCCCATCCCAGTCCTGATGTTTTAAAACGAAGCAAGCAAGAAAAGGAAGGAGAAAGAAAATTCCATCATGAACCCTCCATGCTGAGGACCCACACACCTGATCGATGCTGAACTGAGATGCCGCCCACAGGTACCGACGCTCCCCCTGCAACCCCCGGGGAGGAGCACTTGGGTTCAGCCTGGGTCCCAGAGGCAGACCATGGTCTGTGTGCAGACCTCATCCTGTAAAGCTTCTGGACACCATGCACAGCTTTTGCCTGGCGGGGCTTCCCTCAATCCTACTGACCCCCAGCCTCTGATGAGCACCCCTGAAACAGACCAGTTTGGGCTGTGGAAGGTCTAGAACCAAGCACAGGGAACCTTCCAGCTCTCACAGAAGAGCCCACAAGCCTGCCCCCTGGAAGGCTGGGAAGCTGTCCTGCTTTGAGCTCTGCTGGGCCCAAGCCCACAGCTGGCAGAGGAGGCCATTCTGAGCTGCAAAGACCCCTGACCAAGTGTCTGGAGCCCTGGATTCTGGACCCTCCTCTGTCTTAAATTCACTCCATGGCCCAGGACCAGCCACTTAACCCCTGGAGCTGCACTGCTCTCGTCTGGGAAAAGGGGGTCATTCGGGTGGTCTTCCTTGCAGGTGGTCACAGGGACCAGATGAGATCAGATGAGAAAGGACACAGTACGTGAACACTGCCTCTCTGTTGCTCCCTGAACCCAACAGCAAGCACAAGACCACCTCTGGGCATCCCTGCTGACTGTTCCCTCTGCCTAGAATGCTCTTCCAGGGATCTGCAGATTCGCTCCTGCACATGTCAGGTCCCTGCTCCAATGTCCTTTCTTCAGAGAGGTCTTGCCTGACCACCCATCTAAAAACAGCATTCCCAGCTCTGTCCCCGACCTTGCTTTGCTCCTATTACCACCTGGTATATTTTTTATATTTATATATAAATATAAAAAATACACACATGTATATATTTCCTTTTTATCCGTCTCTTTTCCCAGAATAGGTCTCCTTGCGGGTAACAACTTCATCCCCCGCCATGCCCCGCAGCCTTACAGCACACTCTCTAACGATACTAAATGACTGTATTTCCCCTGAACTCACTGTTCCCTTGTGCTTCTGTGCCTTTGCTACTGCTGTTCCCTTACTACAGAGTAACTTTTCCGGCCTTCAAAACCTTCACTTGCTTTCTCAGATGTCTCTTCCTCTGGGCTAAATGTTGTCTTTCTGCTCTGGCAGTGCCCTGGGCACCCCAGTAACAGCGCTCTCCACGCAGCAATAACTGGAAGTTTGCCTGTGATCCTCCAGAGTTTGCTCCTGTCTTTATCGCTAAGCTGATGCCTGGGCTGGCACCAGAGAGTCACAGAAGACAACGTGTGGCCCCGGCCTGGGTCCTCTTGGTGGTAATGGGAGCAGAGGGGACTCCTGCCCCTTGATTCCAGGGGCTGAGCTGCACCAGAGGATGCGCAGGTTCTTTCCTGCTGTGGTTTGCATCCCAAACAAAGCTCCTTCTCCTGAAGAAGGTCAGTGTGCAGACCTCATCTGATCTCATCTGGCCCCATGCACGGCAACCCCAGGTGACGTTCTCTCTAGAAAGGGTCTG
The DNA here is from genome assembly GCF_965194805.1 of Balaenoptera borealis. Lineage (NCBI taxonomy): Eukaryota > Metazoa > Chordata > Mammalia > Artiodactyla > Balaenopteridae > Balaenoptera > Balaenoptera borealis. The sequence continues at coordinate 15,533,127 of NC_138868.1, forward strand.
GGTCTCGTGCAACAACTGGTGGTCCATGGGTGGTGGGCAAGGAATGAGCTGGTGAGCGATTGCTGGACGCTGATTAGGAGAATGAGGTCCAAGAAGACAGCGAATAAAGGGGCAAAGTCTAGGAAAGCCCTGGGGTCAGCAGAAAGAGCAGTGCTGCCAGTTTCTGTCTGGCCACGGACCAGCCATGGGACCTTGGAAAAGCCGCTGCATCTCTCTGGGATTCAGAGGTGGCTTCTGAGCTTCAAATAAAGTGTTTGTACAATAGGTTTTGTCTCACAAAAAATGAGATACCTGGAGTTGGGAAGGATTCCGAGGTAGACACTGAGCTTAATGGGACAGTACCATGATTGATTAGTAATGTCTGTCAGGGTATTGTCAAGGAGATGTGTGTCATTCCTGGTCCAGAGTATCTTTCATAAGCTGACATTTCATGATTCAGTGACTCCATAGAGCTAAAGATGAAGAGTGTGCATACGTGTGTTGAAGGAAGAGGGATCTGAAAGGTTAAAAAGAAATGTAGGCTAAGAAACTTGGGTCAGACCCATAGAGAGCTCCAAAATAGATGGAGAATGGAAGCAGCTTTTCACCCACACACAGCACAATCTAGCACGGTGGTTTGTTTTTTCAAACTGAGTCCCTAACCATTAGTGAATTGTAATAAATTTAGTTGGCTACAAGCAATATTTTAAGAATGTACAGGGAATTCCATGGCGGTCCAGTGGTTAGGCCTCCATGCTTTCACTGCCAAGGGCCTGGGGTCAATCCCTGGTTGGGGACCTAAGATCCTACAAGCTGTGCGGTGCAGCCAAAAAAAAAAAAAAAAAAAAAAATAGAATGTACAGAGTAGAATAGATAAGTAAATTAAATTGAATGGAATGCTTTAGATTTCAATGTGAAGGGGTTCAAGACACACTACCTGAAAATAGGCATCTTGTCGTATTGCGTATTCTAGGCTGAAGGAGTTTGAGGCAATGGCAGAAGTAGAAAGGTCACTCTGACACCCCTCCTCCGCCTTCTTCCCGTAACAGGCTATAAAACCCTCATGTGAGAGGTGCCCATTCCTGTACCTGGAGGAAAGGAACGTTCTTATCCCTGAAGAAAAGGGATCACCAAGAAGAGTCCTAACAAGCAGAGTTTGCTAGGTCTCCCTGTTTACTACGTCACCTCACGCTCCCTAAACCTATCACAGACCTCAACGACTGTCTACTCCCTTATCAAACCCAGCATAGAAATACATAGGTTGGACTATTTCTTTGAGTCTTCCTTTCCTTATGAAGTGTCCTGTGTCACATAAAACTTACATGAAATAAACATGTGTGATTTTCTCCTGTTAATCTGTCTTTGTCAGTTTAACTTTCAGATCCAGCCAGGGACCCTCAGAGGGGCAAGAAACACTTTTTCCTCTCCTAAAAATGTGCATGGCCAGGTTAAATGCTGCTTTGTGAACTTTTGTTTCAGTTATATATGTATATGTGAAGAGGCCATGATGGATTTTTAACTGTGGCTCATGGTCTGAACGTTTGAGAGACCATGAAGGAGTTGGGTGAACAAATGTACTTTGCACAGGACAGTCCTGGTTCAAGTCCATCAACCTGGTGTGATTAGATAGTATCTCCTTTCACTCACTGGTGATTTTATCTGTCAACACATTTTGGACCCTCCATCCTTCAAAAGGTGGGACCTGATTCTCCTCCCCTTGAGTGTGGACTGGACTTAGTGACTTGCTTCTTGTGAATAGAACACGGTGGAAGTGGCAACGTGTCACTTTTAGGTCTATGTCACAAATGGCATTGTGGCCTCCTCCCTGTTCTTTCTTGGATCACTCACCCTGGTGAAAGCCCACTGCCACATCATGAGGTAAGTCGAGCTGTGCTACAGAGAAGCCCAGGTAGTGAGAAACTGAGGCCTCCTGCCAACAGCTACGTTAGCCATCATGGGAATGGATCCTTCAGCCCAGGCTGACTGCAGATGACTGCAGCCTGGCCAGCATCCTGTATGTAACTTCATGAGAGACCCAAACCCAGAACCTCCCAGCTAAGACCCTCCCAAATGCCTCACCCACAGAAACTGAGATAATCAATGTTTACTGTTTTAAGCTGCTAAGTTTGTTACCCAGCAATTGATAACTGATACACTCTCAAAGTTACCTCCTTTGGTTGAAAAATTACATGGTTACTCTCTACAGGAAAGACCTCCAAGACCCTGTGGGGTGTCCAAGAATCAGGGAGAATGGCAAAATTCCAAGGAGACCAAAGAGGCACAAAGCTACCTTAGTTTGCCAAAAAAAGCAGGAAAGGTGGAAGACTGAATTCTGATCACGACAGAAACAGCCTAGACTGGCTGACTAGACGGAAAGCCCAGAGCATTAGGAAAAGAATGTGACATGGGGGGCTTCCCTGGTGGTGCAGTGGTTGGGAATCTGCCTGCCAATGCAGGGGACACGGGTTCGAGCCCTGGTCCGGGAAGATCCCACATGCCGCGGAGCAACTAGGCCCGTGAGCCACAACTACTGAGCCTGTGCGTCTGGAGCCTGTGCTCCTCAACAAGAGAGGCCGCGACAGTGAGAGGCCCGCGCACCGTGATGAAGAGTGGCCCCTGCTTGCCGCAACTAGAGAAAGCCCTCGCACAGAAACGAAGACCCAACACAACCAAAAAAATAATAATAATAAATAAATAATAATTAAAGGTGCTAATAATTTAAAAAAAAAAAAAAGAATGTGACATGGTCCAAGGGCCAGACTGGGCTCATCAAAGTCAAGTTTGCCCCAATGAAACATTTCCTCCCTTTTCCTAGGGTGACTAGATTAGCAGATCAGAGAATATAGTGCCGGTTTGTGGTGGTTTGAACAGCCCTCACCCAAGGAGTTTGTGTGGACTTGCAGTGCAAACATTACCCAAGTTCCAACCTGCAAAAATTTTGCCAGAGACTTGAATGAAGACACTAAAGATGTGTTCATCTGAACCTCGAAAGCACAAGTTATTTTGATACAGTCGATTTATGACCCAAAGCTCTCTTCCCAGGTGGAATACTGGGCCAAAATCAACAAGAAGAAATTTAACAGTAATCGATGTAAAGTCAGGCCCTTTCCGACCAAAAAAATCAATGATCCAAGGAACAAGCCTAGGGTGTATAGGTGAGGCCAGCTTGGCAGAATTCCACCTGAAATGATCTGGTCGTTTTTCTTGACCCCCAAGGTCAATGTAAGCACAAACAATGTGATGTGGCTACTAAAACCGTGGACCTAGAGGTGGGTTCCTAACTAAATGGGGCCCTGGTTGTGGAACGGAGGTCCCTCTGCCTGCTCCCTGCCCTGGTCAGCTACAGTGGGAGATGTGTGTTCAAATATGGACCCCATACTTTATAGGCACAGAGTGTCCAGAGGAGGGACCCAGATGCGAGCAGCAGGACCTGATGTCCTCAGGGGAGGAATGATGACTGGAATCTCAGGGGAAGCAGCGTGGAACAGGAGAGAAGGCTTAGCAGGGGCAATCTGTCTGCCTTGGAATGTCGACCCAGGAAGGAGGGAGGAGCTGAGACCAGTGGGTGGAAGAAACAGGGCAACTGCTTTGGGGTTACTCAGGGGAAGGGTGTTTTCATGGGCGGGCTTGTCTGTGGGTGATAGGGTGACACGAGCTTCCCATCACTGGGGTGAGTGAGCAGAGGCCAGCTGGAGCCCAGTCTGATCCAAGCGGGAGACTGGACAGTAGGAGCCCAGAGCCCCACCCCCTCCTCTGTCCAGATGCAGCCTCTGGTTTCCATGGGGGCTTTCACAATGGTAACGGATGGTCCTTGCTTGGGCAAGGGGGCAGGTGAGCAGAAGAGAGGGGGGCAGAGAGTGATGGCAAAACCTCCCCGGGCCACCCTGCAGGGCTACGTGGACACTCCCCGAGGCAAACAACATCGTTTCCTCCTGCATCTTACAGGCCAATCAGTGAGAGGAAGGGAGAAAGCCGGGGAAGCTTGCAGGGGAACTCCCGCAGCCTCAAATGTCATCTCCCATAAGGCTCTGCGGAGCTGCAGTGAACACACTGACCATATGCATGCACACACAAACACACACACACACACATATACACACAATCCTGCCTACATGTGTCCAAACGTCAGCCCTCACACAAAGGTTCACACACCCATGTTCATACGCAATCACGTGTTTGCTCACCTAATCCTCACCTGCCTACACACTAACTCACCCTCACCTATGTGCACACACAACACACACACACAAGTGCACACACACACGTAGACCCTGGACAGCAATCACAGAGAGATCAAGGTGGCCCAGGAAGAATAGAGGTGGCTTTTTTACCAATCTCATCCTAAGAAATCTCTGCCCTCTCTCTTTCCCTTCTTTATACCCTTGATCTGGCTAAGGAGCCCAGGAATCATGGAACCAGTTCTCAAAATTATCCTCTGTGAAATCTCGGCCTCATTCTCTCTGTGTCTGACATGTCTAGTCTCAGTGTCTCCCAGGCCAATGCTCAGTCAAATTTTTAGTTTACTATCTGGTTGCCCCAGTGTGGTTTAGAGTGCATCCCCCAAACAAGACCACCTCCGTTCAGATGCTTCCTCTGCCCTCTCTGCAGGCCCTTGGTCGGGTTGCGTGATGTCTCTGGGAGTCACTTCCCCGTCTGTAAAATGGGTAATAAGCTCACAGCGTCGGCACCGGTAGTCCGCGCAGAACCGCCTGGGACAGTCAGTGCTCCACGAGCTTCATGCCGTGGTTCTCTTCCAGCCCCTCCTTAATCTCGCTCAGCCCAGCTCAGAGCTCACCCCTCCCCACGCCTCCTTCCCTCCCCTTCTCACCCCCAGGCTCTGCTTGGCTCCTGGAATAGATCTTAGCAACTGTGGCCTTAATTGCGTGTGTTTGATAAATGGCTCTGCTGGATGTATTCAGGACACAGCTATAGACCTGAGTCAGGATGGAAATGGCCAGGAGGTAGGTTGGGAGTGCAGAGCCCAGGCTGGGCTGAGAACGCAGGGACCCTGTCCTGCCCTCCTCGAATCCAGCACACTGGGGACCAGCTGGCCCACTCCCTGCTCCTCTGCAATCACTCTTAGGGGTGGTGGTGGGAGGGTGATCCGAGAGCCTACAAGGATCCTTGGAGACCTGCCTCCCTGGTCCTTATTTTCACAAATGAGGATATCAGATATGAGGCTCAGAGCTGCTGGGTGACTTGCCCAGGGATACACAGCTGGTAAAAGGCAGACTTGAAAGTCTAACCTGGGCCTCCTGGCTCCCATGCCAATGCCTGCCACTGGCCCACCCTACCTCATTCCGCAGCCCCCAGCCAACACACTTCCTCCTCTCTGCTGATTTATTTGCTGACGGTGTCTCATTGCCCTTTACCACTCTTCTCTCTTCTGAAATATCCTGAGTGGGAGGCGTTTTCTGTGGCACCCAATGATGGGAGCTCAAGCCTGGACCTTTCACTTATTTGCCGTGTGGCTTTAGGCAATTTGCTTAATATCATTGAGGCTCAGCTTCCTCATCTGTAAAATGGGGATGATGCAGATTACATCTACCTCACAAGATTGATGTGGTAAAGAAGAGAGTGCAAGCAGCATATTTAGCACAGTGGTGGCTCAGAGTAAACTAAATGTTGTATGTTACTATTCCTGTTGCCGAAACTCAGCCTCTGTGCACTGGAGCCAAATTGAATCTCGGAGACAGAGTTTGGGGGGAAGTAGAAAAGAATAGCTTTATTGCTTTGCCAGGCAAAGGGGGACACAGGGGGCTAATGCCCTCAAAACTGTGTGTCCCAACCTGGGGGTGATTTGGTGAGGAGTTTTATAGCAATGGATCAAGGGCAGGGTCACTGATAAGGATCAGGGTGTGTGCAGGGCCTGCACTCCTTTAATCTGGTCTCAGGTGGTCTCCTTAGGACCTTCTGTGGTTCTCAAGGTTATCAAACTGTGACCTTCTCTCTGGAATGAAGAATGCTTCATCAAGTAGTTAACATCTTTCGTTTGTTGGGGGTTTTAGTTCTGCAGAAGAGCTCAAAGATATTGTTATGTGTATCCCCTGAAGCAGAACCAGGACCCTGTCCCAAGGCTGCGCTGTTGTCTCTAGACTGCGCTGTCCCTTGTCTCTGCCTCCCCTCCCTTCCCTGATTAGCAACTGTTTGAACCTGCCCCTTGGAACTCGGGGAAGGTCATGGAAGCTTGAAGCCTATTTCCTACAAACAAGAAGCAGGGGACACAGAAAAGCTTCTGTGGCCAGGAGCCCTACAGGGTCCTGCTCGGTTTTATTACTAGCCGAGGTCCCTGGGGCCACCTTGTACAGCCAGGCAGTTTGTGCATTGTACAAAGGCACTTGGCAGGAGTAAGTGCGGCCTGTGCTCACCCACAAGCTGTGTACCCTTGGAGCTGTGTCTGCCCCCAGAAAGTGCCATTGTCTAATTCACCTACGCAGAGGGGATATTTTTCCTAATTTGTGCAAAGAGGCTGTACAGTGTAGCCGCACTTGCCCTGACAGTAATTGAAGGGTACAGGGCAGGATTCCAAACTACTCTCATCTGGGAATCACAGTGCCTGAATTCCACCACTCAAGCTTTCCCCTGGGTCCCATGGTCATTTCTGATGTTCCAGAAATCCCCTTTAAAATGAAACATCCCCCGAAACAATAACACGCTAAAAATAATAACACCTTATCATCATTTGCATTATCATCATGCCATTATTTTAAACCTTGAGTGGATTAGCCTTCATGCAGCTGAGATAAGCCCTCAGGAAGCAGTGGGGAAGGAGCCAGGAGCCGGGGCAAAGGCACTGTTTTCTGCCTTCATAATTTTGTCCAGGCCCAACTCCAGAGGGATGAACCCAGCCAACTGGTGTCACCATAGAGGCTGCAACAGCAAAAGGTTTCTGATTTACTGGGAAACCCCACTCTAAGAAGCAGTATTAACGCCAGTGATAAAGCTGATCTCCCAGGAGTAACTCCATTATAAGAGGAGAGAGGGACACATTCCAAGGGAATGAATCTCAAATGGTGGGATACAAAAGATCTGCCTTGCATGTGGGGTTCAAATGACATTCCAGAGGTGGGGTGTCTGCGTCCAGCGCCCCAAAAGTAGACCTGACATGAGGATTCCTGTGCAAGTCATTTATCAAGAAGGTGAAACAGTTGGGAAAACAGGAAGGAAAGGTGAAGAAAGCAAGCAAGGATGTGACCTCAGTCGATGTCCCGTGGAGTATGGCTTTAGCTGGCAGTGGTAGGGGACCTCTGGGTGGAAGTTACGCCCTGAAGTAAGGATGCTGGGGCTTTCATACCCCTAAACCCATCAGCCGCTGGTTAAGTGCAGCCCAGGGAGAGGCTGGAGCATGTAAATTCCCAGGCAATTCTGTCTCCTTGCCTTTGTAGAAAGCAGCTCTAGAAGCTGGAGGGCAGGCAGTCCTCCAGGAAGTCACAGGCACTGGTTACTGGAAAGTAAAGCACATAGAAGCTCATAGAGCTCTTTCCAGCTCCCATCTTCCTGCATAAACAGGGTAAAAGGTCACAGGGGGTCTGGACCGAGTGCCTACAATACCTGCCAGATGGGACAAAGGGAGGTGGAATCTTGAATGCCCTCCTCCTTCACCCATGGAGGAGTCTTATCTCTGGGGGCAAAAAGTTTTCTAATATTCCAGGCCCAGCCCTCTACTCTCCATGTGCCATTGGAAACATCCCATTTGATCCACTCCCTCCCTGTTGAAACCCAGGGTCAGTGGGTAGATGGACAGGTGGGTGCCCCCAAGGGTCCCAATGCCTGTTCCCGCTCCAGCCAGGAATTTCTACCTCTGACATCTGGGTCCTAGGGCTACTGCAGCTCTCCCATTGTTTTTTTGTTTTTGTTTTTCCTAATGTCTATTTTTGCAAATATTATTGATTGGAGCTGGATTACTAATGCAAGTTTACAAACCCCCCAAAACAACAACAACAAAACCCCCCACAACCTCACATCAGCGAAAGGGGGTATTGCAGATACACATGCTCCAACTAATTTTCAATCCCTCGGACCCCGCTGCGGTGTGGGCTGCATTTTAAGACACCAGCAGATTCCCAGGCCAGCCTGGAAAGAAGCAGGATAAATAGAGCTGTCGAAGGTAAAGGATTGCTCTCCATTTGTCCTGGGGCTAAATTGCCCCCAAAACCTCCAACACAGGTGTATTGAGCTGAGCGGTGTCATCCCCAAATTCATGCCAACCCAGGACCTCAGAATGTGAGCTGTTTTAGATGCAGGGTCTTTGCAGATGTAATTAGTTAAGATGAGGTCATACTGGTTGAGGGTGGGCTCTAAATCCAATATGACTGGTGTCCTTATAAGAAATAGAGGAGACACACACCCAGGGTGAACCCATGACAGGACGGAGGCGGGGATTGGAGGGATGCGTCTACACACCAAGGAACGGCAAGGGTGGCTGGCATCTAGCACGAGCTAGGAGAGAGCCATGGAGCAGATGCTCCCTCAGAGCCTCCAGAAGGAACCAGCCCTGCCAACCCCTGGGTTTTGGACTTCTAGCCTCCAGAACTGTGAGAGAATACATTTCTGCTGATTAAAGCCACTCAGTTTGTGTAATATGTTAAGGCAGCCCCAGGAAACGAATACAAGAGGAGTGCAGAAGGATGGAGGTCAGCCCTCAGCCCCCATGGTGGACCCACGTGCTTTCCTCCTGGTGGCACTGCAGGCCCCTCCAAGCTCTAGGAGGATGAGGAAAGGCGGGTCTGAGCCCCCCTCCCCACGGTGGCACCCCTTTGCTGGAAGCTGGAGAGGACTTTACACCCCCGGACCTCTCTGGGCCCTGAGACACAGGTGCCTGTAACGGCTCCATTTTGACACCTGGATGTGTGGGTGCGTGGGAGTACTTAGCTCCTCACTGGGTTTTCTGGGACCCTGTGAGTAGGGTGGGTGTGTTAGTTAGGATTCTCCAGAGAAATAGCACCAAAGAATGTATATAAATATACATACCTCCAGGGAAATATATAGAATGTATATAAAAGAATGTGTGCATGTGTGTGTGTGTGTGTGTGTGTGTGTGTACACACATATATATATATATACAGAGAAGGGGAGAGAGAGTTAAAAAAAAAAATAGTTGGCTCACACAATTATGGAGGCTGGCAAGCCCAAAATCTGCAGGGCGGGTCAGGAGGCTGGAGACCTAGGGGAGAGCCAGTGTTGCAGTTCAAGTCCAAAGGCCACCTGCTAGCAGAATTTCCCCTTACCTGGGGGAAGTCAGTCTTTTGTTCTATTCAGGACTTCGACTGATTGGAAGAGGCCCACCCACCTTATGGAGGGCAATCTGTTCTACTCAGAGTCTGCTGCTTTAAATGTTACTCTCATCCAAAAGCACCCTCACAGAAACATCCGGAATAATGTTTGACCAAATATCTGGGCATTTTGGCCCAATCAAGCTGACACATAAATCAATCGTCACGGAAGCCAAGGATTATGATTGCCATTCTAGAAAGAGGAAAACTAAGGCCCAGAGAGGGTGAACAATTTGCCCAAAGTCACAAAGCAAATTTGTTGCCATGAGGAGTTGTGAAAAAGAGGCTGACAATAAGGAGAACTTGGATGCAATTCACATCCACCCTGGACCAGAGCTTTAAACCTCGTGGTACTCCTACACAGACGTTGGATAAGGGATAAACATGCCCAGGAGGTATTTTCATTTATGTGGTACATTTCACTTATAGGTTGCAAGGCAGTAAAGATACTGGCCACCATGGAATGATTGTCTTTTTGTGCCAGAAACCATCCTCATGACATCTAATCATCACAGTAACACTGAAGCGACTATCCTTGCCCCCACTTTGCTGATAAGAAGACTGAGGCTCAGAGCACCGAGGAAGCTGGCTAGGGTCACACAGCTAGTGAGTAGTCTGCTCCCTTATCCACGGCCCACTCTCCTCCTCAGCAGGCCCTGAGCAAGAGCTCTGGGCAGAGTGTGGCCACACGCATGGCTTCGTCTGCTTTTCCCAGCAGTCCTGTAGGGAAGAGGGATTGGTTCCACCTTTCAGAGCAGGAGCTGAGGTGTAAAGACGTTCACTGACTTGTCCATGGTTGCACAGCTAACCAGTGTCTTGCCCAGAATTGGAAATCTCTCCACAGCCCTGATGCTGGGGGTAAAAGAAATCACGGTTCCTTCATTTAGTTGAGTGTTTACTGTGCTTGAGGTATACATACCATCTTATTCTACCTTCCCCACAACTTAAATTTAATAGCTAACAGGGATTTAGCATCCTTCTATGCACTATGCCATTTAATCCTCCCTGCAAACCCATGAGGTAGGTAAAAATGTGACTCTCATTTTACAGATGAAGAAATTGGGGCACAGAGAGGTCAAGAAACTTGCCCAAGGTCACACAGCGACCAAGCGTATGGCTGAGATTTTAATGCAGGCAGCCTGATGCCAAAGCCCAAAGCCTCAACCATTGTCCTAGGATGTGTTCATTCATTCATTCATTCAATAATTTATTAAGTGTACTATGTGTCAGGTCCTCTTCTACACATAGGTGTCATGGTATTGTGACTGATATCGCCATACATTTTCTTCTTTTCTTTTCCCTTTTCCTTTACCATTCAGAGAGAATAAGAGACTGAAAGATAACCTAAGTCTAGTACTTTCCCAGCTTTAAACCTGTTGATCTCCTAGTAGAGGATAAAGATAAGAAACAAAACTTTTAGACAGTGGTAAAGGTGAAAATAAGATAAACGAGGGAGGGCTGAGGGCAAGCTCAGCTGTTGGGGAGGCCTCTTTGGGGTAGAATCTTTTGTGCAAAGCTCTGAGTGGCAAGGAAGATCCAAGTATGTGGATATCTGAAGAAAGAGTGTTCCAGGCAGAGAGAAAAGCAAGTGCAAAGGCCCTGAGGTAGGAACAAGGTGGTATGTTCGAGAAGCAGAATGATGGCCAGTGAGGAGAAACCTACTGAGAAATGAGGTGCCTGGTCACACAGGGCCTTTCTTCAGATGTTCTTGGGGGCCGGCAGCCATTTCTCTCCCCTTCATGGTAGCAGTAGTCTGTCCTTGTTCAGGTGCCCCCTCTCTCTTCACCCCACAGCTCAGGGGTTCACTGTCTAGTCTAAGCCAGGGGTCAGTAAACTTTTTCTATAAATGACCGGACAGTAAATATTTTAGGCTTCGGGAGCCTTATGGTTTCTGGTGCCACGACTCAATTCAGCTCGTGTCCACGCTCTGGAGGTCGAAATTCTGCCTTAAGAGAAACATTCCACTACAGGGCTCTTTGTCTGATTTCCAAAGTACATAGTAACTTACAATGGAGGCACCCAAATGCCTGACACGTAGATGACCCTGACTAGCACAAGAGCAGGTGTAGGCGATGCAAAAACAAAGGGGCATGACTACGTTCCAATAAAATTTTATTTACACAAGTTTGCCAACCTCTGATCTAAATGAGAGGGATTGCTGGTGCTGATGGGCAGGTGGGTGCCTATGAGAGCAAATCCTTGAGAAGGTGACCGCCCACCCCACACCCCACACCGTCTCCCTCTGCTCTCACAGCTCAGGATCTCTGTTCTCCAAGCATCCCCAACAGATGTGAGGGGCTACAGTGCCCTCCTCTTCAGGAATGATGGAGGTAACTCCACGTCACAACGCTCAGCCCTCCCGGAAAAAGAGCCGCTAAGGATGCCAGGCCCACAGGAGTGGGAGGCGAGGGCCTGGGGTCTGCAAGGATTTCTTAAGATCCAAAGAAGTGGAGTGGTGGCTTGTATACCAGCACAGAGGCCATCCTTGGGACACATCTGGCTGTCTCCATTACCCACCTGTGGCCTCTCCCCTCTCTGACAAGTGAGAGGAAATAGAGTACAGAAGAAGGAAGGAAGGATGGAGGGGAGAGAGCCCCTCTCCCAGCTCTGGCAGCTCCCACAGTGAACCTTCCACACATGACAGATGCTTATGGCTTTAGACAACGAAATGGATCATCGCCTTCTATCTTTTAAGCTGGGGTCATTACCCCTCAATTCTGCAGAGGCGCATCCCAGGCCTCATTTTTTTTGTTGTTTGCATATGAGATCATCTCAATTAAAGAGAATTGGAAACATTCCCCTCCATTTCTTTAGCAAACAGAGTCTTATTGCCTCCCACCCAAAAAAGAAAAACAAAAGCCAATATTGCAATTTTAAAAACAAAACAACTCTTAAGCAGAGATAGGCGGGTTCTGGGTGAAAAGACATTTGTATATATAGGGATTTTATGAGGAAAAACACAGCTGTCACCTTCTGCCACAGGTCACTGGGCAGTGGAACTAATTGAAACAATCTAACACAGTGGGATTGCCCTTCTTTGCTTCTTGGTGTTATTCAGATCTTCTGTCAATCTGATTTGATGCCAGGCAGACTTTTCCACATGTGGAAGGGAAGTGATTGGGGGCAGGCACAGCCCCAATTGCTGGGTCACAAGAACAACTTGGGATGATTGCTTAAATATGGGTTCCTGAGCTCTGCCCATGAGAACAGAATCTCCAGGGAAGGGGGCCAGACAATCAGTATCTTTAACATTGCCCCTGACAAGTGTGAGGAGTTTGGTGTATGATGCAAAAAATGCCCAGGCAGAACCAGGAGGTTGATCTGATTTCTGAGAGGTCAAGGGGAGCCAAAGTTATAAGGCAGCAAAACCCATAAATAAGCAAATACCTCAAGGTAATAGAAAGAGAATAGAAGGTGCAAACGCCAGTTCATCATGAAAGGAGAAACAGATAGACCCATAAAAAGAAGCAGAGACTAAGAGTAGCCAAGACTCGTGAATGGAGAAGCCTCAGAAGGAAGGTACATGACATCAGGCAAATGCAAAACCAAACAAACAAGCAAGCAAGGAGGTGGCGCAATGTTAATAGTAGACACAGTGGAATTAAAGACTAAAATTATACTACAAAGTACAATAATGTAGGACATATTTTAAGAGAAGATATAATCATAAACATGTATGTGGCAAATAACATAGCAACTAAACACAAGGGCAAAAAGTATTATAGATTGAAGGAGAATTGCCCCTCAAATATAATTTAAGTTGAAGATTTTTTAATACAACCTTTTCAGAACTAGACAGGTCCAGTAGTCCAAAAAGAAGGATGTAGGGATTTCCCTGGTGGTCCAGTGGTTAAGACTCTATGCTTCCACTGCAGGGGGCACAGGTTTGATGCCTGGTTGGGGAACTAAAATCCCACTTGCCACGTGGCATGGCCAGAAAATTAAAATTGAAAAAAAAAAGGGTGTAAAGCAATGCTGTCCATTATGGAAGCCACTCACCACATGTGGTTACTAAGCATTGGAAGTAAGGCAAGTTCAGCTGACATGTACTTTCAAGAGTAAGATATAGGGCTTCCCTGGTGGCGCAGTGGTTAAGAATCCTCCTGCCAGTGCAGAGGACACGGGTTCGAGCCCTGGTCCGAGAAGATCCCCCATGCTGTGGAGCAGCTAAGCCCGTGTGCCACAACTACTGAGCCTGCACTCTAGAGCCCACGAGCCACAACTACTGAGGCCTGCATGCCACAACTACTGAAGCCCGCGTGCCTAGAGCCCGTGCTCTGCAACAAGGGAAGCCACCACAATGAGAAGCCCGCGCACTGCAGCAAAGAGTAGCCCTCGCTCGCCGCAACTAGAGAAAGCCCGCGCAGAGCAACGAAGACCCAATGCAACCAAAAATAAATAAATAAAATAAATAAAAACATTTTTAAAAAGTAAGATAGAAATGCCAGATTCCAAAGACTGTACAAAAAAAATAGAATATAAAATATCTCATTAATAATTTATGTATTAATTATTTGCTGAAATGATAATATTTTGGATGTATTGGGTTAAATTAAGTATGTTGTCAAATTAATTTCACATGTTTGTTTTTACTTTTTAATATGGCCAATAGAAAATATAAATTTACATATATGTAATAATAAATTCTTATTACATTTCTATTCAATAATACTGACCTAGAAGAATCAAATAACATCAGCAGCAAGTGATTCTGTGAGGCCCCATCATTTTCTATTTCCCTCTATGGATTCCAAAACCCTCCTCGTATTCCATATGCGTCCTTTCAACCATTGCCTCTCACTGGAGCTTGGCAAGTGGAGAGTTTGTTGTGTTACATGGAGGAGAAGCTATGGATCCTAACCTCCTTTGTGTCTACCTACTAGAGGAATTTGGGCTTTAGATTTGTTATTTATAAGATAAAAATAAATCCTGCCAGCAGGGTTGTGGTGAGGATTAAATGAGATAACATACTCTCACGTTTTCTGAAAAGACAAAATTAAAAATCAAAGCGAGATGAAGGGGGTCCATTCCTGCCCCTGTGTCCCTTGTATACAGAGATGTGAGTGAAAACTCAGAACAAGAGCTCCTCAGGATACAGGGCTGGAGAAGCTGCAGTGGTGGATGGAGGGTGTGGTGTGTTGGGAGCAAAGATTCCCAACCCTGAGGGTTTCACTCTGTAGCCTTCAGTCAGGGCACCAGTCAAGAGACCTCATCCCACCATGAATTAGGATAACTTTTTATCTCACGTTAGATTCCTTAGAAATAAGACACGGCAACTTCAGCTGCTCTCAGCAAAAAGGATTTATCTTGTATGATTGTCATTGTAGATTCACAGCAAGTTCAAGCCAGAAGGCCCTGAGTGGTCATCTGGTACAGTTAAGATGACCAACTTCTCCCAGTTTATCTGGAACTTTCCTGATTTTAGCGCTGAAGTCCCACACTCCAGAAAACCTCTCAGTCTGAGCAAACCAGGACAGTTGGTACCCCTGGTTGTGATGTTCCTCAAACCCAGGTTTCATAGATCTGCCCTTGTTAGAATTACCCTGGGACATTTGTTAAGACACAGGTAGATCTCTGGACCCACATCCCTCACTCAGAATCACCAGGGCAGTCGTCCCAAAATTTGGACCCCATTTCCCCAGGTGACTCTGACACCCAGCCAGGTTTGGGAACACAAATGAGTACAACTGTTTCATTTTGTGGATGGCGAAACCGAAGTCCTAGTTAAAGGTCTCATGCTGAGATGATTATGGTGCCTCCTTCCTCATAATAATTCCAAATAACAACAGTATGAAAAGGTTTTTAATAAGTATAAGAATGTTAAACAAAGTTCTGATGTTCCCTTTTAGGGTCTATTTCCATCTTTTTTTTTTTCTTAATATAAAAAGTATTTTGTAGTGTTCTCTTCCTTTGTTGATGCCCAAAACCCATACTGGGTCTGTTTGTTGGGTGATTCAGCCTCAGGCAGAGACATGCCCAGGTGGGAGCCTGGACCCCGGTGCTTCACAATGAGAGGTGGTCCCTGCAGCCAGAGCTGTTTGGAGAGCTCTGGGTTCCTCTCCCAGACCTGGGAAGTGCCTAAGCACAGACAGCAGAAAAAGAGGACTCTCCAGAAATGCTCGTGTGAGAGTAGAGGGTGGTGGTGAGAAGAGTGGAGAGAACCGGCTCCGCCAAATTCTCTGCTGTGGCTGGACACCACAGGTGAAATTTAGGACGATTTGGTTACCAATTCATCGAAAAGAGAGTCATCTTTTGCAATACACAAGCCACTTACTGCATGTCCATTTCCTGCTCCATCCTGCTCAATCAAACCCAGGCCATATTCCCAACACCTGGACTCTGGGTTGCCAGATTTTTCTTTTCTTGGAAAAGAAACAGCATGTAACATGGAAACAGCTCCAGCTCTGGAGCTAGACAATCTGGATCCAAAGTGTGGCTTTGCCACCTACTAACAAGTCACTTTGCCCCTCTGGGCCTCAGAATTCCCCTGTGTGAACTGGGGTAATGGCACTGGACTTGCCGCATTGTTGTGAGGATTAAAGGTGATATATGTAAACATCTTGGGCGCACAGCAGGAAGCCATAAATAATGACAACTGCATGATCAAAATAATATACATAAGGTGCTTGCTTTGCATTAAGGGCTCAGCTGGTGTCTCTGACACAGTCTCCACTCCCCAGAGACCCTGGGTCCCCAGTGGGAGGGTTCTACACGAATAAAAAGAAAAGTATGCTACCCGGAGAGAGAAGCAAGCAGATAAGCAAAGACATCCAGGAAGTTGGTATTTTCTGGCTGTGAGGGCTGCCCTAGTTTATTTTGGCAGCTGCCTCCACCATCAGTGATGGAGGGAGAAAGGAAAGAGAAATGGCAGTAAAACAAATGGATCAACCAAGGAGGGAGGCTGGTTCCAGCTTCCAAAGGAGAACCCAGCTGTCCCGGTGATGGAGATGTGATGTGTCCCTGGATTCTGGTCTGGCCTTTGCATGCTTGCCCTCAACATGGAGAGATGTTTCTGGAATAACTGGGTTGGGAGGAGTTCAGGTCCTGTGTTTTTGTTTTTGTTTTTTAAGAAACAGGTATATCCTTTTTTTTATTTTAATAAATTTATTTTATTTATTTATTTTTGGCTGCACTGGGTCTTTGTCGCTATGTGCAGGCTTTATCTAGTTGTGGTGAGCGGGGGCTACTCTTCATTGCGGTGCGCGGGCTTCTCATTGCGGCGGCGTCTCTTGTTGTGGAGCACGGGCTCTAGGCACGTGGGCTTCAGTAGTTGTGGCGCTCAGTTAAGATGACTTAGTTGCTCCGCGGCATGTGGGATCTTCCCGGACCAGGGCTCGAACCCGTGTCCCCTGCATTGGCAGGCGGATTCTTAACCACTGTGCCACCAGGGAAGCCCCAGGTCCCAGACTTGCTCCAAATGGCAACTGTTTTAGTAAGAGTTGCTGTGTGACAAACCACCCTAAAACTTAGTGGCTTAAAACAGCAACAGCCATTTACTTGCTGAGCATTCTGCGATCAGGGCTGGGTGCAGCTGTTCCACGAGGGGTCAGCTGGAGTCACTCCTGGGTGGCTGCAGTCAAGTGGCAGTTTGGGACAAAGATCCAAGATGGGCTCATGCACGTGTCTGGCGCTTCACGGTGCTTGGGCTGAGATGGCTGAGGTGGCTGGGAGAGGGAGTGACTCTTCCCCACGTGGCCTCGCATCCTGAAGGAGCCTAGCCCATGGGTCCTCATGCAGAGTCTCAGGGCAGCAGGAGACTGAGATTGGAAACTGCACACTTTTTAAAGTCTGGACTCTGGAACTCTCATGGGGCCACTCCTGCCATATCGTATCGGCCAAAGCAGTCACAGGTCAACCCAGATTCAAGAACTGGGGGAATGGACTCCACCTCGTGAAGGAAGGAGGGGTGATCCACACCGCAAAGGGTGTGGATGTTGGGAGAGGTGATTCATCAGGGGCCGTCGTTATAACAATCTACACAGCAACATAGAACACTGCCTAGGGCATGACATTCAAGGCCTTTGTCCTCTGGCTCCAATGCCCTTTCACCCCCCTGGTGAGCTTCTACACTCCAACTTCCTTCTCTGAGCAACTTGGGGACCCTTTCCCTCCATGGGGTCTTTGCTGGTGGGTCTCCTTCGGCAGGGCTCAGTGTGAACAAAATCCAAGTCCTAGAGTCAGCCAGCCCTGGGTGGCAACCTGGTTCCATCACTCACGCCCAGCTGTGGGATCTCGGGCAAATCTCTCAGTGTGTCTGAGCCTCATTTCCTCCCCTGTTAACTAGGATGCTGAGGCCTTCCCCCGATCAGGCTGTCGTGAAGGTGAAGTGAGAGACAGCAGGTCACGTGCCTGACATAGAGCCTGCCTGGCACTGAGGGTGACCGCTGAGTATTGGTCCTGATCTCCCTCCATCCTCCACTGCGCCCACTTCTCTGCCTGGGAGACACCTGCTTGTTTTTCTATGGCACATTCTTTTAAGAGTTTTCCCTGGATTCCCCTAACCCTTACCCCAAGGAGAACTAGTCACTCCCTCCTTTTATCTCCCATAGCCTTTTGCAACACCTTACTGAGGTCCAAGGTCACAGCGACGTAAACATGTGTGTCTCTCCCAAGGTGGAAATTCTTGCATTCATCCTTTTATCTTCAGGGCCCAGAACACAGTGGTGCTCTGTGCATTCATTTGGTGAATGAATGAGTGAAGGCCTGGGTTCCCCAGAACTCAGAGACACCCTTCATTTTTCTAGGACCCTTGTCTCATACCCCCAATTGCCCCAGAAGAGGAGTGGAAGGAAAACAGGGATCAGGCTTTCGTCCCTTTAGACGTGTGATGCTTTTACACATGTGATCCAGTGCCATGATGTCTGCTCTGGGGTAGAAGGCCCAGCAGTTGCTGCAGCCCCATCTGCCACCCCGATCTAATGAGGGCTGTCCATCCCAAAGGAAGGAGAGGCATGCTCTTCCTGCAGGGTCATTATGCATTAAAAATTAAGGCGTCAAGTAGGAAGCTTAGCTCAGTACTCATGAGATAAACACGCATACCTCGTTCGCACAGAGTGAGCACCCTGGCTCCTGTCGGCCTGGTGGGACCAGGGAGGCTGGGCTCAGACGGCAGGCCCTGTGGCTCAGCAGAAAATACTTGCAACTGAGGCTTGCAGGGGTAGGAGAGATGGGGTTCAAATCCCAGCTCTGTCACTTGAGGTTGTGCAAACCTGAGCCAACCTCCTCACATTTCTGAACTTCCATTTGTTCGTCAGTAAGATGGAGATAAAGATAACTCTCGAGAAAGACCATTGTGAGGATTAAATAAGGTAACGTAGGTCCCTGGCCCTTTTGCTGCTTCCAAACCATCTGGGTCTCAGATCTGTGACCATTGCTCTAGCAGTTAAATTGTTCCATAAAGTAAATAACTGAACTTGTTCACTGCCTTTCTGGACCCTTAAGGAATATTATTGGAGTTTGGAAAATGACAAAATGTAGGTGCTGGGCAGCTGCTAGTTTCACTGACTGGGCAGTAAACACCAATCCTAATAATAGTAGAGCTAACAGATGAGCATTTCACGCGTGTCAGGGACTGTCCTAAGCATTTTACACACATTCATTCATTTAATCTCGTCGACAATACTGTGAGGCTGATGTATTATTTTCCCCATTTTACAGAGGGAGAAATTGAGGCCCAGAGAGGTTGAGCAACACGCACGGTTATACAGCTGGTTAGTGGCAGAGTTGGGGTTAAAACTCAACTGGTCACACACCACAGCCTGTGCTCTGAACCATGAGGCCCTCCTGTGTGGAAGTGGCTCATTGCGCTTTACCAAGCCGATGGCGTTTAGGGCTCTGACTGCTGTAGCAAACGACCACAGGATACCCGGTGCTCGGGGAGCACTTACCGTGCAGGACACACCTTGCTGAGACTTTTCTTTGAATTGTTCCAACAGTCTTATGAGGCCAGGACTATTATTTGGATCTTCTAGATGAGGAAACCCAGATACAGTGAAGGCAAGGATCCCTTCCAAAGTGACACAGAGAATGGGTCGGGGAGTTGAGATCTGAAATTCAGCAGAAACCAAACTTAACCTTCACCCAGGTTATTACAAGTAGAGGATGGTGTGGGTGCATGAGTATTTGAAACTGACCAAGCTTAAGTCCCGGATGTCAGTTACTACTCAACTGCTATAACTCAAGTCCAGGACACTGAGCAGTGCATCTGTCCAGACCTCACAGCTCTCCCCTGCTCCCCAGCAACCGCTTGAGGTCGGGGCTCCTTCCTGATCCCCTGCAGTTCCTCCTGCATGGCCTTCAGCCTCATACCCCTCCTCCCCTTAACCAGAGGCTCTCCCTGGGGCAGGACTTAGCCACCTGGGTCCACAGCCTCCAGCAGGGCCTTTGGCTGGAATTCAGGAGGTCAGAGAAATTGGAAGGGAAAATTACATCTCTATGCTCACTGATCTTAACTGAAATCAGGCATTTCCTTTAGTTGTAGGTCACCCACGGAAATAACTGATAAATTCCTTATCACTTTATATAGTTCCAATGGTATTTCCAGAATACCATTCACACCTATCATCACTTCGAAATTATGGTGCTTATTAGACCTGCCGTTGCATCTTATTATCTAGTGCCTTAATAAAGAAGCATGTATATTGCTAAACTATAAATGTGTTTTTGATACTATTTTAAATATAACTAGTACACTTTGTAATCTGTGTATTTTTGTCCTGTGCCTTGAAAACAATATCCCCAAAAGGAGTCTATAGGCTTCAGTAGACTTCCAGAGTCCCTGGTTCATGAAATATTTATAGCAATACTTTGAGATAGGACTCCATTATTGTCTCTTACAATTCCCATTATATTGAAGAGAAAACTCAGGCACAGAGAGGGCAGGAAAACTGCCCAAGGACACACAGCCAGTAGGTGAAGAGCAAGGATTAGAATCCAAGGCAATCTATGTCAAAGCCTGCCCTCTTGGCCAGCACTTTGGGTCAGGTCCCCTAAGCCCCCTTGCAGGCCTCCAGACCATCCCTCCATCTGGCACTTTCTTCACTGGAATGTAATTATTGCTTTATCTCTTGGCAATCCCTGAAGGACCCTTGAGGGCTGGGACTGGTTTTATTTATCTCTGAATCCCTGGAAACTAACCCAACACTCAGCCCAGAAAATGTTCCGAATAAAAGGTTTTGAATGAATGTGTCTCCAACCCATAAAGCCTCATACATGGTTGGCGCAAAGACCCTTTTATTCCTGACAGAATTTTACAGCATTAAAAAAAAAAAACACCCAAATAATTTGTCCACATTTTATAATGACATTATTACAGAGTCGTACATTTTTATAGCACTTTTGATGTTGCCAACAATTTTTATATCCCTTTGACTTGAACCTCAAGAGTAAATTAGTCTGGACAGGGATGAGGAACTTAGTTTCACAGAGAAGTCAACGGAGGCTCCAGGCAGTAAAGCACAGGGCTGAAGGGCATAGGCTGCGGAGGCCGGCGGTGGCCCGGGTTCAAGCCCAGCTCCACCACTCACTCCCTGGCTGACCTCCTGCAAGAGCCTCAAATCTCTGAGCCCAGTGGTCTCATCCATAGGATGGGTCGGTAATAGCTACCTTATGGAATTGTTGTTAGGATTACCAGAGAGGATGGGTACCGTTTAGAATGAGTTTCTGGAACATTGTCAGGACACAGTAAACTGTAGCTCTCCTGCAATACCAGTGGAAGATGTTCCAGTGCTGGCGTTATCACAGGGCTAATGTGTGTGAGATCGCGCACTGTGGCGGCATTAGAACTGGATTCTGGTTCTGGCTCAGCCACATGCCTGGAACAAGATTCTAAACTTCTCTGGAACTTATTTTCCTGATGTGCAAAATGAGGAGGCAGGATGGGGTCAGGTGCAGGGGCTCACAATTCCTTCTTCACCTGTGCATAATCCATTATGAAGTCCAGTTTACTTATTTTTTTAATGTATATTTTATTTTATTTTTGACCACACTGAGTGACTTGCGAGATGTTAGTTCCCTGACCAGGGATTGAACCTGCGGCCTCGGTAGTGAAAGCACAGTCCTAACCACTGGACAAACAGGGAATTCCCTAGAAAGTTCAGGTTAGAGAGAGGGTGGGATCCCTTGCCCTGAGCCCCGAGGAGCTTTTGGGGCACTGCTTGAAGACAGAACAACTGGTTTAGCCACAGGTCAGCACCAGGGAGAATGAGGGCAGGATTAGGCCTGTAGGCTTGTGTCCTTTGGGGGGTGTGTGTGTGTGTGTGTGTGTGTGATGTGAGAGGTGAGAGGAGTTAGCGGATTTCAGTGTCTTTAGATGGGGTCCCCCTCTAGAAGGTAACCGAGTTTGATCCACGTTCAAGCTTCTCCAACCCAACTCTTGCAGTGTATAATTCTTTAAGGAGAGTCAGAATCTCCCCCATTCATCCTCCACTGCAGCCCCCTTCCCAGCCCTGATCTGCTTCCTTCTTTCCCCCCAACCTCTTATGATTATGAGCCTTAGAGACTCCCGCTAGCATAACACTGCTGCAAAGGGCTGACTACCCAGGGCCTCTCTGCCAAGGGGCTCTCTTGGGAGCCAGCCTTGACCAGAACTGGTGGAAGCCTGTCCTGTAGTTGCATCCATGAGCCCCCATATAAACGGCCTCCTGAACTTTATATTGTTAACCGTGACAGGGGAGACCAGAAGTGTGGGAGAGGAGAAGGGGGTCATCCCAGGCCATAACAATACTGGAGAAAACCTATTGAATAGACCTACTTCCCCAAATGACTTTCCTCGTGCAAAATTGTCTTCTATCATTGCTGGAAAAAAGGTTTTTAAAAGAGGTTAACATGTGATTTAATGAATATGGTGTAATAATGTTCCTTGTATCAAATTAAAATTCTAAGATGGCCACATGAAACAAGTGCATTTTGAGTATCCAACGTTATGCATTATTATTATTGGGCTGCTTGATTGCCCTACATATTTGGGAATGAAAGAAACAGCTCCAAGTCCTGCATTTGAATTGGTAAGCATCACCTTCAGAAAGCAAATCTGAGCAGACCAGGAGCGGGCCCACCCAGCTAAGAAAGGTCCTGGGATATTAAGAAATAACTTTATAATAAAGCAGAGGTATAATGGAGCAGAGAGACAACAGCACTGGTTTCGTGGGCACAGCAGAAAACAAGGGGTATGTCTGAGTCTGGATTCTAGTGGCTCTATCCTTTCGCTGTGCTACTTTAGGCAAGTCACTTCACCTTTCTGAGCCTCCGTTTCTTCACAGTGTTATTTAGTCTGGATAAAGGACTGCTGTGAGTGTAGGACCACTGTGTTGTTGAGCTGGTGTGAGGATAAATTGAGGTTATAGATGTGAAAGCACTTCGTAAAGTATGGGCCATTGAGTTCCAGGATTGAAGATAACTGAAAGATCTTATGTTGATTTCTTCCTTATTCCCACCCCTCCCCCACTTCTGAAGCCCAGCTGCTGTCTATAATATTTAATAAGAGTAAGCCACATTTATTTAGCACTTACTAAGGGCCAGGTGTTATTTCACTCAGTTCCACTGTAACTTTATAAGTATTATTATTAACTCCATTTTATAGACTAGGAAACAGAGGCTCAGAATGGCTCGTAAGCTGCCCAAGGTCACAGGACCAGTAAGTGGCAGGGATTTTTTTTTTTTTTTTTTTTTTTTTATGTAGTGGAAAGAGCACCGGTGTGAAGGCAGCTTAGGGTTTGAATTCCAGGGCTTATGCTCTCTGTGGCCTGGGCAGGTTACTTTTTTTAAAAAAATTAATTAATTAATTAATTAATTTATGGCTGTGTTGGGTCTTCGTTTCTGTGCAAGGGCTTTCTCTAGTTGCGGCAAGTGGGGGCCACTCCTCATCGCGGTGCACCGGCCTCTCACTATCGCGGCCTCTCTTGTTGCGGAGCACAGGCTCCAGACGCGCAGGCTCAGTAGTTGTGGCTCACGGGCCTAGTTGCTCCGCGGCATGTGGGATCTTCCCAGACCAGGGCTCGAACCCGTGTCCCCTGCATTGGCAGGCAGATTCTCAACCACTGCGCCACCAGGGAAGCCCCAGTGGCAGGGATTTAAACCCAAGTCTTTCTGACTCTAAAACCTCTTAGTTCTTAGAGTGTATTTGCCTCTAAATAGGCCTGACAAGCTGCTTCCAAACTGTGCTTGAATACCTCCAAGGAAGAGGGGCTCATTACCACCCCTGTTCCATCCTCACAATGAGTGCTCTCCCCTGGCACATAAAGCATTATTGCGGTGATCTGTAAAACAGAGTGATTGGAGAGGATGCTTGCTTAAGATCTATTCCAGAAACATCATTTTAAGAGCACGTGCATTTACAGACAAATTCAGCCTGGCTACAGAAGAAAGGATTAAAAATCTGTATGAAAATGGAACACAGCGAGCAAGAGGTGTGTGTGAATGGGGGCAATTAATCCTCTTTTGCCAATCGCTGTAAAAAAAAAACATTGGCTGGACAGGAGGCATTTATTCCCTGCAGACACATAGTGTGATTTTGAAATATCTCCACAGAAGGAAAGATGACTGAGGAAATACAAATCTAATAAATGTGCAGGGCAAAAGAAAAAAGGGGCTTCCATAAAAGGATTTCTAAACCATATCAAAGCCTTGTGAGGTCAGGGAGGGCTGTCGGAACATTACCAATTAGAGCTAAATGGGAAACCGGCTTAAATCTCAAAATTAAAGATGAAGAGCAGCAATTAACCTGTCTTCTAACAGCAAACGCAGCCCTTAATGCTCAGGGTAATTTAATATTTCAAAATCATGACCACAAGCATCTAAGTCTCCTGTTCAACAATATAACATGGACAATAAAAGGCTCAGCGGGACTTTGGCTAGCATGGGTGAGATGGCACAGGGATAATGCCGGTCCAGGGTGACTCTGAAGTCACAATGGCACAGACACAGTTAGAACTCACCCCAGGACATGAGTCCACAAGGCTCGGCTCTGTTTTGCAAAGACCCATTCTCTGGCCAGCAGGAACCTTTTGATTTGTGTTTCGTGGGCTTTAATAGGGTGGATTATGCAGATGTGAGTGGGCACACATGACGTACACCCACCGTGCTCAGAGGGTCCACAGACTATTCCAGTGGATTTCTCTAAAGCAATGTTCTTAACCTTGGGGAGCTTTGAAAATGCCTCACCCCAGGGCCTTCACACAGAGCAGAAGGCCGGGACATCAGTATTTTCTAAGGCTCCCGGTTAATTTTCATCGGTACCCAGGGCTGAGAACTGCTGCTCTGAAAGATTGTGGGCCCAACAAAGAAGAGAAAGTGGATGTTTGCAACATGGTCAAGCCTTGATTAGACTCCAACCAACGGGACGGCACCGATATGCTGACCGTGAGCTGTGCAGATGAGAAAATGGGTCCACGGAAAATTTTCCAACAGGCAGGCAGGAAAATAGGGAGCTAAATAGGACAACCACATAGAGTTCAGCCCCTGACAGTCTCAGAGCATAAAATCTACGGCTGAGAGTCTGGGTTTCCTTGTTGCCAATGGATATTTGTGGCCACTCCAAACGTGCGAGGCCCCAGTGAGTGGCTGGCCTTCCACAAGAAGGATGAAGCTGAAACGCCCCGCCGGAGGGCTCCAAGTCCTGGGGCCTGGCCCGCAGCCAGCTTCCCCTTCCTTCTTTATGACTCTTCTTCCATTGCCTGGGTGACAGCATGGGGCACTGGGAAGGTCACCAGCTCTGCAGACAGATGGACTCCACCGATGCCCAGAGACACCATGAGAGTGATCTTGGGCAAGGAGCTCCACTCTCTGAGCGTGCACAGTTTCCTCATTTATGAAATGCAGGTAATAATAGGACTCACAGGAGTGGTGTGAGGAGTGCATGAGATCAGCTATGAGAGCCCTCAGCGTGGTGCCCGGCACGCTAGGCCACACATACGCGAGGCACCACAGAACGCCCCTTCACGGACCCTCTTGCCACATGGACCAGGTATGTGCCCTTCCGTGTACCACCCCACGCTTCCCGTCTCCATGCTTTTGCCCAGCCAGATCCCTCCTCCTGGAGCACCTTTCCTCCTCATCTCTTCCTGTCCAAGCCTACATTATTTGCCCTGAGGCTGCATTAGGCTCCACCTCTTTTCTCCTTTTGTACCTTCCTCATCCCAGAATTTTAGGTTTTAAACCCTCCAGTGGGACTATTCTCTCCTCTGACCATTTACCTGGGCCCCTACTCTGCAATGACCATCGTCTGCCTGATACACACCATCACTCTCACCTACACTGAGAATTCCCCTGGGATAACATCTGTGATGTTTCATCCCCCGGAGGACAGTGTGGAGTCCCAGAAAAAGTGTGAGCTTTGGTACCCAATCCTCTCCGCAACCCTAGGAGGTAGGTCCTATTATTATCCCCACTTTACAGATGAGGAAACTGAGGTGTAGGTTAAGTCACTTGCCTCAAGCCAAATAGCTAGTTCATAAGTGGGACCCAAATCCAGCAGCCTGGCCCCAGAGTCCTGGCTCTTAGCCACTTTGGGATATATCCTTGCAGAGTGAGATTCGCCCTGTGCATGAGAATGAATAGGAGGGAGGGAGGACCAAGGAGACTGGGAGGTGGAGACACTGTGAGTTCTAGCTGGAGCAGGGAGGCCTGTCACCAGCATCAGGGGGCCTCAAGGAAGCCACAGGAGCAATGAGTTTCCCTTTCCGTTCCCGTCAGTGTGAACTACCAGGGGACAGGCTCAGAGGCCATTGGTCAAGCATCCAGTCTGGAGCGACACCCACTGGAGCCCAGAGACTGCCCAGCCCTCCTTCAACCCACACCAAACCCTTCCCCCAACCAGAGGGAAGGGGCCCCGGACACCTAGAGTGAAGGGGGTGGTGACATGAAGGGGTGGACCACACCCTGACCAAGGCCAGACCGGAAAGAAGAAAGCCCCTGTCCAGCAGGGTGGCCGTGGGACACAAGCAGTGACGCACCGTGTGGTCAGTGATTCTGTGGGCCAGAGCTCTGCTACAACACCCTCCGCCGTCGTCCTCCCTCCGTTCTCACGGCCGGGCTCCGACAGCCTCCCCCGATGCCCCGGCCGTGCTCCTCTTGACCGCGGCCCTCCACACATCTCTGTAACAGCACTGCCCGCCCAGTGTTATACTTACTCCCATGGCCTGTTTTACCCTCTGGACTGTGATCTTCCTGAGGACGGGTCTGCTCTGCTCATCCCTACCTCCCCCGTGTCAGCCCAGTCGGGCCTCAATAAGCCATGGCCGGCGGCATGGATGGTACTTTCCATTGGTCAGCTGGGCCTGCTGATTCAGATCACCTTGACCTGAGGGGCACAGGAATCCTGAGACCCGGCCCGGCCCCTGTGTACCCCCTTCCCAATGTCTCCTGGCTCCATCATAGTCATTAGTTGTGGGGTCATGGGTTAACTTCTCTGAGCCTCCATTTCCCCATCTGTAGAAGGGAGCAATCACACTTGCCTTCCCGAGCCATTCCAGGATATAATGAGCTACCATTTAGCAGGAGCTTGCACAGGCCTGGCAAGAGAGACCCTGGGCAGTCACCGGTTCCCTGCTGGGTCTTCCCTCCCAAACTGCCATAAGCAAGTGGCTTCCATTTGGCCCTGCTGGTGTCCCTCTCCCAGTTTCTAGGTGCAGGGCTCCAGGCCCATCCTGCAGGCCCCCTCTCCCAGCCCCCTTCACTATGAGGGGCGTGAGAATTAAGCCCAGCCCTTACGGGTGTCCCTGGACCCCAGCAGCAGGACTCAATTCCTCCACGGGCCCCCCCGCCCAGTGAGGGCCCTTTGCCGCCTCACTGTCACCTCCTCCAGGAAGGCTGGCTTCTTGGAAGGGCATCCAGGGAGGGGGACACCTGGGCAGAACCCCAAACTGCTGCTGCTGGTGGTCAGGTGCTCCCGTCCTGCTCTGAACCCCAGCAAAGCTCCTGAGGGGCCTCCGAGCTACAGCCCCAGTGGCTGGAACCACTCCTGTGTGGAAACAGGCAGCACAGACAAAACCAGAACAGGGACAGATTGGAAACTCAGAGAGGCTTTAGGCCCAGGAATCCAATGTTCAGAACAGAGCGCAGAGCAGGCTCGGCTCCACGGAGCAGGGAGGGAAAGCATTTGTCTTTTTTTTTTTCCCAAGCCAAACAGAAGCAGTTTTTTCCAGGGCTTGGCCTCCTCACCAGTTAATGGATATAGGTCTGCTTCTGCCACCTATAACCTTAGAAAAAGAAAAAGGACACAAAACTCAACAAGGTGTTTTTCCAATTCCCAGGACAGCCCCTTGGGGCTTGTTTTTACATTCACAAATTCCTTCTGTCTTCATGGCAACACAGAGGTAGGTGAAGATGATTGTTTTCCTTGTCTAATAGATGACTAACTGGAAGCTTAGAGAGGCTAAGTGACTTGTCCCTGGTGACCCAGCTAGTGAGTGCTGGGCTGGGATTTAAACCCATCTCTCCACCAACCAGGAATTTTCCCATTGTGTCCTGGGGGTTCTGGGGGTTCTGGGGGAGGGGAAGGGAGTTGCCGGGAAGAAGAAGGAGCAGTTTTGGGTTGCAGTGATTGCTCACACAGAGCAGAGCCCTTGAAAGGCTGTCCAGAAAGCAGGAAGCGCGGGACGGGAGGAGATGCAATATTCACACATGGGTTAATTTCTGTTCCTGTTACACATTAGAGATATTTTTCCTCTGACATATCAATTGGGCTTCCACATAAGATTTCATTTGAAGAAAGGGATAAACAGCTTATAAATAATTGGAAACCAGTGCACCGAACCAAGTCAGGTCTGCGGCTTGTGCCTGCTGTATTGGTTTGTGATGAGGTCATTTTCTGCACGATGGTGTAACAATAAACTTAAAGATCTAGAGAGGAGGCTGCGTGGTGGAGGAGGAGGCCCGCATGAGTGGGGTAGGATCAGGGCCTCTTCACTGAATTTGAATTTAAAATCTTTAGCTATTAAAAAGTGGGCAAGAGTTCCCTAGATGTTGGCCAGACCCAAGCAGCCACTTCCCAGGACAAAGCTCAGGGGAAGGTTTTGTAAGATTTAGGCTGCGAGGCGTGGCCCTCCAGGCAGGTCAGCTCCCTAGCCCATGCCCGTGTCTCTGAGCTCCTGGCCGGGCTAAGAGGCAGAATTGGCACCAGCCAACACCCAGCCATTGAGCCCTGACCCTCAGGCAGTGGGTAACAGGGTTTCCCTCATCCAAGCAAAACACCTCAGACTCCTTGGGCACCTCGGGTCAGCTGGGCAGATGATCTGGCAAGGCAACTTAAGAAGTTCAAGGAAGTCTCTGAAGTTGCTCAGACATCTGCAGAGGCTAAAACAGCAATTTCCTCTCGGTGGCTGGACATGGCGTTCCCAGAGGAACACGTGGCCCCCAGGTGCTCGTGGGTAGCCCCTGTCGCTCCTGACCCTTTTCCTGCTGCCTGACCTGCTCCAGAGCTGATGGTTCACACAGCAGGAAGGACCAGGGCCAGAGTCACCGAGATCAATAAGGCATGGTCCCTGCCCCTGAAGATCAGGGGCCATGCCAGGAACATCTGTCCCACCAGCCAGTGGCTCCTGGAAGTAATGACTATAGTAATGAGTACAGTAATGACTACAATTTATTGAAGTCATTTGTATGCATTACCTCATTGAATTATCATTACCCTCCAATGTAAGGTGAGTCCTGTTTCTAGCTCCATTTAACAGATGAGGAGACTGAGATACAGAGAGTTTAACTCAAACAGTAAGTAAAAGAATGGAGACTTGAATCCAAGTCAGAGGCCCAACCTTTACTCTTGACCAAGCTCCACTGTCCAGACCCAGGGTGTCTGGAGTGAGACCCCACCCCCACCAAGTCCATATGTCTTAGTTTCTCTACATCAGACATTCTCAGTGGGGGCAATGTCATCCCCAAGCGGGCAACAATTGAATTGCAGGAGGTTGCAAAAAATTTACTTTTTTACATATAAAGCACACATATGGATACATCATGTACCGGTAGGATTAAAAATTAATGTGGAGTGCAGTTAAGAACTAAGTGCCTGGAATATAATAGGTGCTCAGTAAATGGTCACTCCCTCCTTTTGCTGCCCACTGGAGCCAAATGTGAATTGGTCCCACTGGGAGCTTTTGTGTATCAGCCCCAGTCTCCACCTAGTCCCACCCAGCTCCCCCTTCTGTCCTTCAGCCCTTGAGGCTGAGACCCTGGCATGCTCCAAGCCCGAGTCTGCACCCAGTAGGACCCGAGTTCATTCCCAACACCCCTGGTTCCTCCTTGGAAACCCCAGCTCCCCAGAGTTCCCTGTTGGGACTTGTTATAGGTTAAACAGGTACAGGCTTAGCTCAGCTCAAATGAAACTTGAACACTTTAGGTCGTTGTTGTCAATTCTCCCAACACAGGGAAAAAGGTAATTGTCAATTAACGAGCCCATCAACTGAGGCGGGAGGAAAATCAATAACATGGACCAATACAGAGCGTTCTAATGCCAGTCAGGATTCCAGGAACCGGAGACTTTCAAATAGGTACATGGAGTAATTGGCTTCTCCCTTGTGACCCATCCAGCGGACTCTACAACTCTCCAATTAACATGTACCATTGACAGGCACACAATTATTTGGGTTCACTGTGCCCCAGCCAGTGTTTGTTCAATCAGAACTTGCAAATACATGGGAAGTGCACAGAATAGCAAATGCAGGATGGCTCTGGGGGAAGCCAAACAGTGAGTGGGTCTTAAAGGAACCCTGGACTTGGGATTTCTCTTTCAGAGAGCTGCCCTGAGTCTCAGCTCTGATGCTGGCTCAACCCCCCCATTCTGGCCAGTCCCTAACTAGACCTGTCCCCGTCCCCACTGACAAACTTAGAGGGGGTTGCCCATGACTTAGAAGGTATTTTCCCCTCCAGTCTAACAGAGAGGAGACCATCCCCCTCCCAGTCCCATTAAATAGCTGGGTCTGTGCCTATACACAGGAGGCTCCTTCTGCCTGGAAGATCATTCTGACCCATCCATAACAGCCTCTACATCCTCAGAGATTTTTCCTGGACCTCCCTAGGCTAGTTCTGGGGCCCTTCCCCCATTCAGCCATAGCACCATGGGCTCACTTTGATCTTAGTACTTACACCATTGGGTTACCCCACTGATTTGTCTCCCGGTTTCCCCTCACAAAAGAGTAAGCCATTTGATGTCAGAGACTGTCATTCATTCTAAACATCAGCACTTAACATAGAAGGTGCTTAGTAAACGGTTGTTGAATGGATGGATGGGTAGGTAGTGTAAAAGTGAGTGGGCAAGTGGATGGATGGATTTGTGGGTACATGGCACAGGTAGGGAAAGAGATAACTGGTTGGGAATGAAGATGGGTGAGAGGGTAGAGGATAAGTGGGGGGCATGCATTGGGTTGGGTGGAGAGAGTGGGAGGGTAGGTGGGTGGTGGATGGAAAGATGGGTAAAAACACTAATGAGGGGTTGGATGGATAGTATGTGGGTAAGTATTTAAGGCCATTTAAAAGTGCAGTGTTTAGGTGTGTGGGTTCTGAAGCCAGACCTCTTGGGTTGAATCTTAGCCCTGGTATTTCCTGGCTGTAGGGCCATGAGCAAATGAATCATTCTCTTTGGGCCTCAGTTTTCTTATCTGTAAAGTGGAAATAAGAAGAGACCTCTTAAGCTTGCTGTGAGGACTAAATTATACCTATGAAAAACTTAAAACAGTGACTGGCACAAAAAAGGACTGAATAAACATTAGCCACTATAAGTTTTACTATTATCATTATTACTATTAATAAGATGAGAAGTGAATGGATTCATGGAAGGATGGATGAATGTGCAGATGGTTGGGTGGATGGATAGACGGAGGGATGATTTGATAGGAGAATGGGTAGATGGATGAGTTAATGCATGTATAGATGGGTGATGGATGAATGGATGGATGGTGAGGGAGGGAGAGAATGGAAAGAGGGATGGATAGAGGAATGGATCTCTGTGCCAAGGGTAGTGGATAGAGCTGTTGCATGGGAAGCCCCCCTCTGAACTCACCCCGAAGGTATCAGAGACTGCTGTCTACTGAACTCTCTCCACTTATCCAAGTTTCATTGTTCCCACTGGGAAGTCCTACTGGATTCCTCATTCCCAAATACACAGGCCAGCTCCTGGTATGGTTCTTGATAATTCACAAATGCAAGCTGTCTTTCTCTGAGGGTCCTCCTGGTACTGATCAGCTGAAAACTCATAGAGCCATGCCCCACAGCTCAGACTGATTCTCCTCCTAAATGCTGACACCCCATGAGCCTGGTCTGAATGTGCTGGAAGTCCAAGTTTGAACCCGAGGGAGCAGGATACAGCTTTGCCTCTATCACTCCGTGTTACTTTCAGGTCATGTAATTGCCCTAAGACTCCCAGGCAATTGAAGGAATTGACTGAGCATCTACTATGTACCAGACTCTTGGCCCTTATTATCATATTTAATCCTTATTACAACCCTAGAAGGTAGAGTGTAATTATCTCTGTTTTTACCCACAGAGTCAAGGACTCACAGTCACAGAGATTAAGTGGAAGAGTGAGGGTTTGAACCTGGGTCTCCTACTCCAAAGCCCAGCTCTTTCTACAATCCCAGCCTTCTTGGGGTCCTCAGAAGGTCTCACCCCATTTCCAGGGTGCATACAAACTGCTGCTTGGGGACAAAAGCTGGAACTGTGCCACAATTCTAGACAAAACAAAAAATGCCTTCTAGGGATAAAATCATATTTCTTATTGATTTTATGTTAGAACAACTTGGCCGGAAGACATTCTGTTTATCAGTTTAAAGAGTTCAACTATCACCCTCTCCCCCTAAACCTACTCCATATGATGGTGATGGACATGAACATATATCCCCTTTAGTTGCCAAGGATACCACTCTCTGATGTGTTATCTCCCCAGTGGAAGTGGTCCTTGTACTGGTAAAGTTCGTGAATCAGCTCTTCTCTGCCCTGTCTCATGGGTTGGCAGCTAATCCTGAAATTAGCTTCAGTCGTGACCCACTCTCAGGGCTTCTGAGGCCTTAATGGGACTCTTGAGGACCAAAGACCCTCAGAAATCATGGGTGAATCCTGAACTGTTGAATTCCAGGCACTGTGCCAGCCAGGTGCCTCTCACATTGTCTCATATATAGAGTCTAATACACCTTCTGGCCAGGCAGAGCCTCCTCCCTGAGCGAGACTAGAGACTCTTTGAGGTAATTATTAAATATCTAAAAATTTGGAGTGCTATATGATGTTCAAAGCACCATGTCACCAGATCCTCAAGATAGCCCCAATACAAAAAAGAAAATTATAGACCTGTCTCACTTATGAACTTAAGCAGGAAAATTCTAAATAAAATATTAGCTAATGGGATTCAGCAATACATTTTTAAAAATACATCATGATCAAGTAATGAGTAACTCAGGAATTCAAGGTTAGTTCAATATCAGAAAATTTATTATATAATACAGCATACTAACAGATTAAAGGAGAAAAATCAGAGGATCATCTCAAAAGATGCAGAAAATGCACTTAATAAAATTCAACACATATTCATGATTTAAAAAAAAAAAATTCTTGGAAAAGTAGGAAAAGAAGGGAATTTTCCTAATCTGATCAAGTGTATCTACATTAAAAAAAAAAGTAAGCAAACATTGTACTCAATTATAAAGTTTTAGGCATAGTTCCACTAAAGTCAGGAACAAGATAAAGATGCCCTCTATCACTGATTCTGTTCAACATTGAACTAGAGACCCTAATCAGTGCAATCAGAAAGAAAACATAAGCAAATTGCATATGAATTGGAAAGAAGGAAACATAACCGTCTTTACATTTCTATATAGAAAATCCCAAAGAAAACACAGTCTTCTAGAATGAGTAAGAGAGTTCGCTATGGTTGCCCAGTACAAGTTCAATATCTAGATATCAGTTGTATTTCCATTCACTTCCAATAACCAATTCAAAGCTCTAATAGGGCGGGGGACTTGGAGGGTGGAGGGTAGAGCCCCAAATAGAAAAGAAGAGAAGATGCTTCAGCTGAAGACCAGGCTTAGCGTGATGCAATTGCCATTATTTCTTCATGGAACCCATCCTGCAGAATATCTGTTCAGGTGTTGTGGAGTGTTAAACCTTAGCTGGGTTTTGGCCAGGAGTCCCCATTCCTGGCAGAGTGCTCTAACCTTGCTGAGGATGTGGGGCATCTGAAGTCAGTCAATCAATGTCACGACACATCTTTTTAGCATAACTGCCAGCCAGAAACTAGGAAACGCTCCCTCGGTTTTTGCTTGGAGCCTGCTTTGTGGAAGTTAACTTGCCCCTGGCCCTTTTCAGCCCTCTTCTCACTGAATCACAGGGTTTTAGCAATGCGAGGGAATCCAGAAGCTATGTCCTTCGTCACTGGAGAAGTTGAAGCACAAAGTAGTGAGGTGACCAACCCAAGTTCCTATAGCCAGGAGCAGCACAGCCTGGATTACCCATCCATCCACCCATCCATCCATCCATCCTTCCATCCACATGTACGTGCATGTGACCCCTTCAATACACACGCACACCCACCAAGTGCTAGGCACTATGCTAAATCCTGGGGTAACCGTTGTGAGTAAGACAGACCCCATCCCTGATCTCTTAAACTGCACAGTCCTGAAGAAAAGACAGCCATGGGGCTTCCCTGGTGGCGCAGTGGTTGAGAGTCTGCCTGCCAATGCAGGGGACACGGGTTTGAGCCCTGGTCTGGGAGGATCCCACATGCCGCGGAGCAACTGGGCCCGTGAGCCACAAGTACTGAGACTGCACGTCTGGAGCCTGTGCTCCGCAACGGGAGAGGCCGCGACGGTGGGAGGCCCGCGCACCGCGATGAGGAGTGGCCCCCACTTGCCGCAACTGGAGAGGGCCCTGGCACGGGGACGAAGACCCAACACAGCCAAAAATAAATTAAAAAAAAAAAAAAAAAAAAACTGATGAAAATGTATTGAAAAAAAAAAAAGATAGCCATGAACAAACACATTGCATTAATAAAATGTGCACAAAAAAGAAATTAAATGACCCCAAATGAAAACTGTGAGAGTTGTGAAGGGAGACATTCATGGTGCTGGGAGGCATTGCGGGGGGAGTCAGACGTTGCTCCAAGATGGGCTTAACATATAAGCTGTGACCCAAGGAAGCCTCCACTAAAAGACAAACAAACAAACCAAGCTGTAATAGAAAAAAAAAAAAAGACTCCTTTGAAAATAGCAAGCCAACCTGAAAGATACCTGGGGATAAATCTAGCAAAAGATGGGCCTGACTTTTATGGAGAAATTTATAAAGCATTACAGAAGGAAATAAAAGAGCTGGGAAGACTGAGGGGATGATGGGAAATGAGGAGGAGGGAGAAAAGGCAGGCAGGAGGGCTCCCCGATGCCCACGCCAGGTGGACTCTATGCACTGAGATAACAGTCAATGGAAAAAGCAAAGAACAATTTGGATTCTGGACTCTGGGCTCTTGAGGAAGATTTTCTTTCCGGTAATGGGCTGTACTTTCATGCCTGCTTGTTACAAGCATAGCTAATGCACAGGCGATTTTGTAACCAGCTTTCTTCCCACTTAACAATATAGCGTGGATATTTCCCATATCATTAAATAGCGTTTGATGAAAAACCATAAGAACGGTTCCCCAAGGCAGACAAGCATGGGTGTTTCCTCTATTCCAGAGATGAAGAGGACCCTGAGGGGTGGAGGAAGGAGGCTAACATTCATGCAGCATCTATTACATGCCATCTAATTCTCACACCCACACTGGGATACAGAGCTTTTCCCTTCATCTTGCAAAGGAGGAAAAGGGGGGCAGGGTGCAGGTTCCAGCTGCTCGGTCACAGGGCCGGGACTTGAACCTGGGTCTCCAGGAGTCTTGGCTCTGTGCTCTTTCCCAAGCTGAGGGAGCGGACACACCATGCCAGTCCATCTTTGTCTCCCTTAGAGTGCTGTCACCCTGCTGGGTGAATGGACGTTCGTTCAGTCACTCAACACGTGCGTGATGAGGGCCTACTCTGCCTGGCATTGTGCTAAAACTGGGGATGCAGCGGGGAACGAAACCAAGATCCCGCCTAAGGTTCCTAGGACTGATACAATCATTTACCACAAGCTTGGCAGCTTAAGACAAGGGAAATTTATTGTCTCGTAGTTCTGGAAGCCAGCACTCTGAAGTCAAGGTGTTGGCAGGGTCTTGCTCCCACTGCAGGCTCTAGGGGAGAACCTTCCTTGCCTCTTCCAGCTTCTGGTGGCTCCTGGAATCTCTTGATTTTTCCCAGCATCACCTCCTCTTTGCCTCCATTTTCATGTGGGCTTCTTCCCGGTGTCTCCATGCCTCAAATCTCTCTCTCTTTTCTCGGATGTGGCATCAATCATTGGATTTAGGGTCCACCCTAATTCCAGAATGATTTCGTCTCGAGACCCTTAACTTAATTATATCTGTAAAGACTGTTTCCAGATAAGGTCAGATCCCAGCTATAGGGGTCAGGACTTGGACATATCTTTTGGGGAGACAAAATTCAACTCATTACACAGACCCACATTCTAGTGGAGGGAAATGAAGCACAAGTAAATATATAGCATGTTAGATGGCAAGAAGTGCTATGCCAAAGAGGGGGGAGAAGAGAGAAAGAAGACAGAATACGTGGGGGAGGGCATTGCAGTTCTAAATGGATGCTTAGGGCATCCATTTAGATGGATGGTAACATTTGAAGCAATGATGTGAAGGTGGTGACAGAAAAAGCCATCTGCTTGGAAGGTGTTCCAGGGAGAAAGAATAGCAAGTTTAAAAAGCCCCAGGGAGAGAAGAGATCTGGAAAGAATCAAGCACGGAGAAGAGAAGGAGGGAGGAAGTCCAAGCAGTCATGGGACCAGCACCAGGGAGGGTCTGTGGAGCTTGGTTACTCCAAGTGAGATGGGGCCACTGCAGGGTTTGGAGTCGAGGTTGATATAACTGGCGTGGAGACCAGTGAGGAGGCAACTATAAAAATCTAGGCGAGAGAGGCTGACTTGGACCGGGGTGGCAGGAGCGGGGGTGGGGAGGGTTGGTGGGGTTCCGGGTACCTTTTGGAGGTAAGGTCAACAGGATTTCCTGACGGATGTGAAATGTGCATAAAAGAGAGGAGTCCAGATAACAGTAAGGTGTTTTGATCTGAGCAACTCAAGGACGGAGTTGCCATTAACTGAGTTGGAGAAGGTCTGCGGGTGGGGCAGAATTGTGGGAATGATTAGGACCTGAGTTGTGGGTGTACTGAGTGTGAGGTGTCAAATAAGAAGAGATGCTGGTTGGGGAGTCGGATATTTGAAGCTGGGGTTTGGGGCAAGGTCTGGTCTGGAGCTAGAAAGGTGGGCGTGGTCAGCCAAGAGACACAGTTTAAAGTCACCCCAGCATGAAGAGACTGAAGAGGGGAACCAACAAAGGAGGCGGGAAGGCATAACCAGTGAGGTGGGAAGAAAGCCCGGGAAGTGTGGCACCTTGGAAACCAAATGAAGAACGATTTCAAGAGGAGGTGGTGATAGATTCTGTCAAACGTTGCTGCCGGGTCAAGGGAGATGAGTGCAGAGGAGTGGCTCTTGGGGTCTTAGAGGTCTTTGGGGTCTTTGTTGAGAGCAGTTCCACTGGAGTGGTGGGGTGGAAGCTGATTGGAGCGGGATTAAAGGGAGTGCAGGAAAGAAACTGGAGAGAGCCCACAGAGACAGCTTTCATAGTGTTCTGATGAAAAGGGGAAGAGGGAAATGAAATAGTACCAGAGAAAGGAGTGAGGTTCAGAGATGTTTTATAACTTTTTAGGAAGGGAGAAATAACAGCCTGTTTGTATGCTGGTGGCAGTGATCCAGCAGAGAGCGGAAATTGGCGACAGAGGATAAAACAGGAAATCTCCGAACGATGTGCTCCAGGGAGCCAGAGTGGGTGGGATCCGGGACACAGAGAGGGGTGGCCTTAGACTCAGAGACAGTCCGTGCCGGTAATGGGGGGAGAGGGGGAGGCAGAGGCCTCGGGCTCATGTGCTGGAAGGTGGGTACATGGGAGGCAGGAGCTTGTGGAAAGTCTCTTTTTCGATCGCTTTTATTTTCTAAGGGAACAGAAGTAAGACCTTCTGCTGAGGATGGGGATGGAGGAGGAAGTGCTGGGGGTCTGAGGCAAGAGGAGATGGCGGGTCTAGGAGAGGGGATAGGGGAACGTGATGGGGAAATAAATAACTTGATCACAGGTAGCATCAAGGGCCCGCTTGAGAGTTGTTTTCTATGTGCTGGTTGGAAGAATAAGTGAATGAAAGAGTGATTTTGAGATCCACGAGGACAGGAAACCCTCTCCTTTTTTTTTTTCTTCTTTTTTTAAACATCTTTATTGGAGTATAATTGCTTTACAATGGTGTGTTAGTTTCTGCTTTATAACAAAGTGAATCAGTTACACATATACGTATGTTCCCATATCTCTTCCCTCTTGCATCTCCCTCCCTCCCACTCTCCCTATCCCACCCCTCTAGGTGGTCACAAAGCACCGAGCTGATCTCCCTGTGCTATGAGGTTGCTTCCCACTAGCTATCTAATTTACATTTGGTAGTGTATATATGTCTATGCCACTCTCTCACCCTGTCACATCTTACCCCTCCCCCTCCCCATATCCTCAAGTCCATTCTCTAGTAGGTCTGTGTCTTTATTCCCGTCTTGCCACTAGGTTCTTCATGACCTTTATTTTCCCTTAGATTCCATATATATGTGTTAGCATACTGTATTTGTTTTTCTCTTTCTGACTTACTTCACTCTGTATGACAGACTCTAACTCCATCCACCTCACTACAAATACCTCCATTTCATTTCTTTTTATGGCTGAGTGATATTCCATTGTATATATGTGCCACATCTTCTTTATCCATTCATCTGATGATGGACACTTAGGTTGCTTCCATGTCCTGGTTATTGTAAATAGAGCTGCAATGAACATTTTGGTACATGACTCTTTTTGAATTATGGTTTTCTCAGGGTATATGCCCAGTAGTGGGATTGCTGGGTCATATGGTAGTACTATTTTTAGTTTTTTAAGGCACCTCCATACTGTTCTCCATAGTGGCTGTATCAATTTACATTCCCACCAACAGTGCAAGAGGGTTCCCTTTTCTCCACACCCTCTCCAGCATTTATTGTTTCTAGATTTTTTGATGATGGCCTTTCTGACTGGTGTGAGATAATATCTCATTGTAGTTTTGATTTGCATTTCTCTAATTATTAATGATGCTGAGCATTCTTTCATGTGTCTGTTGGCAATCTGTATATCTTCTTTGGAGAAATGTCTATTTAGGTCTTCTGTCCATTTTTGGATTGGGTTGTTTGTTTTTTTGTTATTGAGCTGCATGAGCTGCTTGTAAATCTTGCAGATTAATCCTTTGTCAGTTGCTTCATTTGCAAATATTTTCTCCCATTCTGAGGGTTGTCTTTTAGTCTTGTTTATGGTTTCCTTTGCTGTGCAAAAGCTTTTAAGTTTCATTAGGTCCCATTTGTTTATTTGTGTTTTTATTTCCATTTCTCTAGGAGCTGGGTCAAAAAGGATCTTGCTGTGATTTATGTCATAGAGTGTTCTGCCTATGTTTTCCTCTAAGAGTTTGATAGTGTCTGGCCTTACACTTAGGTCTTTAATCCATTTTGAGTTTATTTTTGTGTATGGTGTCAGGGAGTGTTCTAATTTCATACTTATACATGTATCTGTCCAATTTTCCCAGCACCACTTATTGAAGAGGCTGTCTTTTCTCCACTGTATATGCTTGCCTCCTTTATCAATGATAAGGTGACCATATGTGTGTGGGTTTATCTCTGGGCTTTCTATCCTGTTCCATTGATCTATATTTCTGTTTTTGTGCCAGTACCAAACTGTCTTGATTACTGTAGCTTTGTAATATAGTCTGATGTCAGGGAGCCTGATTCCTCCAGCTCCATTTTTCGTTCTCAAGATTGCTTTGGCGAAATCCTCTCCTTTGATCACCACTATATATGTTTCCAGCCCCCAGCACACAACCTGGCGCTTGATTCACGTTTATTCATGATTGAACAGGTGAACAAGCATGTGACTGGCGAAAGGAAGGGGCTGTTCTGTTTGAGAGTGTTTTTCTCTTGACCACAATAATCTCCTCTTAGAAGATGGAGTGAGACCCTGGGCAGCTGTAAGACCCATGGCACCAGCCATCTTGCAAGAAGTTAATTACCTCTGGGGTGTTTCTCCTTTCTGTTCTTGGTGGTGGAGAGTGAGCCTTTGTTCCTGGCAACCTCAATTAGCTCCTGCTTCTCCTGAGTTCCCCTCCTTGACTAGAAGACTGATGCTGTGGTCGCCAGCCTGTTTCTGGGCAAGTGAGGTAGCCTGGCTTTCCCTGAGGCCAACCCATCCTCTCAGACCCGAGACACCCCTTGTGCTGGGTGTGCCCGGGGACGACAGCAAGATGGTGCCTGACCCCTCCTACTCCATCCCCGTGGATCAATGGTTTGGACAGTGAGGGACTGACCTGGGCTCACTCCAAAGCCCAGGCTCCAGGCCCCGCCCACAGTCCTCCCCACCCCTGAGGAAGCTCCTCTCCTGGGCTCTTCCCCCAAGGCAACCAGGTCCTGCCTGGGCATCTGCTTCTTCAGCACCTTGGGCAGCAGTTCCCATCCTGTCCAGACAGGGGGCCTTTGACCAAACACACTGGGGCTAAACCCCAGGAAGAGTCTGGGGGGTGGGTCTCCAGCATCTGTAGTTTAAAAAGTTCTCCAGGTGTTTTTGAAACACAGTCATGATTGAGAACCACTTCATCCTCCATAAAATACCTTTTTCATTATGAGGAGTAAAAAGCAAAGCAGTGTGGACACTATTTATCCAGCAGTCATGATGTGTCCAGAACGTTAGTCATACCTTCTTTAACCTCCATAGCTGTTCTATGAGGTAGGTATCATTAGTCCCATTTTACAGATGGGGAAGCAGGTTCAAAGAGGTGAATGAACTTGCCCTTGGGTATTGAGCTGGTAAGTGGCAGAGCAAGGGTTTGAACCCAGATCCATATGCCTCCAAGGTAGCTTCCCATCTATACCTGGCACATGGTGGGCCTTTATTCACAGGGGCTGTTTTATCTGTCTTCTATCAAGTATATAGATAATGATAATCCCAGGCAGAAAGAGTGAAGTGGGTTTTTTACTGGACTATAGACATAGTCATATAGTGGTCAGATAGATGATGTAGTCCATCCTACCTGGAAGGTGTGAGGAGGGCTTTGTGAAGGAGGGGAGAGGGTATTTGAACTGGGAATTTAGGAGCCACTGAAGGCCTAGGAGGAGGAAAGGGATGTGATCAGAGCCAGAAGAATCAAATTGGGGGAGGAAAGGAGAACAGGCGGTAGGGAGACCAGTCGGGAGCCTACTGCATGGGCAGGTTACTGCAATGGTGCAGGCGGAGAAGAGGGGACAGGTGGGAGTCCAGCTGCAAACAGGCCAGCAGAAGGCATACAGGGCAGGCCCCTGTGCCTGGTTGCCTCTCTGCTGGAAAGCCAAGCTGTTTTCACAAGGCAGCTGGAAGCGCTCTTGGCCAATCTCATCTCCAAACGACAGCATTTCATTACCATTTTAGCTTTTCTTGGGCTTCATCAAAGGCTACGAGTGTCTTGAAAAAGAGAAGCATCTCTTTCCTCAGGTGAGGGGAAAACACGCCAGAGCTTTCTCTTCTAATATAACCTAGACAAGGAGATGCAGCTGAACTTGGCAGAGCCTGCTGGAGAAGGCTAATAGACTCGACGAGAAGAGAATTATAGGAAGAGACAGCTCCAGAGGGTGGTGGGGTAGGGAGAGAAAGAGGCCCTAGGACTGCCAGCCCCAGGTGGGCACATAGGGAGCTGGGATCAGTGTCAGCAGCAGAAGTAGCCCCAGGGCCTGGCTGGGCTCAGCTTCTCACCCGGCTAGAAGCTTCTCCATCCGAAGAGCAGAGAGATAAGACCCCTCGCCCCCAGCATCCTCTTGGTGGCTTTCCAGTGATCCCATTAATTATGGAGGCTGAGGGACTAGAATGGAATCCATAGCGTTTCCTGCATGGGAGTTCTCCGTGGGGGAGGATGGAAGTGACCTAGAAACATTTTGCCAGGAAAAAACCAACCAACCAACCCACGCAGCTTTGACACTCCCACCAGAGGCGGGGAAGGGGGCGGAGGCTCTCATGTGTATATGCGGTGCTGTAAAATATCATCTCAGGCAGTTAGCTGTCCCATGGAACATTTGGCTTAGACCACGGTGCTTTGCGTTTATAAAATCAGGTTATTTTCCTTCTGCCTTTCATAAAAACCAGCACTGGTCTCCGACTCACAGGCTCAAAACAGCCTGCGCTGGTTGCAGAGGCCAGGAATTCAGCGGTGGCACAGGCTGGAACTGTCCTCAAATAGGAAATCGAAGACTGGGAGACAAAGGAGGGGAGAGGGAGGGGGAAGGGAAGGCAGAGCAGGAAAAAGACGCCGAGTTAATGTTCAGCCAGGACTCTGAGGCTGGCTCCTGGGTGCCCCTGAAAGGCTTCTCAGACCCAGGAGCGAGGAGGGCGGGGCCTCGGCCCCCCACCGGCAGCCCGTCAGTCCCCCACCAGCACCACCAGGCTGCTCGTCCCAGCTCCTGAGTTTTAGGCCTTTGCCCTGTCGCGCTGAGCGAGGGGCTGTCACCTCCACCGGGAGGGCGCCACCACTCACGGTTGATATGGTGGCAGCAGGGCTGCGGGTCAGCTGGGGCTGTGGAGGCAGGGCTGGTGGGGGCAGAGGCGAGGGGAGGCCAGGGCTGGCTGCTGAGAGAGGTGTTCCGTGTTCTGACTTGCCTCTCTCTCCCCCTGCCCCCCTTTGCTTTGTCTTCCTTTTTCCATCTTCCTTTGAGTCTCTGGCTCATTTGATCTCATTGCCTCTGTCATTCTTTGTCTCCACCCCTCTTCTTCTGAATCTCTGACTCTCTGAAGAAAAATGGCTGAACTTGTTAAACCAGAGACCAAACACCCCAAAGGGCCGGATGTATGAGAAGGGAGCACGGCTTTCACCTCTGGGCTCTTCCTCTGCCGCGCAGTGGGTTCCCGTGGAGAGGAAGGGCAGGGAGGGAATGGAGGTGGCTGAGAAAATCGATGCAAACCATGTCATTTTCCAGGTCTGGTGACAGGGGCTGGAGGGCTGAGAAGGGCAGGGAAACCGAGAAGGGCCAGACACTGGCTCCAACCAAGGCCGGACAACTAGTGTGGCCACCACCCTGCAGGAGGAAGCAGCCTGGGACAGGCCACGATGCCCCAGTGAAGTCAGGAGGCGCTGAAGCTGCAGCCTGACAACCAGCGGGACCCCTCTGCCTTTGCATGGAGTGAAACGGGGCATTTCTGGGGGTGAAGCACAAGGACAGAAGGACAAGGAAAGAAGGCGCCAGAACCAGGGGCGTTAGGAATGTCATTTCATCAATCCTCCTAACTGCCCAGTGAGGGGTATTCTTCTCATCCTAAAGGTCAGGGAGGCTCAGACAGGCCACGGACTGTGTCCAATGCACCCAGCTGGGAGGAGCAGGACCAGTTCCTCGGCCTGGGCTTTTTCTAGTAGTACTTCTTCCTGTAGCTGATGGAAACCCAGCCCGTGGTAGGTTCAGAGTAAAGGCAATCAGGTGAGGATGAGCCCAAAGGCGGGGAAGATGGAGGGAGGAGGGGGAAGGGAGGAAAATGCTGTGGAGACTTGTGTCAAGAGACCTGTCCTCCAGAGCTCACCTTTCAGAGGCCGCTCGGGAATGCAGTTCATTGTGCCCATGTCCATTCTGAGACGTGGAAATGTTCTGTTGCTCTGAGGAAAGCAGAGGGGGGAGGAGGGAAGAACTGACAGAGGGAGACAGAGGGAAGCAGAGTCTTTCCCGCTTTCTCCCGCGCCATCCTCCCCTCCCTGGAAGGCGGGCTTGTGGGCGGCCAGGACAGACAGAAGACAACATTTACTGAGCCTATTATGTGCCTGTGCTGTGCTAGGTGTGGTCACAGAGGCGCTCTTTTCACTGTCATAACACCTTCGTCCTTATTTTACAGAGAAGTAAACTGAGGCACAGAGAGGTTGAGCAATTTGCTCAAGATCACACAGTTAGTAAGTGGCAGAGCCAGAGCTGACCCCCTCTATTTTCCATGGTCCCAAGCTCTGTCTTTCTGTCTCTCTCTCTCATCTCCAAGCATGGAGCTGGGGGCAGGTGGTCCGGGTGAGGGAACACATCAGCCAATCTACTCAGCCCCCAGGCTGGTTGGGAGCAGCAGAGCCTGAGCCAGGCCTGCTGGGGCGGTGCCCACCACTGGGAGAGGAGGAGACAAATGACAGAGCCAGCCCAGGGGCAGCCCAAGCCGCCTCCTTCGCGGCACCCCGTGCAGTCCAATGAACTATAATTTGTAATAGCAGCAGGCCTGTCTGGGCCCCTCCTTGGCCGGCTGGAGGAGCAGGCTGTGTCGGGCATCTTCTCCAGGGAACGGGACCGAGGTCACGCGTGGCCGTGGCAGGCGGGGTGGCTGAGCGTGGGAGGGCTCTGCAGTGGGCAGGGCCCCAGTGAGTCTGTGCTACAGTCCCCGGCTGAGAGCTGTACGCCTTCCTACCCTGGGCTAGGATGCAGGGTGTGCTTTGGGCCCCCAACCCCATGGG
Organism: Balaenoptera borealis; assembly: GCF_965194805.1. Classification (NCBI taxonomy): domain Eukaryota; kingdom Metazoa; phylum Chordata; class Mammalia; order Artiodactyla; family Balaenopteridae; genus Balaenoptera; species Balaenoptera borealis. The sequence goes on from NC_138868.1 coordinate 15,576,955, forward strand.
CTGGAGGGACAAAGTGGGAGCTTCCACAGCTCCACCTGGACAGGCTCCGAGAGGGAGAGGGTACCATCTGTGAGGGGTGCAGAGAGCCTGACGAGCGGCTGGCTCCAGGCAGGCCCGAGGGGCATGCTCCTTGCACCTCCATGTGAGCTGACATCTGACCCTGAGACATTCGTGTGACGTAGTGGCACTCACCACGTGGCTCTAACATGAGCCCGTCGCGTAGCGCTAACATATGGCTGCTATACCCTTAGCATCACGCCCAGCCCGAGCGACGTGCACCCAACTCTGACACGCTGGTAAGAATGAAACTCAAATATGTGCTCCTGACATTCAATGCTGTTTATTTCACCCATGACTGATATATGGCTCTCACCTATGTTAAAAATTTTGGAACCAATTTTTCAAAATCAAGAGATTCATGTACAAATTGGAAGCTCTGGCTCTCTCGGGTGCCTGTTCCCATGGGGCTACACTGGCTGATGCTGAGCATGGCGCCCCCTCCAGGCAGGGCAGGGCTCTCACGGCTGACCAGGAACTCTGCCCTGCCCACTTCTCTCATTCCCACTGCCCTCTGGCCCCGCAAAGCCCAGGGCGTGGGGTCTGGGTCTAGCACATGCCTGTGGTGGCCCCCATAACACAGTCCTTCTGGTCCTTGACAAAAATGCAGCCACTTCCTAGCTCAGGAAAGGATGGAGGCAGCCTGCTACAAGCTAGGAAGCCTTACCCTGGGTCCTTCATTACTATCACTCTGCAGATGAAAGATGATGTATTTCTCCAAGGGACACCCGATTGGACATGCAGAGCCTGTCATGGTAACAGATGGAGTCCCCATTTCCTGCCCCTGAGCTGCCAGGGAAGCCTCTTGGCCTGTCCATCATGCTCAGAGAGTCAGATCAGGCCATCCTGGGCCTAAGGAGGTGGTTGCCATGGGAACCAGGGCTGGGGCTGGGCTGAGGAAGGCACGGTCTTATCCCTTCACAGGTTGCATCTCCTTTTTCACTTCTGCTTCAAGGAATGTTTGTTGAGCACCAGTGATGTGCCAGGCCCTGTATGAGAAATGGAAAGGGGACTAACATTCAGACCCTTGCCTTAAGAAACCCATGGTTCGATAAATTAGGAGCTTGGGATACACACTACTGTATATAAAATAGATAAGCAACAAGGACCTACTATATAGCACAGGGAACTCTATTCAATATCTTGTAATAACATATAATGGGAAAGAATTGGAAAAAGTTATATACACATATATATGTATATATATAACTGATTCACTTTGCTGTACACCTGAAACTAACACAACATTGTAAATCAACTATACTTCAATCAAAAAGAAAGAAAGAAAGAAAGAAACACATGGTTCAAGGAAGAGACAAGAACAGACCACATGTGCCCACACAGCCTGGCTGGCTTTACAGTTCAAGGTCAGGGAGAAGCCCAAGTTGAGCGCTGAGGTTGAGAAAAGCCCTTCAGTGGGGGCAAAATCAGAATGATTTCATGGGGAGTGTGGCTTTTGAGTTGGGCCTTGAAATGTTTCACTAGGGAGAGGGGGTGAGAGAGGGTGTTTGGGTAGGGGCTGGGAATCGGGGGAGGGAGAACAGGAGAAAGGTGTGGAGGTAGGCAAGTACGGCGTAGGGAGGGCCCATCTGGCTACAGGAGCATGTTCAAAGGGGCTGATCTGCAGGATGTTAAGATCCTCCCTGGTCAGATACATATGGGGAAGATTGGGTTCATTTCTAGGAAGGCGTAGCGCGTACAGAATCTTCCAAGTTTATTTGCCCACAGGCCCTCCCTCTGCCCCGTCTCTTTATATTTGCAGCTGGTGGGGAGTACCCACTGGGTAGGGGAAGGGGGTGGCAGAGGAGGTAACGTGCAGAAGCCTGGAAAGGAGGCAAAGCCAGGTTGTGCAGGGCCTCGGGTGCCAGGTAGCAGCTTTGCTCTGCAGGAAATGGGAACATGAAAGGTTTCTAGGCAGAAGGTGACGTTAGCAGGTTTGCTAACGTTTTAGAAAGATCAGGGGCCACTGGAAGAGGAAGAAGAGCAAGGAAAGGGGGTGAAAGGGGAGGGGATGAGGAAGAAGGCTTCGGCCCTGGACCAGCAAGAGGACGGGAGAGTGACAAGGTAGGTGGCAGTGGACGTGCGGAGGGGCTGGAAGGGAGAAGCATTTGCTGGCATCTCCGTGGGGTGGCAGGGCTTGCTGGCTTTCCTCGGGGAGGAGAGTGGCCAGTGGTTCCCTTCTTAGCGATGTGGAGCATTCCAAGCCTCTGAGAAAGCTGACCACCCACATGGGAGAGGCATCCTCCAAGGCAGGGGAGCCCGCGTTCTCTGCGGGAACGGAAAAGCCAACAAGAAGGACGCCCTAGTTGTGCGTACTTGACCTCCTGTACCTCCATCTCCTCAGCTGAAAAGGGGATAGAGACAAACTGGGGTGCGGGGTGGCTTCGAGGGTCAAGGAGCCGTGTAGCACCTTGTAGATATTCAGGGGAAGTTATTCCCATGATGCTCAGGACAGCGGCTTCTTAGGCGCTAAGGTTCTGGAGTGGGGCAGATTTGGGATCACACTTTAGCTTTACTCTGTGCTAACTGCATGGCCTTGACCAAGTCACCTCCTCCCTAAACCTCAGCCTCCTCATCTGAAAACAGGGTCAATCACAGTATTCCCCTTGGGAGTTGTAAGGATTAAGTGAGAGATTGCGCTATCGTATAAGGTGCTAAATGGTGCCTGACGCAGTAAGTGCTCAATAAATATTAGCTATCATTAATTTTTAATATTAATGAAGAGTTATACTATTTGTAATTAAAGTCCAATTTGGATTTATACTACAGAACTTTTAAATGCAGTTGTATTACTTTCAGGTACAAACAGTGACCCCTGTTGGGCTACTGCAATATTGGCAAGGAGAGTCTTTGGGGGCTGTCTTAGCCCCTTTGGGCTGCTATTATAGAACACCACACACTGGGTGGCTTACAAGTAACAGAAGTTTATTTCTGACAGTTTCGGAGGCTGGGAGGTCCAGGCTCAAGATGCTGGCAGATTCAGCCTCTGGTGAGGGCCCACATCCTGGTTCATAGATGGTGCCTTCTAGCTTTAAACTCACAGCGGGGAGGGGGCAAGGGATCTCTTCTGGGTCTCATTTATAAGAGCACTAATCCCTAAAGGCCCACCTCCTAATACCATCAGAATGGGCATTAGGATTCAATCTATGAATTTGCAGGGGGACACGGACATTCAGTCCAGGGGTCTATGTTAATCACTGGATAATAATAATTTGAAATGAATGACTCATTCCTATATCTTAAAAGGTGCTTCTCAAGTGCTTAAAAGTTTCTCCTGTTACATAGTCCCAGTGAGCCCTTAGAATATGGACCCCTATGCTTACTTGCTGCTCGGGGCTCTTTAGGGAGTAGTAGGGCCAAGGTCCAGGTCTGGCCCAGAGTCATCACCAGCCAGGAATGAGTGGTCAGGCAGGAGAGGGGCTGAGGAGAGGCCCGACCCCTGACAGCATCGTTCAGAAAAAGGAGCAGACTGAGGTCAGGGGAACCCCAGCGGCCTTTTCCTGGCAGTCAGGGACAGGGCCAGAGCTCGTGGCTCCACTCCCTGAGTGATGAAAGCACGAGGGACCTGGGGTCACCCACCAGCCAAGCCTCCAGCCGCCTGCTCCTGGTGAACTGGAGTTTCCTGCAGGTCCCTCTGCTAGCTTTCCACTAGATTCCGTTCTTGCTTCCTTCAGAGCAGCAGAATCATAGGTGGGTACCTTGTCACCCGGCTAGACTACCCTTCTTGGCCCTCTTTGCAGTAAGGTCAAGTTCTTGCCAATGGGATGTCAGCCAAAGTGATGTGTGCTTCATCTGAAGCAGAGCCTTTAAGACAATAGGCCCACCTCCTCCTTGATCTCCTCCCCCTGCCCCCCCAGCATCAACCAGGACATGGCTGACACCCAGCCTCACCCATGAAAATGTACGCAACCCTAGGGAATGGTGGGGAAACAAGATAGAAGGAATCTGAGTCTCCAAACGACTGGGTACGGTGATCTACCCGCCCAAAGCTTTACCAAAAAAAGGGAAAGAAATTTCTTTGTTCTTTATGGTACTGGGTTTTGGGGCGGCGGGGGATGGGAGAGAGTTTCTTTGTCATAGCGGCTTAGCTTCCTCTAACTAATACCAGGAACTTCCAATAAATATGACAGAAAAGAATAAGAAAGTGCAAGGCAAGTCATTTCTGAATCTGGGACCATTGGTTTCCCTTCTATGAAACAGAGCTAACATCCAGTATTACCAGTTTACGTCTAGTACTTTTCATTGAACTTCGACCATATGTCCAGGATAAAAGGAAGGGTAGGGATACAAAGAAATAGAAAACAACAAAAATCTTCCAACTCCTTGACCCATCCTAGTAGGGCCTAGCTCACCTTGACCAGTCTCACGACACACCCGTGTCCCGGTTTCACAGGGTCCACACACTTCCTCCAAACAGGCTGTGAACTTTAAAGGCTCTAGGTCTTTTTTCAAGCTGTATGCTCCACTGGAATGCCCTTTCCCTTCTTCCTTGCTGGTGAAATGCCCCTCATCCTTCCAGACTTCCCCTGGGGTACAGTTAGCTCTTCCTTGCTGGGTCATATTACCAGGAAGGTGCACATCCCTCCGGTTTCTTTTTAGGTAATAATCAATTTCCATCTTTCAACTACTAAACTTTGAATGTCCAGTACTGAGTGCAAGGCCTGGTAAAGAACAAGTGCTCAGAAATGTGCACTCATTTGACAAACACTGATGAGGCCCCGTACTAAGGATAAGAGGCACAGTCGTGAAGAAAACATACACCTCTTCCCTCAGGCAGCTTATATTCTAGTGGGGAAAACAGACATTAAACAAACACACACACAAGCCAATATATAATTACACATAGTGATGAATGATGTAAGGAAACAAACAAGACGTGGGACTAGAACACCGTGGCTGATGACGGCTTTTCAATGGGATGTCAGGGCACGCCTCCCTGAGGAAGTGCCACTTAGCCCAAGACTTCAAGGGAATGGGCACTGGGGAGGTGAAGGAGGGTGTCTGGGGTGGGAATGGTGCTCTAGGAAGAAGCCACAGTATGTACAAATGCTCAGGGTCAGGAAAGAGCTCCATGTGTGATTTGTGGATAATGAATGGGGGAGCGTGGCAGGAGATGGGGCCGGGCAGCGTGAGGATTTGGGGTTTTCTCTGCTGAGCACCCAGCAGCCATGGAAGGGCTTTAGGTAGAGGAGTGACCCTCTGTGGCTTCCATCAGCAAGAAAGGAGGTTACCGCAATGGTCCAAGCCCAACAGGGTGGAGCTTTGGACTCAGGAAGTGGCCGTGGTGGAGGAGAGAGGTGGGCAGGGGGGTGTTATGGGAACAAAATTGAGGTACTGGATGTGGCAGTTAAGGGAGAAGTTTTCTGGAAGAGGGGAAGGATGGATGGAAGAGAACAAGGAAGGGAAGAGGGCTTGCGTCTTCAAGAAATGTATCTGGCAATCAGTTGGAGCTATAACTGATGGTGTGTAGGGAAAGCTGGATGACAGGGCAGAGTTTGCAAGAGAACGATACCATTGGCCCCTTTAAACAAGCGCTGTCAATAGCTGGGTGAGGGGGAACGGAATTTGTGAAAGACTCAGGCCTATAAAGAATGGAAACAACCTGCACATCCATCACTAGGGGACTGGTTAAATAAATTCAGGGTCTCTTTATAACAGATGGTGTAACTATATGGATGGATAAGGAACTGTCTCCAAGACTTACTGTGAAAAAACAAGGCACAGACAGCGGGCATTGCACGTGACCATTTGTATTGATATTAGAGAGGGGGAAATGTATGAATATAAATATACAAATATAAAATATAAATATATTCTCTTCTGGAATAAAAATAGACTATCTCTTAGAAGTACCCAAGAAACTGAAAACATTAGTTGCCTCCAAGAAGGAAAACAAGAGGAGAGAGAGACTTTTTACTCTATATCTTTTTGTGCCTTTTGGGTTTTCAACCATGAGAATGAATTAACTATTAAACAATTAATAATTATCATTAAAGAATATGTTCCGGCTTAAAGATTAAACAGCTGTTACACAACATGTATAGATCTAAGGAGCTGCTGTCAGGGAGGACTTCTGCCTGCTCTGACGAGGCCCCACCCACTACTTCCCCTCCACCCCCCATCGCCTCACTCCCACTCTCTGGTGCTGGGGACACAGCAGTGAGCTGGGGGACTCCTGGCTCTTTGCCTTCCTGTCCTATAAACCCAGGTGTAAAGTAGGACTCTTGTACCAGTTGCAGGGTTCTACAGCTTTGATTGGTGCTATTAAAATTGATTTTTTTTTTCTTGAAATCACCTAATATACAGAAAATATATGGTCAGTTCCACAGCAGCAAATAGCCTAAATCAACACACTCCAAGGTCAGAATCCCAAAGCAAAAAGTTTCCACTGAAAACAGTTCCACGTGTCACCCACAGGAGCAAACCCGCTTGTGCCCTCGGGAGCCCAAACCTGGTGAACCCAGGGAGGAGCCAGCCCCTGCTGGGGAGCCCCCAGAATTCTGCACATGGGTGGCCCCTAATGGACCAGTAATGGGTCCTGGTGCCCAGTCCAGAACAGGGCAAGGCATGAGATGGGAGAGGAGGAACGTGCGACATGATCTGCAGGACCCAGAGCTGAATGAAAAGGAGAGGTCCCTGCTCAAGACTTGGTAGAGATTCCAAGATGGCGAGAACAGAGCATTAAAGCAAGCACAGGGCCCCATGTGACTACACAAGTCCCACACCCACAAAGCTGGTCTTGCAACCACGCTCCAGGGTAGGCAACGCAGAGGAGGCTCAGATGAGGTTGAGAGAGACACCTGAGGTCACAGGCACCTTAGTGGAGGCATCAGGATTTGAACCCAGGTAAAGGCCATGCTTCTTGCACACACTGCCCCCTAACAATAGTAATCACTGTCACGGGCACTCACTCCATGCAGGGCCCTGTTCTCAACACTATCCACGTATTTGTTTAATGCACACAACCACCTGCTATGTATATTAGTATCTCTGTTTTTACAGATAAGGATGTAAGCACAGAGAAGTGCAGTAACTTTTCCAAGGACACACAGCTAGTGAATGGCAGAACAAGGGTTTAGGTCCAGGAGGTCTGACCCCCAAAGCCCACTCTCACCACCACACTCTCCTGGGAGAGGTGGTTCAGGGGTTCAGGGGGCTGAAATCAACCCAGCCATCCAGAGTGGGTGGGTCAGACTTGGGAGCAGAGCAGAAGAGGCCAGAGAGGGCTTTCCTGTGACCGGTTTCTAGATTTCTCTGGGACCACTCAGGAAGTGCTGCATCATCGCCACAGGCCCATCGTGCAGGTCCTAAACACTCTGACTGTTTATAGGAAAACGGGCAGCCACATCTTCACTGATGGCCTCAGGCTGATGGGACAGCAGCTTGCAAAGAGGAGGGAAAAGGTAACGGAAAATGCCGAGGGAAGCTTGAATGTTTATTCCTGTTCCAGCGTTTCTCCCATGAGGACAGGCGGTGACTAACACCAGGGAGAAAAGTCCCCACTCCTCCCACAAGTGGCATCTCTATGCGATGGACACATGAGCCCGCCCAGCCCACAGGCACCTGCATGTCCTTGCCGGGGCAATGGGACACTGCAGAGGGGTGAGGAGGAGGCGTGGGCATCTGGCAGGTTAGGGCAGGAAACCGGCCTTTAATAACCTGTGGCTAATGGGAAAAACAGTGCTTTCGTGGGAGGCATGGAGGACCCCAGAGAAGCAAGAACTAGACTGGCTAAATCCTCTCTCTCTCTCATCACAGTTCTGTGGGAGCCCCGAGCTGTGTTTACCACATGGTTCATCACATCCTCACCCAAAACTTGAGGAATAACTACGTTAGTATTCCCATTTTATCAATGGGGAGGCTGATACCCTTGAAACAGTAAGTAACCTGTCCAAGAACACCCAGACGACAAGGGCCAGAGCTGGGATCCCAAGACCGGTCTGTCTGACTCCAGTGAGTGAGTGGGTAACCACCGTGTTATGCCACCACACTAGGTCACCTGGGCAAGTTTCCACTCCTGCATCTGAACCTGAGCGCTGAGTAGCTACAGCACGTGGAATTGTGTGAAAGCTAAAATAAGACACTGTATGGAGAGCTCCTAGCACGGCAGCTGGTATATAGTAAGTGCTCAAGAAATGAGCTGCAGAAAAGAGCCTGCTTGGCTTCAGGCTAGTCAAACCTCCCATATTGAGTATGAATCCACTTGTAGCAGGTTGTATGATTTTATTTTATCTCAGACACCCAGAGTTTGGACCTTAAGCTTCAGCACACTAATGGATGTAAATGAGATGCAAATTAAGCTGTCCCCGGATATTCAGGAAACCAGCTGTCTCTGACTATAGCTCTCTCTTCTCCTTCTTCTGGAGATCAAGGGGATGGGCTGTCTCTGAAGACAAGCCAATGCTCACATCTGTCTGAGTTACTGGTCATCACCAGTAAATGGCATCTCCAAGCACTTACCATAGCAGAGGTGCTTTCAGGGCCCGATTCTGGGCATCTCCTTTTCTCTCTGTGCTCTTTCAGGAGCCAGGTCCTCACAGGTCTTCATCAGACCCACTGAGAAGATATGGTGAAATTTCCTCTTACTCAGGACTCAGTGACTGAGAACCACTCCAAATGGTTAGCCCTACTGGAAGTGTTCACACGACAAGGGAAATTAGCACAACCACAGGGGTAGATGGAGCTCTGCATAGTAGGATGAGATGCAGAGGGGCAGTATGTTAACGTCATGCAAATGCCTAGAGGTAACGTGCACAACAAAATCAGGTGGGTGGAAGGAAAGCACCAGCACAGCCCAAGGACCCTCAATGTGTGGAAGCAGTAGGATCCGGGGTGAAGGTGAGCACTTGCCCTGTGTCCAGCTGGCCTCCCCCACTATGCAGGAGCTGCAGGCCCAGAGAGCCTGGTCTTTCCAAGGAAGCTGTACATCTTGGCTTTGAATTTGACATTCTTCATTTCTGGTTCAATTTGTTGTACTACCATTAAGCTTAACAAAAGTTTGAGGTTTTCTGACTCATGGGCCTCCTGTTTATAGAACCTCTTATATGAGTGGATCTCAACCTTCCCTGGGGTCATGGGACCTTTGAAACCACGATGAATAAACTCAAAAGGAAAACCATGGTACGAGAAGATAGTTGCAACTCATATAACTGCAAAGGACTGGTGTCTAGAATATATTAATACAAGAACAAACCAAAAGTCCAATATGAATCAATCATAAAAAAAAACACATACAACTCAATAGAAAAATGGGTAATAGACCAGAACTGTGCTTTACAGAAAGGAAACCTGGATGGCCAATAAATATACAAAAAGTGCTCACTCTTACTGATCATTGAAGAAATACAAATTAAATAAAATTACCAATACACACACACACACACACACACACACACACACACACACACACACACCAGATTGGCAAAAATCAAAATGCCTGACGATAAGGACAACAGTGAGATGTGGAGGAAACGGAACTCTCATCCACTGCTGAGGGGAATGTAAATTGGAAAAACACTCTGGAAAAGAATCTGGCACAGTCTGCTAAAGCTGAATGTGCATACACCCCATGACCCAACAATCCCTTCCCAGTTACTTTCCTTACACAAACTCCTGCATGCGTGTAAGACAATGTCCACAGAACATTATTCATAAAAGTCAAATCCTGGAACTCTCCCTCTTTTCCAGAAACCGGTGAGCTGTGGCTGAGTTACGCAATGCAAGACAACAGAGCAAGGGAGCAAACGTCCAGGTTCACACACGACCTCAAGGATTGCAAAAACAATGTCATGTGGCCCTCGGGATGCAAGTCCGAATATTCACCTTCAAAGTTCAAAGACAGGCAAGACCGAACAAGATGTTGTTTAGGAATAGGTTCATAGGTGGGAAAACTATAGAGAAAGCCAGGGAATGATAATTTTTTTTAAAAATCAGGAGAGTAGTTACCTCTTGGGGGAGGAAGGTGGTACTGTTAAAGCAGCGCTCACCGGGGGCGTCTAGGATACTGACAGTGTTTCTGAAAGGAGAGAATTGGTACACAACAGTTGTTCCATTGTTCTTTCCATTATAGAGTACACTTTGTATATTCCTCTTTGTGTATATTTCATCACCAAATAAACATAAAAATCAATCTTCCTTCTTTCTGCCATTAAAAAAAAAAGATCGGATGAAATGTAGGGATCTTTTTTCCAGAACTATGAAATCCATCCAAGCGTTCCATCTCAGTGCAGAGGGCTCAGAGAGCCCTTCGAGGTCCTCTGTAGGAAGAGCTCACATATGCTGCTACAGCTGATTCACACAACCGTCATCCCGGGAGGTGGGTAGCCATCCTTATTCCACCAGCGCAGTGATGCAGCTCAGGCTGCAGCATGGAAGGGAATGTTCCAGTGCTGGCAGAGCCAAGCTGGCACCCCTAAAGAGGAACTCTCCACATCTGCACGGCCTCCCACCACCAGCCTCAGGACCCTTCCCTCCCTTCCTGGAGCATTTCCAGCTCCCAGATCCTAGCAACCCCGTTGCCCGCTCAGGGCAGCAGCTTCGGCCTGCATCCCTACTTGCTGGGTCTTCTGCAACCCCCCAAATCTCAATCCTTTGGGGGAGAGAGAAGTATGGAAACACCAGAAGGTAGCTAATTGCTCGTGTTATAAAGAGTAATCTTGTTTTTTAAACCTTAGGAGGATAATGATCTGTTTTTGGTGTATTAAAGTTTAATTGTTTAAGTGGGGGAATAAAAATCAACTTCTAAACAGGGGAGCCTAGAAGGAGAACAGACTTCCTAGAGAAGCAACACTGCGAGGCAGAGGAAGAAGACTCGCCATGTGGCTTGGGGAAGCCACTTATTGTCTGTGGGCCTCAGTTGCTCACCTGTTCAGTGGAGAAGTTGGGCTTCTAGAAGATGCCTGAGAAATTTCCAGCCCTGACATCCCAGGGTTCTAACCACCGGCTTCACTTGCTCCCTTCTGGAATTAAATGAGACAAGAACGGTCTTCCTCATCACAGCCCGGTGCCTGGCACGTGGTAGATGCCGACTAATAAAGTTGTTGACCTGTACTCTACGTGCTCCCTATTCCTCGCAGGGCTTATCACAGACACAGGCCTTCAGCCGGCCCTTGACATTGCTTTCCTCATCTATAAAATGGAGAGAATATCTATAAAATGGGGATAGGGCCCATGTGAGTTATAAAGAATGTGAAAGCCCTTCCCCAGTGCCTAGGACATATTACGTTCCATCTGGTTCGTTCCTATCTTTCCTTGTCCTTCTTCCTTGGCCACCTGAAATAGTGCCTCTGTTCTGGCTGAGCTCACATTCCCCCAGCACACACAGAAGCTGCTCCATCCCTGAGTCCCACCACCATCCCACTGGATGGCCCAGGCCGTGGGGAGGCAGGTCCCCATGCTGTACTACAGGTATGAATGGAATGCTAAGCCTCTCCACCCCCAAGAGGTCCTAGGAGCCTCTGTTTGTTAGACATGGTTCCCAGAGCTTGTGGGGCCCCAGTACAGTACCAACTGCAAACCTCCCTCCCTTGGGGCCAAAGCCCACAGATGTTGAGTTAAAAGTGAGGGCAAGGGACTTCCCTGGTGGCTCAGTGGTTAAGAATCCGCCTGCCAATGCAGGGGACACGGGTTCGATCCCTGGTCCGGGAAGACCCCACATGTCGCAGAGCAATTAAGCCCGTGCGCCACAGCTACTGAGCCTGCGCTCTACAGCCCACGAGCCACAACTACTGAGCCCGCGTGACACAACTACTGAAGCCTGCGCTCCTAGAGCCCATACTCTGCAACAAGAGAAGCCACTGCAATGAGAAGCCCGTGCACCGCAACGAAGAAAAGCTCCCGCTCGCCACAACTAGAGAAAGCCAGCGAGCAGCAACAAAGACCCAATGCAGCCAAAAATAAATAAATAAATTTATTTTTTTAAAAAAAGCGAGGGCAATAAATCCATCTAGTAAATGAAACACTCTGTAATAGATCTATCAAGTTCCTTGAAATGTAAAGAAAAATGAAATAATGAAACAAACAAACGAACAAAAAAGCAAGAGCAATTCTGACTGGAGAGTGGTTCTTTTGAGGTGCTGGCTATTAGGGGAGGTCAAAAGAGGGGGACTGGGGGAGAAGGGCAGAGAGAGGAGAGAGCAGGACAAAAGAGGAGGAAGAAGAAGGGCGGGAGGCAAAGAGGTGGAGGGAAGAAAAGGGGATAGAGGGAGACAGAACATAGGAAGAGAAAAGGTAATTTCGGGTCCTGGTGCTAAGAGCTTTGAATAAATTGGATTTGGCATCAGCAGCTTGCCTTGGCTTCTCTGTCTGATTTGGTCTGGGTGAGGAGGCAGGGGTCAAGACTGTGAATTCACACTGACCTTCAGATAAGCTGATTGTTGGCTAGAGCTGCCCACTGCGTCACTCACACTCAAGAGGAGACACACACGCAATCTCTTGGGGGCGCAGACTGCCGAATGGGGAAGGGGGGGGGCGGCTGCATTCCTAGACTGAAGGTCACAGCTCCTGCCAGGTGGCCCTCCCCACACAGACCTGGGGGTGGGACCCGGAACCACTGTCACCCAGGGCGCTGACCTGTCCCTTGAGGTTTCCCTGCATCCCACCCAGATCTTCGTGAACAGTCCCTTTATTAAAGTCTCCTCCAGTTACCCAATTTGAGTGAGAGCCCTGTCTCCTGCTGGGACCCACCTGAAATAAGCACACAGTTAGTGATCCTCAAGTCAGCCCTGCCTCCAGGTTTTCCCATTTCCAGATAAGGAAACTGAGCCCAGAAGCTCAGAGAGGGGAAGTGACTCATCTGGGGTTGCAGAGCTGCTAACGGAGAAGCTGGAGTTGGAACCTGCATCTACTGGTCCCCAACCTGGCATCTTTATATAATTCTGGTTTCCTAACCAGAGACAGACACAGACACAGAGATAGAGGTTCAGCGATGGAGGACCAGGCCAGAGGTCAGGAAGCTCAAAAGCTAACACTGTCACCACCCACCTGGGTCCTCTCTAAGCTGGAACCTCAGAGGCAGCTGGAAACCTACCTTCCTCACCTCCCAAAGTCCTGTCAATTCATTCCATCAAAATGTCTCTGTGAAATCTTCCATCTCCACTGCCAGTGTCCTATTAGCCTCTTCCTCATTCCCTCCTGCTTGGACACAGCCAAAGCCTCCTGCCACCATCAGCCTCACTACAGTGGGACGGATCTTTCTAGAATGCCTACCTCACTTTGACGTTTCTTCCTAGAATCTGTCTCTGCTTCTTCACTGCCTATGGGATAAAGTCCAGACTCCTTGGAATCAAAACCCTTCCCAGCCTGGCCTCTGCCGACCTCCCCCAGCGGCCTCCTGACTACCCCACAGGGCAGTCACCAGAACATCTACAGTTATGCACGTGCCCTGCTTTCCCACCTCCGGGCCTGTGCACAGACTTTCTCCTCCACCAGGAGCGCCCTTCCAAGTTCTCTGTTCCGGGTAAACTCCCATTTCTCTTTCAAGATCAAGCTGAAGCATGATTAAGAGGAGGGTCTCCTTAGTTCCCGCTCCACCACCACTTCCCTCGCCTCACCCTAACAGCCCCACCCACCAGACCATCTCTCCCACTATTGTCCCCAGAATCTTTCTTCCTGCCTCTGATACAGCATTTTTTTCTGCTATGTCAAAAATCCCTCAGGGAGTGAACCCTGGCAATAAATCGAAAATTAACCATGGATTTCTTTATGCCACATAATAATTGCTATTGTGCCTTTCCCCCTTGCTGTTCCATGAACTTCTGAGGGCAGGGATGTATCTCTATGTCCTCAGATCAAGGCCTGAACCCTAGCAGTGCTCAGTACATCTTGCTGACTAAGCCACTAAGATGAATGATCCCCGACTGTATGAATAAGGAGTCTTTGGACCTGAGGCTGCTGTGTGGCCTGGGGCAAGTCCCTGAACCTCTCTGCTCCCATTTCCTCTTCCGGATGTCTGAGTAGTAAGACCTGCCACTTGCTCATAAACATATAACTACCCTTTTCCTCCCCTTCCTCAGAGCTCAAGCCTTCTCCCAAGTGCTACAGCACTTTATGTTTTATGTTTATCCAGAGCCTTCTTTTAAATTCTCCTCTTTGAGTTTCCCTAAGTCCTCCTGCAGTTGATTTATTTATGCTCAGAGGAGAGCTTGTTGGATCACAGAGGTGCCGCTGGCAGAGCCTGGGAGCCCCCATGCATGCCCATAAGAGTTCTCTCATCCATAAAGGATTCTGGCTCCTAAGCAAGCATGATGGGCCATGAGAACACACAGGCCTTCTTGGTACCCACAGGCATATGACGGCATCCCAGACTAAGACCCCGAGCTCTGTGGAAACCCAGCCGGGGGGATCCTGGACAGCACCCCACCTCTTCATAGAATCATCAGGCAGCGTTTGCGGTGACAAACATCATTCTCCTCTTGTGATACACTTTTCCCTGTTTCCACCCCTGCCCCCCACCTCCCCCAGTCTTCCAATAAAGGTGCTGCCCCTCCCTGAGGCAGAAGTCATCCAGAAGCAAGGCTGTGTGAAATATCAGGCTGGTGGCGGACACCCCCTGGGAAGACCTGTCCTCCCCTGCTGCCTCATTATAGCAAGCTTTCTCACACACTGCCTCCGATTCACAGATCCCAGGAAGCCATCCACTTACAGTAACGTGACTTATGATTTATGGTTATGATTATGATTCCCTTCTCCCCCCTCCCTTTTTTTTTTGGCAAAACATCTGATTTAATGGGGAAAACGCTATTCAGAGGAGCTGTGGGCTGTAAAAATGCAATAGCAGGGAAAAAATGCTGCTAATGGTCTCTCCTACTAACAGCTACAGAGATCAGCTCTCAGGGCTGAAACAGAGGCTTCTCAGGAACTGGCCTGTGACATTCCTGCCAGTGGCTGAGAGAGACCCAGGCTCAGCCCCAGCCTGGTGTGGTGGCCCAGGAGTCTGGGACACTCTCTAAGGCCTGTCTCTGCCTCCTAGCCAGCCCATGCCTTTCATCACCTCCTGGCCCCCACTGTCAGTGATGGGAGGGGGCAGGGACCCTAGACTCTGGGGCCAATAGCCTCTTGCCAGGGTCCTTGGCTAAAGGAGACAGCCAGCAACTGCTGCCAGGGCTTTCAAGCCTACCTCTTTCCTCCAATTACAAGATGAACAATCCTGACCTAGAGGTGCTTTTACCTACTTTAACTCCTCTGAGCAGCCTGGGGTGATGGGAGCCCTGCTGGGTAGCCCCCAGGACGCCTGGGTTCCGGGACTTGCTATATGACCCTGGGCAAGTCCCTTCCCCTTCTGGGTTTGCTTCTCTGTAACATGAGGCAGCTGGACAAGATCTCAGGGGCTTCTGGGTAAGCGGGGTAAGCAGTATGATGCCTATGCTCTCTTCATTGGAATATGAGCTCCACGAGCGCAGGATTCTCTTACCTGCTGTGTGTCCAGCACATGAAGTATAACACCTGTCACCTGGGAGTCATTCAAAAAATATTTGATGTATGAATTCTGCAGAGCAGCAAACTGACGGCCTGAAGGCTCAGGGGCAGAGGCTTGGGAAGGAACTCAGAGCAACTCAGAGGTCCCAGCTGAGGTAAGAGCTTTGCCAGGGTTCCCCGGCTCCCCGGCCTACCCCCTCCTCCCCCATAGGAATCGCCTTCATTTTGCTTGAAAGAAAGTCACATTCCTGGGGCTGATGCTCCCAGCCTCAGGTCTGCCAGTGGGGTTGCGTCCCCATGATTCCTGCTTCCCACGTCCTATCGAGAGGCAGGCCTGGCGCGTGGGCCTGCGGCTCAGGCCCCGGGGGCTGCTGCGTCCCTTCTAAGAGGCTCAGTCCTGACTTCAGGAGTCAGTTGCTCCGAGCCCAGGTCTGGATGGGCCTCTTGAAGCTCTGGCTGCCTCGGCAAGCAGAGAGCAAATGGGCAGTTTCCAAAATCCAAATCTTTGGCCTTTGATGGTTGAAGGTCAGGATGGGTAAATGGACTAAGGAGACCTCAGGACAAGGGAGGTTATGAGGCCAGGGGCCTTGACTGGATGGGCCTTCAGTGTCCTGCTGCCCCATGTGTGCCAGCTCGAGGGAGCTGCAGTGACCTGAAGGGCCTAAAGGAGAGCACAGAGGACCTAACAGCCTTCTCCAGACCCAGCTAGTCTTCTCCCCTCCCCACACCGACAAGCTCCACCCCCCAGTGTCCAGGCATCACTTGGCAGAGGCGGGTCAGGCTCTCCCTTCATCCAGGCCTCTCCCCTGAGCTCTGGTATTTGGAGACTTGCCTCTTCTGCTCTTCCCTGTAATGTGTCAGAAATCAAACTCAACATCTCCCCCAAACCTGGTCCTCCAGGGGCTCAAGACGAGGCTGTGGGGGATCTTCATAGGCTCCTCCCTCCCCTTCATTTCCTGCCTCCAATCCCCCGTGAAGCCCTGTGGATTCTGTCTCTTATTCACCCTCAGTGTGCCCCTCCTCTCCATCACACTGCTATTGCCCCTCTGCTGGCTCTATCCCCCTCTCCTGCCTCCATCCCCCATCTCCTGTTTCCGTTTCCCCTCTGCCGGTTCCGTCCCCCCTCTCCTGGTTCCGTCCCCCCTCTCCTGGTTCCGTCCCCCCTCTGCTGGTTCCATCACCCCTCTCTTGGTTCCATCACCCCTCTCCTAGTTCCATCACCCCTCTCCTGGTTCCATACCCCCTCTCTTGGTTCTGTCACCCCTCTCCTGGTTCCACCCCCCTCTCCTGGTTCCATCACCCCTCTCCCGGTTCCATACCCCCTCTCCCGGTTCCGTCTCCCCTCTCCTGGTTCCGTCCCCCCTCTGCTGGTTCCATCCCCCCTCTCTTGGTTCTGTCCCCCCTCTGCTGGTTCCGTCCCCCGTCTCCTGGTTCCGTCCCCCCTCTCCTGGTTCCATCACCCCTCTGCTAGAGAACTTCCTGTCAAGCCCTTCCCGGTGGCCTCTGCCGCTCCAGTCTGGCTCTTTCACCAATGAGGGCCTGAGGGCAGACCTTCAGCTGAGATCCTTTTCTGAGGGGGATGAGAGTGTGGGTGGGGAGGCTGCTGAGGCAGGGACAGTACTCAGAGGCGGGTGTGAGGCACGAAGGTCGTCTTGTTCTCCACAGCCAAGGTAGGAGTGGATTGGAGAGAAGGGAGGAAATGGAGGATGAGGGAGGGACCTCAGAGGCCCACCCTAGACCACCTGGCCAGCCCAGCTTGAGAGGATCTGTACCTTCCTCTGCCCTCACACAGGGAGCTCCAGGGGCCCTGTGAGGCCTGGGCGCCAGTTTGCAAAGCCCAGAGGGAGAAAGGTTGCTGCCTCATCCCTGCATTCGGAGAAACAATCGGGTCTTTGTAGCAATCACTTGTTCACGACTGTCTCAAATTCTACTGGTGGAAACACCGTAATTGAACGGGCTGCAACAGGGGAATGCTTATGACAGGACAGCGAGGGAAGAGAACAGATGGCAAAGTGGCACATTCATTCCGGCTATAGCCACTTAATAGGCTCCCCCAGCCCCGCTCCCCCGGCCCCACCCGTGGAAGGGGGTTGGCCAACAAAAATGCTGTTTCTGGGAAGCCTTTTCCTGCAGGGTTCTTTAATATTCTTGCTGCACTGTGCTTTTGTTTTTGTTTTTAAATGGTGTTTGTTTGGACCTTCCTGAAGCCGTGACAACCTTCCAGCCTCTTTTGCAAACTCTAAAAGTGACTTTGGGGGAAGAAGGGGTGGAAAGAGGGCAGAGTTGGGTTTCAGTAGAGAAGCGGCTGAGGCCCAGAGTGAGTAAATACATGAGTTGGTGAGAGCTCCTCCACCTCCTGTTTGCACCGGGGTGCAAGTTGGCGCTGAGTTAGGATTCCCGAAGGGGAGAGTTGGGGAGATGGTGGCTACATCCCTAACCTAACTCCAGGGGCCTCATGGTGCCGGGCTGCCAGGGCAGGGACCTCCTCGGGGCCAGCCTCGTGACAGATGATGGCTTTCCTATGTCAGGGGTGACAGCCAGTGGGAAGGGAGGACCCTGCCTAATTGCTTTTAATTTTAAAATCCTGATTTTACTAAAGGAATCTCCCGCCATAGTTCCCTAACTATCCCAGGGGCTCAGGGAGAGGAAGAGATGCCTTCCCCTCCGGGAATAAAATCGTATTCCCACAGAGGTGCCGTCAGGACTCTGAAGGGAAGGGTGTAGCCACTCACCCAGGGATCCCAGAGCTCTGACTAGCATCTCCGAGAATGAGACTTGCCCCTGGGGGACACGTGGAGCCACCCAGGACAGGAGGCAGGTCCCCTCTGTGACCAGATAACCTGGGGCCAAATCCTAGCTCCTGGAAGCCAGGGAACCTCTCTGAGCAAAGTGTCGTCATCTGTAAAATGGGGCTGCTAGCTCCTGGCCTGACCACCTTCCAGGAGCCTTGTAAGGCTATCGAATATGAGCATGGATGTGACAGTGCTTTGGCGGTGGTTAAAACTTGTGTGCTGTTAGCAGGGTTTGTTCCTCTGCAACTGGCAGGCTCTGCTCACCAAAAATTGCAGTGTTTGTGAAATTTGCACCAGTCAGGTGCACGTGGCCTCAGATTCTAGTTTGTTTCCCTCTGCCGGGGTAGGGGTAGGGGACGTGGGGGTGTCCTGGCAAAGGCTGCAGACAATCTGGGCTTTGCGGGGGTGGGGGGGAGGATTGATCACCAACCACCACAAATAAACGACAAAAAATGTCATTTTGATCATTTCTTCTGTGCCATGCACTTTACATCCAATATCTTTTCTAATCCTCACCACAACCCTATGGCAAAGAAACTATGCTTTTTCAAATGGGGACATTGAGTCACAGAGTGACTCAGTAACTACCTGCAGGTCACACAGCTGGGATGGGATCCCAGGACTGTCTGAGTCTGGAGGTCACACCCTCCACCACTAGGCAAACTGCCTCTCTGATTGGACAGTGGCCCTGGTGACCCACAGGGAAGAGGACACCAGGTGCTGCTCTATCTCTTCAAGGAGAGTGCAAAGATCAAAGAGGCTGTGCGGCAGATATAATCACTGTATCAGTTAGCTGCTGCCGCGTAACAAACCATCCCCCAAATTAGTGGCTTAAAGCAATAGCCATTTGTTACTGCTCACAATCTACAGTTTGGCTGGGCGACTCTTCTGTTCTCTGTGGTGAGGTGCAGGTTGGGAGAGGACCCTGCTGTCCTTGGCTGTAGGTTGATCTGGGATGCCTTGATGCTTCTCCACAGGTCTCTCAAATCCTTCCAGCAAGCTAGCCGAGCACATTCTTATGACAAAGGCAGAGGAGCAAGAGGGACATGGAAATACAAGTGCTTTTTCAAGCCCTGCTTGCGTCAAGGTTGCTGCTGTTTCATTGGCCAAAACGAGTCACAGCCATGCCAGAGTCAGCGTGGGAGGACGCTACCCAAGGGCAAATGAAGAAACCAAGGCCAGGGGAGGCCAAGGCCACCCACTCGTAAATATCAGAGCTGTCAGGATTCTGAGGCCAGCATCCCTAACTTGGGGTCTGTGAACTTGGGTGGGAAAGAAATACAACTTTATGTTCACTCACCTCTAACTGAAATTTAGCATTTCCTTCAAGTGTGAATGTTAAGTAACATACCAGTTATATTAACAGCACCTCTGACTTTGTCACCAGTCAAAATCACAGATATTTTCATGTCATGCTACACTTGTGGCAGGTATCCTGAAATATCGTCCGTGCTCATTACTGCTTTGAAAGTACAGTGGTTATGACACCTGATGTTAGGTCTCGTCATGTAATGCGTTAATAAAGAAGCACATACATTGCTATCGCCCAATTTAAAATTGTTTGATAACTTCTTTTTTTTAAACAAATAAAATTGGCTTGTTTTGTAATCGTGAATATTTTATGCATTTAAAAACACTGATCTGAGAAAGAGCCCACAGCCTTGACCAAACAGTCACAGGCATCATGGCACAGAAAAGGGTAAGACACTCTGCCCCCAGCCTGGGCTCCTAACCCCTGGCTCATCTTTCCTTTTCCTCCTGAGCTCAGCAGAGTGAGAAGCTTGGACTAGCCTGGGGGCTTGGCACACTCGGGCGAGGCCTACCTCTCTCTTTCTCTTCCTGTCCAACTGTCCCCCGCCCTTTCCCATCCCACGGCCATGCAGGAGTTAAACGGCCAGTTCTCTGGAGAACCCACTCTTCCCTTTTACAACCAAGTCAGGTTTGTGCCGATTTCCAGGCACCAATTATGGGCCAGCTCTCTCAGACCAATTAAAATGTGCAGGTGCAATAATGTCGACATCAACAGTCTGAGGTTATCTCAGCAGATATTTTTCATGAAATATTTATAAGAGACTCTGGGGATTTTAACCCCTTCCGTGACCATGCCTCCCCTCTCAGGCAGGGCCCTCACCAGTGGAGTGAGAGCCTGCGGAGAATGAGGGCAGAGAGGTGCCCAGACTCCTGCAGTGATGGGGGGCGCGGGCACTGAGAATGCCCGGGAGGGTGGGCGGGGAAAAAGACTTCTCTGAAGGTGTTTAAAAAAACCAGAATCCATAGAATTAGGCTAATCAAGTGGCTGGTGTTCTGGAGAGCGCCCATGTGGGTTCCAGAAGACCCGGGTTTTAGTCAGGACTCTGCCATGCATTTGCTGTGTGACCCCAGGCAAGCGAGTCACTTGGCCTCTCTGGGCCTCTGTGTCATCATCTGTAAATGGAAGGAAACAGCCCCACCCGGTACACCTCACATAGCCGCGGTGGGAAGTACACAGCAGAGCAAATGGGAGAGGCTTTGGAAAGAGTTCCTGCCTGCAGGAGCTTCTCTCAAGGGGCTCTGGCTCCCGAAGCAGGTGACCTGGGCTCTTCAGCTACCAGGAGTGGGACGTCGATGGCACGAAGTGAGCGTTGATGAAATGTTTGTGGAATGAATGCATGACCAGACTTGACCACTTTCTAGCTCAGTGACTGGCTGTTAAGGTCTGTCAGCTTCAGTCCCCTTGCCTGTAGTAGGGGCTCCTGGTCTCAATCCCTCAGGGTCGTCCTGGGGACGAGTAAAGACACTGGCTCTTTGTGAAGCGGAAAGACTTCCCCCGCTTATACGGGTATTGTCCGTGAGACTGGACAAGCTTCCTCAGGACCCTCCAAGGAGGGTCTCATGATCCAGCAGAGACAGAGCTGCCAGATGGGGCTGACGGTAACACTGGCCCCGTTTTGCCTGCTTCCCTGTCTCCTTGAAGGAAATGCTAAATTTCAGTTAGAGGTGAGTGAACATAAATTTGTATTTCTTTCCCACCCAAGTTCACAGACCCCAAGTTAGGGATCCTGGCTTCAGAGCCTGATAGCTCTGCTATTTACTAGTGGGTGGCCTTGGCCTCCCCTGGCCTTGGTTTCTTCACTTGTAAAGTGGGTTTGGGAGGTGGGCTGAGCAGGCTTTAAAAACTGCTCTGCCACTTGGGTGTGCCTGGGGAAGTGGCCGGGCCTCACTAAGCCTCACTGGCTGCAGAGTGGGGCTCCTGGCAGTACTGTCCTCAGGCTGCTCTGGGGCTGGCCGAGATAGTGCAGGCAAAGTGCCCAGCAGAGGAGCTCAGTACGTGGTAACAACCCCAGGGTGAACCTGGTGCTTTGACGTTCAACCCAGGCTGCCCAGAGGCAGATGGGAAGCCCGTGTCTCCCCCACCAGACCTCGAATGCTCAATACTTTCAATCTACTGTCCCATGTGCATCTACTGTCCTGGCCTCTGTTGCTTCCTGCCATCGCCCAAAGAGGGTCCTGAACTCTGGAACACATCATCTCCAGAGTAGGGTTGCTCTGGGACATTTTCAAGTCAGTACCCAGCAGGTAGCTGTGATGGAGAAGCCAGACAGGCCCATGTGGTGACTGGCACGACCCTGCCTTGGGTGGAAGTGCCACCTTTAGGATTGTAAATAAGTTCCCAGCTCTCCCACGGCATGTGCAGTGATGTCACCTCCCCTCCCGCTCCCCGTGCCTGCTGAGGGGCCTCATGTTCGAGCAGCAGGCCTCACCCCGACTCTGTGCTAGTAATGGGGAGGCCGGACCGTCCTCCAAACAGACAACCCCTTTAGGTCAGTAAGGTGGGAGCAGTGGCTGACCTCGGCCCCCTGGCCCTCTCTGGGCCTCTGCCTAGACACAGAAGGTAGAGGGGCATCTCCTGTTTTGGAGTGTCAGGGAAGGTTGCCATGGCTACCTGCCTGTTCTGAATCCCATCCAGCCCAAGCCCCACCCCCTTCCTTGACTGGCAGCTGCAGAGCTGAACAACAGCCCCTCCACGTCCTCCTCTGCTCTTAGGTGCAAAGGCCTCCAGAGCCCTCTGGAAGGGAACCCCCCCATCCCCGATCCTGGGGGAACCCTCCATTCCCCAGGAGACCCCTCTTCCTCTGGGACTTGCTGTGGGCCCTGCGGCGGAAGCCATCCTCTCATTTTGCAGGCACATAGGGCCCATTAGTGCCAAAGTGAGCAGAGAGAGGGTGCCTTGGGGGAGCTGTGGTTGTGGGGCTGAGATGGGGGGGTGGAAACATCCGTGGGGAGTGCATCCTGCAGGTCCAGGCTGGGTAACCGCGGGGGGACAAGAGGGAACGGATGGGCAGCGGGCAGAGGGCCAGTGGCCCCTCTTCTGCCTGACCGAGTGGCCCTGCCCCAGCCCCAGGCCCCTGCTCCCCGGCTCCCCTCAGCCCCTCTGGAAGAAGTTAAAGGGGAGCCAGCGGGCCTGAACGCCTGCTCTGTGCCAGTTACTGTGCCTTGCTTTATGGACACAGCCCCATGCCATGTCACAGTGACTCTCTGAGGTGGCAGGAGTGCTGTCTGAGCCCCATTTTACAAACAGGAAACTGAGGCTCAGAGAGGTTAAGTGATTTGCTTAAGGTCACGGAGCTAGGAAGTGGCAGCAGCAGAATTCAAACCCAGGCCTCCCTGATATATGAGGCCTCCGTGAACTTCCCACTCCGAACCTGACCCTCAGAAGCCTGCCTACCAGTAACTGAGATGTGTCTGTGTGCCAGGCAGCGTTCCGGGCTCCGCAGGCCTCACAACTCCTTAGATCCCCATGGATGCTCTACTTTAGAGCCCAGCGTCACACAGCCTGGAGTGGGAATTGAACCTGATTTGTCCACCTCCAAAAACAATGATCTTAGTTCAATTCAACCAATGCTAATTAAGCATCTACTATGTGTCCAGCCTAGACCTAGTGGGGCTATGGCAGTAAACAAAAACAAGACACCCCAGCCCACCCCACCCCCGCCCCGGGGAGCTTACTTTCTAAGTGGGAGAACAGACAAAAACAATAGAAAAAGGTAAATCACCTAATATATTAGAAGGTGGTAAGTGCTGGGGAGAAAGTCGAGCAGAGTAAGGGCGGGTGGGTGAGCCCGGAGTTGGGTAGGAGGGGGACAGTATTAAAGACAGCAGACAGAGGAGACCCCAGTGAGAAGGTGACACGTTAGCAAAGGCTTGAAAGAGTTGAGGAAGTGAGCCAGGTGTATAGCCGCACCTGGTACATAATAGGTGCTTAGTAAATATTTGCTGAAAGAAGGAACAAATCCCAGGATCCACAGGTGGAGGGGTAGTTGCAAGCTATTCATAAATAGTAACAGTTACGACACATCAGCTAACATGCTGCTCCCCTCGGATTCTGCAGACTTTATTTATGGCGTGTGTGGACGCGGCATGGCATTCTATGCTCACTAACTGTTTGTGGACTTAAAGATGAAAGGCATGCAGGCCCGGAGGGAATGCCTAGTGCATCGCCTGGGACCAGCTCTGGTGTGAGCTCCTCCCCCAAGACGGCTCAATCCTGCGCTCTCTGCGACTCCTGACTTTTCTGTAAGGGGGAAAACTGCCAACCACAGACCTGCGTGCTGGCAGAGACCTGTGGGCAGGCCAGACGGGCTGGGGTGGCGGAGTAGGTGACTGTGGCTTTGTGGTTGGGAGCTGATCAAGGGGCCAGGCCCCTGGCTCTGAAATGGGACCCGGGTTCCTCTCAAGCCTGCTCAGGACATTTCAGCACCGCGTGGCTCACTGTTTGCTGAGAGGCGAGCCGAGATGGTATTTCTGAGGCTGATGCCCAGCGAGATGTGGGCAGGGGCATGGGGGTTGGAACATTATCTGCAGACTCGGCTCGCAGGGGAAACCTGATAGTGCTGCAAAAGTAAACTCTGCTTTCCTATAATTAGATACATATTTATTTTAAAAGGTTATAATTTCCTACCGGTTTGCTGCTTGGTAAATACAGAGTTTATTTTATTTTATTTTTTCCTTAACTGCAGCTCAGGAAAAACAAATCCAGGTTTGGACTTGAATAGGGATGTCATGATGATCCTGGGCAGCAGTTTTCTTCCAAACCCCAGCAAAGCCAAGAGCGAGATGGGATGGAGCTGGAGTCAGTTTGGGGTAAACAAGATGTGGGGGGCAGGCAGAAGGGTCAGAAAGAGGCCTGGGTGTAACTGGAGTGACATCATTACTGCCCTGCAATTCCCTCCTCTGTGCTTTCACTCCTGCATCCCCCTCTGCCTGGAATGCCTTTCTTTCTCCATAGCTGCATGTCTAAATCCTACCGATCAGGACTTCCCTGGTGGCGCAGTGGTGAAGAATCTGCCTGCCAATGCAGGGGACACGGGTTCCAGCCCTGGCTGGGGAAGATCCCACATGCCGCGGAGCAACTAAGCCCGTGCTCCACAACCACTGAGCCTGAGCTCTAGAGCCCGCAAGCCACAACTACTGAGCTCACGTGCCACAACTACTGAAGCCCGCATGCCCTAGAGCCCGTGCGCCGCAACAAGAGAAGCCACCGCAATGAGAAGCCCGCGCACCGCAACAAAGAGTAGCCCCCGCTCGCCACAACTAGAGAATGCCCGCACGCAGCAACGAAGACCCAATGAAGACAAAAAAAAAAAAATTCCTACCTATCAATACATGGATGAAAGGCTGCCTCCTCTGGGAAGCCATCCTGGATTCCCTTGCTTGCTGAGAGCTGTCTTTAGCCTGATTTCCCACAGCCCGTCCTCAACTCATCTAAGGCAGCTGTCACAGTACATTGTGGTTACTTGGTGCTGTGGGTTGAACTGTGTCCCCTCTCAAAAAGATGCATATTGAAGTCCTAACCCCTGGTTCCTGTAAATGTGACCTTATTTGGAAATTGGGTCTTGGCAGATGGAGCTAGTTAAGAAGAGGTCATATTCAGTTTGGGGGGAGGGCCTAATCTAGTATGACTGGCATCTTTATAAGAAAAAGAGGAGAGACACAGAGACAGACTCACACGGAGAGCGCCATGTAACAACAGACGCAGAGACTGGACCGATACAGCTGCAAGCCAAGGATTTCACAGCCTCCACCGGAAGCTAGGAAGAGGCAGGGTAGGATTCTACCCAGAGTCTCGGAGGGATCATGGCTCTGCTGACACCTTGATTTTATTTTATTTTATTTTATATTATTTTTAATTGAATTATGGTTGATTTACAAGGACTCCAGTGTACACGTTGATTTTAGATTTCCAGCCTCATGCACAGTGAGAGGATAAATTTATGTTGTTTTAATCCATTCAGTTCATGTTACTTTCTTATAGTAGTCCTAGAAAACTAATACCCTGGGGTATAGGCCTTTTCTTTCTCCTGGAAAGTTCCCTACTGTAACACAGCGTGGCACAGTATCCGTGCTCAATTAACACTGACTGATGAGTGAATGGTTGGATGGATGTCTCTCTGGAGAGGAGGATCCACATCTGGCTGGTCTTTGTGTTCCCAAATGCCTCGTATGGACCAAGGTACTGGCCTACTTCATGTCCCTGTGGCCTCCAGTCTGGGTCACCACAGTAGACTCCCAACCGGCCTCCCTGCCTCCACTCTTGTCGTCCAGCCACTTCCTCCAGCTTCGCTGAACTCTTAGGTCATTCCAAACTGATTGGTCTTTCCAGTCTCTGGGCCTTTGCCCATGCCGTGCCCTTGGCCTAGAGTGGCTGCCCCCTCCCCCCACAACCCGCCATCCACCAGGAAAAGCCCCACCCATCTTTCAAGCTCCCCTGCACTTTCTGTGTGTTCTGTCTCTAGGATAGCTCCTTTCAACCTGGGTTACAGTTACCTGTTTCCTTGTCTGTCCATCCTGCTGGCCTGTTAGTATTTTGAGGTGAAAGATCCTTTATTTCCCATCTCCGTGTCCCTGTGCCTTCCCACAGAGGGGCTGGTGGGTGCCTGAGGGCTCAATGAGGGTATGAATCTGGGCTGAGTGGCAAGAGGAATGGTCCTCCCTTGTCTTAGGGAGCTTGTGAGATGATTTTCACATCTGCCCCACTCCCTTCCAGGGCTTGGGGTCCTAAAGGACTGGGAGGCTTGTGGGGAGACCTGATGGGCAGAGCTGGAAGGAGCTCTAGAGTGGCTTCCTGGTCGCCCTTCTCAGGTCTGAGATGAGGGAGCGAGATCAGAGGAAAGGAGGAGGCTTGTCCCTGCCCATGGGGCCATGTGCCCAAAGCCCCAAGATTTGCCTGGAGCCTCTGGTGTGCTTACTTAATAAGACTCTTCAGCATTAGGGGCTAGAACTGGGGGATCTGATGGGGAAAAGAAGGAAGGAGAAGAGAACTTAAGTCCTTCAAGAGGAGATGAGAACTCAGACTTACAACACCTACACGTGCCAGGCCCTGGGTGAGCTGCTTTGACACTTTATCTGGAATTCTCAGCACAGCCCTAAGAGGCAGGTACTATTTGCAGATGAAGGAACTGAGGCTCAGTTGCCCCAAGTCCCACAGCTGGTAGAGCTGGGATTTGAACCTAAGCCCACCTGGCCCAAAGCTATGAGCTTCCTACTACACTGTGTTGTCTCCTCTATGAAGGGCACTAGAATTGGCTTCAGAGATGGCCGGTCCAAAGGGGCAGCAAACCCTATGTTCTCAGATGCCTGGAGAACATCTTGTAATTTGGGTTTTTCAAAATGGAAGAGAAGGTTCTGGGGTCCTCAGGCCCTTGAGGAAGCTCTTTTTTCCACTGGGGCAGTTAAGTCAAGTGGAGGAGGGTAAGGATATAGGCTAGGGGCACAAACTTGGAGGATTCCACCCACAGCATGATGGGGCCAACACGAGAGGCTAACACAGAGGTCACATTAATGGGGGTGTAGTGTCCAGAAGGAGGGAGGTGATTATTCTGCTAGGCCTTGCCGGGGCCAAACAATGGTCTGAGCAGGGTCCACTCCTGGGACCTCACACTGAGAGAGACACTGCCTGGTGAGGGAGCTGGGTATTTTTCACCCAGAGAAGACACAGCAGGAAATGAGAACTGTCATCAATACCTCAAGGGCTCTCCAGTGGATGAGCAATTAGACAGATTCCTTCTGGTTCTAAGAGCTGGAGCGAGGACCAGCAGCTGGAAGGTATGGGAAGCCAGACTTCACGTGTTTCCTATTAAAACACAAGGGGCTCCCTTGATGGGAATAAGATCTCTATCACAGGAGTCATTCAAGTGACATGGCAAAAAGTTGAGTCAGCATGAAATTATGAGTTGGACCAGGTGCCTCACCACAGATGATGAGAATGTCTGGCCTCAGGAGATGCTCATAACTTTACTCTCATTATGATATTTTCTATGGCAATACATTAAGTACTTGCTAAAAAGTCAGAGGCCCTGGTATTTTGAACCAGGCATTTCCCTTGATAGTGAGGTCTGGGAATCTGCATTTAAGGTGATTCTGATATACAACCAGGTTTGAAGGTATGTCTATGAGGTCATGGGGGCAGCAACATCCCTCAACCCCCTCCCCCAATTCACATTATAGAGATGCTCAGTGTCTCCCACTCAGCCCCTCAGCCCCTCAGGCCTTCAGCCCCAGGCCTGATCTGCTGCAGGCCAAGGGGCATTGACTGGCTGAGGCAGAGTTTACGCCTGGTTGCTGGTCCCTTTCCATCATGATCCTCTAGGAAAGCAGGAACCTGGTCTGTAATATATACAGGGTGGGGAGAGGCATCCCTGAGGCCTGGACTATTTCTCTGGTATGTTTGCCAATAATAGGGGGTGGTGGTTGATTATATGTGTCAACTTGGCTGGGCCATGGTGCCCAGATATGGGGTCCAACATCATTCTGGATGTTTCTGCGAAGGTATTTTCAGATGATATTCATGTTTTTTAAGTTGGTGGATTTTGAGCAGATTGCCCTCCATAATGTGGGTGGGCCTCATCCAATCAGGTGAAGACCTGAATAGAACAAAAGACTGACCTCCCCCAAGCCAGAGGGAATTCTGTAGCAGACAGCCTTCCAACTTGAATCACATCATTGGCTCTTCTCTTGGTCTCTAGCCTATTAACCCATCCTGTAGGTTTTGGACTTGCCAGCCTTCATAATCGTGTGAGCCAATTCCTTTAAATAAATCTAGTATATGTACGTACGTATATGTGTATACACACACACACACACACACACCCCAACCATGATACCTGGTGGTGTAATATATATATACACACATACACACATTCACACACACCCTGTTGGCACTATTTCTCTGGAGAATCATGACTGAAACACAGGGCGACAGACCAAGGCAATCAACAGAGGCATCCCACAGAGCCGAGCTCCCTGGGCACCAGGAACTGCCAGGCATAGAGGCGGCACAGAGAATGCGAAAGCTCATTCTGCCAAAACCATTTCCCTCTGCTCTGAAGTCGGTTTCAGAAACGCAGAGCGCTGGCAGGCAGGGAGATTATATGAAGTTCCTCAGAACATTCTCGGGAAATGCAGAGTGAAGCCAAGCCAGAAACCCAGTAATTGGGGAGCCGGCAGGTGGGCTGGGACAGCTGATTGAGAGCGCATGCCTTAACCTGTCCAGACACAGGAGGGGATGCAAAAAGTGGGGGATGGGGGAGGGAGCCTCCAGAGAACTTGGAAAAACTAGATAGAGACAGAGACCCACAGAGGCCAGCTCCCAAATCACCCCGAGAATCGAGGTGAGGAAAGTTCACAGAGAATGTTCCCAAGTCTTTGAGATCCCAGACTCCCAAATGAAAAAGACCTAGGGGGTCATCCAGTCCAGCCCTCTGCCTCCAGACTGGACAGGTGGCAGCCCAGGCCAGTGGGACCCCTATATTGGGAGTATTTGCAAAGAATATCAGGGAGGAAGAGAGGAAAGAGGGGAATCGTGATGACATGGTGACCATGACCTTAGCAGGTTTTGAGCACCCAGTGGGTCCCAGGCACTGAGCTCAGAGCTCTCCAAGCACCATCCTGTTGAATATGGACAGTAATAATACACAGTATGTACTATTCCTGTGCCCATTTTACAGATGAGGATACTAAGGCCCTGGTAAAGTAACACCAAGGTAGAAAGTGAAAGAACTGAAATTCACACCCAGATCAGCCTGATTCCAAAGCCCTTGTTCTTAACCACCAAGGAAGGAAGAAGAAAAATGGGTGGAGGGGAAGAAAAAGAGCGGAATTCTGACACTTTATGAATAAGGGCGCAGGCCCAGAAAGGACAAAGAACCTTCCTGGGGTCTCGAAGCTGGTGGTGCAGGCTTGATGTGAAGGTTGCAGAGCTGGACAAGGGGCCAAATAGGAAAAGATGCGGGAAGGAGGGCCCCAGGCCTGGCTGGTCCACCAAGCCCAGCAAGTGTGTTCTCAGACCCCGGAGAAGGACTCCTGCCAAATCTCCCTCCTGACAACGCTGGCATTCTACCTTTTGTGTCCTTCTTCTCCTGGATTTCTTTTTGAAGTATTGATACAAACACCCCAGAGAGGCATGGCACTTTGGGGTCCAGCTCGAACACCTTCAGCAGGGGTGCATCTATCTGGTAACTTTTTACAAATGTCTCTGGCGCCCGGAGGTGAAAAAAATTAGCCCAACTTCAGGCTACCCCTTGAACGTAAGCGTAGGCAGTAAGTCAGAGGAAGATCCACAGAGAGGGCAGCCTGGGGAGAAGGAGAAGTAGCAGGAAGGGGCTGTCACAGGCGCCTGGTGGTATCCCCTGGCTCCTCAGATCTGCATTCCCTAAACTAAATGCCATCCTTCCTCCCCAGACCTCATCTTCTACCTGGCCGACGGCGCTGAGATTCTGGGAGTCATCCCCGATTTGCTTCTCTCCCTCCCCCATCCCGCCAACAACTGTGTCCTGCCGATTCTACCTCCTAGACTGACGTAGAATCCTACTTCTCATCCCTCCACTGCTACCACCTAGTCTAAGCCATCACTTCTTAGCCGGACTAATGCTACCACCTGCTACCTGGTCTCCCTGCTTCACCTGTTGCCTTGCACCCATCCATTTTCACTCAATAGCCCAAGTGGTCTTTTTAAAACACAGATCTGTCCAGGTCCCTGCCTCCTAAAACCCTTTCCATGGTGCTCCGCTATCTGCAGGATAAAGCCCAGACTGCTGAACAGCGCTTACTAGGTCCTCTGTTATCTGACAGCTACCCACTTGCCTGATCCCACCTCCTGCCACTGCCCAGGACACTCTCCACTCCAGCCATCTAAGCTCACTGGGGTTCCCTCACCTGCTCTCCTGCACCTCCCTGCTTTTGCACGTGCTGTTCCACCCCCTAGGTTTCTCCCTCTTCCCCATCCCCTTGCCCTTTTGTGGAGCCCACCGTTTAAGAGGTAAGCCAGGCATCATGGCTTCTGGGAAGTCCTCCGGGACCCCCCCGCCCCTGCCCCTACACCAGGCAGATGGCCTGGCCTCTCGGCATTGAAGGCAGTCTGCATGTGCCTCCACACCGTTTTTAATTATGCGTTGACTTGTCTGTCTCAGCTAGACTGCGAGCATGTGAGCTCTTTAAGTAATACAGGGATTGTATCTTTCTCATCACCAGTGACTAGCTCTGGTTCTGCCATGTAATTAGAGTTCGACGAGCATCTCCGAAATGAAGGCAGGTGTATAAGACGCCATAGTGCCAGGGAGAAGGTGGTCAGAGATGAGGTTATGATGAGAGGTACAAGGGAGAAAAAGGGGTTGATTCTAAGTCTTTCTGGAAGTGCTGGCATTGGAGAGGGGTCCCAAAGCACAGGCAGGGTTTCAACAAGCAGAGATGGGAAGACAAGAGGGAACTGGGGGCTCTGCTAACCGTTTGTATAAACACAAATGTCGATGCTGGCATTGCAGGCTCAGAGGCAGGTCCGAGACCCAACCTTAGCATCCAGTCCACAGGAGTCTCTGACCTCGCCCTTCCAGCCGTGACAGTAGGGGATCCGGATCCCCAAGGCGGACTGCTTTTCCTTTGGGCCACTGGAAAAAGCAATACATTTGGGCCTTTAAACAGCTTGGCCAGATTCTCCATTGTCCTGATTTGCCTTTATTCACAATGCAGCTTGGTCTCACTCAGCACTCTTTTCTATTTCCTTGTTATATCCTCTATGGGCCCATGGCCTGCAAGTGGCTGGAAGGGAACCAGAGCCTCAGGGCAGTCGGGGTTCAGGAAGACTCAGTGGCTGAGCCTTTCCTGTCGCTTGGGACCCTCTGCTCTTTGGGGCTATGTGGATACGGGTGGTAAGACAAGTTTCTGTGCTAAGAAGAGTATTTGGACATCTTGACAAGGTCTCTATATTAACCAGGAACTTGAACGAGTGTCACCAGAAACCCACAAACAAGAAGGCGTATTTTTTCCCCAATTGGTTGTTCGTATTCAGGAAGCTGGCTGTGGGCTGGGAGTTAGCACACATGCGTGCAAGTCGAAGCCAGGCAATCATGCCCCTTGGCTGACTGGCACTGGGAGCTTAGCTGAGCAGAGGCTCACCTGGTGCCCAGGAGCACAGGATCAAGAGATTTGCTTTGCTGGCAGTTCAGCTGTGCTTTTGATTAAGCAACAAAAAAAAAATGTAAAAAGCAAAACCAACAACAAAACAGAGAAGAAAAGTTATTCAAGGTGAAATGGTTAAGTTGGGGGGACTTCCGATGTCTGAGAAACCAGAGCATGCTGCTTTTGGAACCCACCCACTCTTGGGAACAAGAAGGGGGTGGGTGAAGAGGAAGGGAAAAGAGAGGGAGGGAGGGATGGACTTTTCTGGAGACCTACATGCTAAGCACCGGGCTTTGCCTAAATTGAGAGGCCAAGGGGCAGAGTGGTTAAGATACTGGGATGCCAGAGCCAGTCCATCTGGGCTCAAAATCTGGCTCTGTCCTCTCCAACTGTGTGTCTGTCCTTGGACTCTGCTTAACCATTCTGAGTCTTTTTCCTCAGTAGTGAAATACATGTTGTTATGAAGATTAAATGAGCAAATACATATAAAGAGTTTAGAACTCAACCTGGCACATAGTACGTGTTCCCTAACTGTAGGCTATTATTATTATATTAACTTGTTTAATCTTAACCGTAACCTATGAGGTATATGCTTTTATTCTCCTTGGTTCTCAGATCAGGACAGGCTCAGAGAGAGAAATTCCCTGCCCAGGTCACACAGCTGGTAAGAGGCAGAGATGGAACCAACTCCAAGTTGGACAACCTCCTTACACCTGTGGTAGGAGCCTGCTCCACCGCTGACTCTGGTTGATGACAGGACTGGTCCCGGCTCCCGAGATCTCAGTCCCATAACGGAGGCCCCATTCACCCCCAACACATGACCCCACATGATGGGGTTCGTGGAACACAATGGGTCTTCCTTGGTGAACCCCTCCCTCTATTCTCCTCACAGATGTAGGAATCATGGACCAGAAGGGATCAAGAGAGCATCCTGCGGACCTTCCTTCTCACCTGGGATGACAGAGCAGTGGGCTGAGAGTCAACAGATTTGGGTTCCAGCCCCAGCTCTGCCACTAACCCAATGGGTGACCTTGGGTAAGTCACTTTCCCCCTCCCTAAAATGAAGGAGTTGGATTCAACCATCCTGAGCTCTCTGAGACTCTATGTTTACACTTTTGAGGATCAGTGTCACATCTCACATAATAAGATGAAAAAGTGAGTGCTTCAGACAGTTGACCACAATCAGATAACCCATCTGTTAAGTGCCCCTTGGAAGCACATCCATTTAGGACATACCATCAATTCAATGGGCTTTGGGAAGAGTTAGGAGAGCAGGGAGAGAACCACTGCTTACTTTGTACACCCCGGATTTGATGCTTCCCCACTCGAGAGCTCATGTAATCCCCCCACTGCAGCCCGGAGACACAGGCACTGTTGGTGATGTCGTTTTACAAAGCAGGCAACTGAGACTCAGAGAAGTCAGATCAAACCAGTAGAGATGACCTTTGAACCCATAGATTTCTGACTCCAAATCCTTGCTCCTTACAAGATTCCAAGCAAACCAAAACTTGCAAGCAAACACATGACTTCACTTTTTTGTTCTTTTTTAAGCATCTTGCTATTCTTCCACAATCTCCCCTCCACCTGCAAAGCAGGAACCGAGATCCAGTTCATATTTTACCGCCCCCAATCCTGGCTGCCCTGGAACAAAACAGTCTGATCAGGGCCTGGAAAGCTTGAGTCTGAATGTCTAGCACATGGCCGGTTGGTGTCTTCTGAAGTCAGCCAAGCTGGAGCGTGCCTGGGGGCTGAACGATCATGTCCCTGGTGTCGCAGAACCCACCCCCATGTGTTTCCCATCTTCCACGGTCCTCCTGTCTTATCTGGGTTCCTTCTTTGCAGGCAGTTTACCAGATATCCGCATCAACCGCGTCCGGTGTATCTGGCCTGGTCCTCCGTCCACCGGTGGGGGTGGGGGGGAGCCACCGCCCCTTCCTGCCCCTCCTTGGGCAGCAGAGCACCCAGTGTCTTCCAGGCAGAGTTAGGGGCTTTGGAGTCAGGCACGCCTGGGCCCACAGCCTGGCTGTCTGCCTTTTATTGATCATGGGATTCTGGCAAATCACCTCACTCTTCTGGGCCGCAGCTTTTACGTTTGAAAAATGAGGGGACTATTGCCTCTTAAGAGTGATATACAGATTAAGGTGCACAGTGCTTTAGATCCAGCTTTGGTGGAAGCACCAGAGGGGCTGCTGGGAGGGAGGAAGGGAGAGGATACGGGGGTGAGGGGCAGGGCCCATTGGCGCCCCACCCATCCCACCGGAGCAGCTCCCCTGGTGTGTCTGGTTTAAGTGGCAGGTTTGGCTTGTGAATTTGGTTGGAGGAAAGGGTGATGCAGCTGAAAGTATAAAATTCGCGGCTGTAGTTATTTCGTGGAGGTGCTGGGCACCCAGCGAGCACTTTATAAATGTTAGCGCTTTCCTCTTTCCTTCCTCTTGCCCCCATCATTTTCTCCCGCTGGATTCGTTATTCAGTGGCTCAGCTAAAAAGCGAACCCAAATGAATGGAGAGAAGGCAGCAGTGGGAAGAGTACGGAGTGCTTTCAAAATATCATCACCCCGGGGGGGAAGTCCACTGTCGGGGGTCAGGATGCGGGTCAAGGAGGCTGTGACCCAAACACAACAAATCATGTCACAGACCCCACAGCAGCTCCACACCAAGGGCCTCCTGCCTGCGATGAGCACCAGAAAAACACCGGCGCAGACCCCTGCTCCGCCCCCAAGCCATTCACAATAGGCTTTCCTCCTCCTCTCCTGAAGGGAGGACCCACAGGGAAACAGAGAGATGTGAAGATATGTGAAGGGGCCCAGGAGGTGGGGAGGCCCGAGTGAGCTGGCCTGGCTGCGTCTTTCAAATGCGCAGGGTATACTGGACCGTAAGGGCTCCATGAAAGAAGAGAACCTGCCATCAACCGGGCATAGTTGCACAGATGTTCTGAAAACACAGACCCGCTCCAGGGAGCAGCTCCGCAACTGGAGCCACAGCGCCACCTTCAGGCATACATCCACCTTGCATTTTCCCTGCAAAACCACTTCTGGGCTGCAGGGAATATGCTGGGGGCGCAAATCCAATACACTAATCCTGCAAGATGTTGTGTTGCTGATATGCTGAGACAGATGAGCTTGGAGTGGGAAGAAAGGTCATTGCTAACAAGTATATTGATGCCAGGGTGTCGGGGCCGTGCTCCAGGCAGAAACTGGCGGAACTGGAAGCCAACCTTCCATCTTAGAGACAGGGAAACTGAGGCTCAGAGACCTGCCCTCAGTTACCTGGTGAGTTGCAGGCAGAGCTAGGACCTGAACACAGGCTCTTAAGCATCCCATGCCTCTCAACTCGGATGGCTGTTTACCTGTTAATTCCACAACAACTTCGCCGTGTAAGAGATAGCTGCCATGAGCCTGCAACACACACTACAGAGCGGTTTCTTCCACTCTGAAGGACCAGAAGACGAGGCTGAGGATGCAGCTTCAGATAAACATCAGAATGTGGGCTCCATGGAGCCCGAAGAGAGGCCTCTGCTCTCATAATGGATGTGAAGGGGTTTCACTCATAGGAGTCACCTACCTTCCTACACACCCTCACACGCAGCCTCTCCATCTGGCAAACTCCCACTCCCTTTCATGACCTACTCACAAACTGCTGTCTTGTGAGGCCTTCTCTGACCCATTCTCCATGCCAGTGGAAGCCATCATTCCTGCCTTGTGCCACCCCTGTACCTACCTGAGACATTGCTCATTGGAGGGATCCCCCTATATTAGGACGATTTGTGTGTCTATTTATCTAGATGGGGAATTCTGGCCAGGAGCCAGATCTTATTCTTCCCTGTGTCTCCAAAGCCCAGCCAGAGCCAGGCACAGAACAGGCAGGTACTAAAAAAGTGATGGATGATGGATGGATGAATGGATGGATGGAGGATGGATGGATGGATGGATGGAGGATGGGTGGATGGACTGGAAATGGGGTAAGTCTAATGGATGGGGTATCACTCTTTTATATCCTAGAACAGTAATGGCATCTGTTCTAAGGAGACACACATCTAAGAGCTTCTGTTTCTACGCCAACGCCAAAAAAGCATAACTGCAGATGTACATGTGAAGAGGAGTGGTGTGTTGACATCACCTGTTAACCCCTCCTTCTAACTATCTCTTTCTCCTGGTTCCCCAGGGAACCTGGTGGAATTCAGACAGAGATTATGGAGGTATAGTTCCTGGAATGCCTGTACCAGAATCACCTGGAGAGGTCATTAAAATGCAGGTTCCTGGGCCCTGCCCTCAGGGATTCTGACTCAGTAAGTCTGGGGCAGGGCCTGGGTATCTGAATGTTTAATTAGCCTCACCCAGGTGATTCTGATGCATAGGTAAGTTTGGCCACCACTCACTAAAGAGGAACAGCATACAGGGACATGCCAGGAATTGCCTTTGCTGACTGGCCCATCCAGAGGGGTTGAAAAATTGACCTGAAGTCCCACAGATATTAAATGGCACGAAGTGCCTGGTGAGTCCTCTGACACCTAGAGGCCAAGAGGGAAGGAAGGGCCTCTAACTCCTCCCACCCCCACCCCTAAACCTGGCCCCAGCCTGAGGAGGCTGGACACTCGCTGAAAGGATGGCCTTCCCCTACCCCACAGGCCGCCGTGAGTAGGGCCTGCCTTGTGCTCCGTCCCCACGCAAAGCCCAGAGTGGCAGGGTTTACCCCGTGTTTACCAAGGCAGAGAAGCCAGCAGCTGCTTTCAGTGTCTGTTTCTACCTAAACAGAGCTGTCACTCCCAAACACGGGCTCTGCCAGCAAACATGCCCAGACCTGGCACGCTAGCCCCAGTTGTGTTCAGGCTGGGAAGAGCTTAAGCATGATGACAGAACCAGAAGATCGTTCTGGACACGGGAATGGCCAAACATCCTGGCAACTCTAAGTGGGCAAGCAGCTCTCCCAGGCCAGCTGGGGAGCTCCCGGAAGGAGGGGAAAGGGCCCATTGGAAGGCAAAAGAAAACATACAGCATCGCCCAAACCCCTGCTTGTTCCTGTGTTCCAACAGGACCTACTCTCTGGCCATACTGGGCCTTTTGTTGAGCACCTACTATGTGCCAGGCCCTATATTTGGTGCCTTACTGTTTTGGTTCATCCTCACAGTAACCCTCAGGAAACAGATAATATCGTTATGCCAGTTTCACATATGAGGAAACTAAGATCCAGAAAGATAAAGTGACTTGCCCAGATCCTGAGCTGGTCAGACTAGTTGCAGAGTCAGAACTTCAATTCAGGTTCCTCTGCTTTCTTCCAGGTTCCCTTGCTGCCAGCTGTGTTACTCCCCACGTACAGCCCAGGCTGTCTGGCCTCCCTGCCTCTGTCCATGCTGCTCCCCCAATCCAGAACTCCTTGCCCCCGACAGCCACTGACCATCACCCTCCTGCTTCTTCAGACCCAAGTCACAGGCCACTTCTTCCC
The DNA here is from genome assembly GCF_965194805.1 of Balaenoptera borealis. Classification (NCBI taxonomy): domain Eukaryota; kingdom Metazoa; phylum Chordata; class Mammalia; order Artiodactyla; family Balaenopteridae; genus Balaenoptera; species Balaenoptera borealis. Next base: position 15,614,085 of record NC_138868.1, read on the forward strand.
CAAAGCCCTCCTGGATCCCATCTCCCATCAGAGTAGAGAAGTTAATTGCTACCTTCCCATAGCACATTGCCAGACTAGTATACAGCTGCATTTTCATCTGCCTTATAATCGCTGATTTCCATGACAATCTCCCTAAATCTCAGTCTCCAACCCCATCCCCCCCACCCCCCAGATCCTGCCCACCACAGCCCTGCCCCAGGGCCGAACTCAGTCTTTTTCCCTCATCAGGCTGTCCCTTTGGTGAATCACAAGTTCCACCGCCCACGTGTAGACTGAGTTCAGGTGCCCCCGCCACCACCCTGGCCAGCGGCTGCCGTCACCATTGAGGGCAATGCAGTCCATTGGAGGTCTAATGGAGGAGCACTGAATTCTAAGCTAGAAGACCTAGGTGTGAGACTTGGCTCTGAAACTCATTCACCATGCGGCTTTGGCTGAGCCACTGGGCCTCAAGCTCCATCTGTAGAACGCGTGGGTGGATGGAAGAGATGATCTCTCTGTTCCATGGCTCTGTCAAGCACTGACTGTGCATTGAATGGAGCATCCCCTCTGGGGCATCTGCATCCTTATCAAGGATGTAATCCATTGAGCCCTCAGAGAGGCCATGGGGTGCCTACCTGATGGAGACGAAGGCAGGCTCAGCCGGAGCAGGGGGTTCTCACTGCGAGTGAGAAAAGACAAATTCGGGTGGGCCTGCTGAAGGGCCTTGCGTCCCAGGAAAGGAAGGTGGAACTGATGCTGTGGGTGCTGGCCCCTCGCAGGCAAGGACAGGGAGGTGGAGGTTGGGACCACTCAGCTGGCACTGGTGTGGGGGGTGATGGGAAGGGAGCTTCGCCCTCCCTTAGTCACCACTCAAGAGGCTGCTCGCTGTAGGAAGCCTGGTTGTCAAGAGACCAGGTGCTGGGCCAGCATAAGTGGCAGCAGGATTGAGTAGGGAGAAATTCTGGAAACATCTCAAGAATCTCTAGGACCCAGTGACACCAGCATGCAGCAGGGAGGAAAAAAGGAAGCAAAAAGATGGCCCAGAGGTTTGATCCTGGGGTGGTGAGGTCTGGAGAGTGATGGGCAGACAAACCTGTCGAGGAACAGGATGAGGGCCTGGGAGGCTGGTGCTGAGGGGAGGGGGAGGAGCCCAGGACAGAAGACCCAGTTTCCAGTCTCCTCTACTGCTCTTTACCTTGAGCAGGTCACTGTTCCAGTCTGAGCCTGTTTTGTCATCAGTGAAATGGGGGAAAGAATCCTGCTTACCTGACAAGGACGATGTGGGGCTTTCAGGCACCAAGGTACGTATGGTGCTTTGCATGATAAGGCACTCGTACACAGTGATGAGTTCGCCACCCACTTGTTCCACAGTGTAATAATAATAGCTAGCATTTATTGATCACCTGCCATATGTGCCAGGCGATGTGATAAGTAATCTGTTTATCATGATCTGAACTCTGCTTCCCCCAAACTCTACAAGACCCCTTGCATTTTGTGGATGGTATACTGAAGATCAGAGAAATTAGACAACTTTCCCCAAATCCCACAGCTGGAAAGGGGCAGTCACCGTCACCAAGCTTTAGTCAGCACCTAACAGGTCCAGCTGGGGCACAAAGGGTGTAAAACCTGGCTTAGGTCTTCAAGGTACCTCATGGCAGCTACCAGCCTACAGAGGAACAGGTCTCTATGAGCTTTAAATATTTGTTCTGGAATTCTATTCTCTCTGCTGTGAATGTTGCTAGACAGGGGACAAATATCTCCTGGCTTGACTCTCTGCGAGCTGGGCACTGGGAAAGGATGTCAAGCCCTGAGACCATTGTTCACGATCGGCGGCTGCACCCGCCTGCCCGCCTTTTATCCAACTTCTCTGGGTGCTATTATTCAGCCCTCACCAGGAGCTGCAAAGCAGTTAATTACAGAAGTATAATCCCCTTCGTCACAAAGAGCTGATCTTCTAGGGTTGAGAGAAGATAAGATTTATGCCTCTTTCAATTCCTTTATTCTCTCATCAACATAGATTCATATTTCAGTTTCCCGCATTGGAAACAAAAAGGAAACCTGCTCAGCCCACTGCTGCTGGAGAGAGATAAATTAGGCTACACAAAGAGCCAGTCCTATAAACTCAATCTCTTTCCCTTCCTTTCATGTTGGTGATTATAAACAGAGTCAAGGGCAGTTGAAATATATTCCTCTGCCTGCCTGCCTGCCTCGTCCTACTCAAAGAGAGGAGACAAGCGCGGCGATAACAATCCGATGGTACCAGGGAAAGAGGGGTGCAGGCTCCCGCACGATCTGACGCGGGCCTGGTGAGCAGATCGGATAGAAAGACCTTTGTTTCCTGCCACTCCCTGGTCACAAAATTGTTTCAAAAGGCCACAGAGAGAAGCTGGACGCTGGGCCACTGTGAATGCTTTCATTTTCTTGATGGCAACATGTGCGATGCTATTTGCTCAAAAGAAAGGGCCTTGCGATTTGGCGGCCCACGTGGCGGGACGGTGCCAGGGCCCCCGGCCAGTTTTAGTAATGTAGACACAGGTCGGCCAGCGGATCAGACCGCAGAACAAGGCCAGTTTTAGCAGCCCTGAGGAACAGATTCCAGGCTCTTCAGAGAAGAAAAAGCCCACTTACTGAGAGCAGTCCCCAGCGAAATGATATTATCCTTCTACAGAGCAATCAGGGTGGGTTATTTTGATCACTGGCATTGCCTTTGCACTGCTTGAGTTGCGTTTTTGGGCTTCGCTGGAGTTACTAACTGTCGAGGGCTCCGCTGGCATGGGAGGAACAGGGGGACCACAGAAATGAACTGATTTGCCCAAGGAAACAGAGCAAGTTGGTGGCAGAACTGGGGATGACAGAGGTTCTGATGGTAACAATTGACCAGGCACTTACTGCAGGGTGCCAGGCACTTGCCAACTCCCAGAGTCCCCGCGCCAAACTGCCACTCGATGCCGCCTCGATGTGCTCCTTTCAGGCGTCCTGACTCTCCTCAGAGGCTTTTCAAAAAGTTTCTGATTGGGGGAAGGGAAAATCTAATTTTTGAAAGATCAGAAAGGGAGAAAGGGAAGAAAAGAAACTGAAAAACAACAGCCAAGTTGGTCTCTGCAATAAATGTCATCCCACAAGATGCAAGACAAGAGTCTTTAATAGACTTGGAGATTCAATCATCCCTTTATATTTCCAGCAGGCTGGTCGTCGTCTCAATCATTCTTTCACTGTAAACACACCCTAATTCACAAATAGAATATAAAACAAATCATGTTTGAAAGCTGTGTCGCTTCTGAGCCACACACACCTCGTCCCCGGCTCCCGAGGGAAGAAGGTTAATAAAAGGCTTGGGCACTGTCTCCAGTTCAAAGCCTGGGGCCCGTCTCACAGATGGCTAGGAAGTGCGCTAGGAGGCTGAGGCTGAATCAGTCTTTTCCATTCTGGGGCTTTTAATGGCTGTTTGCCTCTCTGCTCCCAGATACCCTCCCTCAAGCCTCCAGAGGAAGGATAGCAACTCCTGCCTCTGTCTGGATCATTCCGATTATTTTTTCCAGAAGCCTTTCCAAGTGTGACATCGCAGGTGAATGCCAACACCGTCGATTCTCTAACAGCTGCCAGGGGAAGGACACGGCCCACCCAGCCCCAGTTTTCTGGGAAGCTTGGCCTTTCTGGGGCTGCACCTGCCTCGCCAAGAGGGGGGTCCCAACCCTGCACAGTGCCTACCTGTCAACTAGCTCCTGAATGAACTTCCCTTCTCATTCCATTCCTCTCCAGTGTTTTTTTTCTTTCTTTAGCTTTCATCATTTTTTCTTAAGTTATAAAAGTAATACCTGCTCTTTGTAATACATTATTCAGTTGAGTTGTGTAAAGCAGAGGTTTCCTCATTCTTCTATGACCCAGTTCCACATTCCTGAGTAGCCAGTTACCAACAGACTTATGTGTGTCCCTCCACATATTTCTTTTCGTTCATGTAGATGTTAAAGATTACCCTGAACCCAATTTTTGCCTTTTTTGCAAATATGGGATTAAACCATATATATTTCTCTACAACTTACTATTTAGAATTAACAAAAGAGACTGGACATCTTTTCAGGTCAATACAGAGATGCTGGGTTCATTCTTTTTAATAAGGTTGCATGCATGAGATTACGTAGATGGCTGTACCATAACTTTCCAAGCCATCCTAGAACCCTTGGCTCATCCAGATATTATGTCTCCTGGATATCGTGATATTATATCATGCCTACCCATCCTATCTATGAAAGCCATGGCTTCCCTCCATCTATAAACTGTCCATCTTTGGCAAGGCCCTTTCCAGGCTGGCCCAGCCTTAGGGAGAGAACTCCTTACTCATATGATGTTACCAAAAGCAGTCCCTGCCAAGGGAGTCCTGGCCTTTCAGGCTGGACTCAGACAGACTTATAAAAGCGGGTTTCACTGCCATGAAATCTGGACTTCCTTTCGTCAATGAAAAAAACATAAAAGTATAACTAAACCTTTAAGATGTCACGAGCAGGCATGCAAAAATACTACATGTAGTCCTAGACATGACTACAATACCCACCAGAAAGACTTCAGAAAACAATCCTTGAGAACACAAAAAGAGGCTGTTTACCAAAGAACGATTTTTATAATGCTCTTGCTGCATTTTATTAGAGCGGGAAGAGTCCTGCAGTGGAGAAGGCTACAGAAGATTTCTGTGCTCATTGAAACTGAATGCTAAAACAGCCTGGGTCTGAAACGCTTCAAAACTGGAAGTAAATTCTCAGAGGCAAACTGCTTTTCTGGAGCTCTTTTACGGACGTCACATTCAAACAGTTTTAGAAATCAAAATGAAATCTCACAAAATGTCTTAAGAGTTTGTATCCTTAGAACTAGTGATTTTTTTTTTTTCTGGGACTCTATCCCAAAGAAATAATCAGCAATGCCAGCAAAGATACAAGTCAAAGGATGTTTATCTCAGCATTACTTATAATGAAAAATAGAAAACAAGCAAAATGGTCTACAACAGGGAAACGTAATACTGCACAGCTATTTAAAAAGATGTGTACAAAGGGTTGAATATTACGAATAAATGCTTATGTTATGATGTTAAGTAAAAAAGAGGGATAAACTGTATATTAAAACTGTGCAAAAATATACATAGAAAACACTGGAAGGAAATACATCCACCTATTAACACTGGTTATCCCTCGGTGATAGAACGATGTGTTATTTTTCTCCCTCTTCTCTTTTTCTTTTATAAAAAATTTATAAACTTTTCTAAAATGAGCCTGCATTATTTTTAAAATGGACTAAATTAAATAGTCTTAAACTACACACAAAAGATAGAACTGACTCTACTATTTTGGGGATCACGGGGTGGTATGTATGAGAAGAGATGGGTGTGGCTAAAGTTAAGGGTTTTCTGGGATGGGGGGCAGTGATGAAGAAAGTTCCCCTACTTTCTGGCATCTTTAAGAGTGTGGGTCTTAAAATGAAATATTTTCTGCAGAACAAGCAGCAGAAATGTCAAAGGGATGATACTGTCAATTCACTCAACATGTACTGTGCATCTACTACATGCCAGGAACTTGGGGAAATGACCAACTTCGCATTCTAGTTTATTAAAGAACAAGACTACGCTTGGTCCCCATCACCATACATGTAGCACACTGATCATCTTGATTTTCTCTCTGTTGTTCTCAGAGAGGCAAACAAAAAGAAAAATGAACAAGTTGTGATTTGCAATGGATTCAAGAAAGAACATATTGGAAGTAGCCCCAGGACCTTCAACTGACTCTGCTAAGAGTGTGTGTTTTTCATTAGAGACAGCTCAGGGAAAAGATGCAGGCAGGCAGTTATCAAACTAAGGTTTGCAATTTCTGCTGTCTGTTCTGGAAATTCTTGACTGATCTCAGCAGGACCATTAAACAGTTATTAATCCATTCATTCAGCAAATATTTATTGAATACCTACTATGTGCTGGTGCTACTCCAGGAGCTGGGGGTAATGCAACAAATCAGAGTCTGCCCCACTGATAGCACTTACATTCTAATTCAGGAATAGGCAATAAATAAAAACATAAACTACAATCAGCCAGGTCATGATCACTGCTATGGAAAAAAATAAATAAAACCAGGTTATGAGAATAGAGTGAGAAAAGTCTATTTTCTGGATAGGGTATTTTAAAAAGTGCTCCCTACAAAGGTGACATTTGAGCAACTATCTGAATAAACTGATTGAGCGACATGAACATACGGAGTAGTTTGCTATGTTGAAAGAACAAGTGCAAAGGCCCTGAGGTAGGAACGCAGTCGGAAAACCAATCTGGCTGGAGCACTGTGAGTGAGGAGGAGAGTGGATAGAAACTGAAGTCAGGGATATAGCCAGGAGCCAGATCATGTAGAACATGGTAAGGACTTCAGATTTTATTCTAAGAGTAAAAAGGGCCCCTGCATGGTTTTGTGATGGGGAGTAAAGTGATCTAAGTTTAAAAAGATTATTCTGGCTACCACATGGGGGATGAGAATATAAATAAAAATTCAGACTAGAAAGCTATAGCAGAAATCTAGTGAAAGATGATGATGGAGATGGTGAGAAGTAGTAGGATTCAGATATATTTTGAAAATGGAATTCACAGGACTTGGGGATAGACTGAATGTGCGGCAAGAACAAACACACAAAACAAAACAAAACCAAAAAACATATCAAGGAAAATTGTAAGGTCTTTAGCATGAGAAGCTGAGTAAATGGCGGTACGTTTAATGATATGGGAACCCTGGGGGAGGACTGGATGTTTTGTTTTGTTCTACGGGAACATAGTGGATGTTGTTGGTACCCAGCCCACATCCGTAAGCCTTTCCACCTCAGTGCACACTGGTGGACTTCCGACTGCCAGCATTTGCATCTCTTTGCCTGAGAGCTTTCTCCCAAGCTGAAGAATCCACTCTGTGTGCCCAGCACACTTTATGGGAGCAGCCCTCAATCACTGACACTCAGAAAGTAGTGCATAAATATCCCCACTTCCTCCCCTGGTGCGATGGGGGAACGGTGGATAAATCTGACACATGTGCTCTACACCACTATTTCTCAGGGTTCACCAGTGGGATTAAGCTCCAGTCACCACAGTATCAACTTGCTTGATAACACATCCCTTTATTGGCCTTTTCCCCTTTCCAGCTCATTCTCCCCAATTCCATACCAATGGTCCCTGCAGCTTCCAAATAAATTACCTACACTTGAATCCTTGACTCTGGGTCTGGTCTGGCGATTCCAAACTAAGATGGGGAAAACAAAAGCATCTTCTAATTCCTTATACCCTGTATTTTTTCACAGCCACTGACCATCTCATCTTTTGGTTATTCTTTCTCATCATCTCTACTAGAACAGTAGTAGCAGAGTCAAGATAATCAGTGAACCATACGTGGTAGAGATAAAATGAAGTAATTTTAATAAGTCAGCTCGCCAACTGATCTCCCCATCCTGATCCCTGGCCTTTTCTTCTCCAACCACTAAGTTCAGCTACTCCACCTTGCTTTTGCATTTTCAAAACCAATAAAAAATAGAAAGCACAATGCTTTAAGACCATTTAGGGAGATGTCAAAATGGAAGAGGCAGGAGAATGACAGACCTTTTCTGCCCCTCCTTCACTGGACAGTTCAGCAAATGCCCTGTGACATGAAGACCACAAACTATTAGCAGCAGCAGCAAATGCTATTTATTGAGCATTGACTCCAGGAGGAACTAAAGTCTCTCATCAAAAGCCAGGGAGCAGGGAGACCTGACTTGCCGTATGCCATACCTCCTGGGGAAGCATGCTTGTTTGTAAAGTCGCATTTTATATGTCACAAATGATTCAGAATCATCACTTTCCATTTCCCTTCTGTTGACATGGATCGACTGTGGGAGGAGGTGGTTTAAAAAAGCAAAAGCTGCACAAAGATCTTTTGGTTTGAGCAAAAATGCTTGTTACAAATGCAATGCTGTCAGTGACCATCAGGCATGATGTGATCACGAGCATCCTTTCTACAAAGGAGAAGTCAACAGACACACAGTTCCACTGGCGGTGAGGATGCTGAAATCCAGCCCCCCTGGCGGATCAAGGGGTCCTGAAGACCTTGGAATCCATCGGATCTGGGATCACACTTCAGTTTAGCCACTTACTAGCTGGTGACTTTCAGTATGTTATTTAGCCCCTTTGAGCCTTGGTTTCCTCATGAGCTAAGTGGAGAAAATATACCCACTTCATAGGGTGGCTGAGATAAATCACGGCCCGCAACAAGCAGAGCAAGCACGCCATCGATCTTAGCTCCCTTCTCTAGTTAACTATTTGTGCTGAAGGCAGCCTGGCAAATCTGTGACTCAGTAAAGACCTGAGAAAACCAGCTCAGTGATTCTCAGAAAAAAAGGACTATACCCACCAGAAATGGTTCTTCCCCAGGCCTTCTGTGCTTCTTCCGAAGACCTCCTCTGCTGGAGTATGAGCTCTTCCTGAACACGTGTCTTAACGCTTCAGTATCCTCAGTGCTGATTAAAGTGCTTGGCCCATAGGAGGGGAGCAAGCTTGGTGTCGTGGAAATAGCACACTTTTGAGTTAGATAGGTCTGGGCTCGAGTCACAGTTCTGCCACATGCCTTTGAGCAACTTGCTTCCTTAAACCTCAGGATCCTTATCTGTAACATGGGTGATAATAGCTACTTTAAAGTGTTGTATGAACTGAGATAACAGAGGTAGAGCCTAATACCAGTGCCTGGCAATTTGTAGATACTAGAAAAAGAGTTAGCCTTTATTAACAGACATTTGCTGAATGAACTCATGGATAAAAAGAACTGAACTTCATTCAGTTAACAATGTACACACTCCCCACCCCAGACATAGTAGGAACATGCCATATCACATTTTCCTTTATGTCTCTCAAGATGTAGCCACAGGTCTTTCTTACAGTAACAAAGATTTCTGCAAAACACACCACCTGCCCCGCCTCCATCCCAATGTGCACATAGAAGGAAAATCTGGTTACAGATAATGCTGAGGGAGTCTCACAACCTCTCCCCCTTCCAAATACATTAATTACAAATGGAATTCTCCGCTTTACAGTGAAAGACCTGACAGGCACCACCTAAACCAAGTGATCAAGGTTATCACCAGTAAAGAAACATACTGGCGGCATGGAGCCCAATATGGTACACTGAGAAGGACACAGCATTTCTATGAAGGTTTCTTGCAGAAACTACAAAGCCCCAGTCTAATCATGAGAAAACATCAGGCAAGTCCAAATTGAGGGACAGTCTACAAAATAATGGACAAGAACTCTTCAAAAGTGTCAAGGTCATGAAAGACAACGAAACAAAGAGGAATTGGCACAGGTTGGAAAATAGGAGACATGGAAAATGAAATGCAATGTAGGGCCCTGGATTGGATCTGAATAAAGTTTGCAGTTCAGTTTTTTGTTTGTTTGTTTGTTTTTAATGTTGAGGGCAGCCTTGAAGGGGAAAAGGACTGACAAAAGGTTCAACCGAGGGGTGAATGGAAGAGAGAAGGCTAATCCCAGGAATTTGGTGACCAGCTGGGGGTGAGAAAGTTTTATCAAAGGATTAAAGTCCAAGCTCCATTTTTCCCTCATTTTTCTACACCTGAGCGCCAATGATAGTCACTTTCTCTCCTTCATTCCTAGCCCCTCCCATCCACCTGAGTCAGAGAATAAATCTGAGCCACTTCCACATAGTTTCATAGCAGCATAATTTGCTCCTGACATTTTCATCAGTTCTCGATATAAATATTAGATGGCATAATGTGGTAAAGTGCTTCTTAGACAAAATATGTCATTTAGGTGGAATCACCAAATTAGGATGTAGCCTTCGGCTCGAGGTTTTCTAAGAAGTAGCCCCCCTTGCTCCTCAGGGAGGAGGAGACCCCACATACTTAATTTCAGTTAAGTCTGAGTTGTAAAGTTACACAGGAGTCCAACTAAGGCTTTCATTTTATATTTGAGGAAAACCGGCGTCCATGGAGGGAAAGTTGCTCAGGTTCACCTGACGGGGTGGTTTAATAGAACCACTGCAGGATGGCACGCTGCCTTCTCCAAGCTGCTAGCATTTACTGCAGCCTTATTGTCCTGACTAAGAAGGAGACTAGCTTACAAGCATTACACAGCAGCAGACATGTGGGCCCCACCCAGACCTCTGATTCAGACTCTTTTGACACTGTAGCCAAAGCATCTCTAGCAGGAAAATGTTCTGGAAGATACAGGTACAACATAGCAGATGCTGAGAGCCGCTGTTCTTCAAGCTGGACCGTGTGTGGGTATGTGTGTAGGCACACGCACATTTTAGGATTTCTAGGCTATATCTGAAGAGCTGCACTCTATCATTTCCATGTTCCTTCACTGATCCCCTGCCTCCCCACCTCGGACAACGTTCCTCTTGCCTCTCTCCATTCTGTGTCCTTGCCCGTCTCGTGTCTTAAGGTCTACTCTAGTGGTATTTGGTCCCCTGACCTTTCCCAGCCTTCCTATGATGAGATGGTAACAGCTTGGTGCCAACAGAATCCATTCATTCATATATTCTTTCATTCATGTATTGGAGACTATTTGGGGCCCTGGAGATAGAGTAACACACAAGAAAGACCAGATCTTTACTTCCATTAAGTTTACATATTAGTAGCAGGAGTTAGTCAATTAACAAAGGATGAAAGATACAAGAATAGCTATCATGAGGAGTGTTGGGATGAAAGTGAATCAGGATGATGTGATAGGAAGTAATAGGAGACTAGTTTGGGTGGTGAAGGAAGGCCTATTTGAGGAGGCAGCATTTAAGCTGAGAGATTCAGCTCTGCAAATACCTGGGGTTCCAGGCAAAGGGAATAACTAGTGCAAGGGCCCTAAGGCAGGTCCAAACTTGGCAGACTGAAGAAAGACAGACAGTGTGGTGAATCACAGTGAGCGGAGAGGTGGAGAATGGTCACAGATGAATCCAGATCAGGTAGGGTCTTATAGGGCTCAGCAATTAGTGTGGGAAGACAATAATGGTGGGTCTAGGTAGAGAAGTTACAGAATCTAATATATGCTTTAAACAAACATTTTGGCTGTTATGTGGAGAATGGACTGGGGAGGGGGGAGCGTTGGAGGAAATGAGTCATGAGATTAGAAACAGGGAGACCAGATTAAGGGGGCTTGCAGTTTACCAGGTAAAGGATGATGGTGCCTGGGTTAGAAGGTAGAGATGTGAACAGCAGATGGTTTTTGGATATGTTTTGGAAGAAAAGCTGATTGAACTTGTTGATGGACAAGCTGTGGAATGAGAGGAAAAGGGATTCAAGATTACTCTTGGATTTTTGCCTTGAGCACATTGATGTGTGGTGTTACCACTGGTTAAAATAAGGAACTCTGGGAGGGGAAGAGGGTGGAAAACGGAAATGGAGAGTTTTATTTTAGACACATTAAGTTTTTGATATTAATGAACTAACTGAAGCTTCCATCTCATACTTTATATGTATTACCAGACACAGGACCATGAGATCCCAGACGTTGCCTTCCTTTTCAATTCCTTGTTAAGCAGGAATAAAGTGAAAGATAACTGAATAAAATATTCAGTCTTTTGTAAAACACTTTTATGTTCAGAGATCTGGTAGTAGAGCCACATCCTTCCTGGGCAGGCATAAGTAGCCAATCAATCATGGTGTCACAGCAAGCAATTGTTCAGGGGGCAAACTAATTAAAAATTTAATCCCATGATTTTCATCTTAATCTCTTTTTCCCATAGCTTTGATCAATGCCCACAAATAAAATTTAGCAGCACTTTTCATTTAGATAAATGACTGACAGGGGTATCTAATTAGTCTGTTTGTTATGAACCAATTGATAACTAAAATTACATGCTAATTACTAAAAATTGCACACTAATTTTTAAAGCACTTTATTAGCGCAAAAGCTATATTCCTGCTATCAAACGAAATGTCCTTTCTATGTTACATTCATCAATTGTTCAAACCTATTTCTCTTGACTTTCTAAAGTCAAGTCACAGCGTGCTGTGTACGTAAACAGTGCGCTTGAGAAATGTCTGCTCATCCTTACCCCACACTATAACACAAGCAATAGCGAAAGTTGTGCCAATAGGAAGATTCCATGAACTTCTCAGCTACTTGGGAGCTTCTGCTGTACCCTGACAAAACAAACAAACAAACAAACAATCAGGCCATGAACCACATAAAACAACTAAGCAAAACTGAATGTGGGGATGTGATGAGTAGTTGAGAAAGGGTGGATTTTGCAGCCCGTTCCAATGTCAAGGTCATTGCTGAGGACGATGGACCATGGCTCTGCTCACTAGATCTGCAAGTCGGGGGATATTCATTTGGTGACCATCTTTCTTATCATCTATAGCAAAACGTCTACTGCTTTCAAGTCCCACAGCATCTCTCAGGAGCCAAAATCCTTACGTTTCTTCAAGTAAAAGAGATCATTTTAAAAATAAAAGTCAGTGGCTCTGGTCTCCTGCAGTCTTTTCAGCCCCCTTTACAGTGCTTTCTCCCCTTGGGTTTTCACTGCCATTTCAACAAAGGGTGAGAAAAGTGAAGAATGGTGCCGGTCACTAATGAAAACCAATACAGACCCCTTCTTTTGCTGGACATGACCCCAGAAACACGAGGAAAGTTTACCAGCAGGTGTGAGTGGTGGCTGGCCCATTTCATGAATAAATCTTAAAGGAGAAGAAAATGGTTTTCAGGCTGCTAAGGCCTGTGTACACACACATTTTATGGAGATAAGTCCTGGTTACTAAGCATCACTATCTCTGCCCGCATATTGCATCTGCCACTTCCAACAGCCCGATAATAACCTGTGCCGGGGTCAGTTTTCAACTTACTCTTACTTGTCTCCCGGCCACCTCGCCCCGCCTCCGTCCCTCCCCTGTCCTCCCTCCCCTCGGCCCCTCCTCTCACCGACAGGCCGCTGGCCGCTGGGTCAGGCAGAGCTGGAGCTTAGGCAACAATAGAAGCGAAAAGGAACGGAGACTCCTCGCATTGTTAGCTTCCGAGGGTCTCCCGGGCAACCGGAGAGGCAGTGGTACCGGCTCAGCACCGGAAACGGAAGTCGGGCGTGGGGCTCGGTCGCCGCCTCGTTGCGTGTGGCGGATGGGATTGCCGCGAGGTACTGAGCTCCTGCTGCGGGGCCGGGGAGGCAGCGCCGCCTCTCACGCTCATTCTCTCGTTCTGTCCTTCTAACGAGTGTTTACTGACCTCACTGGGTGCAGGGCAGTGTGCTGTTCTCCAGAACCCAGTGAACGGGACCCACAGGGTGCTTTCCTTCCTGACAAAACTCCTAAGACAGACACGGAAGGACTACCCACGTGGTGCCGGCGGAGGTTTTGAAGCACGAGGCCCCAGTTGGTCTAGGGGCATCTTTGGAGGCTCTTTGGACTTTGGTTACTTGGGCTAGGGCCACAAGGTAGAGAATAGAGGGAGGGAGGTTTGGAGAGGTAGTTGGGATGTATGCTGTGGCAGTGGTGGATTGGATGTGTGGAATGTGGAGAGTTGGGTGACTGCCAGGCTTCTGGGCTGATAGCTGGGTGAATATTGGAGTTACACACACAGGAAGGGAACACAGGTGGAGAAGCAGATTTGTGGGAATAGTTTGGTTTTAGATGTGTTGAGCCTGTGGGACCCACCAGTGCAGAAGCTCAGCAGCCATGGGGTGTGCCCGTTTGCATCTTCTAGACAAGAGACCTGAGCTGGAAGTCTGTGTCTTAGGTTGTACATGGGGGTAGGGATGGAGCAGGAGCATGGAAGAGATTGCCTGGTGGAGAAAATACTATTTGGGAAAGAGGCCCAGCCTTCCCCTGCAAGAGCTTCTCTACTTAAAGGAGAAGAAGAGGAGGATCAGGTAGCGTTAGGAGAAACACCCAGGGAATATGACATTGCAGAAGCAAGAGAAGAGCGCTTCAAAGAAGTGTAGTAGACTGGGCCATTTTTCTCGAGAAGTTAGTGAGATGAAGATTGAGAGATGCTATGACTAAATAGGCATTGCCATTAGCTAGAGCAGGTTCATTGGAATGGTGGGAGGAGACCAGTTTAGAGTGAGTTGAGGGGTGAGGGTGATGGTGAGCAAATGGAGACAAACAGCACAGACAGGCCTTCCAAGAAGTTGCCTTTGAAGAAATGAGAAGGATACTGGAGGAAAGATATTAATGTTTTTCTTTTCTTCTCTCTCTCTCTCTCTCTCTTTCTCTTAAGATTGGAGAGACATAACCTTGTTTAAATTTTGATGATGATGAAATAAAATTCATATTTTAAGGCAAGGTAAGAAAAATTTTAATGACATTTTTTTCTCCTCACTTGGGCCTTCTTCCTCCCAGCTAGTGTGCATTGTGCATCTGCGTTATGCATTAAGCACACCTCCCCAATGGCAGAAATAGCTGCTCAACCATAACGTTCAGTTTTTCTTCTTCTGGCACCAGCTATGTAACTCTTCAGAAGATAACATTACTTACCTATGACCTTATTAATATTATTAGGTATATTACTTGTATTCTGCCTATTTTACAAGATTATTGTTTCATGCATTACCAAATACATGACTGAAACTTTGATAAAAATATTAAGACTAGGCAACTTGAAACAATTGGCCAAATATGTAGTCCTATAAGGTCAGTGATCGTAATGTGTAACTCTAGATATGGGAAGAAGCAAGAAGAGGGAACCATTCCTGAACCATGACAGACTAGTAAGGCAGGTGATCTAGAGGCTTTTGGCTACTGTCAGTAGGGCCTAGTCCAGTAATAGCCATTGAGTGGCCTATCAATGAAATCCTTGCCTGACCTGGGTGTGAGCATTCCTAGCTCTGTGGGACAAATTGGTCACAAAATGCCTCCCAAACCTTGGTCGAAATTAAGACTAAAAGGGAGGGGATTGTAAAAGAGTGTTTCCCACCATCAAGTTCTACAAGAATCAAGTTATAGCGACTGCAGTCACTGACCTACAATACACCCTGAAAGGAATTCAGGGCAGAGGTCAGGATGAGGCATTTTGTGCTCTGGGAAAACTGGAGGAATTGGCCCTCAGATAGTTAGATATTTTCATGAGAAAATTTTATGAACACAGTTTCTTGCATCTTCCCATACTTAGAAAAGCACTAAAACCATTAACTGTGATATCTGTTCTTCACAACCAGCAGTAACCTTCTACCAAGATGTGTGCTTGATTGCATGTATCCCTTCACCAAAATCACATATATACTGGCCTCCCCACTTACCTGTTTGGAACAGCCCTCAGAGCTTTCTCAAAGACTGTCTCCCGGGCTGTAATCCTCAGGTTGGCTCAAATAAATGTTTCCATTTCTTTCTAAGTTTGACAATTGATTAATTTTTTTGCTGACAATGAGAAGGAGCCAAGAACTTTTGGTGGTGATGATCATGTGGCCAAACTGACCCATTCCCAAGAGTAGTTTATGAGGAAGAGCCTTAATAAGGCAGGATGAGAGGAGAAGGGGGTATGCAGAGCACAGGTGGAGGGGCTGATCTCAAGCAGTAACCGGGAAAGGAAGATGGAAGGCGGCAGGCACATGGAGGTTTGTAGGATTTGTGCTGTTGAGCAAGCTATGCATTTCATAAGTCCAGAAGGTACTACTGACTGCAAGGTCATCCTAATTTTGAATGGGAACTATGACTATTAAGGAAAGAGTGCTTCTTTCTAATTCACACAAAGTGGCCATAGCAGCCATGGGTAGTGGGAGTTTAGTACTGAAAGTTGAGGTACTTCTGGTCTCAGGGTGTGTGTTCACCTGGGGAAAGGAGGTGAGATCACTGAAGGAAGAGAATGGAGTCTCTGAGAGGTTTGGGGACAGTAGAGAAGGTGTGGGTAGTTGCTGGAGTCAGGGGAAGGCAGATTATAGCCATGCAGATCCCAGACAAGTGACGTCTGTATGGGCAATGGATGAAATCACCAACGTTCACATTATCTCATTTTCTTGAGGCACTTCTAGCAAAGAGAGTTAGCTTTTTGCCAGTGGTGTAACATCTTGGCAGGCAGGTTGGGATGGTCTAAACCTTGCTAATCATCTTGTCTCCTACGGCAAGCTTGTTTTCCATTTCTTTTGAAGGACACTGGGATACTGCCCCTATTTCACAGGGAAATGTTTTTGTGAAAGTGGAACCATAGACCAGCTTTTTAAAAATGCATCAGGACTTCTGCTTCAAGGCAGATGGAGTAGATGCACTTTCCCCTCTTTCTCCCACAAAGTACAACTAGGAACCCTGGACATTATATAGAAAACAAGTCTAAGAAGACTCTGAAATGTGGAAAGAAAACACAATGACTAGGAACCATGAGACCCAAGAAGCAACATGGGGACAAGGTACCTGGGTTTTTTTGTTTTGTTTTGTTTTCCCTCCATATCCTAGAATTGGAGCTGAAGAAACCAGTGGCCCAGAAGTGCTAAGGGATTCAGACCAAGAATAAAGCCCCAGCAAAAGCCTGCTCTCTCTAACTAAAGGACCAGGAAAGGGACAGCCTGGCAAGACAGAAAAACTTTTGACAGTAACTGCTCTACTCCAGCCAAACACCATGAAACAAACAAACACCAACACCATGAAACAAACAAAAAACAGTGCCCTCTCACCCATGCCTGCTCACCCAGGCATACCTCGGCGATACTGCAGGTTTGGTTCCAGACTATTGCAATAAAGTTTGTATTGCAATAAAATGAGTCACAAATTTTTTGGCTTCCCAGTGCATATAAAAGTTATGTTTACACTATACTGTAATCTGTTAAGTGTGCAATAGCATTATGTCTTAAAAAAAGGTGTACATACCTTAATTTAAAAATACTTTATTGCTGGCCTTTCCCCTTCTCAGAAGAATGTGGACAGTAATAGCTCTAAGAATCCCAAAGAAGGAGAAAACAGGAATACCACAAGGAACAACATTTAAGAGAAGTGGATATTTCGGTGCTGACCTTACTTCTTATCTCCTCTGCATGTGGGTCTGGATGATGTAAGGGGGAAAATTAATTGGCAAAATATATTGAGTTTGAACTGGAAAAAAAACCTTCATTGCTAAAAAATGCTAACCATGATCTGACAACACAGGGTTGCCAGAAACCTTCAATTTTAAAAAAATGCAGTATCTGAAGTGCAATAAAACAAGGCATGCCTATGTCTAAATGTATGTAGAGGAAATGTTTAAGACAATTATAAACGAGAGGGTAAAGGAAATCAGAGGATGATAAGTTTATTCCACTTAAACAGATAAAACTATAACACCAGTTGAATCTAATATTATGTAAATATAAAGTTTAATACCTAAAGCAACCACAAAAAGAGCTATACAGAGAGACATCAAAAATACTATAGAAAAATCAAAATGGAATTATTCTTAAAAGTTCAGGTAACTTCAGGAAAGTTCAGGAAAAAGTTCAGGAAAAAGAAACAGAAATTAAAAACAAAGAACAAACAAAAACTGGCAAATAAAACGATATGTTAAGCCCTAACATATCAATGATTACATTGAATGTAAATGGTCTAAATTTACATTTAAATCTACCAACTAAAACATAGATTGCAGCATGCGTTAAAAAACATGACCTAACTATATGCTGTCTGTAAGAAACTCACTTCAAATATAACAATACAGGCAGATTGAAAGTAAAATGATGGAAACATATATATCATACAAACAATCAAAAGGAAGCAGGAGTGGTTATATTAACATCAGATGAAGTAGATTTCAGAGCAAAGAAAATGACCAGAGATAGAGCAGAATATGGCAAAAGGTCAATCCACCAAGAAGACATTGCAATCCTAAATGTGCATGCATCAAACAATAGAGCTACAAAATATATTAAACAAAAGCTGAAATGAGAAATAGACAAATGCCAAAAAAGAAATAGACAAATACACAATTAAAAACTTCTCTGTCAACAATCAATAGGACAACTAGAATCTAATCAGCATTTATAGAACGCTCCAGCCAACAACAGCAGAATGTACATTTTTTTCAAATGCCCATGGGAAATATATCGAAATAGACCATATCCTGGCTGTAAAACACACTCCAACCAATTTTTAAACATTAAAAATCATTCAGAGTGTGTTCTCTGACCACAAAGGAATCAAACTAGAGATCAGTAACTGAAAGATGACAGCAAAATCTCCAAACACTTAAAAGTAAGCAACACACTTCTAAATAACATGAGTCAAAGAGGAAGTCTCAAGAGAAACAAAAGAATGCATTGAACTAAAGGAAAATGAAAGTACACATGTCAAAATATGTGGGACAGAGTTAAACAGTGTTGAAAGAAATTTATAGTTCTAAATGCAAACATTAGAAAAGAGGAAAACTCCCCAATTAATAACCTAAGCTCTCACCTCAAGAACCTAGAAAAGGAAGAGAAAAATAAGCCCATCACAAGCAGAAGGAAGGAAATAATAAAGAACAAAAATCAGTAAAATAGAAAACAGAAAATCAATAGAGAAAAGCAACTAAAGAAAGAACCGGTTCTTTGAGAAGATTTTTTAAAATGAACAAACCTCTAGCAAGACATACAGAGAGAGAGGGAGAGGAGATACAAATTACCAATATAGGAATGAAACAGAATATTACTACAGCTTCTGCAGACATAAAAAAGATAATAAGGGAACACTACAAACAACTTTACACACATAAATTTGATAACTTAAGCGAAATGGACCAATTCCTCAAAAAATGCAAACTACCACAACTCACGCAATATAAAATAGATCATTTGAATGCTCTATAACTATTAAAGAAGTTGAATTTGCAATTTTAAATCTCCCAACAATGAAATCTCCAGGCCCAAATGATTTCACTGGAGAATTCTATTAAGTATTTAAAGAATAATTCACACCAATTCTATACAATCTTTTCTAGAAAATAGAAGAGGAGGGAATACTTCTCTATTCTTCTTATGAATCGAACATTGCTCTAATACAAAAACCATACAAATAAAAAAGAACACCACAGACCAACATCCCTCATGAATACACACACACACAAATCCTTCACAAAATATTAGCAAATACAATTCAGCAATATGTAAGGAGAATTATGTGCCATGAACAAGAGGGGTTTATTCTAAGGATGTAAGGCTGGTTCAATATTGTAAAATCAATGTAATTCAACATATTGCCATGCTAAAAAAGAAAAATCGCATGATCACACCAATTAATGCAGGAAAAGCATTTGAAAAAAATTCAACAACCATTCATGGAAAAAAGCTTCAGAAAAATAGAAATGGAGGGAAACTTCAACTTGATAAGGAGCATTGACAAAACCCAATAGCTAGCATCATATTTAATGGTGAAACACTGAATGCTTTCCTTCTGAGGTCAGAACAAGGCAAGGATGTCCACTCTTACCCTTCTTATTCAACATAATGCTGGAAGTTCTAACCAGTGTAATAAGGCACAAAAAGAAAATAAAAGGTGCACAGATCAGAAAGGAAGAAATAAAACTCACTATTTGCAGATGAAATGATTGTCTACATAGAAAATCCCAAGGAATCTACAAGGAAAAGAACCCCAAATTTTCATAGAACTAATAAGTGAGGTTCTGCAAAGTCAAATGAAACATACAAAAATCAATTATACTTCTATATACTAGCAATGAACACTTGGACATTAAAATTAAAAATACAATACCACTTATAATCACTCAAAAATATGAAATAGGTATAAATCTAATAAAACTTGGAGGATTTCTAAGCTAAAAATTACAGAATGTTGATGAAAGAAATCAAAGATCTAAATAAGTGGAAAGACATAGCATGTTCATGGATTGGAAGAGTCAACATACCTAAGACATCAGTTCTCCCCTAAACTGATATACAACTTTAACAGTTCTTACCAAAATCTCAGACAGGTTTTTTGTACATATGAACAAGATTATTCTAAAAATTATATGGAAGAACAAACTAGAATAGCTAAAACAATTTTGGAAAAAGAAGAATAAAGTGGGGAAAATCAGTCTACTTGATTTCAAGACCACACTATCAAAGCAAAGTGGTATTGGCAGCGGGAAAGACACAGAGATCAATGGAACAGAATAAAAAACCCAGAAATAGACCCACACAAATATGCTCAACTGATTTTAGAGAAAGGTACAAAAGTAAATCAATGGAAGGATAACCTTTTCAATGAATAGTGCTGGAGTAATTGGTCATCCACAGGAAACGAACAAATGAATAAAAACAAAACAAGACCCCTAAACCCTCAATTTAAGTCTTACACACAAAAAATTCACTCATAATGGATTACAAACCTAAATGTAAAACATAAAACTATGAAACATTTAGGGAAAAGTAAACAGGAGAAAATCTTCAGGATCTAGGGCTAAGCAAAGAGTTCTTAGACTTGATACCAAAATCATGATCTATGAAAGGATAAATTGAACTTCATTAAAATTAAAAACTTTTGCTCTGCAAAAGACCTTGTGAAGTGGATAAAAAGACAAGCTACAGACTGGAAGAAAATATCTTCAAACTATATATGTGATAAAGAACTAGTATCTAGAATAAAGAACTCTCAGAACTGAACATTAAAAAAAAAAAAAAAAAAAAAAAATTCAACTAGAAAATGGGCAAAGGACATGAGACATTTCACCAAAGAGGATATACTGATGGCACATGAAAAAAATTCAACATCATTAACTATTAGGGACATGCAAATTAAAACCACAATGAGATAGTGCTACACCACAATCAAGATTTTTTATTATGAAAATCTCAGTCTAATGAGTTTAGCACTATTTATCAGAGGAAAATATTTGAAAATTAAAGAAGTTTTGGATTATATAGTTCTTTGCAGGTTCAGGTTTGAATTTCTTGTTTGAGATGCTGAATTAGATGTGGAAGCTTTCAAGAGGCATTTTATAGGATCCCTTAACCAAATTCATTTCACCATCTGCCTAAATTTTTACAAAGATTCCAAGTGTCCTCTAATTATAATCGCTGAAGGCAAGAGAACACTGCTTTCTTTGTTCAACATATTTATGAATAAATTAACAAAATGTTGGGGCAAGTATTATTATTACCATTTTACAGATGGAGAAATTGAGGTTTACCACGATTCAACCAGAGCTGACCTAAGTCAAAGTTGGAGCTTCAAAAAGTGACCACAGGGCCCCTTAAAGGGCAGGGAGATTTCCCTCTGGGCTGCCTTAGTTGTGCTTCATTGTGCTGCCAGGAGCGGCCTTCTTCCAGGTTATTTGCTCTTCTGGACCTCTCTGGTTTGCCTGGCTCTCCCAGATTGTTTCATGCTTCTCCTTGCCATATCCAACTTTGTGCCAGAGCTGAAGCCCAGCCCCTGCACCCTGCCTTGCTCCTATGACTTGGTTCTCCCTGTCCTAATCAATCTCGCCTCTTCTTATCCTGATAGGGGTTCTTGACCTCTTTTGTTGCAGGGACCCCTTTGTCCATCCGGCAAAGCTCATTAGCACTTCAGAATCATACTTTTAAATGCTTTTGATACCTAAGATTACAGTTATACTGAAATACTATTATCAAAATCTGTTTTAAAATTGTGATAGAATAGTATGTATGCTTCTCTATTAATATCTTAAATAACAAGTTTTAACAGTGGGTTTTGTTTTTGTTTTTAACATCTTTGTTGGAGTATAATTGCTTTCCAATGGTGTGTTAGTTTCTGCTTTATAACAAAGTGAATCAGCTATACATATACATATATCCCCATATCTCCTCCCTCTTGCGTCTCCCTCCCACCCTCCCTATCCCACCCCTCTAGGTGGACACAAAGCACCGAGCAGATCTCCCTGTGCTATGCGGCTGCTTCCCACTAGCTATCTATTTTACATTTAGTAGTATATATATGTCCATGCCACTCTCTCACTTCGTCCCAGCTTACCCTTCCCCCTCCCCATGTCCTCAAGTCCATTCTCTATGTCTGCATCTTTATTCCTGTCCTAGCAGTGGGTTTTCTAACCAGTTTTGAAGGGCAGATGAGCAGAAACTTAATTTCAAGCTATCTACAACAAGTATAATATGATAGGAAAATATCTGTGATTTCTATGGAAGACAGTAGAGACTGATAATATTACTATGCTTTGTCGCCTACTTTGCAAAAGTGCCAAATTTCAGTTAGAAGTTAGTGAACATCAATATATCTTCCCCCATCCATGTTCACAGACCCCTTGTATCCCCTTCACGACCATGTTAGGGGCCTGTGGACCCCAGAATAAGAGGCCCTGAGAGCAGAACCGTGGAGCAGAGGAGCTTGGAAGCAGCAGGTTTTGCAGGCAGAGAGAAAGCTGATCCCAGAGCCCCAGTTTTAAGTTCATGACAATCATCTCTCCATTTCCCTGATCAAGAGCAACAGCGGGGCTTCACGCACTGCTTAACATTCCGAGGAACTTCAAAATCAGCTGCCTGGCAAGAATAACTTTTAACTCTTAGATTCAGGGCAGAGTGTGATATCAAAGGCCTGAGCAAAAGCTTTGCAAATTTCCAATTTTCAGTGATCTGGTCTAATTCCGTGGGACATTTATTACAGACATATTTTTTTTCCAAAGAAAATTATTTTATGGCTTAATGGGAAAGTAACCACCCAGCCTACTCCCTGCTGCTTCCACCAAAGCCCCTGTCAGAGCCCTTCTGGTTCCTGGCCTCAAAGAATGCCCTGCAGTTTGCGGGGAGCACACAGGCTCTACTTTAAACAGATCAGGCCCTGTGTTTTGTCATTTGTGAAACTCTCCGTCTCCCTGTGGCTCAATTAACTGCTGACAATTCCTTCCAGCGCGCCAGGACCCAAGGCCCTCTTCTCTCTGCCTCATTATTTTATATATTTTGAAAAGCTGGCTTTTTAAGTTAAAGATCAATTTTACGGCCTTTTTGGTGGGGACGAGGGAAGAATACTTGCTCTTGGTAGGAAAATTGGAAAACACAGATAAGAAAAAAAAATCCTCCAACATGGTTCTATCCATTTATATCCCATCAGCAGTATGTGAGAAGTTTAGTTCTACCTTTTTGTCAGAATTTGGTGTCTTCTGTCACTTTCATTTTAGCCATTTGTTGACATTTGCATTTCATGTGTTTGTTGGTCATTTGGCATCCTCTTTTTTTAAGTACCTATTCAAATCTCTAACACATTTTTCTGTTGCTTTGTATTCCCTTCTCTTGTTGATTTGCAGGAATTTTTTATCAATCCTGGATAGATAACAATACAATAATATTCCATTGTCAGGTATATGAATTGCAAGTATCTTCCAAATATATGGTTTGCCTTCTCACTCCCTTAACAGTGTCTTTTAATGAACAAAAGCTCTTAATTGAAAAAAATCCAGTTTTTTTTTTTTTTTTTCCTTTGTGATTGTTGCTGCTGTTAGGAATTTTTAAGAATGCATTTGGGTAGCCTCACTGAAATGAAGATACGTTGATGCAGGGTTTGGTCTGCTTAGCCTGTCCTATGTAGGACTTAGGTACACAGGAGAGGCCTGTGTTTTGCTAGGAAAGCATGGTCTTTAGAGCAGTATTACCCAAGAAAAATATAAGGCAAGCCACATGGGTCATTTAAATTTTTCTAGTAGCCACACTTAAGAAAAGTAAAAAAGCAAACAAAATTAACTTTGTGTTGGTGGAATATTTTATTTAAGCCAACATATTCTGGAACCCAGGTCACTTTCATATTTGAAAAATTTCCCTGCTTTAGTGTTTCAATTTAAATTTTAGTCACACCAGCCACATGACAAGTGCTTGGTAGCCATATCTGTCTGGTGGCTATCACAGCAGATCACACAGGTTGAGAGGTTGACAAGGAGCTCTGGAGGCAAATGACCTAGGTTCCAATATGGCTCTGTCACTTAACAACAACAGCTGACTTCTGTGAACTGCTTCCTCCATGCCAGGCTCTGTCCATAAGAACTAAAGATCCTGAGTACTTAAGGCATACCAGTACTGTACATGTATTATCTCATTTAATCCTGCCCAAACCTGATGAGGGGGTAATATTCTTACCACCTGTGATGGTTAATTTTATGTGTGAGCTTAGCTGGACTCCAATGCCCAACTGCTTGGTCCAACACCAGTCTAGATGTTGCTGCGAAGGTATTGTTTAGCTATGATTAATATTGAAGTCAGTAGACTGATTAAAGCAGATTACGCTCCACAATGTGGATGGTCTTCATGTAATGAGATGAAGGCCTTAAGAAAGAACACTGAGGTCCCCCAAAGTGGAAGGAATTCTGCCTCCAGAGTGCCTTTTGACTTAGATGGAAACATCAACTCCTGCTGGAAGGTCCAGCCTGCCAGCCAGCCCTGCAAATTTTGCATTTTTCAGCCCTACATTCGCATGAGCAAATTCCTTAAAATAAAATCTCTCTCTCTCTCCATATATACACACCCATACGCACGTGTGTATGCACATATATGTATATGTATATATACACACACATATACTATGTATTTAAGATATATATCCTATGGGTTCTGTTTCTCTGGAGAACCCTTACAAATACCCCCACCTCTTCTCTTTTCCTTTTATTAACATGTGCATTTTTTTAAAAATTAATTTATTAATTTATTAATTTTTTTGGCTGCGTTGGGTCTTCGTTGCTGCACGCGGGCTTTCTCTAGTTGCGTCGAGCAGGGGCTACTCTTCGTTGTGGTGCGTGGGCTTCTCATCGCGGTGGCTTCTCTTGTTGCGGAGCATGGGCTCTAGGCGTGCGGGCTTCAGTAGTTGCGGCCCACGGGCTCTAGAGCACAGTCTCAGTACCTGTGGCGCACGGGCTTAGTTGCTCCAGCGGCATGTGGTATCTTCCTGGACCAGGGCTCGAACCCGTGTGCCCTGCATTGGCAGGCGGATTCTTAACCGCTGTGCCACCAGGGAAGCCCCCACCTCTTCGAATTGCCCTCACTGGGGGAACGGGAGCAGCCTGGCTTCAGATCCCATACTCTTAACCTCTCTGCCTCTTCCAGTCATTAGGAAAACTGCGAAACTTCTATAGATCTCAATTTTTTCCATTGGCAAACTAAGATGAATAATAGTACCTACGCTGTAGGGTTGTTATGAACATTATTCAGGAAAATCTAAAGCACCTGGCATGTGGTACGTATTCAATAAAAATTACTCTTATTTGTTGATGTCTTCCATCTTCAAACACTCTGAGCAGAATTTACCCCTGGTTGCACTGTAGACATCAAAGACTTTAAAGGAATTTTAGAAAAGTATATTAAATTAGACTTATTGATGATCTTTATTACAGGCACTTTGAGAATAAATTTTTGCAACGCTCATGTCAATAAAAATCACTGGTTTTCAGCGAGTCCCCACCATGTGCCCAGCACTTGCATTCCATCATCTATTGAAATCCTCACATGAACCCTACTGGGGAGAGGCAGTGTCATTTCCCAGTTTACAGATGAGAAAGGGAGGCTCCAAGTGACTGAGAAACTCACCAAGCTTCTAAGTGACAATCCCTCAGGGAAATCACTTCCCTCTCCCTTCATATCATCAAACCATCAGGTTATTTGTTTTCTTTAATAATCCTTTACAAAATGGCACATGAGTGAATTGAAATTAACATCAAGTCCTTGTGGGGAAATTGAAAACTTAACCATTCCCTCCTTCTCCCTCATTTTTATCTGCTGCTAGGTGCACACGCCAGTCATTCAGCTTTGAAACTGTCATATGATCTTATAATTCTTTTCTTTGCAATTTTGTGCAGATAATCCTAAAGAGGATTTTTCATATTATTGTGTATGATCGAAATTGAATGTAGCTTTAAAAAAAAGTGAATGGTTAATAACTGAGAGAGCCCTGTGTTCTTTGGAAATATTTGTTGTTAAATGAAAAGAGACTTCAGAATATCAATACATTTCATTTTGTTTGTTTTCCTCCCTCTGTTCATTCTCGTATTCTTCCCAAATTGCTGTAATCCACAGATTAATTTTAAGGTATTTCTTTGAGCTATGTTTATAAATGTCAGGTTTTATAGAAAGATTATTCTTGCATGTTTTAATACAGTTTTCTCCTTCATTCTCCTCTCTTTGATGTCAGGGTTTGTATAAATCCAGTTTAACATGATTTTCATTTGTGAGGCTTAACATAGAAACCGTTGTACTGCTGAACCAAACCTCCTTCTGTTTTTCAATGATTATCTTTTTCTGTCAAAACAAACCAAGCCGTCTAGTCTGAGGATTTGTAAAAAAAAATGAGTCTAAAAAATAGAAATCAAAGCTTAGAGGGGGAGCTCAGATTATATCTAAGTGCTCCTTTATTTTTGCACCCACACTTCTGTGAAGTGCTTTCCGTAGGCTGGTTATGTTGGCTATTGAAGGGAGAGTGTATTCTTGAGTGGAAATTCTATGTTGTTTGTTCCGAGGTTGGATATTGCAGTAGTTCTTTAGTGCATGGTCTTTAACCTCTGAGTCTGGTACTTTTATGTGCATGATTTTTGCCTGGCATAGTTACATTAGGCTGTTTTAAATAATTTAGACTCTAATTTCTGTTGGAACAGATACGTTCATAACTGGACCACTAACACCTGTATTTCAATGAAAGTGCTGTGTAATGACCAAGGGCATCACTCCCCCGTGATACTGTCCCTCTTCCTCTTCATGACCTCTTCCCTTTCTCTCATTTTTATGAGCAAATCTTTGTTCTATCTCTGGGAGCTAACAGAATATAGCAGCAGAACTGCAGAGAGGGTGCTTGGGAGAGTCTGAATTGATTATGCTCAAATTACAATCCATGCATATTTATTAAGCTCCTGCTACATGCAAAGCTTTGTTCTGAATCCTGAGTATGAAGATCAGCATGGTCCCCTAAAATATTCCTCCCTGAGGTATAATTTACTACTACTTTTCTTGTGGTTAATTAAGCAATGTACATCAAAGCCTTAAAAATATGCATATCCTTTGATTGGGTAACTCCGTCTTTAGAAGTGTAACTTAGGCAGGTAAATGAAGATGCAGGTTAATACTTAACCAAAAGGATGTTCGTCACAGTTGTTTAAAATAATGAAAAGTGGGAAATAGCCTAAATATTCAATAGTAAGGGATTGATAATTAAGGTAACTGTATGCTCTGTTCAAAGAAAACACACACAGAGACCAGACTTGAAAATTCCCTGAGCAGACAAAACCAGTTTAGTCATACAAGCAAAGCTTAATTTAGCTTATTTTGCAAGACAAAAGAGGCTAACTTGACCTGGATCACTTCTTGCTTCTGCCTCTGAAAATCATAATTGAAACTTAAATTTTTCTCCCAAATTGAAAAGAGGTAACCACTAACCAATTCCCTTTCCCTTAGGAAAACTCTAATCTTGTAACCAATCACTGTGAAGAATAAACATTCACTGCCTCCACACTATATAAGCTGCTTTATTTTTATTTTATTTATTTTTATTTTTTGGCTGCACTGCTAGGTATGTGAGATCTTAGTTCCCTGACCAGTGATCGAACCCGTGCCCCCTGCAGGGGAAGCGCAGAGTCCTAACCACTGGACCACCAGGGAAGTCCCTATATAAGCTGCTTTATAACAATATAACTTTGACCCTCATTCCACGTTTTGGCTTGAGTGCTCCCACTTTGCAAACTGTCTGTTTGGTGTATGCACAATAAACTTTTACTAATTACTACTTCAGTGATTCATTTGTTTTGCTTCTATTCTTTCTGAACTTTTGACAGCCCATACAGCAGAATATTATATAGCCACTAAGAATGAGACTATAGATTGTTGACACGAAAGGACGTTGATTATACACTGCCACATGAGGAAAAAAAGGTTACAGTGGAGATGCAGTGTGTGATTCCATTTTTGTAAACAAACATATGAATATATTGTGCTCATAGGGAAAAGACCAGGACACTAAGCAAATGTAAAGAGTGGTTATTGTTGAGCGGTAGGATCATAGGTGCATTTTTACTTTCTTGCTTTTACTTTGCTTACCAGCATTTTCTAACTTTTCTCCAGAGATTAGGTATTACTTTAGAAATCAGAAAATCCTATAAAATTTATTTTTAATGCAAAATCAATTAAAGAATCCATCTGTGGGCCATTATAGGGCAGCAGTCTATGCAGGAAGGAAGGATGGACTCTGGTGGACACTCAGGTGTCCTGTCTGTGCTTTGCTGTCACCTCTGTCCTCCCTCATCTGACCCTTCCTGCCCTGCCTAGGGCTTTACTTCTTGGCTGCAGAAAGCCACACCCTCCTTCTTGCTCAGTGCAAATTACAGAACAGCCAGCTCAGTCCTGGCCCAGACAGATCTGAGTTTCGTTTTCCTCCTGCAACAAGAAGTCTAGCACCTTGGTGTCTGGCCTCTTGGACTTGGTCTTAGGAAACCTCTTCTAAGCAGAATTCAAGATAAAAGGCAATCTCTGAACCTGAGGAACTCCAGGCCTGCAGGGACACAGGCAGCATCAATTCTGGAATATGGATCATGGATTTCTGTCACCTATGGGGAAACATGACTTTGGGCCTGGCCACAGGGCTTGCTCTGGTCAATGGACATGACATGACACTATTAGTGGATGTGACATGATCACACCCTTGAACTGGGCTTGACATGATCACACCCTTGAACTGGGCTTGTGCACTGCGCATGTCTTCTTATGCTCCACTGTTTGCCACAAGACAACATGCCCCCAGTAGCCACGGCCCCTTCCCTTGGGCACCAAGGTGAGACACAGAGAGCAGACCACCCACACCAAGTAGCCACTGGGCCAAGGAAGATGAAAGAGAGACAGTGCAGATCTGAACTCACACTGCAACCTGGAGAAACGGGAGCCTGGAGTCAGGGGTCCAGCCCAGCCCAGCCAAGTTGCAGCTGACCTGCTGATCATGAGTATGAGAATAAAGGATTTTAGTTTTAAGCCACTGAGTATGGGGGTGGTTGTTATGCAGCACTGTTGAAGAAATAGCTGACTTATACAGTTTCCTCTTCTTTCCTTCCAAAAATATTTGACTATGTGCCAGGACTGGGCTAGGGGCTGGATATACTATAACAGTGTATAGACCATCTGATTTGCACAACACACCTGTGTAAAAGATCTGACCACTGTCATCTGTGTTCTACAGATGTGCAAACACTGCACAGAGAAGTTGAGTCATCAGTGTGAGGCCACAGAGCTAGCAAGTGGCAGGGCTGGAATTGAAACCCAGGCCACCAACTCAGGAATCCCTGCTCATGCTCCTTCTACTCCCAGCTTCCCATGGTCACTCTGAGTCAGCAAAACCCTCACGTGTGGGGGTGACTCCAGCCTGTAGGCTGGCTGTGACTGTGGCAGGAATAACATGCATGAAGTGTGTTGTCAGGAAGCAGCTCCTTCCCTTGCCCTCTGTCCCCCCTCCTAGCCTCGAGCTCTCAGAGGAGACTCACCTTTATAAAGACGATTTCACAGGGATAGGGGTTGGCAAAATACCTCCTGCGGGCCAAATGCACCCACTGCCTATTTTTGTATGATCCTATTTTTGTATGAACAAGCTAAAAATGCTTTTTACATTTTTAAATGGTTCCAGAACTATCAAAAAAGAACATGTTGACACATGAAAATGTATGAAATCTAAATTATTTTTCTTTTTTTAAATATGCTTTTTTTTTGGACTAGTTTTAAGTTTATGGAAAAATTGAGCATAAAGTACAGTTTCCACATACCCCCTTACCACCAGTAAGGAACCTTACCAGTTTCTTCTATTATCATCTTGCGTTAGTGGGGTACATTTTTTACAATGGATGAGTCAATATTGATACATTATAATTAGCTAAAGTCCATTGTTTACATTAGTGTTCACTCCTGGTGATGTATATTGTATGGATTTTGACAAATATATAATGACATGTATCCACCATTACAGTATCATACAGCATAGTTTCATTGCTGTAAAAGTCATCTGCACGTGTACATAGCCTTCACTTATTCATCCTTCCTCCTTCCCTCCAAATCCCTGGCATCCACTGGTCTTTTTACTGTCTGCATAGTTTTGCCTTTTCTGGAAAGTCATGTAGTTGGGATTATGCGGTCTGTAGCCTTTTCAGATTGGCTCCTTTCACTTGGTAATATGCATTTGAGTTTCCTTTGTGTATATTCATGGCTTGTTAGCTCATCTCTTTTTATTGCTCATTGACATCCCATGTCTGGATGGACCACAGCTTCCTTATCCATTCACCTACTGAAGGACATCTTGGTCATTTCCAAGTTTTGGCAAATAAGAATAAGTTTGTTATAAACATTTTCATGCAGGTTTTGTGTGGACATAAATTTTCAACGCATCTGGGTAAATACCAAGGAGTGTAATTGTTGGATTGTATGGTAAAAGTATGTTTGGTTTTGTTAGAAACTGCCAAACAGTCTTCCAAAGTAGCTGTACCATTTTGCATTTCCACCAGCAATGTATGAGAGTTCCTGTGGCTCCACATCCTTGTCAGCATTTGGTGTTAAGAGTCTTGGATTTTAGCCTCTCTAGTAGGTATGTGATGGTACCTCATTGTTGCAGTTCCTTAACGACTTATGATGTTGAGCATCTTTTCATATGCTTACCTGCCTTCTGTATATCTTCTTTGTTGAGGTGTCTGTCCAGATCCTTTGCTTATTTTCTAACTGGGTTGCTTAATCTTCTTATTGTTGAGTTTTAAGAGTTCTTTGTATGTTTTGGATATCAGTTTCTCCATCAGACTTATTTTGCAAATATTTTCTCCCAGTCTGTGGCGTGTCTTTTCATTCTCTTAACATGAAATTCAAATTTTAATGTTCATAAATAAATTTATTGGAACACAGCCATGGTCATTCGTTTACTCATTGTCTACGGCTAATCTCATGCTATATCAGCACTGTTGCGACAGAGCCCAACAGCCCACAAAGCCTAAAATATTTACTAACTGTCCCTTGACAGAAAACTTTGTTGACCTCTGATTTATGGCATCATTTCCATTTCCTCCTTTATGAGCCTGTCATTCCCAGAAAAGCAGTTCTCATGAGCAAACATTACTGACCACAGACTCCCTTCTGGAATGGCTTTCTTGAAGTGTGTGGCTCCCTTCTGCCCAACTGGCCACTTTCTTTTTCTTTTGTACAGCTACTCTTTCATGGTTTGGTTTTGACTACAGAAGGCCTTGCTGAAGTCCGTTCTGAATGGAGAGACCACTGCTGGGGCAGCCAGGGCTGTCCTGCCTTTGGGGTTCCAAATCTGTTCTCCCCACTCCGTGTGGGTCCAACAAGTGCCTCTCACTTTCCCACGGCCGGCCCTGGGGCCGCGTCTTTACAGTACAGAAAGTCCATGGCCCCCTGGAGGTGAATCCTTATTACTACAGGGACATCAGCCCTAGAGGCAGGAACTCTTGCCAGCTCACCTCCTAAACGGATTCCCACATTCTCCACCTCCCAACCCACCCCTCAGGCTCACTTTTGTGTCTGGGATTGAATTTCCTTCCAAAGTTTTGAGGATCTCGCTTGCAGAATTTTCTCATCTGATTTTTTCCCTCCCAACAGCAGGAATCAATTCCAACACGGGGGTGTCAGATAATTGAAACAAGCTCCATGTCATTTGCATTTTTCAATTTCCACATAGCTGCCAGTCTGATTTTTTCCCCTCCATATTTCTTGCCTTTTGAATTTTTTTTCATGCCTTTAACATTTGGTCCTATTTTTTTCGTTTCCCAATAAGCAAAAAGAATGTAAATCTAGAAAAATGTGGGCAGACGTATGCTCTTTTTCTTGCTGAGTTTCCACTCTTCAACTATAATAGTGTGACAACAAATAAAGAAAAACAGAGAGAACTTACACATTCTGTCTGCTCTCTCCTCTCCTGCCAGTTATTTTTGAAGATTTGGCATCTGATGTAAATCAGTATTTTCCCCCTAACTTGCATCTTCTGTCTCCTACAGAACATGGGAGCTCAGGAGGGCCATAGCCTGCCTGGTTCCTGGGTGTTAATAAAAATAACAGCAATTATCATAGTTTATTGAGCACTTACTATGTGCCAGCACTTTGCCAAGTGCCTTTACTTTTAGAGATGCTGAAAGGAAGATAAACTACTCAGCCCTCTACGCTGCTTTCCCTTACCATGGCTGGAAAGGATGGTTGATAAGCCTAGACTCTGAAATCCGATGGCCCGAGTTCAAATCTTGGCTTTGCCACCCACCAGCTGTTTCACCTTGGGCATGTCACCTCACTTTTCTGAACCCCAAATTTCCCCATCTATAAAATGAGGATTGATAATGGCACTTATCTCATAGGGCTGTTCCGAGGATGACATCTTTTAATATTGGTAGCGCTTTGCACTGTGCGTGGCATGTGGTGAGCACGCTGTGAGACCAGGTAGGAATAAGTAGCTGCAATGGGCAAGCCTGTGCCAACCTCCTAATGGTGAGTACTACTCCACCCCTCTGCTTCCTGCCCAACCTGCTGGGCACAGGAGCATCCTAGTGAGAGAGGAGGAGGTCTGCCAGCTAAAGCCAACACACAGACACACAGACACACACAGACACACAGACACACAGACACACACACACACACGCACTCAGAGCTCTTATACAAAAAGTGCATTTGGATTAATTCCTAAGTATTACCTTTTCTGTAAAACTTGTCCAATCATCCCAGGAGCTCCCCAAGGGTTTAAGCCAAATATGTGGGTAACACCCTTGGTCCCCCCTTTCTCTGCCTCCCACCCCCACCCAATCAGCCCAGAAGCAATTCCCCAAAAATGTATCCAGAATCTGTCCACATCTCGCCATCTTCATCTTCTGAGTTCAAGCCACCCCCTCCCCCCATCACTCACTGAGGTTCTTGCAGTTACTGCCTCTCTGTTCTCCCGTGCTCTTGCCCTCTTATAATCAAATGGTAGGGCCTCTGGGAAATATGTTCTTCTCAGATAAAAGTGACATGGCAGGAGAAAATCCTTTCCCTCTGCTTCTTACTTCCTGTCTTGAATGTAGATTGTGATTCACGGAACCGAGGTTCCCACTTTGTGACCAGGAGGAAAGGCCAAGAGAACTGTGGGAGTGTAGACCCAGAGTGCTGTCAATTTCAACTACTTATGTGAGATAATTAAATAGCTTTATTGGTTAAGTTGGAGGTTGGCTAACTTTTTCTGTAAATGGCCAGATATTTTCAGCTTTCCAAGCCAACTCCTTATTTCTGCTGTTGTAGCAGGAAAGGAACCATAGATGACACATAAAAGAATGAGCATGGCTGGATTCCAACAGAACTTGATTTACAGACACGGATATTTGAATTTCATATATTTTTCACATGTCACGAACTGTTCCTTCTTTTGACTTTTTTTCGAGCCATTTAAGCTGTAAAAATCATTCTTAGCTCATGGGCTGCATGAAAACAAATGGTAAGACAGATTTGGTCACTGGGTTAAGTCACTGTCTGTGGGTTTTCAGTTACTGGAAGCTGAGTGCCTTCTAGATGATTCTGTTATTCAACTTTCCATTTCACAGATGACAAAGCATCCAGAGAAGTGACACAGAGCAAGTGTGTGTCAGGGCTAATAAATCTAGGTTGCAAAGCTCTTGACAAGTCCAGGATTTTCCCCAGGATACAGTCCTGCTTCCTGTTCATTCACACACTATTTATAGCTCTCTTTCTTCTAGACTGTGACATTTTCCTTTATGTAGGTGATTGCATTTCACTCACACAAAATATATCGAGTATTCACCTTCATTGAGGACCTACCACATGCCAGGCACTTTACATTATTTAATCTTACAAGCGTGAGGCAGATATTATTCCCATTCCACAGACGAGGAAATGGAGGCTCTGAGAGGGCTGCACCATGCCCAGGTTCACCCAGGAGTAGAAGGGGGGCACCAGTCCCACCCAGCCCTTCCTGCCACAACTCACCTCCTCTCATGCTTCAAGGCTCAGCGCTGGTGTGCCCTAATGAAGTAGACGTGACCCCTCTTCTTCAGCCACTGAATATGTGCAAAGGAACCCTGACAGAGCACAGAGAGACATTTCTTTTCTGAAGTTTTATTCTGCTAAAGTGGGCTGTTTTTTTTTACCTCTTCCAGGTGGAGCTAGCAACAAGACCAAGAGAAATGATGCCATGACATTCATTACCTTGGCCACTAGAGGGCAGCAAGAGGCCATGTGCCGAAGCAGCTTGTAGCCTTTTCTCTTTGGTTCCATTGAATTCATTCATACAAGTTTATGGGAAACTTGGGGGAAGAATATGTTTCAGCCTTTTATTCCAACATTCTCATTTTTCTGATGGAAAAAATGGAATCCCACAGGGGTCAGGTTGTGACTTTGGGCACATCATTGTCTGATTTTCACCTTGGTGCTGTCTTTTCCCACCTTCGGGACCCTGGACAAGTTATCTGAGCTCTGTGCCTGACCTTCCTCATCTCCAAAGTGGGAGATAATAACAATGCCCGTTTCCCAGACTTGTTGAAGAAATCATTAATTTCCTAGGGCTGCCATAACAAATTGCCATAAGCTCGGTGGCTTACAACAGAAATTTATTCTCTCACAGTTCTGGAGACCAGAAGTCCAAAATCAAGGTATGAGCACGGCTGGGCTCCTTCTGAAGGCTCTAGGGGAACATCCTTCCTTGTCTCTTCCAGCTCCTGGTGGGTCTGGGTGTTCCTTGGCTTGTGACTGCCTCACTCCAATTTCTGCCCCTCTCTTCTCAATCGGCTTCCTTACCTGTCTATGTGTCTTTTATATGAATTCTTGGAATTGGATATAGGGCCCACCTGGATAATCAGGAATGATCTTGAGATCCTTAACTTCATTATGTCTGCCAAGGCCCCTTTTCCAAATATGGTCATATTCACAGGTTCTGGAGGTTAGGATGTGAACACGTCTTTTAGGGGCCACCATTCACCCCACTACAACCAAAAAATGAATGCATGTCACATGCTCAACACAGAGCCAGGGACATTGTAAGCACTCAGTTGATAGGAGCTGTTACTGCTGTGCATCTAGAGGTTGTGTCTGAGGTTAAACTGTGGAAACGCATCCAACACAAGAACAGAAACCCCAGTGTAGAAAGATCAGTCACCCTTTCCCTCAGGCCTCTAGGGCTGGCGGCCCAACTTGCCACGCTGCATTCTCCAACTTGACCAAACTTGTTTCTGCTTTCAGATTCCCCCAATTCTCTCTGTTATAAACAGGCTTTTGGCAGAAACCACCAATTATCGCAAAGTCCGCATTTTGCTTCACTAAAATCAGGCTTGAGGTGATCACTGGTCAGAGCTGAGGAGTGCAAGTTACACAACAGCCCACATGCAGGAGTGGGAGAAACAGCCAGCAAAGCAGTCAGGATGTAGCATCATCTTGTTTGGTTTCAGGCCCAAGCCAGCTTGTCCTCATTAGGTAATGTCAGGCATCAGGTTGAAAGGTCAAGGTAGTTTTTCACTGAAAAGAAAGGAGATTGGTTTCACCCTCAGAGTCAGTTCCATGGCTGAGCCAGGTGGGGTGTGTACAAGTGTCAGGGGTACATCTGGTTGAAGAAGAATAGAGAAAAAAGAATGGGTCCAGGGCTGAGGAGGGTGGGGAGGTCCATAGAGGTGGAAAAACAAAGGACAGCTACACTGGTTTCAACACTGATGGGCCATGTGACTGCTCAGAGCCTCAGTGTTCTCATCTGACAAATGGGGTCATAACAGGAAATACCCCTTAGGGACTCAGTGATGTGTGGACACGCTGGTGGTACTAAATGGTGCTGATTGTTTTTTCCACCACTACCAGAACAAAGAATAATGGGTGACAAGGCACTTTTGGGGTACTGGGAAGATCCAGGACAGGACAAGGACCTGAGCTCTGAGCTAGACCTGTGTCTGGGCTGGAAATGATGCAGAAGGGGGGCCCTCACAGTATTCAGAAAGCACAGGGGGAGCCCTCTGAGCCAGCTGAGAGGGTTAGTTCTTGAGCCCATAAAACACCTTCTGGAGGTAACATCAGAATAATAATATTTCATGTCTGCTGTGTGACCTTATTTTTACCCCTAGAGACCCCAACCCCACCCAGCCAATAACTAGTGTTTGAGGTCCTTGCCAGAAGTGCTGTTCGTGTAACGATGATGTCAGTATGGTGTCATTGTCCCCAGGCTGATGGAGCATGTTTACCTAGTATCCCCAGACCTGCACAAAACTGCACTACAGAGAGCAAAAGTCCACAACCCCCTCTCCTTATCACACCAGCTTCTGGGACCCTCGCCCGCCAGAGGCCCACCTCAGCTGATCTGGGCTTTATTTTAGAAGCTGTTTGCTCACCTGGCTGAAGGGAGAATATTGAGTTAAGAGGCAAGTATAATTTTAGCAAGTGTTCCTTGTGTTGCATGGGTTCAGAATGACTGTGGTCTTTCTCTTTTCTGGAAAATTGCCCACTTTCCCCAGTGTAATTATTTTCTTTTAAAGCTGAGAAGCACAGATCACCCTCACAGCCACCCCTTAGATCTACGGCAGTGAATCTGCAGAACACTAAACACAGAGAGAGTATCTTAAAACAACAAGGGAGAAAAAATTGTTATACAGGAAAGACAATTATAGAGACATCGGACCTCACTAAAACCCTAATGGAAGTCAGAAGATAGTAGAATATTGTCTTAAAAGTGCTGAGAGAAACTGTCAACCTAGAGCTGTACAACTAATGAAATGATCTTTCAACCACAAAAGCAAAATATAAAACAGAGCACTTGCTACTAACAGACCTCCCCCAAAAGAATACAAATACTTTTACTTCTCCCTTTCCAATTTGGGCACCTTTTATTTATTTTTCTTGCTTAATTGCTCTGGTTAGAATTTCCAGTACAATATTCAATAACAGTGATGAAAGCGGGCATCCTTGTCTTATACCTGATCTTAGAGGGAAAACTTTCAGTCTTTCACTATTGAGGATGACGTTAGCTGTGGGGTTCTTTTTTAGTAGGTTGAGGAGTTCCATTTCTGGTTGTTGGGTGTTTTTATTATGAAAGTTGTGTTGGGTTTTATCAAATGCTTTTTGGCATTAATTCATGTGTTTTTTTCCTTCATTCTAGTAATGTGGTGTATTATATTGATTTTAATATGTTAAATCATCCTTGAATTGCTGGGATAAATCTCATTTGGTGATGGTGTATAGTCCTTTTAATATGCTATTGGATTCAGTTTACTATTTTGTTGAGAATTTTGCATCTGTATTTGTAAGGGATATTGATCTGTAGTTTTTTTCCTTGTGATGCCTTTGACTGGATTTGATATCAGGATAATGTTGGCCTCATGTAATTAGTTAAAAAGGTTCCCATCTCTTCTATTTTTGGGAAGACTTGTACACCCAAAATGAAAAAGATTGCTGAAAGATATTAAAGGAAATCTAAAAAAATGGAAAAATAGCCTGTGTTTATGGATTGGAAGAATTAATATCATTAAGATGGCAATAATCCCACATGATCTACAGATTCAATGAAATCCCTTTCAAAATCCCAGGTGCATTTTTGGCAGAAATGGAAAAGCTTATCCTAAAATTCATATGGAATTGGGCCCCCAAATAGTCAAAAAAATTTTTTAAAGAACAAAGTTGGAGGACTCATACTTCCTGATTTCAAAAGTTACTACAGAGCTTCAATAATAAAAGCAGTGTGGTACTTACATAAGGATGACATATAGATTAATGGGATAGAATTGAAAGTCTAGAAATAAACTAATACATATATGGTAAATTGATTTTCCACAAGAGTTCTAAGACTATTCAATGGAGGAAAGAATAGCCTCTTCAACACAGGTGTTCAAACAAAACCTGTATACAAAATTCATAGCAGCACTATTCACAATAGCGAATAGGTGGAAACAACCCCAATATCCATTAACTGATGAATGAATAAAAATGTAGGCTATCCAAACAATGGAAAATTGTTCACCCATAAAAAGGAATGAAGCACTGATACAGGGTACAACATGGATAACATTGAAAGCATCATGCTAAGTGAAAGAAGCCAAACACAAAAGGTCACATAATTTATAATTTCATTTATATGAAATATCCAGAATAGGAAAATCCACAGAGACAGAAAACAGAGTAGTAGGTGTCAGATGCTGGGTCATGGGAATGGGAGGAATGAGGAATCACTGATTAATGGGTGTGAGGTTTCCTTTTAGGGAAAATAAAATGTTCGGGAACTAGATCGTGGTGAAGGCTGCACAACATTGTGAATGTACTCAATGCCACTGAACTGTATACTTTTTAAATGGTTAAAAATTTTGTTATATTTATTTTACCACCAAAAAAAGTTTTCCAATAATTAAAACTAGTACTTAAAAGAACTTTCCTTTGTTATATGCATCCATGTTGACACAACTGGTTCACATCTTTCAGAGGAATGATATGGCTTCAAAACAAAAGCATATCGGTTTCAAAACTTTGGCCAAGTTAAGTAAATTTGCTAACTCTTGTGTCAACTGGATATTATTAACATTGAATTCCAAGAAGTATTGCATACTCTAAATTTCTCACTATCAACAAAGTGTTCTTCATATTTTTCTTGTGCAACCCTACCCACCGGTACAGCTGTACAAAGTTTTGGAGAGGACGGACTGGGTAAGCCAGTCTTGGGGTTGGGTCTACTGGATGCTCTCACTTTGACAAGCCCATGAATGTTTTTATGCTAGCTTTCTCTTTTGTCTTTTTTTCAATGACTGTATTATGAGAAGGTATTGTGTTTTAAAAATAGGACATTTGAGCAGGTGCAAATGAAGGAACTCGGTCTCTCACAGGCGAGTCATTTGCTGTGTCTAAGAATTGGCCACCCTTAGGAGGGGTAAACTCTCCCAGGCCAGCAAGGACACAGATACATCAAGACTAGAGAAAATAAGAAAATTAATAACAGTAGACGTGAGTGGTCCCTGCCTGGGATTGTTGGGACAGAGCAGATGGGACCAGGTCAGCCTGAATGACTCAAAGTGGGGGTCTGGCAGTGGGGAGAGGGTTGGTGGTGGGTGATGACAGGCAAACCAATCAGTCAGATCCACGGCGAGGCTCCTTACGGTGAAAGGTTGAGACCCTGACAGCGGGTGGGGTCAGCTGAGGAGGCGGAGCCCAGAGATGGGTGGGGTCTGGGCGGGGTTTAGGCTCTAGGAGCTGAGTGCGTGCTGGGGTCGGTGAAGAGGAAAGTCAAGGCGTGGAGGTGAAGAATGTGAGGTCCGGAGGCAGATGCGCGCTGGTGGAAGAGAGGCCCCGCTTGCTGACTGAGAACCAAAGCTCCGTGAAGGGCTGCTCAGGCCCCGGGAGAAGGTGGAGGCTGGAGGTGAAGTGGCCTGTGGTGGCGAAGGCTCAGGCCGAGGAGCCGGGATGCCGACAGGGGCACAGCGGGATCAGCTCCATCACGAGCCCCCCAAAGGACAGCCGGTCCCTCTGTCGCACGCCTCACAGCAGGGATCTTGCCACGACTGTTGCAGAAAGCTGCCCTCACATGGGGCATTGCTCCCCATGTGTGTGTCTGCGGGATACACAGCTGTGGCCAGAATCAGGACGGGAACAGGAGGGCCTGGTCGAGGTCACATACCCCACACCCGTGACTTCCCAGGACCCTTCTATACCTCATCCTAAGGTTTCCTTTCACATCCCCTTCTCTAGAGGCTCCCCTTCCGTGTCACCTGCTAGGAGGACGGATCAGGGAAGAAGGGGGAGCAATGACCCACCTTTTCCTACGAGAAAGGGGGCCCCGCACCACCTCAGCTTCCTCCGGGCAAGCTGATGAAGGCAGGAGCAAAGGGGTCTTATAGGAGTCCTAGAAGAATGTTCCTTTCAGATTAGACCCCGAGAGCCCCAGGAATTCGCATACGGGATAAAATGACCACTGGTGAGAGTGAGGCTCTCGCGTACAATGCGGAGTCGTTTGCACTGTGGTCTCTCCTGTGAGCCTCACAACGGCAGATGAGGGATGCAGACCAGATGCCATCTCGGAGCGGGGAGCCTGAGACTTGTCCTCCAGAATCAACCTCTGCAGCTCACAGCGCCACCCAGTGGCGAGACCCATTGCCCAGCTCCACCCTTCCTTCAGTCCCCTGCTTGGGCAGAGCGGGTAATTGCCAGATTCTCCTCCCGTGAGCCTCTCCTCCAGGGGCTTTGCTAGAATATCTGATTAGAGGCTTTCCGAGGCTCAGGGCTGCTCTCTAGATCAGCCCTAATGCAAAGGAAAAGCTGTATTCAGAGATAGCCAAGACAAAAGTCAATCAATGCCCAAGGTTCACTGATGTCCAGGAGACTCTGTTCCAAACTCTCTTAAGAATCCAGTCCATGGACTGGATTTTCTGAATCCAATCAGAAATCAGAATCCAATCAGATCGGATTTACTGAATCACCCTATTTGGGTTTTTCCCCTGAGGCTCCGTGCCACACTCCGTGTGTGAGCCCTGAATGGAAACCCTAGTCCCTCCTCTAACCCCTGCTCTGCCCAGTCTGTTCCCTGGAAGTGTGGATGCTGGTCTCATCTTTCCAATCCCAGGTATCCCTCTACACCAAATAATTGACTTAGAAAGTCAGGGAGAAAACAAGACTCAGTCTTTGCTGGAACGGGGCCTAGGCTTTCCTTACCCGATCTGTGTCTCCATTGTTCTTCAATATTAGTCAAAATGGGTTCCTTTGTAGGAAGCAAGAAATAGACGGAGGAGCCCTGCCACACAGGAAGTAGAAGACAGAATCAATTCTCCCAGAAGTCGGGTTTGAAATCAGCCATGGGGCACTCGCCCCCTCAGGAAAGAGTCTTTGCCAGCCTCAGGCAGCTGGACCCTGGGAATGTGCACTGGAGAGCTGAGTTCTAGGCCTGCATCACAGAGCTGTGGCACCATCACAAAGCATTCTTGACGGAGGGGGCGGGACACAGAAAGGAGGTGAACCCACTGCCCCAAGCCCACCATCCAACCTAGCAGATCCCGCCATTCTTCTCTGGACTACTCTCTTTTGTAAAGCCATCATGGTTTTCTATTTAGTTCACATAAAATCTAGATGTCAACTGTGTCCACCATTCAGCTCACTCTGGCTAAGAAAGGATGGTCAATTTCATCGAGAGAGCTCCAGATTCAGGGTCAGCATTCCAGAACTGGCCACCCGTGAACGAGGAACCTTGAGCAAATCATTCCCTGCTCTGAGGCTCAGATCTTACAGCTGTGAAAAGGATTGGACTGGACCAGAGTTTCCTGTGGAACACTCTATCCCAAGAAGACGGTGAAACTTAGGGGAAAATAAGTTCCAAGGTCAAATAAGTAATTTTGACTGTAACCCCCTCTTTGCAATTCCAATGCACATGAGGATGTTAAGAGACCTAAAAATGCCCTACAGTAAAGAAACCAATTTTCTTCAATCCGACATCTTCAAACTTTACCGACCACAGAGCGTTCCCCTCCTTTTATGTGGAAAATCAATTAAGATCTTAAAGAATATAATTTGCAATGGATTAATTTGGGAAATTATGAATGAGCTGATTGCTAAATTTGCTTTAAGCTTTAAACTCACCATACTTTTGAAAAATAGGAGTCCTAAGTTAGGAGATACTGTCTCAGTATAAAAATGAACTCATTATAAGACAAGTGGGCAGTTGATAAACCAGAAGAAACTCTGTTTGCTGACCCCAAAACAGAGCCATCCAGCAGGTGGAAGAGGAAACCCAGCCTGGCTGGGGGAGGGCAAGAACCAGCCCACATGTCCCAGCTCCTTTCCTGGGCCCCTGGCCCAACGCAATGCCCTCTTCTCAGGCAGGAATCCGGACAAGGTAATGAGAGAGAGAAAGGGCTGCCTTTGTTTCTGCCCAGAGACCATCACCTCCTTTCATCTTCATGAGAACATTGTTATAAAAGACCCCTCCTTTATTTCAAAGATGATTTTACAGAACTGATCTCAGTTGGATGTGTTCCTGATTGGGCTTCTTTTTCCAATTGAGAGAATTGTTTTACATTGACGTAAAATAGACCCCTTTCATCCCCTTTGTCCCTTAGTCTCCTGTGTTGTAGATTTGGTTCATTCCTTCATTCTCCAAAATGTTATACCTGCCCTGCATTGGACATGAGGACTCACCAGGAACCCCAGCAGCTAGTCCCGTGTTGGCTGTTTTAGTCTGTACTTTACTCTTTACCTGTCTATGCACATTTGTAAGTCCTCAGATATATTATAAGTTCACTGGGGCAAAGCCTTGTTCTTCTTTGATCTCCGACAGTGCCGGTAACAGTGACATATAAAGACATGTGACAGTGCCCACAACGGTGACATATGCATATCAGCACTTGTGTGCACTAGGCATCTCCCCACATAACTGCTGAGTAAGGGAGAGAAAGAAAGAATGAATGCCTAGACCCCAGCAGACAGTTGGTCTAGGCTATAAGATGAAATCAGTGTCCCAAGAGGTGGCAGAGTAGA
This sequence comes from Balaenoptera borealis, assembly GCF_965194805.1. Taxonomy (NCBI): domain Eukaryota; kingdom Metazoa; phylum Chordata; class Mammalia; order Artiodactyla; family Balaenopteridae; genus Balaenoptera; species Balaenoptera borealis. The sequence continues at coordinate 15,656,324 of NC_138868.1, forward strand.
TCTTTTGGTCTATACAAAGTGGATTTTTGACTGTTTCTCATTTAATAAGCCAAGCACTCAAACAAGAAGATGTGGGCCTGAGAATGGATCCCAAACCACTGGAAATGAATTCTCAGATGCCCATGTCACCTTGGGCATGTCACATAGAATATCGGAGCTAGACCCTTGCCCACTCTAACTAGTCATCTTGGGCACATTACTCCCTTTCTCTATCCTTCTCTTTTTTACCCTAACATGGGGATATCAATAATCCCTTCACAGAAATCGTGGTGAGAATTAAATGGAATGAGGTACAGAAGAGTCGGCATATTACATGTAAAGAAGCAAATTAATTCTGCAATTTCAACTCTATGTGTATAGCAGAAAAAAATTTTTAAAGAAGGGCATGGAAAGAAAAAAGCTTCCCAAATTAATATAAAATACAATGAAAAATATAATAATATAATTCTCTGGAACAGGAAAAATAATGTAAAAGTTTAGATGGAAGAATAAATATTCAAGAATTACCAAGAAAATTTTTGGAAAGTCATAGTGAGGAGGAACTTGCCCTAGGAAATATTAAAACTTAGACCTAAAGGCACTACAATGAAAATAAGTCTGATTTTGCCACCAAAAGAAAGGTAACATTTCAATTCAACGGGTTGAATAGTTTATTTACTAAATGGTGCCAGCATAATTGGCAGTACACCTGGATTGAATAAAGTTAAGTCCTTTCTGTACACTGTCTACAATAATAAATTTCAGATGAATTAAAAACTTAATGTAACAACTTAAACTTTAGAAAATTAAAATAAAATGTAGGAGTGGGAAGTACTTAATTGGATAAGGTATGACACCCAGAAACCATAAAGAAAAAGAGGGACAGATTTAATTTTATTAGTGTTTGATTTTTCTCTATAAAAAATGATGCTACTAACAAATTTGAAAGATGAATACTATACTGGGAGGATGTATTTCTAACACATATGCTAAATAAAAGTGTACTTGTAAAGATCTCCTACATATTGGAAAGAAAATGACAAACAACCCAGTTAGAGAATAGATGAAGAAGAGACTTCCATTTTCAGAAATATTTTGGAACAAGTATTCAGAGGAACCCTTCTCAGTATGTACAGATCTAAAAATGCGTGAGAGAGTATAAGTAAAATTTTTTTTCTTTTTTATTTAACATCTTTATTGGAGTATAATTGCTTTACAGTGTTGTGTTAGTTGCTGCTGTGTAACAAAGTGAATCAGCTATACATATACGTATATCCCCATGTCCCCTCCCTCTTGCATCTCCCTCCCACCCTCCTTATCCCACCCCTCTAGGTGGTGGCAAAGCACAGAGCTGATCTCCCTGCGCGATGCAGCTGCTTCCCACTAGCTATCTATTTTACATTTGGTAGTGTATATATGTGAGGACACGGGGAGGGGGAAGGGTAAGCTGGGAAGAAGTGAGAGAGTAGCATTGACATATATACACTACCAAATGTAAGCAAAATATTTTTAAAAGCATGACTGAGCTGGCAGTAAAGTCAGGGAAGCAATGAGAGGGCAGAAACTATAAGAAAATGCTGACCAGAGGGTAAGCAAGTGCTGGAGTCAGTGTTTACTCAAAGATTTCTTAAAAAATGAAAACTAGAACTACCCTATGACCCAGCAATCTCGTATCTGGGTATAAATCCACAAGAATTGAAGTCAGGATCTCAAAGAGATGCCTGCACTTCATGTTCATTGCAGCATTGTTCACAGTCGGCAAGGCATGGAAGCAACCTAAATCCATCAACACAGAAAGGGATAAAGAAAATGCGGTATATACATACAATGGAATATTATTCAGTCTTTAAAAAGCGGGAAATCCTGCCACTTATGACAACATGGCATAAACCTGGAGGATATTATGCTAAGTGAAATAAGACACAGAAGGACAAAAACTATATGATACCACTTATCTGGAAAATCAAAAATAGTCAAACTCATAGAAACAGAGAATATAATAATGGTTGCCAGGGGCTGGGGGTTATCAGGGGGAAGGTGTTAGTCAAAGGGTATAAAGTTTCAGTTATACACAATGAATAATCCCTAGAGCTCTATTATACTACATAATGTGTGTAGTTAACAATAGTGTACTGTATACTTAAAAGTTTGGCACATCTACTGTTGTGTTCTTCTCACAAAGAAATAGTAATAATAATATAGAGGGTGGAAGAAAACTTTTGGAGGTGATGGATATGTTTACAGAATAGATTGTGGCGATGGTTTCACAGAGGTATACTTATTTCCAAACTCATCAAGTTGTATACGTTAAATATGTGCAGCTTTTTAAATGTCAACTATACCTCAATAAAGTGATCTAAAAATAAAATAATTTTTTTTAAAAACATCTTTTTTATTCCTGGTGGTTAAAGCCTGAGTTTTAACAGGCCAGGAGGTGCAAAGGACGGACACAGAGCCTGGGACACAAGGGGTAGGGAAGTCACATTAGAGACCCCACATGAAGTCAAATTCCACAAGAGAGTGTGTGAACTAGAATATACCTTAAACATAAAGACACAGAACGTTTAAATGAAAAGAGTGGAAAATGATACAGTATGCAAATTTGAACCAGATAAAGACTGATGTGACTATACCTCAAAGACTATAGGTCAAAGAAAGTATACTTTACAACAAGAAGCATTTCCAGATAGAGGGACATTATGTAAGGATGAAGGGGTAAATATACGAGAAAGGTATTACAGCCCTGGATCTATGTGTCCTCAGTGTCTTAACTTTAAAATGTAGAAAACACAAATTGATAGAACTTCAAAAAATAATAGGAAGAAACAAACTCACAATCATAGCAAGAGACTTTAATATACTTTGCTCAGTTCCTGATAAAACAACCAGACCAAAAAAAAAAAATTAAGAATATAAAAGATCTGAGAAATACACTTAACAAATGACCCAATTAATCTATTTAGAGCACTGCAACTGACAGTGACCAAATCCGCAGATTGTTCAAGTGCATGTGATACATTTGCCAAAATTTACCCTATGCTGGTTCATTAAAAAAAGCCTCAGATTTTTTCAAAAGATTGAAAGCATTTAAGGTACAGGTATATTTGCTGATTACTATAGAATTAAACTAGCAATCAATAACAAAAAGATAACTGGAAGATTACCAACTGCCTGGTAATCAAACAATATATTTTTATAATCCATAAGTCAAAAAGGAAATAGCAACAGAAATTAGAAAATATTTTGAAATAAATTGTATGATGGTTAACCTTATCTGTCAACTTGACTGAGCCATGGTGCCCAGATAGTTGGTCAAACATTATTCTGAATGTTTCTGCAAAGGGTCTTTTTGGATGAGATTTCCATTTAACTTGGTAGACTTTGAGTAAAGCAGATTACCCTCCATAATGTGGGTAGACTTCAACCATTTAGTTAAAGGCCTAAATAGAACAAAGACTAACCTCCCCCAAGCAAGAGGGAATTCTGCTAGCAAACAGCCTTTGGACTTGAACTGCAGCACCAGTTCTTCCCTAGGTCTTCATAATCACCTGAGGCAATTCCTTAAAATAAATCTCTCTTTATAAACATACACATATCCTATTGGTTCTGTTTCTCTGGGGAACCTTGACTAAAACAATGACAATAAAGATAATGCATTTGGTAGAACTACTTTGGAAAACTGTTTGGCAGTATTTACTGAAGTTGGACATGCACCCATCCAGTGACCCCCAAATCCCTTCCTGGGTAGATGCACATGTTCACCAAGAGACATGTGCAAGCATATTATTAACAACACTATTAATAAGAGCAAAATACCAGAAACTACCCAAATGCCCACCATTTAAATAGGTAAATAAATTGTGGAGCATTAACCCACTATGGAATATCACACAGCAATAAGAATAAATGAGCTCTAGCTACCTGCAATAGCTTGGATGAAGTTTGCAGCATGATGAACGTTGAAACAAATCAAATCAGAACTGGGAGAGATAGGAAAACAGCTCTAGATTCGGGGAAACTAGAGAGACATAATGGGTAAATGCAGTGGGTAAAATCCGATTGAATTTCAGATTTTTAAAAAAGCTATAAAATACGTTTTGAGGATAATTGGAGAAGTTTTTGGATAGACTGTATGTTGGATGAAGTTACTGATATAATACTCATGTTCTTAGGTGTGGTAAAAGTGATGAGGCTGAATAGGAAGATTCTTGGGAGATGCAGGCTGAGGTGTTTAGAGGTGAATACCATGATGTTTGCAACTCACTTTTAAATGGTTTGGTAAAAGGGAAATGTGTGTGTGTCTGTGTGTGTGTGTGTGTGCGCGTGCGTGTGTATTTATATATGGAGAGATGGCATCAGTGTGGCAAAATGTTAACAGCTGGTGAATCTAGGTGAGAAGGTACATGGGTACTCATTGAATTATTCTTTTAACTTTTCTAGGAGCTTGAATTTTTTTCAAAAGTTAGTTAAAGGAAAGACAAATGCAATGCCTACCAGTTATAGAAAATGTGTAAAATAAAACATAAAGAAAGAAAAAAAGAACAGAAAATCCAAATCGACTTTTTATGGTTATAACCTGAAAATAAATTGTATCAGTAGAGCAGAATATCTGCTATCCTTGTCTTTATTTAATATTGAATTGGAGGCTCTAGTCACTCAGTAATAAAAGAAAAAAGAAATGAAATAAAGATTGAACAGGAAGAAACAAAATTATCTACATAGAAAACCCGAGACTCTACAGACAAATTATTAGAACTAAGAGTTTGCCCATGATTGCTGCATATAAGATCAATCAGCAAAAATAAAATGCGTTTCTATATCCTAGCACTATAGAGCTAGAAAAAGTAATTTAAAAAAGATTCCATTTATAATAGCAACAAAAATAAGTAAGCAAAAAATAAATCTAGTAGAAGATTTACAAGTTGCTTTATGTAGCAACCAGTGAGACTTTATTAAAAAAAAAAAAATTAAAGAGGGCCACAGTAACAGAGAGATAAGCTTTTTTCAGAGATGGTAAGATTCAGCATCATAAATATGTCAATTTCCTCCAAATTAATTTCTAAATTTGATTCAATTCCAATCAAAATCTCCAAAAGGTTTTTCATTGTACTTGGCAAATGGATTCTAAAAATACATATAGGAGAGCAAGAATAGACAAGACAATTTTGAAGTTAGTGGCGTTTGTCCTGGCAGGTGTTAAGACAATATAAGGCCAGCATAATTAAGATAGTGCAGTGTGTTAGGTGCAAGGATAGAAACGAGAACCAGTGGAACAGAATAGTGAACCCAGAAACACATATGGAAACTCTATATTCTCATTTGAATATGGGAACTTTACACTTGACAGAGGTGGCATGGCAAGTCAATATGAAAAGGACAGGCTAGTCAATTAATCGATTATCTTGATGGAAAAGATAAAATCAGGTCCCACCTCCAATCAAGCACATCAGTAAACCCTGGTGAACTCATGACTTAAATGTGGGGGAAAAAGTTTAAAACTTCTGGAATAAAATATTTATAAATATATATAAATTATATATTAAAAATATAACAATATGGTAATGTATTCATTACTTTAGAATAGGAGAGGTTTTCTTAAGCAATTCACAAAATGTACAAGCCATGAAAGAAAAAATTTGACCATCTTAACATTAAAAATGTTTGTGTGCCAAAAGTCACCACAAACAAAGTGAAAAGATGATCTCTAATTGGGGGAGGAAATCTGTCACACAGATGACAGACACAGAATGAGGGTCAGTGACACATGAACAACTTCTGTGAAGCAGCAGGAAAAAGACAAGCAACCATCAAATGGGCAAAATCCACGAAAAGACATTTCTCAGAAGCATGAAAATCACCGATAAAAAGATGATCATCTCATTGGTCATTAGGGAAATACAAATTAAATCGCATTATGAGTTTCCATTTTCCTCTCATTATTAGTAAAACTGTAGAGTCAGATCACACTCTGTGATGGCAAAGATGAAGAGCCATGGAAAATCTCATTTGCCACCATGGGTACAACCTTGTCAGACAGCATTTCTCAATAATTTAAGGGGTGCATATCTTACAACGTTGCCGTCCACTATCGGGTACATTCTAGAGAAACGTGTGCAGAAGGAAGACATACAAGAATGTTTAAGTCAGCATTATTTATTAGAGCAAAAACTGGAAACAAGTTCACTCTTCATCAGCGGGAGAACAAATAACTACTTTTGGTACACTGGAAAAATAAACGATTACACACCAATAAAAATAAATGAACCAAGGCTATAAATACAGCATGAATAAATCTCACAAACATAAAATTGGGAAGAAGCCAGAGTTAATAAAAAATGCATACAGTCTAATAATATTTATATGGAGTTTTAAAATTTGAAAAACACTATAAATGGTTTATGGATACTCACATATATAGGAAAAATACAACAACACACATGAAAATAATAACCATCAAATCCCAGACTTTCCAGATTCCCTTTAGAGAGAAGATAAGGATTGGCGGGAACAGAGGGCTTTATTTGTGTCAGTAATGGTTTCTCTCTTATCCTGGCGGGTGGGAACACAGAAGCATATTATATTCTTCTCTGTACTATTTTTGCTATGTCAAAATATTTCATAATAAAAAAACAAAGAACATAAAATAAAACACAGAACCTGATAGAAAATGAACAAAGCTACTTGTAAATGCCAGAGACTGGCTCCACCCTGAAGGGCATGGAGAGGACACTGCAAGATGACTGGTCCCACCTTGGACAGGATGGGGGCGGGAAGGAGAATGAAGAATACAGTCTTCATCTGGCTTAGGTGTCTGATGCACAGGATAGTGGTGAGCCCTGGGATAGTGGGAAACTTCTGTTACATCACAAAGCTCAGACACCTGCCAGAAGTCATGAACTGTTTGAAGTCCTTTCCAGGCCCATCCTGGCTATAGGGAATCTTACCAGTCATTTATTTGCAATTATGACAAATATTTATTGACTAGTCACTATGGGACCAAGAAAGTGGAGAAACAATAGAAAGGGAAATGGACACAGTTCCTGCCATTGAGATGACAGGCTAGAGGCCGAGATGGGCCTTAATCTAATGGTCACAGAAATAAATATGTGTTTCCAGATTGTGATAAGTGCTATGATGGAGAAATCACAGGGTGCTATGAGAAAGCCCACAAAGTCACCCACATATAGTTTGGGGGTCAGAAAAGTTAGCTGAGGGAGGGACATTGGAGCTGAGGTGTGAAGGATGAGAAGGCATTAACCCAACAAAGAACAGGGTAAAGGGTTCCAGGCAGGAAGAAGCACCTGGAGATAGATGCTGGGGGAAGGGCAGCGGGCCTGGAGCACAGGCCACGGAGGGGCGAGGCCAGAGGAAGCAGGAGAGGGGACAGAGCAAGGTCAGGCAAGGTCTCCTAGGACATGTAAAGATCTTTAGCCTAAAAGCAATAAAACGACATTAAATTATTCTGACATAATCAGACTTGCATCTTGAGACGTTCACTCTGCTGACAATACCAAGTGCTGGCCAGGATACTGAGCACCCAGAACCTTCCTCCATTGATGGTGGGAGTGCAAAATGGTACAGCCGCTCTGGAAAACAGCCTGGCTGTTCAACATATATTTAGCGTATGACCTAAGAGGAATGAAAGCTTATGTTCACACAAAAACCTGTACATGGATGTTTTGTTTATCATGGCTAAGAACTGGAAACAACCCAAATGTCCTTCATCCGGGGAAAGGATAAACAATCAAACCATCTGTGGAATACAGGTACAATAAATAAATCAAAGGAACAAACTACTGCTATACGCGACAACGTGGATACATCTCAAATGTATTTTGCTAAGTGAAAGAAGCCAGACACAAAGAGCTTCATTCTGTATGATTCTATTCATATGGCATCCTGGGAAAGGCAAAACTATAGGACAGAAAATAGACCAGTGGTTGCCACGTGTTGGGGTTAGGGGGATGTTGTTGATTACAAAGGGGCAGAGGGTGGGGAACATTTTGGGGTGATGGAGATGTTCTCTATCTTGATTGTGAGAGGATCTACACAATTATATGCTTTTATCAAAACATATAAGACTGCACACTAAAAGGGGGTGGATTCTACTGCAGGTAAATTATGCTTCCATAAAAAGAAAGGAAGGAAGGAAGGAGGGAGGGAAGGAAAGAAGAGGGAAAAGCCCCACCCACCTTGCCCATGGGGAAGCGATTAGAGAGGCTTCTGGTCCATATGGCGGTTCGAACTTCCATTGGAGCTCCCCTCCCCCTCAACACACAGAGTGCTGGATACCTACCTCCACTGGACTGCAGGGCTGAACTTGAGAGCAAAGAAAGGGAAAGTGCCAGGTGCCAGAGTCAAAGGAGGTCCCAGAAGTCTGGGAGGTTAACTGGAGCTGACTTCACTGCCTGCTCCCAGCCCTGCAGGAGCTCTTGGTGCCACCTGAAGCCATTGGAGAGCATAGATTTAGAATGGTCCTAGCACTCTGGGACTTATACTTGGAGAAAGAAGGTGTGTACAAAGAAAGCCTGCCCAAGCTGTTCGCTATCCTGTTGGGAGAAAGCTGTACCAGCTCCTTGGTGAGGTGCCATGAGGTACCCTCCATGCCTCCAGCTAGCAGGGGCAGTCATGTATCAGACCCCAGGGCTCACAAATGCAGCTTAAAGGTTTGGGTGTATGACATGACCTTTTTGATGAAGACAGGGTAATGTGTCCTGGGATGACCCACTGCCTGTCTGTATATGTTAATTACCCATCTATCTCCCCACCTCAGTCTCGTAAAAATCTCATCCACTTGCCAGCATAAGGGACAGCGAGCCAGAGAAAGAGTTCATTTAATTTGTCACCGTTGGCTTTAGAGCATAAGGAGGCCCTACAGGACCCCCACAGGAGTCACCTTGAGTGTCCTTGAGAATGAAACCAAAAGGCCAGGGCTCTACTGAGCAGGGCCGACGCAGAGAACGGCATGGGCTCTGACCGTGACGCACAGCTCCAGGGCACATTCATACCTGTACTCCAAGGTGAAGGCGGTGCCCGGGAGCTGTGCGGGGAGGTGGTCTTGCATCCACAGGCATCTCTGCTTTCGCAGAACGGATGACCGAGTCCGAGCTCACAGCTCCCTGGGACTGGGTGTGTGACTGCAGCCAGGACAGACTAACCTCTGAGGACTTCTCCAGACTCGCTGCTGTGAAAACTCCGAGGTTCCCACTGTGGAGAGCGCTCTGGTCATCTATCCACAGGCACCATCCCCCACCCCCACACTGCCTCTGCAGTCTCTGGAGTGACAGCAAGGAGGACAGCATGCCCATCCGCAGAGCATGAAATGTGATGTCCAGAGAGCAGCTGAAAGGGGTTTACAGCATGTCTATGCCAACTGCCCCCTGGTAGAAATTCCCTCACAGCTTCCAGAGGTACTTGGAGCACTTGCCTAGTGCTTGCGTCCCCTCTTGTCTGGTAAAGGCATGCAGCCGTTCCTTTGATCTCGGGTCTGCCACCTCTCCACATGTTTCTCATGAAGAGACCGACCCTCACACAGTCCTTCCCTCAGGCCCTGTGATTGGTCCAAGGGGCCGGTGCACCACCCAAGCTGGGCCAATCAGGCACCTTCCCTAGGATTTTGCACATGGGTGTTGGCAAAGAGAAGACCGTTCTTTCCTGTTAAACCAGGCGCTTCAGGATTGGCCTCCAGACCTGTCAGAGGATTCTGAAGGAAGGGGAGGTCAAGATGAAACATGGAGAGATGAAAACAAAGGATCTTGATCCTGCTTGCACCCCTGGATCCCAGAGACCCTCAGGATAATTCTGCCCCTGCCTTTCGTTGGGTAGGGTGGGTGAGTTAACAGTTTTCCTGTTTTGCTTAAACTAGGCTCAGATGGGTTTCTGTCCCTTGTCTCTTAAAATTACAGAGGAATCACTGCCCACAAGGCAGACTGTCCTGTTGGCGGGTGCTCAGATGTGGGAAGTTTCTCCTCAGGCTGGAATGAGCCAGAATCAGCCTCCACCATCACTTCTCCCAATGTCTTTGGAGGGAATTGGACCAAATATCCTCACTCTCAGGAGAGTCCTACCGACATCTGTAGGGAGCCGTCCTGGTGGACGGTGCCCTGGAAGGTCCCTCTGGCTCTAACTGTCTGGACCTCTAGCTCACCCCAGACACCTCTTCTTGCCTTACATGCCGAGTCCTCAATACCCGTCACAGACTGTGGCTTCTTCATCACTGTCGGGACACTGCCTGGTGTCACATGTGCAAAAAGACACTGGTGGCAGGTCTCTGAGGGTCTGCAAGAAGTCCAAGAATTTTGCTCATCTCAGCTGCCCCCTATAAGAGGATCCACAGGATAATCACACATCTCCTGCCCCATTCCAATGCCACCACTGTCACCACCGGTTACCGCCACTACTAGTATTGCTAGCTACCATTTTCTGATTGCTAACCAGGTGCCAGGCCATGTGCTAAGAACATTTCATATATTGCCTCCTTTGATCCTGACAACAATTATGCGGTAAGTATTATTAATCCATTCTACAGATAAGGAAACTGAGGCTCTGAGACAAGCTTCTTGCCAGGGGTCCTGTAGTTAGTAAGGGGTGGAGCTGGATTTGCCCAGGTCTGCTTGACTCCGAGCCTGTGCTCCAAACTGCCCCCCTGGGCTGTGGTCAGTGATGCGGTAGGAGGCTGCCTATACACCGCCTTTCCAGGCCTGGGTGTCTCCAATCTGTGAAATGGAGCTGATGGCAAATGCACGCACAAATACCCGCCTTGGCCAGATAACGGAGCTCATGGAACTTGAGCTGCTGAAAATAAAGATGCTTCGTAAATGATTATTAGCTCGAAACATGAACAAATAAAGACTAGCCTCATTGGCCACCTTTTATTCATTCTCAGAGTGTCAGGCAAAGAAGACTCAAGAGAGAAATGCCAACTTCTTCCTTGACGGGCAGGGAAACTGAGGCCCTAAAAAGAGGGTGGCTTGCCAGAGTTCACCCAGAGACTCCTGGCTCGCTGTTTAGTGTGCCCTCAACTGTACACCAAACTTTCTCTTAATCGTATCCCCCAGAGAAATATATTCCAGGAACTAAACAATATTCAAGACACCATAGAATACCCAGTGGGTCTGTCTTAGAAACCCAGTGGCTTCTATCTGGCTCAGGATCTTCCTTGCTTCTACTCTACCTTTATCTTTTTCCTTTTCTCCATCTCTATCTCCCTCAGAAAGTCATCGAGTACCTGAACCGAAGCCCGACACTGGCGGCTCGGGGATAAATAAGACAAGCTGGATGCCCTTACAGCGCCCTCAACCCGGCAGAGGAAGGCAGGTCCCACACGGGCGCCTAGGCCTGTCCTCTTGTTTCAGGTGGGCGGTTAGCACCCCACCTGGTGGGAAAGCACAAAACAGGATTGACTCCAGTGGAGGCTGTAGAAGCTGCAGGGTAGAGGGGTGTGTGCAGAGGGGCTGCCGGAGACAGGGGCCCTTAGAGAGAAGGTGAAGGTGTGGGCCAGGCTTCTGAGACCTTTCACCCCAGTGGGGCTTCCTAACATGAGGCCAAGGGGTGCGACCTGAGCAAAGCGTCATCAAGGCTGAGGCGTTATTGGGGTCGGCGGCTCCTGCCGTCCCTTCGCCCTGAGATGGGCTGACTCGAGCGCCGTGTGGCGAGCGGAGGGGGTTGATGCTACGTGTTCGGGGTCAGACACACCGGGCCCTCGAGACCACTGCTCCCAACACACAGTCCCGCCCGTCCTGGGGGGCAAGGCTGCTGCTCGAGACATGAGTCAGTGGCAGAACCAGGCCTGTCGAGTCCACAGCTGGGGAGCAAGTCAGAGGAGCCTGCAAGGCCGAACAGAGGGGCGGGAGGTGCTGTCAGCAGGCCTTTGCGGGATGTTTGTTAACGAGCCCTGTGGCACCGGGAGTGCGGCCCGCTGACCGTGGGGTGTTTACAGGCTGCAGCAAATAGTGATTTTATGGCTGGGGGGGCGCAGGCAGGAAATTGGAGTTTTATGGCTCACTAAACATCAATAACAAGCCCAGTTAGAGACTCCATGGCCCTTCAGAGGCCCAGAGCACTGAACAAATATTAAGTAAGAAACCCATCATTCCAGCTACCTCCTGGAGAAGCACGTCTGCCTAATACTCCAGCCCAAGCCTTCTTCCTTCCAGTGGGAGCTGGAAGGCCAAGTCCTCTTCGTTTGGTTTAGCTAGTTTTAGTTTTCCATAGAAACAAAGATTTAGCGATGCTTTTGGCTGGAAAAAAAAGAAAAACCTACTCCACCAAAGGGATGAAATGAAAGGATGAATCACTGCAGTGTCAATTGCTTGCACTTTAGAGCATTTTACAGTTTTTAAAGGGTGATCACGCTCGGCCTCTCACTCGGCCCTCATTGCAGTCCTCGAGGGAGGCAGGGATACTCACCCTCATTTTGCAGATGAGGAAACTGAGTTTTGAAAGGAGGAAGGACTTGCCAAAGGTCAGTAGGTAACTGGTTAGTTACGTTATTTGGGACTCTGTTGGTTGCACGTCATAGAATTTCTTTTTCACACTGGATAAGACAAGGAAAAAAAAAATTCAGCGACTCATGTAACCAAAGGTTGGGCTGATTTCAGGCATAACTGAATCCAGGAATTGGCATTTCCTCTCACCTCTGGATTCTGCTTTCCTTTGTGGGCTTGTGTCTCAAACAGACGCCCTCTACAAGGTGGCATCTGGCAAGTACTGATTTGCATTATTCTAAACAGTCATAAATCCCAGTAGAAAGAGCTGCTTTCTCCTTTGGTCTCAGTAGAATTCCTAGAGTTGAGTCTCATTGGACCAAGCGCCTACTTTGAAGCAATCACTGTGGCCATGGGGATGGCATATGCTGGCTGCCCAGGCCTGTGCTGTGGCCACTCATGAAGTCCGTGGGCTCCTCAACCTGTCATTTCAGAGCCTCCTGGTGGAAAAACTAGCTCCTTGCCCTTTGACAGTGAGACCAGGTTCACCAGTCAATGAGTTAGGTACATAGCTCTCCATCACCTTTTTATTGCTTCATCCTAAAAAACAAGTGAGCCCCCAGGGAGAAAAGAGAGAAAAACTTGCAACATGGAAGAGAAAGTGTTGGAGGACAGAGAGAAGGAAAATTGCTCACCGAACTGAGAAAGCATACTGAGACCGAAAAATGAGGCAGGCAGCTCCATAAAGTCAATGGATCAGTTTATTATAGGGTAACTTACAGGGTGGGATCTGGATTAGGCAGACAGTGATCCAGAAGCATTCCCAGCTGCACTCCGCACTGCCAAGGGGCCACTGGGACAATTTTCTGGTTAACCTAGGGTATGGGGGTAGGTGCTTGGAAACAGGACATGCATTCCTAAGTCAAGATTTACAAATGGGTAACTAGTCTCGTGGGTGCCAGGAATATGTCAGGGAAGGTTTTCTTCATTGTTTGGGGACTAACAGAGCGTAGAGGCCACCTGGTCCTAATGATTATTAAAGAAAATCTATTAACTAGAAAGCTGTTGATGACAGAGAAGTGATTTACTGCACAGTACAGTCCCGGGTAGGGTCAGTGAAAGGACAGGAGAAACAGTAAGGGCCCAAGATGGCATCAGTTATGCTACCAGCCATACAGAAAGCATGTGATAAATAAATGGTAAAGTTGACTCTAAAGGAAATGGAGCTGGTGCAGGTAATAGACAGTAGTTTTCAAAATTTCTGCAGAAAGCTTTGAGAAGATGTTGCAACCAAACAAAGCAAAGTTGCTATAATAAAGAGCTCTTGAAAAGTGAAAAGATGACTGCCAAAATTAAAAGTTAATTAAAAGGTTTATTGATAAAGTCAAGGGAATCCCTAGAAGGTAGAACAAAAAGACTAAAGGATACAAAATATGAGGAAAAAGAAGTGACAGGAAAGACTCATTCAGAAAACACAACATCTGACTAATTGGAGTTCCAGAAAAAGACTTGGGAAAATGAAAAGAACAAAAGTATTCCCCAGGACAACAGACCAGGTATTTAGACTGAAGGGCCCACAGAATGCCCAGCACAGTGAATGGAAAGGGACCCACATACACTGTGGTGAAACTTCCAAACCCCAAGTGTAAAGAGTAGATCTTGTAAAGAGTAGAACTTCTAAAGAGAAACAAACAAACAAAAAGATTGCTCTCAAAGGAATTAGACTCAGATTGGCATCGGAAACTGGACAGCAGAAAAGAAAATGGAGCATACCTTTAAAATTGTGAGAGAGAACAATTTCCAATCTAGAATTCTATGTTCAAGTGGTCAGTAGCACTTATTAGAGTCTTAAGTTAAGAAAAAAGACATTTTCAGATTTACCAGGACCCAGAACATTTGTCTCTCACAGTCATTTTTCTGAGGAAGTTACTTGAGGATGTGCTCCAGCAAATGAAGTTTTCTTCCTTGGACCAAAGAAAGAGAAAAATGTGGCACACAACCTAGGAGGTTGATTGAAGGAAGTTTCAGAATTCCAGCTAAAAGAGTTGGCCTGGAGAGCAATTAATCCAGTTGGAAAGAAAGAGCGGGACGATTCTAAGAGGAAGATACCCAGAAAAATAGGGAGTTGAGATTTTATATATTCATAGAATTTGGTACCACATAAAAGGGTATTACAAGCAATTACAAAGAAAAAAAAAAGTAAGACAATGAACCAAACAAGAAGTTAAGGAATATAACTCCCTGAAAGGTTTAATACAGAGGGGAAGACAATGAACTCAGAGCCAGACTGCCTGAACTGGTGAAATCCAGCTCTGGAACTTATCAGCTGTGTTATGTTATATAACCTCTCTGTGCCTCTGTTTACTCATCTGTATAATGGGGATGGCATTCATACAAAATAGGACTGTTGAAAAAATCACATGAATTAATACATGGAAGTAATTAGCACAGTGTCTGTCACATAGTAAGAGCTCAGGACATTTTAGCCATTATTATTATGGGTTTTCCTGAAAGAATCTATTGGTTGGTGAATAAAACCAGCCAATCAAAATAAAACACTCAGAACTGGAAAAACTGTAGTGATTATTGTGTCCATTTAATTGTAGAACAAGAGTGCTGGTTAAGGTCATGTAAATTATCTTAACAAACACAGCCAAAATATATATGGGCTCAAACATGATAGAAGTTTCTGTCTGGATCACATACATTCCAAAAGAGTTGTTTCCTCCTCGACAGCAGCTCTTCCTTAATTGGTGATTCAGGGCTCCAGGTGTCTGCCCCATGGTAGTCAGCATGGGCGTCCAGGTGCCCTGGGCTTGCATACATGGGATGGGAAGGAGCATGGAGGATCACCCGCTGCCGTTTTCACGGGCCAGGGAGTTGGCACATGGCACTCCTGCTCACAGGCCATCATCTAAAGCGCAGGTGCATCTGATCACAAAGGACACTGGGGAGTGTAGTCCAGTTGTGAGGGGAGAAAGAAAGGGTGAAGGATTTGGTGAACAACATCTGTCACAAAAGGCTTGTGGTGTCAGACAGAATGTCGATGCTATAAACTTGGACAAAGTGAATAATAATAGTATTCAGAGGTGGGGAAGGAAAGTGTGAACATTATTAAGGGTGTTAATTTCCTCCTCTTTCTTAGCAGGGTATCAATCTCTTCTGCTTCAAAATAAAACATGGAGTTTTTAAAAAACACTATAATGACTGTAATCTCCTAATTTTTCCATGCTCTGTTTTATCACCTTAAAAGAATCTCTTCAATTAATATCTTGTAGAGAAGAGCAATTTATCTGAAGTTCAGCAATTCATTTAGCATAACCTCAATTTCCTTTTCTTCTGTTAAATTCAAGTAAAATTAAATTCAGTTCTTGAAAATTTTTTTGATGCATACACATCTTGATCTCAAAGCTTACTTCGCACTTCTCAAAGCCTGAAAGTAAATCAGTTCAGACCTGCACCCCTGGAAAAGCTCAAGCCGGCAAGTGGGATCCCACTACAAGCATGAAAAGCCCTCAGTCACTGCTTGGCTGAATGATGCTCTGGGTCCACTTCCAAGGCCTCTCTGTCAGCCGATGTCATGTGATCTTGAGAGGAGGCTCGTGAAGGTGCGGTTTCTAAGGACAGCACCCCTAGTCTCTGCCTTGCACCTTCACGGTGCACTGGGTTTCACGGCTCTGCGGGAAGGAGCAGAGGAAATGGAAGGGAGAGGTTGGGACTGGGAGGACCCAGGCCTCTGCCTGCTGGTTTCCATGAAAAGGATTCTGGGCCAGAGTTTAGGGGGTTGCTGGAATTCGCTGATGTGGATTCTCTTCTCAAATTTGCAGAAATGCTGGCAGGTAGCACTTTCCAGGGCAGGAAGTGATCACTAAAGAAAAAACAAAACAAAACAAAACAGGGAGATTGCTGGAATCAGCAGATTCTAGAGGATTTGTCCTAAGTGCTTTGCAAGCAACCCTAGCACCCCCTCCAGCCCCCATCAAAACCACTCAACATTGCTGATGGAAAAATAACCCAACTGATGTCTCCCAGGGGCCTGCACACCAGAGACGTGGAGGTGACTCTCCGCTCTTGATGGCTGCTGTGTGAGAGTTTCCTGACTGGTGTCCTGGAATTGTATGCTTGGTGTAGACTGCATGAACCCTCGATCCACCAGCCAGCCCCCTGAGAGGCCTGCGTCCCGGGGCTCACCCTAGCCCAGCCCTCTACCCCGACTCAGTCTTGGGACCCTTTGTCCCAGGATTGATGAATCCTCCAGCAGGGGAACAGGTCTGCAGTCAAACCGTGTGCTGCTCACCCAGCCCCACAGAGGTCTCTACCCCCTGAGAGCCTTGATTGTCATTCATTCATGTCAATCAATCATCCATTCAGCAAGGATTTATTGAGGACCAAGCACTTTGCTACAGTCTGGGGATACATCGGTGGACAGAGACGCAGCCTCTGTCCTCGTGGAGCTTATTTTCTAATCAGAACGGGGATTTTCAACCTCAGCACTATTGACATTTTAGACTGGATACGTTTTTGTTGGAGTGTAGGGGCGGTGCTGCGCCTTGTAGGATGTTTAGTAGCATCTCCACCCTTTACCCAGTAGCCGCTCCCCCTCTCCAATAGTGACCGCCAAAAATGTCTCCAGACATTGCCAAATGTGCCCTGGAAGGCAAAATTGCCCCCAACTGGGAACCACTGAATTGGAGAGACACACATACACACACACTCACGCGTGCACGCGCACACACACACACACCCCTGACAATACATCTAACACAAGGCTCACCATGGAGAGGGTCTTAGACAAATGCTGGGTCCCAGGGTTTGCCATCAGGACCCTTACTAACCAGAGCTAACGCTATTTTGTTGTCAGGCACTGTGCATAGATTACCTGATTTACTCCTTACAACGTGACAACCCCAGTATTAACCATCCTCACCCCATATGGCAGATGAGGAAACTGAGGCTTAAAAGAAGTTAAGCAACTCACCACAGCTAGTAAGTAGAGTAGCTGAGATTTGAACCCAGGCAGTCTGACTCCGGACCTGGCCCTGTTAACCACGCACACTCTGTAAACAGCAGCGGATTTGTCTAAACTGCACCCTCAGGATGTCAAGAAGTTGCGATGAGATTGTGACGGGAAAGCACAGGGCAAACTAGTGAGAGAGGTGAGCAATTTAAAGGTGAGCGTTTCCAGTTCGGGTGCTGGGCTGGCAATGACAGAAGCCATAGAAGAAACCTGGGACCAGTTTTAGTTTCTCCTCCTGGTCTAATTTAAAACACGTTATTTCAGGGCCAATAAAAATCTATGGTGGATGAAAGTGCAAAATCACATTACTTCTTTAGGATAAAACTATAGGGACTTCCAAGAAAGTGTACGTTTACTGCAATCCTTAGAGAAACTCTGATTAATAATAACGACAACAATAATAGTAACAACTAGTATTCGTGAGCCCCTTCACATGCAACGATTGCTGTTCCAAGCCCTTTGCTTGTGTTAACTCATTTAATCCTTACAAAAGCCCATTAAATATGTGCAGTTTTTAAATATCAATTATACCCTAAAATCTATTTTGAAAAAAAAGAAATAAAATGAGGATTAAGAAATTGGGCAGTGTGAACAGATGCACATTTCTCATTAGTGAGTAATCCTAGTTATTTAACTATAAAATAAATATTATTTTTCTTTTTATAAAAAGCCCTATGAGGTTGATTAAGGCAATCAGGGGCTGGGAGAGGGAAATAACTTTGCTATCATTTCCTGCAGTGAGACCCACAGAGAGGGCGCAAGCTCAGGCCCACACTGGGTATCTCTTAGCCTCTGAGGTCAGCGGACGGAGCTCCCAAGAATCAGGTGGCTATGGATGGAGGGCACAGTGAGATGCCCAGAACTGAGGCAAGGGCAATAGCAGCAGCAGGCAGTGGGGGAGGGTGAAGCTTTCTGGACAGAGTGTGGGGTGGGGGTCCCAGGATAGCAGAGAGGATCTGGTCCTTGATTCTATCCTGAATCCAGGTGACTTTCCTTCGGGGCAGCTAGAAAAAGCCTGGAGACAGACACAGGCAGGGATATGGGTAGTGTGCAAAGATGGTGCTAGAAAGTTGGTGGGGTGTAGGGAGACAATGATAAGAAAGAACCCAGGGCTCTACTCTGCCCCCTTCCCCAGGCACAGCCAACGTACTGAAGTTTCTCAAATTATGGTCCATGGACCACCCACACCAGCACCACCTGAGGAGTTCACTGGAAAACATATATTTCCCATGTGAATTTAAATGACAAAAGACTTATTAAAATAAGAAATCTTACAGAGTCATGGGCTTGTATGTTTGTCCCATTATGTAAGTGGGAGAAGAAAGTCCAGCAGTCCTGTCCTGATCTGACAGAGCATCTTACAAGCATTTATGCTCTTTACGAATACAGAGATGCCCATTACAGCATTATCATCAAGGAAATGGCTGGTCCAAATTGCAGGTTTCTCTTTAAAGATTATTTTCACAGGACGTGGCAAAAAAATCTCCAAAGTCTCAGGAGTTTTACAAAATCCTTTTGTTCAAATTATATTTCTGCTCAAATTATATTTCTGCAGAAAGATTTATATCAACAGGAAACAGAATACACGCTGTATTGACATGCTCTGGTTATCTATTGTGATGTAACAAATAGCCCCAGATCTCAGTGGCTTAAAACAATACTTTGCAATTATCTCTCATGTCTCTGTGTTGATTGGACTCAGGTCTCACTTGGACTCTCTCAGACAGTTGCATTCACATAGCGGCTGGGGCTGCTGTCATCTGAAGGCTCGACTGAGCTGGACATCCCACATGGCTCACTCACAAAGCAGCATATATGGGCTGTCGGCTGGGCGCTCGGTTGGGCTATTGACTGGAGCTTCTATACAAGGCTTCTCCATGTACTTGGCTTTCCCAGAATTTGGAAGCTGGGCTCCTAGAGGGAGTAGCCCCAGTGAACATTCCAAGAGGCCCAAGCAGAAGCTGGGAGGTTTCCTATGATTTAGTCTTGGAAGTCTCAGAACATCAGTACCGTGCATTCTGTTGTCCAGCAAATCACCAAGGCCAGCCCACATCAAAGGTGAGGGAAATAGACTCCACCTCTCCATGTGGGGCAGCTAGCAATGGTGGGGAGGGAAGGAATTGATGGTCATCTTTGGAGATTATCAGTCACATCCACCAGTCTCCACAATGCATGGAACCAAGATTGGTATCTTCATAAATGATCTCAGTTTTACATCGTATCAAATGAGATTATTTGCAAAAGAAAGACCTCACTCTCGCTATAATTATAGAAAAGAGGGGACGTCACCTTCATTCATTTCTGAGATACTTTTGTTAATTATGAACACTTCAAATTTTGAAGGTAAGACCTAGAATGTAATTAGTGTTACAAGTGATCAATAAATAACTCTCAATTCTCTGACAGAACCAGAGCAAAAGATGGTAATGAATTTTCCTTATGAGCAACAAAGTAAGGGAGAGATCTCATTCATCTTTAACACTGGGTGCACCAGTGACCCCAAAGCAGCCTCCTTAGTAGAGATGGGGCCCAGAAATTGGCATTTTGTCATTTTTATTCACGATTTTTATTCATAGCATTAATTCTCCTAATTAGAATCCCTTCCAGGCCTGTTGATTAATATAAAGTGTCAAGATGATATTGATGACAATAAGCTTCTTGTTATTTATTTAGCACTTAGCTACCTTCAAAGTACTTTTCACTGATTATTCAATTTTGTTTCACAATAATTCCCCAAACCGCCTCTGGTGTCTTTGCTCTGTGACATCAGATTGACCCTGGCTTTGTCTACAGAGCTCCTCAAATTCACCAACTTGACTTTGCCTCTGAGATTTCTTCTCCAACATGGCATTAAGTCTCCTCCAAAACACCTCCCCACTTCCTCCGGCTCCACCTCCACCTGGAAGCTCATGGTGATTTGAATGAGGGGAAAGGATATTATTCTTCATGAGGACCCCTTAGGCCCTTCACTAAACAGCCAAAAAATAAACTTGTGAAAGGTTTGGGGGGCAGCAGAGAGAGCCTGGAGGGAACCCTGGATGTGAAATCACAAGGTCTGGAAGCTCGGCCCAGCTCAGCTACAACGTCCTGTGACCCTGACAAGGCCCTTCTCCTCTCTGGACCTTGGTGTCCCCAACTGTGAAATGAGGGTATCAACCACCATCAGTGGCTTCATGGGTGCTTAAGAGCAGCTTTGAAGCTCCTCGGAGGTCCTGCTGTGTAATGTAGGGCCCCACGTGATTCTTCTCCCCGCTCCCCCTTCTACCAGAGCAACTTGTCTTTCGTTTACAAGTTGAATTTCCACGTAAAACTGTGTGTGGGGAAATGTTTTTCAATAACAACAATAAACAATGCTTCTCCTGGACCATATGAGCTCTAGTTTTCCTTTCAGCCCTAGCATTTCAATATAAAGGTAATAATTTCTAACAGTCCAGGGCTAACCACGGGGCCAAACACTTCCCATTCGTTATATTACTTAATTCTCTCCGTTTACAGATGTCAAAAACTGAGCCGCATTAAGATAAAGTGCTTTGCCAGGGGCCACCCAGCTGGTTCCCTAATGGGACCTGGATTCCCTCTGGGGTAGCTGGTGCCACCCTCTGGCTTGACCACTCATGGTTCTACTTTCCAGCCTGACCACTGGCCCAGACTGCCGCAGACCAGGTGTCCAGGGGTTCCGGCCACGGCTCCGCCCACTCTCCTTGGCCCTGTGGAGCAGTTTAAACAGTGCCAGGGGTTCCAGGCCCTCCCAAGGGTGAGAATAGGACCGGGGGTGGAGGGAGTAGAGTGGTGAAGGGAACTTGCATAGGGCTGTGCACGAGGGCGCAGCAAAGCCTCGGGGCTTGGGTCAAGGCCCACGGGCAGGGCTGTGGGGCAGATCAGGGTCCTCTTTGCCCACTTGCCAGATTTACTGAGGTGCTATTATGTGCCAGGTACTGTTACAGGGCTGGGATACATCAGCAGATAACACAGACCCATATCCCTACCTTCCTAAGGCCTATATTCCAAAGTGGAGACTCAGGCCATCAAGACAGATAAGAGAGGTAAGAAAAATTATGTGGACTATTAAATAATGTTAAAAGTAAGGCAGGAAAGGGGAGCAGGGAGTGATGGGGCAAAGGGCAGAGGGCTGGTCATTTTAGAACAGAGAGGCCTCAGAGAGAAAGAGGGTGATGCAGGGAGGGAAGCCCTGGAAGGGAGAGTCCATTCCCCCTGTGTCCTCCAGGTGGCAGCATGCTCCCATCCGTGGACAGCACGGGCGGGTCCTCTTCACAGCCCCAGCTTACTATCCCGGGGAAGCTTGTTTAAGTCTGACACTTCGGGACCCAGGGCTGCTGGGCCCATCTAAAAATGCTGGTTAAAATGGGGAATCCTAGAAAACAAAGCACAAAGCACTCCTGGGGTGTGAGTCTTCTTCTGTGCTTTGCTCTGGGTGCGGGATAGAACGGGTGTGCTCATTTTGTAAAATGAGCTAAGTTATACTTATGATCTGTGCCCTTATTACCCATGGGTCATACTTCAATAAAAAGTTAAAAATGACACACACAACTTAAGGATTCTATTTTAATGTAAATCATAGTTTTTATTATTTATCCCATCTCTTGTTAATTAGAGCTCCGTGCCATCTTTCTTAAAGTTTCTGAAACGTATTAGTACAGATAAAATGCTCAGAGCCCTGCATGACATGTAGGAAGCACTTCATAAACGTTAACACCATTTCCTTTTGTACACACCATGATGGGTCACCTGTGATGTCCAGTCTCACTTTCTTTACAGTGGAGGAAGAGCTTAGATACACTTGCCTAACAATTTGACGGCAGAATCCTACAATTTTACAATTCCCCCCAACCCTTTGCAGATAACTTGCTGGTACTTATTTTAATAGAAGTTCTGAAGGCAACTTACCTTTATAGGTCTTTCCAAAGTATTTCTCTTCATGCTTCTATCTCATTAGTTGACATATAAAGTAATTAAAGTATATAATTCAATAATGAGATCAACTGGCATAAAAAGATTTGGAGATGAACACAACTGGACTGGAGAGCTTGGACTAATCTGGAAAGTTGGTTCCGTGGAGGTTGGATCAGAGAGCTATTACTTACCATTTTAAGCATTAGGGTCCCCAGGATTGATTCTTACATGATTATTAATGGGCTAGTGCACCCATCAGGCATTGCTGAAAGTGCTTGGCGAGATTGCCTTTGGGAGCCAGGAATAATGATCAAAGTCATTCATTACACCACTTCTGTGCACCAGGCCCTGTGCTAGGTGTCTTCCACACCCTCCCAGTAATTCTGTGAGGGCTAAAATACCATCTACCACTTGAAGTTCTTGATGTGGATCAAACACTCCAAAAGTCAGTGGCTTAAAATGACTCATAATCTTCAGTTAGCTCCTAATTCTGTGGACTGGCACAGTTGGCTGGGCTCAGCTGGGTGGTTCTTCTGGTGTTGGCTGGGCTCAGTCCTGTGTCTGTGGCAAGTTGCCAGGCAGCTGCGCAGCTGTGCTTCTGTGTGGCCTGGGGTCATGCAGACAACTGGGCCACTTAATCGTTCATCCTCCAAAAGGCCAGCCTGGGCTTCTTCACATGCTGGCTGGACAGGATTCCATGACAGAGAGTGGAAGCATCCAATGTCTCCTTAGGCTTAGGCTTAGAACTGGCACAATGTCATTTCCACCAGTCTATCAGCCAAATTAAGTCACAAGGCCAGCCCAGATGAAGGCGTGAAGCAAGAGACCCTCACTTTTTTGGAAAGTCATAATATTGCAAAGAATTATGGGCATAGGAAGGGGAATAATTGCAGCCACCTCTGCAAATATACTACACTAATTTTATAAATGAAGAAACTAAAGCTCAAGCAGGTTAAGCTGACTAATCTATCCAGGGTCTCTCAGCTCATAAGCAACCAAGATAGAATAATACATACCTGTGGGACTTCAATAACTATGCTTTCCACTAAGCTAAGCTGTTTTATTGAGAAATTAAAGGGTCTGGAGCAAATGGGATCATTTTAATATTCATTGAGTATCCTCTATTATTTACACAGGTTTAGATTATCCTCACAACATCTTCATGAAGTGAAGATGATTGTCCCCATTTTACAGATAAGGAAATCAAGGCTCAGAAAACTTAAGCTTATCTGCCAATGGATCATATAGTCTAGTGAACACAAAGACAAGGGAATTGAATCTATTTCTTCTGATGTCAAGTCCACTATTCTTTCAGTCATGCCAAAGATTTTTCTGGGGTTCTGGGGTCCATGAACTTCTAGAAGGTGTCACATGGTCCTTGAACAATTTAGAGTTACATACAAAATTTCATATATATTGCATACAAACACTTTTCTGAAGAAGGAAATAGCTTTTGTTCAATTCTTCCTCCCAGCCAGGCAGGAAAAACCCTCCAGACAAAGCCTCGTCCTCTTCATATATTCCAGAAATCTAGAGAGAAAGGGAGCCTTTAGGTCAGCTCCATGAGATATTGGATGTAGTTGAGGAGCTCTACCCCTGACAATAGGAATATGTTGCTTCATCGTGTGCTGATATGGAATCGGGGGTTTGAAAGAACACTGGGTTGTTGAAGGTGACCTGCCAGGGCACGTGGCATCAGCAGTGGTCAATAAGCGAGGCTGTGATTTGCTCAACTCCAGAATATTTTTCTACCTTTCGCCGACTTGGATTTCTGTATCAGGGGTCCACAGATCCAACCCCTTCCTCCTTTCTGCCTTACGATGTGGCCCCAGAATTGCTCGAAGCTGGCGGCAGTTGTCGTGGGAGTGGGCCTCACTCCTGGACCTCGATGGAGCTCCTCACCTCCTTGCCCCTCTGCCAGTGTCTAGCCCTCCGGGGGCTGCATCACTCAGCTGGGGGCCCGGGAGACCCACCCCCTTTATCCCAGGCAGCTTCCTACTGCACATCTTGCCTTTAGCGGGGCCCAGGGCTTGGGGAACCTCCAGTTAGCAGCGGCCCAGCTTGGAGAACCACAAGGTCACCAAACAAGCGAGCTAACAATGCAGAGCTGGAAAGTGGGGTCCGGCAGAGAGGGAAAGTGATCGGCCCCCCACACCTCCCTCTCCTCACGCCACAGACAGAGCCAGCCCGTCACACGGCTCTACGTGTCGTGAAGGAAGCTTGGCAGCCCTCTCCTGGATGCCCGCTGTGGCCTCCTCTCCAGTGCACCAGCGTCCACATTGTCCCTCTTGCATCTGTTCTCAACACTGCAGCCAGAGGAGTCTTTTCAAAACACGAATCTGATCACATCATGCTCCCCTGCCTGAAAACGCTGAGTGCCCCTCCCTCATGGCCCACAAGCCCTGTTGTCCGGCCCGCACCTCTCCCTTCAGGCTCATCTCACACGGAGCTTCTGCCACTTGTGTGCTGGAGCTGCTCCTATTGGTGAATACTCAGGAATTTTTGGCAGCTGGAAATTGACCATGGTGGAAGTATTTACACCAGAGAAATCAACAAATGCTAAAAATCAATCCCTGCCCCCCAGCTGGTTGGCCAGCACACGGCCGCCCCCTGCCCGCTGTGCAGTTCCATCACAGGGTCCCTGCATGTACTGTTTCTCTGCCTAGAACACTCTTCCTTCTTAGTTGCATTAACTTAACTCTTTTAGACCGAAGTCCAAGTGCTACTTCCTCCGGGAAGCCTTCATTGGTGTCTCAAAGTCAAATCTCAACCTTGAACCTCTCCTTCTTAGCTTGTATCACAGTTGTCATTTCACATGTACTTGTGTGATGAATGATTATTGTCTGTCTTTCCTGTGGGAATGTAAACTCCATGGCAAGAGAGATCATGCTTGGTTTTGCCCCCTAGCTTTGTTCTATCACTGAGCACGGTGCCTGGTACATGGTAGAAACTCAAAAAAGTTGTTGAGTGAATGAATGAGTTAGAGAAATATGCACTGGACAGGAAGTCTTAAGCTCTGGCTTCTGTGGCAAAGACAACTTTTGCTTGTTTCTCCTCTGTATTTCCCAGTCTCCTCTGTTATGTTATGGGATGTCACGTTATCAAATTCTGACTGATCAATGGGGTGAAAGCCATGTACTTTTTCCAGCCATGGCCTCTGAAATGTCACAAGTGGTCTTCAATTCCTTCTCTTTTCTCTGTCTGCATGGCTGGAAGCAAAGGAGTCACAAGACAGAAAAAGCCCAAATTCCTGAGTCACTGATTAGAGATGAACTGCTCACACAGGTCCCCTGACCCTCCTTAAACTGTGATAGGAGCAAGATATACTTTTATTGAATTAATCCCTGAGGTTTGAAGTTATTTTTTATTGTGGCACAACCTAATCTACCCTAACCTAAAACACCTTCCCAGCTCTGCCATTAACTCCTTCTACCCTGCGGCCAGCCACAATCTCTCTGGGCCCCAGGTTTCCTCTTGGTAAAATGAAAGGATTCCACACAGTGATCTCTGAAATCCTTCTGATGTTAAAATTCAGTTGTTCTGCTTGTATATTTCCTCCCTCTTGCCTAACACTATAGGCAGACACCACAAATGTTTGCTAAATAAGAGTACCTCTTACATTTGAAATCCTTCCCCACAGATAAAAGCCTTTTAACATCTTAGAAATTCAAAGCAGTTGCTCAGAATATTTAAACAACAACATCCAGCATCCAGCAAGTAAAATAGCCATCAAAATCACAATGGTGGTATCCTCATCAAGAGGCTGGGGAACTGTCAGAGATCTACTCTTCAGCCTTCCAGAAGCCCCCCCAAGCATCCTGCTCTGTCTTTCCTTGGCAGTCTGGTGGCCCCAGGGTTCCAATTATTTGCAAGCCTCATCCTCAGACTCTGTGTTTAGCCAACTCTCTCAACAGCCTTTCTCAATAGAGACGATCTCATTTTTCAAAGGATCCCACTAATGCCTTTTCTTAGAGAGTTGTCATTAAGGGCTGCTGCCTGGATATCAGGAACCAGGAAGCAAAAGTCACATCTTTGATGAGATGTAGCCAAGGTGACCCAGAGTCCTAATGACTTAACCGTGTTTCAAATCTCCTGAGGTCTAGCCTAGCTCTGCCATGGGTTCACTGTGTGTGAAAGAGGCAAAAGCCCAGCTGTTCTACTTGGGCTGGGGTCCCTCTTCCTGTTAAAAATGAAGGTCACTGCAGCTGCTAACATCTCAGTAACCATAGTAACAGAGGACCACATGACAGATGTCTGATCTCCATCAGAAAATGTCTGGTATTAAGTGTTCTTCATCCTTTCCCTCACCCCCACCCCAGACCTTGTTAGGCGGCATTGAAGTTCTCCCAGGGGACCAGCTCAGGCATGCGAAATCCGGACTGAGAGCATTAATTAAACCTCTTATTTCCCCAGAACATTTTGCATTGCCAGGCCTGGGAGCCAAGAAAACCTCCCAGGGAAGCTCTTATGAGAGAGAATGCTAACTCTACCACCAGGGAAAGAGTCACTTCAGCTCCACAGCTGGCAGCAAATGAAGCTTAGTAGGAAAATATGCCTGGCATACAGCAGGCACAAAATAAATACTTGCAAAAGAGTCAGTTTAATCAAATGGAGCTCATTTAGCAAATGGGATTCCTCTGGAGCCACTGGAAGTCCTGCATGAGATCATGTGAACCATTCAGCCTTTTCAACAGTTCCTGAGTGCCTGCTGCATGCACCCATGGGTGATAGTATGGAGGCTCTAAAGGTGTTCATTTGCTGAATGAATCCCATGTCCCCGGGACTGTCTGGGGTTCAAGGGCAGGTTGGGAAGTATGTAGAGGGCAGGGATCACATCACAAAGGGCTCTGGATTCAACTGGAGTCTCTCGGGTTTATTGCTGCAGAAACTTTGAAAGCTTTTATGCATGTGAGTGACAGGATCAGCCCTGTATTTCAGAAACATCCTTTTTGATGCCCTGTAGGGAAAGGATTAGAGGGAGACTATTGTTTTGACCAAAGAAACAATGTTCTAGGACTGCTGAACCCAGACCTTAAGAGAACTGGCAGCTTCTGCTTCCTTCCTCTTCGAACCTGGCTGCCATGCTGTGAGAAGCTCCAGCCACGTGGAGGAGAACCCAAGTGCTCAATACACAGCCCAGCTGTGCTCTGGGCAGCAGGCAGCACCTACTGCTTGCCATGAGGTATGCCATCTTGGATGTCCCAGAAGATACCAAGTTGAGTAGGAAAACCGCCCAGCTGAGCCCAGTCAACATGAGAAGTCACAAAAGAATTGTTCTTGGGTTTATTTACTACGTCGTGGGTTTATTCTACAGAAGTAAATAACAAACACTGGGAGGTACCAGATGGTGGTCATGTCTTGGGCTCAGCAGAAAAGGTTTGGTTGGAATGATCATAGATTTGGGAGTCATCAGCTGCACGGGAAGTTGAGAGCCCTGTTTCAGATGAAATCACCGCCACTCCTCCTCACACACGTCCAGCATGCTTAGAGCACAGCCGACTCACAGCAAATGCTTGCTGAACTAAATGAAACCCTGCATAATGAAAAACACTGGAAATCCTCGTTTTGTGATTTAAGACAGTCCTCCTCATGCCTGGAATTCTAATTTCCCCTCACTCTAAGCACGCTTATTTTCCCCCTCTCTGAATCAAAGTGTGTACTCCTAGCTGCTGCATGCGATACTCTTTATCATTCTAAGAGAAGTCCTTTCCTTGAGGGTGGCATGCGGACTTGGAATCTGCATACCTGAGTTTGGGTTCAGGATGACTGGATTTTTCTAGCTGCCCCACCTCCCCTCTGAGCCTCCGGCTTCCTCATCTGTAAATGGAGACGAGAATATCTGCAAATCTGATTCGGTAATAATGGTAGATTACCCGGTCACGGCTAAAGGAAGTGCAGATGTGAAAAGAATCATTGCAATCATCTCCACCAGGACGCGGTACAGCCCCTCTCCCTGGTGGTAAACACACAGCAAGTTCGGGAGATAGGAAATCTCCAGCTTTGTGTGTTTGAAAAAGCTCCTGTTGATTTTCCAGCCTCCTCGGCCAGAGAGGGTGAACAAAGAAAGGGTTAGCAGTCTGGTAAAACGACCCCCTACTCGGACGGAGTCTCAGGCCTGGGTTTGAGCCCCGGTTTCCCTGCTAACCTAATGCACAATGTGACCTTGGCCAGCTCCTGCCCTTCTGGGACCCAAGTGTCCTTCTACGTAAAGCGTGAAGG
Organism: Balaenoptera borealis; assembly: GCF_965194805.1. Taxonomy (NCBI): domain Eukaryota; kingdom Metazoa; phylum Chordata; class Mammalia; order Artiodactyla; family Balaenopteridae; genus Balaenoptera; species Balaenoptera borealis. The sequence continues at coordinate 15,684,875 of NC_138868.1, forward strand.
ATGGCCCGAGATGACCCTCACGTTCCTTCCACCTGAACGGCTCAGGCTCCGGTTAGGGTCGGGGGTCCGGTCATATGCTGGAGGGGAGGGATGCTGGCTGACGCGGAGCTGAGTGCGGGCGCACCAGCTCGCTCCGGGTCCAGCCTCCTGCTCTGACGTCCTCGAGCCGCCCTCCCTCCCCGCCCCTCCGGCGGCTGGAGAGCGGCTGGCGCGCCCGGATCCCAGGCCCGGGAGGTGCGCGGCGGCGGGACCCAGCCCCGCGCGGGGAGCGGGCACCATGGTGCTGTCGGTGCCCGTGATCGCGCTGGGCGCCACGCTGGGCACGGCCACCAGCATCCTCGCGCTGTGCGGGGTCACCTGCCTGTGCCGGCACATGCACCCCAAGAAGGGGGTGCTGCAGCGGGACCTGGACCCCGATCCGGAGAAGGCGAAGCCCGGCGTGCTCCGGTCCCAGCAGGTGAGCGGGGGCGGCGCCTTGGTCTCCCCGGGCCGGGTGGGGTCTCCCGGGCAGCGGCGGGGGAGTGGGTGGCAGGCAATGGTCGGCGTTCTTCTTTGCGCGATAGAGCATGGCGGGGTGTGGGGACCGCGGACGTGCTCGGGGACCCTCGGGGGGGTGTGGAGGGGCTCCTGAAGGCCTGGGGGTGGAGGAGGGGTCGGGGAGGATAATGAAGGGTATGGGGGGCTTGCGGGGACAGGAGAGGAACCGGGACAGCGAGCGCTAAAGGGGCGGGCATGGGAGGGAATGGGAAAGGGAGCTTGGATGGGAATGGGGCTGGGAGGGGATCTGGGGGCTGGGAGGCGAGCGTGGGGAACTTGGAGGAGTAATAAGACCGGGACGCTGTGAGGGGGCTGGGGGAGCGGGCTGTGAGGGTTAGGGGAGACTGAGAAGGGAATGGTGCAGAATGAGAAGCTCGAATTGGGGGGAAGAAGAAGGGGGGCTGTGAGAGCGAGGAGGGGGGCCAGTTGTGGGCTGGCACAGGGAGAGCACTGACAGAGTCGAGAAGGGGGAAATCCACCAAAATCCAGAGAGCAGGTGGCCGCTGTCACTGCAGTGGGAGCTGGGGAGGGGCAGCTGGGCTGGGTGTGCCTGGGGTCTGGAGAGGCAGAAGAATATGGAGGGGCCTGGAGGACCCTCAGCCTGTCCTAGCAGCTCTCAGCTCCAGCCAGACTGAGCGAGTAGCTGAGACCTCCCCGAAGGTGTGTCTGGAGATGCCCCTGGAGACAGGAGGGCTTTTATCCCATGCATCAGCTTGTCCCCAGAGCCTCTCTGGGCAGGAAATGGGTGGTGTCCCCATTGTACAGAGCAGCAGAAGGGGTCTGGGAGAGGTTTGGAAGGACTGCGCTACATGGGCTGCGATCTCCAGGACACATTTCCAAGGTGGCGAGTGCAAAATGTCCTCTGGAGACCCGGGAGGAAGTCTGGCTGGAAAGACTGGAGGAAGGCAGGCCCTGGGGCAGGGGGTGACTTAATGACTTCCCAAGGCCCTCTAGGTTCCTTCCAGAGCTTAGAGTTCCAGGGGAGGCACTATAAAGCTGTGATTCCACCTTCCTTTTGTCAATTAATTATTCAAAAGCTCAGACCCAGTTGCTCGGGGCCTGTGTCAGTCACTGAGAGTGGAACGAAATGGCTGCTGTCCTTGACGCACTTACAATCCGAGAAAAGTGACATTGACACCGGCAAGAACAGGAGCCAACCGGGCAGTGGGATGTGGGACCCAGAACCATCTGAAATGGGAGTAGTGGGCTACCCGCTCCAGGCGGGCACAGGGCGGGGGAGGGGGTGTTGGATGAGCCCTTCTCCAGACATTGGGTCCTCAACCTCTTATCCCATCCGGCACGCTTCAGGGACAGCCATTCTTCTGCCTTTCACAGTGGTGGCCCTTCAGGCACTGTCTCCTCCCCTTCCCAGAGAGAACTGCTGGGGACAGTGTTGGTGTAAGTGACCTCCGGGGTCCTTTCCAACTCTTTGTCTTACTGAGGACCAATAGCCGACGCAATGGTCAATGATCTGTTAAAGACAAACCAGATCATGCGTCTCCCTGGCTTAAAGTCCTCCACAACTTCTCACTGAGCTTGGAACAAACACAGCAAACCGGAACCTGGCACGTACTCTGTGCCAGGCTCCGTTCTAAGTGCTTTACACTTAATGCATTTAGCAACTCAATGAAGGACGTATATGATGAGCCCAACTTAAAGCTGAAAGAGCTAAAGAGAGGGTGAGTGACTTGCCCAAGGCCACACAGTTTGAGAAGTTTTAGAGCCGGATTCTAGCCAAGCTGGTCTGGTTCTGGAGTCGGTGCTGTTAGCCACTCCACTCCACTTCCTCACCTGCTTGATGTGGCAGGTGTTTACCTCTCCAGCCAAGCTCATGCCAGTTGCCCGCTTAATGGGCCGTCTCAGCTTCCCTGGATTTTTTGATCCTTCTTGAAGACATCAACCCTTCCCATTTTCCTCTGGCTTTTCACACAGATGGCTCCTTCTCATCCTTTAGGTCTCTTTCTGTTTGAATTTTACCTCCTCAGGGAGGATTTTGTCTACGGCCACGTGTAACAAAGCCCTCTCTTCCCCATTACGTTCTCCATACCATTCCTTCCCAATTCTTTTGTAGCACTTGGGACAGTTAGATGTGATTTTTCATATCTACTCACTTGTACAATATTTATTCCCAGCACCTACTCAGTGTCTGGAACCTAGTAGGTGCCCAATAAGAAATTGTTGACAAATAAAGGCATCCCAGTGCCCAGCCATTGTGGGTGATTGTCTGAGTTATTTCTTCAAATGTGGATGCATTTTGCAACCACTGTGCAACCCAGGGCTAGCTCATAGGGACACAATAAACATTTGTTGATATGTGAGACCCATCCATTCACATCCCTCACTTGGCTCCCTCAGTGACAAGGATTTGGGCCCCTGGGGCTGAATCTGTAGGTGTGAATGTGATGAAATTGAGATCTCACAATGTCGGTTGGCTGCCATTGTGCTCAGACTGATTCAGCTGCTGACCCAGATAAAGTACACAGAAAAAAGACACTATGTTGACATTTCAAAAAAAGTAAAGGAGGTGGTATTAGGGGTGGCAGATGGCAGCAGGGTGATAGGCGTGGCACATGTTGACAAAGAGGAGGAGAGTCAGGTAAGGAAGCCTCTCTGAAGATGTTCCTTAAACAAAGAGGGCATGGGGGCTGGGGAAGAGGGTTCTAGATTCCTGTAGCCACTGACAACTGGGATGTCTCTGCGATATAGAGTGACCGCCCATGTCTCTATAAGTCACTGATTGTGGTTGCTGGAAAAATTCCTTGGATTTGTTGGCCATGCCTGGGAATCCAATTTCTGGTCATGAATTGCAGTGATTTTGAAAAGCACTTTGAAGCTTTCCCTGAGGGTTCTTAACCTGAGGTCCACAGACCCCAACAAGGGGTCTATAGCTAAACTGTAAGGGGTTCTTGGTCTTGGAGAGGAAAAAATTGTATCTTTCTTTTCATTAACCTCTACATGAAGCTTAGCATTTTCTGTAAGTAGGAGTATAAACAACACACCACAGGAATATTAGCAATATCTGTGACTTGGTCCTCAAGGGAAATCACAGAGAGTTTCAGAGCACAGCACAGCTGTTGCAGATGCTTTATGATAACATTTATGCTCATCTCTAATTCTAAATTATGCACTTATTAAATCCCCCGCTAGATCCTATTATTTAATGAAAGAATAAAGAGGCACACATATAACCATTTCCCCGATTGATTTTATTAGATGTACTGTTGTAGTCCTATGTCTTTTATTTGCTGCTTTTCAGACATTCTTCTCCAGACAGCTGAAGGAATCCATCCAGCATCTCCACCATGTGGGAGGTGGCGGAGGGTGCAAACCCTCAGTCACTGCTGTTCATGCCTCCAGCCAGCTTCAATTCATAATTTGTCTTGGCTTTTCTGAAATATACATTGTGAACCCTTTATTCTGCCTTCTTACACAATCCCTCACCCTCACCTGCGTGCAGGCTTTCCAGGGAGGAGAGGGATTCAGTTTCACTACACTGTCCTTGTGATCTGGCAGCATCACCTGGGACCTCCCTCCCTGTGGTCAGCCCAGCTTTCAAAGCTCGGTTATTATGCAGTGATTACTGGATGCTTGAGCCAGGAGGCAGAGCAGAGAGGCAGACACGGTGTGTGTGTGTGTGTGTGTGTGTGTGTGTGTGTGTGTGTGTGTGTGTGATCATCTTCGCTTCACCGCTGCTGCCGCATCTCTTAGCAAGAGGCAGCCAGACCCATTGGTTCCTTCGCCCAAAATTTCCTTTTCACGCTTGTCTGCACAGGCTGTCACTCACAGCATTTCTGGGTCCTTGCAGAGGAAGCCCTCCTTTTGGCGAACCTAAATAACTACAGAGTAAGTAAGGGGAACTGTCAGTGCCCTGACACGTTAGCACGAGTTGCAGTCCTGTTCTCAGAAAGCTTTCATTTCAGGTCTGATTTTTCTTCCCATCTGGTGCTTACCTTGCTTACATGAATCTTCTCAAATGAGTCTCAGAGTTCCCAGGGTAACCCTGCTGCTGTCCCCTTGAAGCTATGTGGTCAAAAGCTCCTAGCTCCCAATGCTACTTACTACCAAACTATAAAATCCTACCCTCCTTCCAGCAGAGTTGAGACGGGATGTGGCTTTTGATGGAACATAGTGTTAGTTCATTCAGGCTGTTATAAGAAAATACCACAGAGTGGGTAGCTTATAAACAAAATTTATTTCTCATAGAGCTAGAAGCTGGGAAGTCCAAGATCAAAGTTCTGGCCAATCCAGTGTCTGATGAGGACCAGCTTCCTAGACTCTTGGATGTTACCTCACCTGATGGAAGGGGCAAGGGAGCTCTCTCTTGCCACTTTTATAAGGGCACTAATCGTATTTATGAAGGCTCCACCCTCATGGCCTACTCACTCCCAAAAGCCCCACCTAATCTATGACAAAGGAGGTAGGGATATACAATGGAGAAAAGACAGTCTCTTCAATAAATGGTGCTGGGAAAACTGGACAGCTACATGTAAAAGAATGAAATTAGAACACTCCCTAACACCATACACGAAAATAAACTCAAAATGGATTAAAGCCTCACCTCCTAACATTTTCACAGTATTGATTCTTCCAATCCAAGAACATGGTACATCTCTCCATCTGTTTGCGTCATCTTTGATTTAAGGGGACACAAACATTCAGACTACAGCAAACACTAATAGATTCAAAGTTTTTAAGAAATAATTTAAACACATGCTGTATTTTTATCAAACAACATATGTATAGTGGAGTCTTCCCCCCTACCCCCAAGATCAAGGAGTGTATTTCATTTCCCTTGTATCCCTGACAATATCCGGTGTGATAACGGGCACATGATAACCCTTCAATGTATATTTTGAGTTAAATCATCATATCGTGACATAACACTGAATAAGAGAGTGAAGATGCAAAAGAATGCACGTGGTTAAGCTTCCATTTCCACAAGATTTGAATTCAAGCCCGTTTATGCCTGGGGTTTCCGCTGGGGGCAGGTAATGACTGGGGCAGAGTCGGGAGCTTCCCAGCTTTTGTTTATAAGCTCTGCCTCTTGACGTGGTGCTGGTTACACAGCTGTGTCCACTTTATGAAAGAAAATTTATCCAGCTCTACATTTATGATTTGTGTACTTTTCTGTATGTAGTTATAACTCAGTAAAGTTTTTATTATTTGTCAAGTTGTGTTGTAATGTTTGTGAACACTGATTTAGTGTCAAGCCACTATTTATTTTTTTAACATCTTTATTGGAGTATAATTGCTTTACAATGTTGTGTTAGTTTCTGCTCTATAACAAAGTGAATCAGCTGTATGTATACATACATCCCTATATACCCTCCCTCTTGAACCTCCCTCCCACCCTCCCTATCCCACCCCTCTAGGTGGTCACAAAGCACCAAGCTGATCTCCCTATGCTATGCAGCTGCTTCCCACTAGCTATCTATTTTACATTTGGTAGTGTATATATGTCCATGCCACTCTCTCACTTCATCCCAGCTTACCCTTCCCCCTCCCCATCAAGCCAGTATTTTTAATACCAGGATGATTTGGGGACTATAATCAAGAGACGTGGCCCTCCTTTTTGTGGTCCATTATGCATCACCTCCCTGGCCCTGTCTGCCTTCTTCTGCTATGCCTGTGGCCACCTCCTCCTTCAGACTAGGGACTGGAGAACATCAACGTGGCCTGATTAACTCTCCCACCTGTTTTCCTCTTCCTTAGACCACTGGAGCAACATCCCCTCAGATCACTTGTCTGAATGCAGACTTGTCAGAGTGAGGATGGATCAGAGCCCTGATCTGCATTTCATCAGCTAATAAGCTCATTCACTAAAGTTTAATGAACACATGCTAGGCACTGGGATGCAACAATAAAAAGACAGGTGTATGCTGTTCCTTGCAAGTGGGGAGGTAGACAGTGAAGCCAGCAGTTGCCGTGAAGCGTGTTACAATGCTACCATGACAGGCGAGGTATGGGGGACCATGGGAAACCCTTAGGGTGGGAATCCCCACCTTCGGCCCAAAGTAGAACTTTCTCCAGTTCTCATTGGCTACTCTGATGAGGTCTCCCCTCTACATCAGTGATCGCAGGAGGCCAACATGAATTGCTAACCCCGCTCCTGGAACTGATTTGACTCTGGACTGCCATAAGGTCTGACCTCTTTGGATTCTCAGTCCTTTTAAAGAATTGATTTCTCAGCTGATCTCCTGGCTGGTGAACTTTCCTGTTCATATAAACAAACAAAGAAACAAAAAATAGATCCGTTTCCACAGAATAATAAAGAATAGTGATAGCATAGCTAACATTTATTGAGTTCTTTATGTGTGCCAGGCTCTGTTCTAAGCTCTTTAACCATATTAATTTTATCCTCACAATAGCCCTATGAAATATGCATAATTATTACTTACATTTTACACATGGGAAAAGTAAAACACAGAGTGCTTAAGTAACTTACTCAGTGGCAGAGCTGGGAATCAAATTTAGGAATTCTGGTTCCAGAGCCCACACGTTTGACCACTAGGCTGAAGATTAGCAGAAAAAACTAGTCAAAATTTTACTTGAGCCACTGCGTTTCCCCAGATATGGCATAAAAGTGTCTACAATATATGAATCTTTGCAGGTCAAAGATTTGCAGAAACCTTTCCCAAAGCTTTGGATGTCTGCTGCCTCTTGCTTCCACCATGCTTCAAGCACTGGGTGCAGCCCTGGGCCCTCCAGAGAAATTTACACAGTAAACATGTTTGGGCTGGTCGCTTAGCAACAGGGAAGACAGTATGAATTTTGCATCAAGAAATTAGCATAGATTATTTCAAGGAGACGAGCGCACACCCACTGGAAACCCTTGGCCCTTTGAAACATAATGTGGACTTTTGGTCTGTGTCCATCAATCCCTTCCTGGTGGCAGGTCCCAGACCCGTCACATCTTTTTCCCTTTCTAGTTTCTCCTCTGGTTCAGCATGTAGATAATTCATGTTCATGGCTCTTCTCTTCATGTGATTGACGGTTCACTAGCACCTTTTGTTAATTCCAGCAGAAAGTACTGCTGCATCTTTTGACATTTTTAGACTTTCAGATACTAGCCCAGATTATCTGGGGTACAAGAAGAGGAATAGAGAGTCCATCAGAGCACAATGGAAGAAACACCTGGACGAGAAATCAGAGGAGCTTAAGCTGAAGGCAGAAGGAAGGGGAGAGACTGGCAGGATACGGAAGCAGCAGACCCAGAAGACAAAGAAGAGGAGACAAGTTAAAGAGTGACTGGGGCTTCCCTGGTGGCGCAGTGGTTAAGAATCCGCCTGCCAATGCAGGGGAAACGGGTTCGAGCCCTGGTCCGGGAGGATCCCACATGCCGCGGAGCAACTGAGCCTGTGCGCCACAGCTACTGAGCCTGTGCTCTGGAGCCCGTGAGCCACAACTGCTGAGCCCGCGTGCCACAACTATTGAAGCCCATGCGCTTAGGGCCTGTGCTCTGCAACAAGAGAAGCCATGGCAATGAGAAGCCCATGCACTGCAGCGAAGAGTGGCCCCCGCTCGCCACAGCTAGAGAAAGGACCTCGCGCAGCAATGAAGACGCAATGCAGCCAAAAATAAATAAATAAATAAAATTAAAAAAAAAAAAAAAGAGTGACTGACTGTCCCAGAGTCAGAGACCAGAGGGAGAAATGAGAATACGCGTGGTAGACCCCTGCACTGCCCACGCTATTGACCTACAACTTCCCCAAAACCAGTAACAGCTTATCTCCGACTTGTTCCTTGGTGTTACTGCATTCACTACGTCCGGAGCTCATTTCTGCTAACAAACATTGGGAAACCCTGCTTTGAGGATGGAGGAAAAGAGCTTCACAGAAACAGGTTTTAAGAACTAAGGGATTCTTGGACTTCCCTGGTGGCACAGTAGTTAAGAATCCACCTGCCAATGCAGGGGACATGGGTTCAAGCCCTGGTCTGGGAAGATTCCACATGCCGCGGAGCAACTAAGCCCGTGTGCCACAACTACAGAGCCTGCTCTCTAGAGGCCGTGAGGCAAAACTACTGGGCCAGCAAACCACAACTACTAAGGCCTGTGTGCCTAGAACCCGTGCTCCGCAACAAGAGAAGCCACAGCTATGAGAAGTCTGTGCACCGCAACGAAGAGTAGCCCCCGCTCGCCGCAGCTAAAGAAAGCCCGCATGCAGCAACGAAGACCCAACACAGCCAAAAATAAATAAAATAAAATAAATTAATTTTTTAAAAAAAGCTTTAATAAAAAAAAGAGAACTGAGGGATTCTGAATGTACATGTCTGAATCAACACACACGTCATACGAAGGGCCCCCTATAACCAATTTGTTAAGAAATAATGAGTTAGGAGGTTTCTAAAGGAAAACAGATGAAAAAGCTAGATCTATTCCTTCCTCCCGTCTCTCTCAATTATGTTTATTGAGAGCAGACCTGTGCCAGGTACTGTGTTGGGGCTGGGGATGCAGGAACCGCCCCCTCCTCAATGACACAGTGACCTTTCTCCGCCTTCATGAAACTTACATTGTAATGGGGGAAACCAGAGTTAGTAGAAGAAGAGCACAGATCAATGAAAATGTGTGATGGTGGCAAGTGACCTAAAGAGAAAGTTCTGGTGCTATGAGAGGGTAAGGTGGAACTGATCCAGGTGAACAGGTCAGGGGAGGCTTTCCTGGAGGGAGTGATGGCCAAGCTGGGAGCTGGCGTAGGAGGGGAAGTTAACCAGGGCAATGGGGAGGGGGGCTGTGAGGGGTTTCAGATAGGAATGAGGCTGTGCAAAGGTCCTGGGACAGGAGGCAGCCTAGCACTTAGGAGGGCCCAGGGAAAAGTCAGTGTGCCTGGAGAACAGAGAGAAAGGATGCCCAGTGTATATGATGAGGCTGGGGAAGGGGACAGGAGCCTGGGCAAGCAGGGTATTGCAGACCATGGGCAGGTTCCTCCATTCCTTTATTCATTTATGTATCAGACATTTATTAAGGCCTATGTGAGGGACACTGACCTGTGTACTGACAGTGCAAAGGCTACAGTTATTTTCAAAGCTTTTTAAAGTTAAGGTGAAATTCACATAAAGTTAACCATTTTAAAGTATATGAATCAGTAGCATCTAGTACATTCACAATGTTGGAGGATCACTACCTCCAGCTAGTTCTAAGACATTGTTATTCTCCCTGAAGAAAACTCCATCCCCATTAAGCAGACACTATTCCTCTCTCTCTCTGCCTTCAGTCTCTGGAAACCACCAATCTGTTTTCTGTCTTTATGGATTTGCCTCTTCTGGACGTTTCATATATTTGGAATTTTAAAATCGGTGACTTTTCGTGCCTGCCTTCTTTCACTTAGCATAGTGTTTTCAAGATTCACCCATGTTGTAGCGTGTATGAGGAGTTTATTTCTCTTTATGGCTGAATAATATCCCATTATATGTACATGCCTCACTTTGTTTATCCGTTCATTTGTTGATGAACATTTGGGTTGATTCTACCTTTTGGTTATTGGAATAGGGCTGCTATGTACATTCCTGTACAAGTATTTATTTGTGTACCTGTTTTCAATGCTCTCAAGTATATACTTAGGAGTGGAATTGCTGGGTCCTATGATAATTCTATGTTTAACTTTTTGAGGAACCTCCAATTGCTTTCCGCAGCAACTGCACCTTTTACATTCCCACCAGCAAGGCATGAGAGTTCCAGTTTCTTCACATCTTTGCAACACATTATTTTCCCATTTTTTGTTGTTATTTTTTGTTCTTTATTATAGCCATCCTAGTGGGTGTGAAGTACTTTCTAGGCTTTTAATTTTTAAAAAAATCCAAACTCTTATTTTTAAAATCTTCATCAGTATCTTGCACGTTTTCTATGAGCATTTCTGCTCTGTATTGAATGCCAATTACAGAGAATCCACATGGGCACACCCGTAAAAGCATGTCATGGCCCCTGAGTCTCACAAGAGGAGTGGAGTGGGCAGCGGAGCTGGCTTCCCTGCTCTCCCAGCAAATTTGCACCTGCTACTCCATCCTTTAAATACAGTGCGTGTTATCACTGTCACCTTCCTCATTCTTTGCCCCAAGCTTTAGTCCCTCGTGGGTCCCAATCTGCTTCACCTAGGTTCCTGGGGGCCCTACAAACCCAGGTCCAATTGAGGTGCTATTTACTACCTTTCAACATCGTTTCCTCACGTTGGCATCATCAGGGCAGTGTGATGCCAGGAGGAGGAGCCTGGATCCCCTACCGTATCCATTCACTGCACACACACAAACTTTCCCACCAAGGAGTTCCCTAAGTGCTAATTAAACAAAGGGTGTTTTAATTGATTCATATTATAGACCATTCCTGGGAGAGTTTTACATGGTGTTTAAGAGCATTACAGCAATACACAGTGATATTTGGGGAAGCTGATTGAGGTTTTGGGTGGACTTGGAATGCATTATAATTTTCCCTATTTAAAATAGTGGAATACAAGCGACTGCTCTCTGAAATTCACTAGCCAGCGTGTTTCCATGAACAGATTAGAGTCAAATAATGAGGGGTGGTTGCATGTATGAATATGTGCACATGCATATGTAAATGTGAATATGCACATATGCATATATGAATGAGAGAAAGGGGAGGAGCAGCGCATGGAAAATCTGTGAAACTGAGCCTTAGTCTTAGTCCGTCTGGCAGAGACCCTAGGGTACCTTGACGTATTTCATTGACTCCCTCCATCCTCCACTCATTAAATCCAAGACATACTTTTCCTTCATAGAAAAACTGAGCAGGCTTTGCAGAGAGCAAGAGAAATGAGGAGAAATGTTGAATGACTGCGTGAGTCATTGGACGGATGGGTAGATGAATGGGGAGGAGATTCATGGGGCCACCGTCTCTGCTTGCAGCCAGAATAAAAATCACAAGCACAGAAATGCAGGGGAAGGTGCTGAGCTTGTGGAAGAATCTCTGTGCTCAGCTTCAGTGACACCACGTGGGATCAAGACAGGCCTGGAGGGTGTGGTGGCTTCACTTTGTATTGGTTTCCCTCCCTTCAAGCCTCTGTTCACGCAGCTGACATTGGAGACAGTTTTAAAAATCTCCCGTTGCAAAGACCAATGAGATAATACCCTGGGGGGACCACGTTTTACTTGGAAAATCATTATAAACCACGTCGTTTTGGACTTGCTGTTAAGAGTGGCCTGATGAGAGGGATGTAAGTTACTGAGGCAGGAGAGTGAAGACTTTGCTTTTCAAACAGAATTAAGAATGATGTTTTGGTGAGTTCCCTGGTGGTCTAGTGGTCAGGATTCAGCAATTTCACCACCATGCGCGGGTTCAATCCCTGGTCGGGGAACTGAGATCCCATGCAGTGCGGCCAAAAAGAGAAAAAAGAATGATGTTTTGGAGAGGAATGCATTTGAAGATGAAGAGAAGGTTGGGGAAGAGCAGTTTGGTTGGGCAACTAGAAGACTTGCTGGAAACAGCTGCAGAATGAAGCTTAGAATAACTTCAGAGAGCTCTAAGCTCATTCCGTGTTTCAGATCCCGCCTCCCCTCCACCCTTTCTCACAGTGCACTCCCCAAGCATCTTAGAGTGTGTTTTTATTTCCAGCACCGTCTGTTCACAAAGAAAGGGCAAGGATACCAGAGAGACGTACATACAGTCAAGGCAGTGATGGTACGTCAAGAGACGAAACTCCATAGGAAAATGTCAACGTGGTCTCAGGGCATTTTGGCACATTCCCTGCAAATGCATCATCTAATAAGCCCGTCTCTTACCTTGCAAGTGGGACGGATCCTTTAAGTAGCAACAGGACTGTCGCCCTTTGTGTGACAGCCTCATTACAGCCCTTTGTGTGACAGCCTCATTACAAAACTTGCAGAGAAAAAGGACCAAAGGACGGAAAGGAATGAATAGGAGCATAAGTATCCCGTTGGTAACCACTACATGGTAGACTTGTGTTTGTTTTTGGATACCCACCAGTATTAGTTTTAGGTAAGAACAATCTAGCTTTTTGAGATGACTCAAAAGAGGAAATTACCTCTTAGGACGAAAATGTTCATTTCAGGATCAAGCCACTGAGATATAACAGGAAGCAAATTAGACTTAGACCCCAAACCTGAATTTGAATTCTACCTCCAGCATTCTCCAGCTAAATGACCTTGACCATTCCAAATCCCACTTTCCTCATCGACAAAACAGAGGTGATAACAATAAGGTTCTCTACGGTAATATTAAAGACCAATTGAGATAACGCTTTTGAAAGCACCCAATACTGTCAGCACCAGTCACTACTCAGAGTATATTTTAGGTATCTCTGAATCCTTTTCTTATTTATCCTTTACCAAAACAATGACTTGTCTGTATGTTCATTACATAGGAAAGAGAGAGTTCATAAAAAGTATTCCAGGGGGCTTCCCTGGTGGTGTAGTGGTTGAGAATCTGCCTGCCAATGCAGGGGACACGGGTTCGAGCCCTGGTCTGGGAGGATCCCACATGCCGCAGAGGAGCTAGGCCCGTGAGCCACAACTACTGAGCCTGCGCGTCTGGAGCCTGTGCTCTGCAACAAGAGAGGCCGCGATAGTGAGAGGCCCGCGCACTGCGATGAAGAGTGGCCCCCACTTGCCACAACTAGAGAAAGCCCTCGCACAGAAACAAAGACCCAACACAGCCAAAAATAAATTAATTAATTAATTAAAAAAAAAAAAAGTATTCCAGATGTGAAAAATGAAAGCCCTCTGTTAGGATGGGAAGGGTGGGCATGAACATTACACTTCTAGGATATTCATTCATTCAAAAAATATTTCTTGATGACCTATCATGTGCAAGACACTGAGTTAGCAGTAGGGACACCGCAGTGACTGGGCAGACAACATCCCTGACCTTCTGGAGCTCATGTTCTACAGGTAGAGATCTTCATTACACCGTCGTACAAATGAATATAAATCTAACTGTATTAGGTGTGGTAAGGGAAGCAAGAGTTCTCTCAAGAAGTGGTAACTCATTAGTGCTCCAATCTTAACATATTTGGAGACTCCCTTCAGTAAAAACATTTTGAGCTTGTACCCCTTATACATGTATATTTAATTCTTTGTGAAGCATATGTAGGCTTCATATTATGTATACATATTGCTCTACTAATATATTGTGTCCATAATAAAACATGCACAGACATGGACCTTTTAAAACAATAATGCAAAAATAAATTATAAAATGAGATTCTGTAATTTTCTTCCATACACCAAATGGACTGTCTTGCACACCCCTGTAGCATACAGTTAGTGCCATTTACTAGGTAAAGGTATTGGGGGTGAGTGTTTGAAGTCTTCTAGGCATAGGGCATGTACAAAGGCCCTGTGGAAAGAAGAAATATCACTTAGGAGGGACTGAAAGAAGGTCAAAGTGGGTAGAGCACAGAGGGCACAGGAGGCAGTGACTGCAAGCAAGCGAGGTGGGTGAGGCCAGATAGCACCACACAGGGCCTTCTGGGCCACCATTAGTATTTGGATATTTATCCCAAGAGCAATGGAAGCTACTGAAAGGTCTTAAGTGAGATGTGACATGGTCAGATTTAGGCCATGAAAACATCCTTTTGGGTGGGGAAAGAGTAGAAATGGGGATACCAGGGAAACCCTGGAAAGAGACCTTGATGGCTTGAGCCACTGTGATGGCAGCAGTAGTTTGGAGAGATGTTTAGAAAATAAATTGACTGGCTTTGCCTGTGGGTTGGGTGTGGGCTTCAGGAAGAGAGAGGAGTTAGGGACGACACTAAGTGTTTCACTTAGGATGGTGGTTGCAGTTAATGAAACAAGGAAGAGGCCATGGATTTTAAGTCATGAGTTCACCTTTGTGCAGGGCAAGTGCGAGGAGCCTTTGAGCTATCTCCATGAAGATGTCAATTGTGCTGGTGGTTCCACAGGTTTGGAACTCACAGTCTGGCTGTGATATATATTGGGGAATAGCAACCACAGCCATGAGCATGGCTGAGACCGCCTGGGAAGAGTGCAGAATGAGAGGGAAGAGGGCCTAAGAACAAGTACCAAGGACACCAACATTTCATGAGACAAGGAGGGGTGGCCAGAGAGGAAGGAGAAAAACCTGGAGAATGTGATATCAAAATAATAACAATAACAAGAGAAAAACTTTTGAAGAAGAAGGGAATCATTGAGAAGTCAAGTAAGGTAAGACTGAAAAAACCCATAGGAATGAGACAGTGAAGGTTACCAGTGACCTTGGAGACCAACAGTGACCTCCAGTGGGCTGATGGGGCCTCTGGGAAAGTGTTGTAGAGTGGCTGGAAAATGAGGAATGAGAACAGCATTGAGTATAGGCAGTTCTTTTGAGATGCATGACTGCAAAGGGGTGGAGAGGGCTAGGGCTGGGGCTGAGCAGGGGAAAAGAGGTCAAAGGAATATTGAGCACAGTTGAAAGCTGTTGGGAAGGAGCCAGTTGAAAGAGAAGGATGAACGTTCAAGAGAGAGGGAGAAAGAGATTAAAAAAAAAACAGCTAGTGTAAGGCTCCCACATGGGTGGATGGGGCGCAAGACTCGGATGGAAGGACTGGTCCTGGAGGGAGGGAGAGTGGGAGACACCTCCTGCAGTGTCACAGGACAGGGACGGGCACAGCATCTGTCTGGAGAAGAAGGGCAGGTCGCTGTGTCTGTTAAACAGGACGCTAAGGGGCTTCCGTTCTCTTGGTTTCCTTTTTCTCTATGAAGGAAGTCAGAGGAGAGAGAGAAATTCCAAAATGTGGGCTTGAGGGAGGAGTTAGGGAAACAGTAGGATTTCTGGGGAGGACTGAGTTTAAGGTTGGAGATCATGAATTTATCATGGAACCATCCACCCTGTCTAGGTGACTCTCTTGCGGCACACGGCTATTTGATGCAGCATCATGGTTTAGCGGGGCTCATCCACCACTGGAGTTTCACCACGTGGCATCAGGGAAAGGATGGGAAGGCAAGGGAGGGTATTGTTGACATCATGGCCCATTTTCTCATTTGATCCAGCATCTAGTATGGTGCTTTGCACCTCTCGAAGTTTTTAATACGTGCTTGCCAAACAGACACACCTGTGGGTTGGAAGCTTCAGGGCTTGAAGCTTGAAATGAGCTGAGGAAAAATATTTGACCTTTATAGTAAATTGGAGCCAAATATTCTGATATTATTGACCTTCCATGATCTAATCGTATTTCGTGACAACATTGTGTAGACTGCTCGAATATTGGCCCTTGTCAGGCAGAAGGGAAATCCAATAGATTTGGATCCCATTTAAGAGAAGGAACAGCTACATCTAGGGATGATACTCACTAGCTTTGAGTCAGCCAAAGTGGCAGCTGGGAAGAGAATATTAGAAGAAACCCCCTAGTGGCTGTCCCTTCCTTGAAATCTCCTTGCTGCTGTCCCTTGAAATCTCCATGAAAGTCCCATGGTAAAGAATTAAAAAAAAAAAAAAAAGTATATATATATAACTGAATCATGTGGCTTTACAGCAGAATTTAACACAACATTGTAAATCAACTCTATTTCAATAAAAAAAAAAAAAAATCACATGGAAGAACCAATCTGTTGCCCAAATATTGCTGTGACTGTAGACATCCAATGACACTCAGGGATTGTTTTCTTGGAAAAAGAAAGAGACCTGAGAGGTAATAATGGAGGTACTTTTCCTTGATGCAGCTCTCTTGGATTCTTCCTTCTCCCTACACATCGCTCCACCCCTAAGCATTGTCAACTCTACTACCTGGGAGAAGTCTTCAGCATTGGAGGCCCTTCACAGCCTGGTCTCACCATTCCTTTGCAAATCCATCCCTCAGCCCCAGCCTTTCTCTTCAGCTGGTTTGCCAGACTCACCACACCCTGAGCATGCTCCCCTCTGTACCCAGGCTGCTGCCTTTCTCTCCATTTGAGATACCTCTGCCTCTCCTCTCCACAGTTATCCTTGAATGTTGGGCTGAAGCTGCTTCTCCAGGAAGCCTTCTCTGATCTCACTGACTTTGAGGAACTCCTCTTTAGGTCTTCTGTAGCACAGAGTCCAGACCTTTGGCCTTTTAATTCTACCTTCTTTACTTATTTCCCTTTTGTAAAGTATGCATCAGGAGGAGCAAGTAGCTTTCATCTTGCATATCAATTCTTATTAATTGGTAGTGGCTTCCTGGATCCCTGAGCTGAACAGGCTGTGTCTGATCACAGCAGGAAAGAACACTTTGATCGATTAGTCATGTCTGCCACGGGCAGAGGGTAGAAGAGTTGTAGCATCAGAGCCTCGTATTTCCATTTATGGAATATCTCACCTCCACCATTGGATGGTAAACTTCCCAAGGGCAGAGAATTATTCCGTGGTACGTAGGATGGTTGACTACATAGTTAGCAGGCAACAAGTGTGTGCTGATTTCTGTTTGGGCAGAAATCTGAAGGTTGATTAATTGGAGGGTTTTGGCTTAAAACCAAAATATAAGGAGAATCTAGTTAAACAATCACTGTCCTGTTTTGAAGCCTTGTTTTACAACTTGGCAGTTTTTTATGCCACTGGGTTAGAAATTGATGTGCTTTCCAAATGTCTACACATGAGTGGAAGGAAGTTTTCAATTAGTGGTTTTCTGCACATTTTTTCTGAGCTGCATCACCTTTGATGGGTGCTATTCACATACTTGATGGGTTCTGCAGAATTCATCTCCTTTCTCTCCCACTCAGAAAAGTGTATTAGAACACAAATGTGTGAAAGAGGTATTGTTATAATAAAAACCCTGAATGTGCTCTAATCAATTTTTTAAATGAGTCAAAAACTATCAAATTTCAGTACTTCAGTCATCATATGTAGTATACTGGCATAATAACAAGGTTGGAAATTGTTGCTTTTGTCAATGGTTTCATCAATTATCCAAGCATCATAGAATCAAGAAATCCTGTAACTATTCTGGAACAAGATCCTGAATTCAATGTCAAGAGGGTATATAACCACATTTTCCAACCTTTAATACCAAACTGCCTGTCTTACATTAGAAACATGGCTCACATAAATCAGAAACTGAGAAAAAAAATCTAAAGTATCCAAATGGACACTGTTGCTTAAGACCACCGAGACCAATACCAAGTAAGCATGTGTGTTCCCATCTTATCCAAATTGATGATGAAACAGGGCTGAGATTCCCCTCCTACACATGGACTCAGTTTAAAGAAAGACTTTTTAAACGTCTCTAGTGAACCAATACAGTGGAGGGGACAGTGGAATTTTAAAAGTTAAAGGCTGGTTGAGGGACTTGGCTCAGAGATGAAACCCATTGTCAACTATGATAACCCATAGCCGTGCTATGATAGCTGGAGATGGGAGGATAAGGATGGATAGATGGGGAGGGAAGGCTGGGTTTGAGCCCCAGTTTACTGACCAGGAGAGTTTTCTGTGCCCTTTTAAAATAACCTAGCTTTGAAACAACGTTTCTGACGAGTGTTGATGAGGTTATAACATAGTCTTGACCTTGTCGTGGCTCAGGTCACAAGTGAAACATATTTTCTGCAAAAGGAATGTCAAACCCAGATTCAGAACTGAGAGCAGGAACAAGGCTGATGCCCAAACACCCAGGCGGGTCATTACAACAGCAACCAGGTGGGGAGGGGCATGGGGTCATCAATCTAATGATGTGAGATGTGACAGCACATCAAATGCAATGATCTGGACGTTTCCATTTTTACCAGTTTATGGTTGGTATCCAGAGACATAGTCCACAGGGAACCATGTTGCGAAATGTCATTTAGCAGCACTGGTTTCGTGGTGGACTCGTGGTCCAAGCCTAGAGCTGTCATACATTAGCTGTGGGATCCTGGACAAGTTTCAATGTCTCTGAGTCTCAACTTCCTCCTCTGTAGAGAAAGGAATTAAGTTATTTTTATTTATTAACACTAGGGTATAGAAAAGAGAAAACAGTAGGCACTTATCTCTAGGGTTGTGTGAGGGTCAAATGCAGTAAAGGCTGTTGCGCTTTGCAGAGCGTCTGGTGCAGAGGAAGTGGTACAGAGATGGTGGCCATATTGCCCTTTCAGGCTTTGTGATGTAACTGGTGGAGTCAATGCAGCACCACTTATAAGATTCTCTGGGTGGAATCTTGCCATTGTGTGGTTTCCAGCCCTGTGGAATTATTGTTTTTGAAATCTGCGTTTGAATTCTGTGTCCTGCAGGAGAATGGGGATAATGGCAACACTCATTGCCCCTCCTTTTCTCGTAGGGCTTTAAGCTTTGTTGGTACCCGCTGTTCTCTGAACACACTGCAGACTCTCATGCTGCTGCCTTGACCCAGAAAGCCCTTCCCCCACTTCTGCACTTGTCAAACTGCTGCCCGGGCTTCGGGGCGGGGCTGGGGGGGCAGCAACCAAAAGTCAGAGTCTCTGAATCGTTATGAAATTCTCCTCCCATTATACACCCCACCCCATCCTGTCCCTTCCCCGGGCAAAGTTTGATGTGCTTCTACGCACTCTGTCTCGTGTTTCGCTGGTCTCCATCATAGTGATTATTATTATACTAATCCCCCCACCACCCACCCTCCTTCACCAGCCATCCAAGCATTGATTCCATCAATCATCACTGAACTGTTTGTGGGGAGCCGAGAGGACGTGACAGAGGGAGGTCGTGCCTGTGAGCAGCTCACCACACAAGAGGACGTTTCTCCATCTACCCTGCCTGGCGTTCTAGGACCTCCCCCAAACCAGGGCGTTCCCACGTGAGCCTCAGGGACCACCTGTGTCACAGTCACCCTAGGGAGCTTCTTAGACACACAGATTCTTTAGGATCCACCTAAGACCTCTGAGTCAAGGCAAGGGAGGCACTTGGGAATCTGATTTTTACATTCTCCCAGATGAAATTTCTACACATCAAAGTGTGGAACCAGCGCTTCAACTCTGTTCCTCTGACTAAAGGGCATGCAGGGGCAGAGTAAGGGGTGGCCCAAGCAACAGTCTAAGGGGCACAAAGCATGGGTGAACAGTAAAGGATGACTACAAATATGAGGAGGTGGGAAAGGGCTGGAAGCAAGACAGAGCGTGTAAACAGAGGACTCTGGAGAGAGCCAGCCTGGGTTTGAAGCTTTCCTCTACTACTCACTAGCTGGCTGTGCATCCTGACCTGTAAAATGGGATTGATCATAGCAGCACTTCTTGATAGGGTTATTATGAGGATTCAGTGAGCTCATATTGGAACAGTACAGGGCACAGGTGGGCAGAACCACAAGATGGAAGAGGCTGGGAGGACTCTGAGTTTGGAGAACAGCCAGCAGACCCTTTAAGACTGAGAGAAATCAGCTTTTATTGTGTTCAGCCACTGAGGTTGGGGGTTGTTTGTTACATAGCAGGTGGTCTTCCCTGACTAATACAAGGTCATGAACAAGCGTCCTGCTAGCCAAGAAGGTTCAATCAGTTGTAGGTGCGTGCATGGATGCTCCACAGAGGGAATGGGCAGAGAGGATCAAGGCTTTGGGTTGTTAAGAGCTTCTATAGCTGCACCTCAAATTCTCTTTAGAGGAGTTATCTATACAGTTGGAATGAAAATTTGGACAGATGGTTGTTCACACAGACTCTAGGAGTTGGTCCTTCCCTGGAAGCAAAATGACTCTTTCTCTCAGTTAACTTCTAGCTTGATTTATTTTATGTTGTCCAACATAGGAAGAAAGAGTCCTGCTTCTCCACTAGAGCACGCATGTGTGTGTGTGTGTGTGTGTGTGTGTGTGTGTGTATGTATGTGTGTGTGTGTGTGTGTGTGTGTGTGTGTGTGTGTTGGGGAGCAGAGGGAATGTGGTACTAGCCAGTGTCCTGCAAAATATCCCAAGTCACAAAATAAATAAGCGAAACTTTTCTGTACTGATGGTAATTTAAAACACTTTAATACTAAAACCATCATATGGAGTCAAATACAAAAAGTCACATGAACTTTAAGATAGAACTGGAGATTTCAAGAAAGAATCCCAATTACTCCAGAAGACTTCCCATTCTCTGGAGTACGTGTTAACACTGACCCAGAGACCAGTGGATCCTAACTGCAGGTCCACAGGCAGGTTCTGGGCTGGCCATGTGTAGGAATCATTTGGGACACTCACTCAACATACAGATTATTATGCTCACCCCAGAAAGCCTAATTCAGCAGGTGGGCAAGAGGCGTGTGTTTGTGTGTGTGTGTGTGTGTGTGTGTATCTCTATCTAAATTTTATTGAGGTACTGTTGTCATATAGTGAAATGCACACATCCCAAGTCACTAGTTTGATCAATTTTGACAAATAGCTATCCTCTAGGCTGTAACCCACACTTCTACCATGCCTCTTACCACTCAGTTCTCCCCAGTAGCAATCAGAACCACTGTTCTGATTTCGATCACCATTCATTAGTTTCACCTGTCCTAGAACTTCATCTACATCAGTGTTTCTCAGTCATGGAGCTATTTACATTGGGGTGAGATAATGCTTTGCTGTGGGGAGCTGTCCTGTGCATTGTAGGATGCTGGCTAATAGCATCTGGCCTCTACCTGATAGCGGCCTCCACCCCCAGCTGTGACAACCAAGAATGTCTCCAGACATTGCAAGTGTCCCCTGAGTTGAGAACCACTGATATAAATGGAATCACACAGTATAGATGCTTATGTACTATGCCTTCTTTTGTTTACCATGTTTTTGCAATTTTTCCCTGTTGTTGAGTATATTCACAATTCCTTTCTTTACTGTTAAGGAGTATACCATTGTAAGAATATGCCACAATGTACCTACCCATACTCCTGTTGATGGACACTTGGGCTGCTCTCTGTTTTTGGCTAGTATGACTAAAGTTACTATCAGTATTCGTGTATTAGTCTTTTTGTCAACATATATTTTCATCTTCTTTAGAAAAATGCCTAGGAGTGGAATTGTTGGGTCATAGGGTAGATATATGTTTAACTTTTAAGAAACTACCAGTTGTTATTTACAATGGCTAAGACATGGAAGCAACCTAAATGTCCATCAACAGATGAATGGATAAAGAAGATGTGGTGCATATATACAATGGAATACTACTCAGCCATAAAAAAGAATGAAATCATGCCATTTGCAGCAACATGGATGGACCTAGAGATTATCATACTAAGTGAAGTTAAGTCAGAAAGAGAAAGACAAATACCATATGATATCCCTTATATGTGGAATCTAAAATAGGATACAAATGAACTTTTTTACAAAACAGAAACAGACTCACAGACATAGAAAACAAATTTATGGTTACCAAAGGGGAAAGGGGGTTGGGGGAGAGATAAATTGGGAGTTGGGAATTAGCAGATACAAACTACTATATATAAAATAGATAAACAACACGGTTCTACTGTATAGCACAGGGAACTATATTCAATATCTTATAATAAACCATAATGGGAAAACTATGAAAAAGAATATATATATTCTTTTGTGCTAAAAAATATGAAAAAGAATATAGATACTGGTCCCAATGCATAAATCAAAAACTTTACATAGACTCCAGGGTCAAATAAGTATTTCCAACATTCACCAAGGGCTTGCCATGCCAGCCTCTGTGCTAAGAGCTTACACCCGGTTGTCTTTTCTAATCCTCAATCCAACCTCAGGAGATAGGCACTATTATTAACACCCTCTTTTATAGATGAAGACACCAGGGGCACAGAGAGGTTAATTAATCAGACCCAAGATCACACAGCGAGTAGCTGGTGGAGTCTGGACTCCACCCAAGCTGTCTTGTTTTAGAGCATGAAGTCTGACCACAAGGCTGTATTTCAAACTCTTGTACGCATGTTAGTGTGCATAATTACCAGTGTCAGAGGCCAGAGTGACAGAGGCTGGCAGGTCCCTGTCCTCTGACCCAGCTCCCCTCTGAGGGGGACTTTGCTGTGCTGAGCTTCAGACCCTGGCCACAATGGCCCGTGTTTGGCCTCATCTGAAAACTCTATGTTCAACTCTCTCTTACTCTGCCATCTCTTTTTTTAAAGTTCAAGTAAAAAGGGCAAAGCCATCCGTTTCCATTTCCAGTTGGGACTGTTTCCCCCACCCGTAACTTCCTGGACGCTGTGATGCTTTAAGATAGATGCCCCAGAGTGAAAACCTGAATTAATAAACAGTCTTTAGGTGAAAAAAAATTAATCATGTCACAAAAAGGGTCACCTGACATCTTTAGTAAGGTTAAACGTTTGTTTACAGATCATTAACTACATAATTAAATTCCTTTTTATCAACATAAGTCCCATAAAAAAGAACAGCATCTGTCTTGTTCACTTCGATGTTCCTAACACTTAGCGTAGGACCTGGCCTGTCGTAGGGCATCAATAAATACCTGTTCATTAAATGAAGGTGTGTCCCGCCCCACCCATACCATCTGTCTTAGCCTGGACGACAGGAAAGCTGAGCCTGCCGGAGGCCTCCGGGCTTTTCTTCATCAGCAAGTGCCATCCAGGGATGCAGGAGGGAGGAGAGGAGGGGGGGCACGCACAGGGAGCGCTACTGAGCCGGCCACCAGCTGGTGTCAAGGGCGACTGCTGGATCTCGAGGTGTCATCTTCTGAAATGTCACTGAACTGTTTGGGAGGAGTAGCGAGGAAGAAGGGAGGAGCCCACAGTGGTCGAACTCCCCCCACGGAGTTTTAACCCTTGACACATCCGGGTTGCCCTTGGGTGGACCCAGAGTGTCCTTGGGTGTCTCACACCTCAGCAGCCACAGAGAAGCCCAGGGCAGGTGCAAGAGGAGTGTGGCACGGGCGAGACATAAGACACTTCGGGGCTGTGCCTATGTGAAGCCGGTCGGTGTCCGCGCAGAGCTGGCCACGTGGGGAGGAGCAAGTGGCTCATGGCCCCGGAGACAGGTGAGGAGGGAGAAGCCAAGGATACAAATCAGAAGGGGCTGATGCTCCAATGAGGGTGTCCCTCCCATCTCTGTACCTGCAGTGCCGAGCACAGCTGGGCATTCCCTAATCGTTGAACACTTGCCTCCCCTGGAAATCTTCCCTGATTCATCCTGCATCTCTATTTCCAGACCTTCTTTTCTGGGTTCAAGGGGCATTTAGAAAGAGAATCCCACTTTGAAATCTTGCCCCTCCTACATCGGCGGTGTAAGGCTTGAACTCAGGTCCTCCCATGGGGTTTGCCCTGCTGGGTACCTCCTTCCTCCCAGGCATTCATCCGCTCCACCTGTAATCCCTTCCCAGGCTCCCTCCCTCAAGCCCCAAACCTCTTTTCTGCTTCTTGGGCATTGAAGTTTAAGCTATTTAAGTGGAAACATAGATGCACTTGAAAGATGTGGTGGAACCAGGGTTTTGAAACGCAACAAATAAGATTGTACAAGGGAACGAGATAGGTAATCAGCTGCTGCTTTCACTACTTGGAGAGGCTCATGTAGTGGTCAGCAGACTCTGCTTCTCGCCTGGTCAAGGGCTATAAATCATTCTCCACTAAAGACAGCCATTGCTGTACAGGATCTTACCAAGGCAGGACAAGGATAAACAGTAAAAGAGGATGCCTTTGGCTGGATGCAGAGGGGCTCAGGGAGATGTTTGAGCCTTACGGTAGAGCTTCTCTACACCAAGGTCATGATCTCCTGTGATGCTCGATAAAATATGCATTGCATCAGTTCAGGATGCTTCTGGCTGCAATTCACAAAGACCCCAATCCAAACGGGCTTCAACAATAAGAACAACATTATTCATGTAACCAGAAGTACAAAGGTAGGACAGCTTTCAGGCTCAGTTGAGCTTAATGACACTGTCATCAAAGACATAGCTTCCTTCTGTCTCTCTACTCTGTGGTCCACCTTGTCGGCTCTGTTCTAAGACTGGCTCACCTTGGTGTCGCGAGGCCGGGCCACACACCTCCTATTCAGCAGGGGAGAAAATCTCTTCTAGTGCCGTGGAAAGCAAGTCCTTTCATTCTGTCTGGGGTGGCTTCCCCAGGGCAGAAACAGTTCCCAAGATGATGCCAAGAACGAATAGAATCAGACCAAAGAGAACCCCCCTCCCCACCCTTGCCCCGGAGCTGGGGTGGGACCCAGAAAGCCTGGTGACCTGGAGGGAAGGTAGAGGGAGAAGGGAATGGATATTGACGGACACCCAAGAAAAGCCTAGCCCGTTGCAGGCTCCTGAGGTTCTCAGGG
Organism: Balaenoptera borealis; assembly: GCF_965194805.1. Taxonomy (NCBI): domain Eukaryota; kingdom Metazoa; phylum Chordata; class Mammalia; order Artiodactyla; family Balaenopteridae; genus Balaenoptera; species Balaenoptera borealis. The sequence goes on from NC_138868.1 coordinate 15,709,471, forward strand.
GCACACAAAGTGAGACCCACTGTGTAGGGAGGAATTCGAACTCAGGCTCTGCAGAGACTTGAGGTGACACAGACTGGACCTCACTCAAAATGAGCCCAGTGATTATTTCCCTATTAAAAATGCAAAGTCAGTCAAATTTGATCAAACTGGGAATTAATCAACATAGCCCTTTTCTAAAATGATTGAACTGAGATGAAACCAAGTGTAAATGTAAAAGTGTTCCCTAGATCAGCCCAAGAGCCTCAGTTCTGGCCGCAACAAATGACAGAACAGGGTGACTCTGAGAAGAGGATGTGGTCCAGTGGCCTGTGGGAAGCTGCCGCAAAGGAGGGAGTCTTAGCAACCCGAACCCCGCGATGCTGCAGTTGCCACTTAGAATCCAGCATCCAAAACAAACAAGGACTTATTTTTTTGAAAAATCAGCTGCAAGGCAGTGGAAATGACACAATTTGGAAGTGAAAAATATCTGGAGGCTTGATTATATACTGCTCGTCAGTTGTATGACCTTGAACTTCCTCCATTCTCCGCTTCTTTATTGTGAAATAGAATAATTAGCATAACTCAGATGAAATATTAGAGGCAAGCACCACTTTGTGGAGGACAAGAAGACATGGGGACATCGGTCATTGCTCTGTATGTCTCCTCCCGGGGCCCAGCCTTCCTCCCCAGCCCTCCCTCTGCCTTCCAGACCCCCTCTCCTTCAAGGTCTATCTCACGCCCTGGCTCTTCCTTGACCTCCAGGACTCCTCTGCCTGCCCCCTGCAGGTATCGTCTGCTCTCTCCCACCTGTTATTTTTTTGTTTTGTTTAAACCCTAAATCACAAAACAATTTATTAGTTTTCCTTTCCTGGGAGCATTAAATACATTTGAATTCAAATGTTAAATTATTTTAATTTGATTTATAAAGTAATTTTAGAACATTTTAATTTTTGGTCAAAAGTCCTTAGATTTTTTTTTTTTAACATCTTTATTGAAGTATAATTGCTTTACAATGGTGTGTTAGTTTCTGCTTTATAACAAAGTGAATCAGTTATACATATACATATGTTCCCATATCTCTTCCCTCTTGCGTCTCCCTCCCTCCCACCCTCCCTATCCCACCCCTCTAGGTGGTCACAAAGCACCCAGCTGATCTCCCTGTGCTATGCGGCTGCTTCCCACTAGCTATCTGTTTTACATTTGGTAGTGTATATATGTCCATGCCACTCTCTCACCCTGTCACATCTCACCTCTCCCCTTCCCCATATCCTCAAGTGCATTCTCTAGTAGGTCTGTGTCTTTATTCCCGTCTTGCCACTAGGTTCTTCATGACCTTTTATTTACACAGGCTGTCTGCTGCCTGCTTCTGTACTGCAGTCCCAAACTGTCAAATATACTCTTATTTACTCTCCTGTTTGTGATTGTCTCCCCAACTCACCTGTACCGGCAAATAAAGAACAGCGTCTCCCACCTCTGTAGCTCGGCTTGTGGGAGTGAAACAAGCCTTGAAATCACCTGTCTCTTGAGTGATAACTCAGAGGTCAAATGACCTGCCAAAAGTCACTCAAGCTCAGACGGTTGGGTCAGTACCAGAAGCCAGGCCCCTGGATGCCCAGTGACACTCTCAATGTGGTGGAGGTGCAAAGGGGACCTGACTTTGCAAATCATACAGCTCCTCCCAGGGTGCCTAGTCGAAATGTGTAATAATGACAAGCGTCTCTGAAGGGTGGGTGCTGCCTGGCAAAGGCTTGAAGGCAGAAGAAAGGTTGGGAGCCACTGGGGCAGTGGGCTTTGGGGCCAGGCTGGTCTAGGCTTGATCTTGTCACTGCCCACACTGACTGGTCCAGGGCAACCTTGGTCCATTGAAGTCAGAAGTGCTTTTCGAGCTCATGCGTGCCAGATGCACTCAGCAGAGATCAGGATAGAGGTGTCCTAGCTTGGGCTGCATTATAGCCTAGTGGGCAGTGTTTCCAAGCGAGGAATGAAGTGTTTTATCCTCTCTAAGCCCCTTAGGGAGTTCTGAAGGATACGTGAGGCAATGCAGGGACTGTAGCCCTCAGGGTACCCGCAGGAAGCGGGTGTTCAGAAGAGGCTGGCTCTTGCTTCTCACCCCTTTCGCACCTTCTCATGGACTCTCCATCCATTGTCCAGTCAATGAGGATAGTTAGGAACGCTCCCATCATCAAGTTCCAGCGTCCTTCAGGAACGGTTGGGGACAGAGTCTCAACCAGGGCAGAATGTCCAGGAGTTGTCCTGGGGTGGTGAAATGTACAGAGTGCAAACACACTAAACCTGAACTTTGAAACAATGTAACCACCGCCCCCCTCCAGGACTGCACACACTTCCCAGCCTCTCAGTCACTCCCGCCACTGGGTAGAGCAGCCTTCATGCCTGGCCAGTCCCTCCAACAGCCGCAGAGCGGGGAGGGGCAGGAGGACAGCGTGGAGGGCAGGCAGCTCCTTGGGGGCTCTGCTGTGGGTTGTTACCTGCCTCAAACTGAGGGCCGTTTTGTGGGCTGCCCACCCAGTGTGCCAGCGTCTCAAGCTCTAGATCTGGTCGTCCACCCCCAATTTCCTGGGGACTGGGCAGGTCCCCAGTATTGCTGCCTGTTAAATAACTTTGAATCCCTCAAGTAGGAGAAATCTCAGTCCCCAGTGGAGACAAAGATAGAAGATTCCACTCCTGTACGAGGCAGCCTTGCTGACTTAAGACTTGACAAGCAGGTGGGTCTTTGTGTAAAGAAAAGACGCGCTTTCCTCCAGGTGGACCTAGCCCTACCCCAGGGCACATAGCTGGGCAACGGGTGCACAAATTGCATTTCAGCCCCCACTTGCTCCTCCTCCAGACATCTTTGTGCAGTGCACAAAACACACAACTGAACATGGCAGCCCTAGCCACAAGTATGTATTGTGTGCTCCTCGTGAGCAGACACTGCAGGAGCAAGACAAGACATAATCCCTGTGCTTATGGAGCTCGCATGCTAGTGGGAGAGACTGACCACAAACAGGCCAGGCTATGGTGAAAAGAGTCCAGGGTGAGAGAGACGCTGTAAAGCAAAGCGCTGGATGTGGTGATAAGGAGGGACAGGCTTGGAGGAGGGACTTAATTTAGAGCTGGTGGAGGTGGGGGTGAGTGGTTTGCAGGGAGGAGTTGGGGGCCAGAAGCCAGACCCAGAAAGAGTTCAGCCTGCTTGAGAAGCAGGTCGCTCAGTGGCTGGAAAGGGGTTTGGGGGCAGTGCCAGAAAGATGAGCACGGCCAGGCTGGCCGAGCACTTACAGGTCACTGCAAGGAGTTTGGATGTCTTGCAAATGTCTGTGGGACCACAGACATTTCTGAGCCATTGGGTGGAGAAAGAGTGGGGGAAGAGGAATAAGAGAGAAAGACTAGGAGGAGAGAAAACAGAGAGGCAGGGAGCACAGATGAGAGCAGTGGAGGGAAGACCACCGTGATAGGCCTGGGGAACGCCTGCGGGCACAGCTGTAGGGTACACAGGGAATGGATGCACGCGGGATGGACGAACAGGGCTGACATCTCAGCGGGCCCTGGCGTGATTCATGATGTTGGGGATTCTGCTGCGCTTGGAGATGACATTTTGCATTCCCAAGTCATGGTCCTCAGAGCAGAAAGCAACCACAGCCTTCCCTCTGCCTCCCCTGAAAGCTCAGGTCATCTACTGTCATTTCTGTGGGTGGGAACAGGCAGGAGATCCTCTCGTGGACTAATCAGAGTGATTTGTGTGTGCAGTTCAACGTCAAAAAGTCCACAGAGCCCGTTCAGCCCCGGGCCCTCCTCAAGTTCCCAGACATCTACGGCCCCAGGCCGGCTGTGACGGCCCCCGAGGTCATCAACTACGCTGACTACACGCTGAGGACCACAGAGGAGCCCGCTGCACCTGCCAGCCCCCAGGTCCCGAATGACAGCCGCCTGAAGAGGCAGGTCACAGAAGAGCTGTTGGTCCTTCCTCAGAATGGTAGGGATCTCTACCCCCCACTCTTCCGTGGGCAGTACTGAGCGAGGGGTGAAAACATCTCTGTAGATGGTGGGCATGGCCAGCCCCAGTGTCCGTGGCATTGGACACTGGGCAAGCAGTGGGCACAGCACCTTGGAATGACAGCCCTTTAGCCCTTTATTCCCTGCATGTTCCCACATTGCGTCTCCCCAAGGCCTCCAACTTTCCACTGGGAAATGGAGAGTCCCTTTCAAGACGTGGGCACCACTATAGAGAGGGGCTAAAGAGCTGCGGTCAAACTACGGGCTTCAGAGTCATGGGTTTAATTTCTCCCCTTTTATATACCCATTGTGTGACCCTGGTCACGTTGCTAATCTTTTGGGGGCCTCAATTTCCTCGTATATAAAATGGGATCATACTATCACCTGCCCAGTAGGGTTGTTGTAAAGTGTAAACATAATAATGCATAGAAAGTGTTTAACTCAGAGCCTGGCCCAAGGATGTAATCAAAACATCATCATTATTATTGTCTCTATTCTCCTTCTCATCAGCATCAACATCAAGAATGTAACACCTTTCTGTGTATAGCGCTATGCTGGACACTGGGGCAGATATGGAAACAGAGACAGTGCCTAACCCAAGGGAGCATGCAGACTTTTATAAGGAGACAAAAAATCCAGCCAGGAGAATGGATTGTTGCATGGTTTGGGGTTTTGTTTTGTGTGGTTGGAGAGGGAGATGGTGGAAACAGAAGCAGTGTAACTGGCTCCTAAGGCATCTTCTGGCCTGGGTCCAGCACCACGCTGACCAGTGAACAGGTGTCCCCCCACCAACCCAGCCCAGAACCACGGTGATTCTGCTGGTGTTTCTTCAAGAACAAATACGGGTGGTGCCGGTGGCAGGAACGAATCCTGGTTGGCTTTTAGCCTCCAGGTTTGCCAGCTCACATTAAATTAAAATAAACCCATTGAGGCCTTGAGAGCTTAAGCTTGGAGGGTGGGGAACAATTTGCATGAGGACCCTTGGGAGTGGTAATCAGAATCAGAAGCAGAATCACAGGGGGGCTCCTCTTTCTTGGGAGCCCCAGATTTCTCAAGGCTGGGATGAAGCCATGCTTGGACACTCTCCACCAAGGACAGCAGCAGAGTACTTCAGAGTCTGAAACTTTGAAGAATTCAGAACACATCCATTTGTTTTCTCTTTCTGGTTCCTCATTCCTTTCCCCACCACAGAAGGTAACAACCACGTTCTGATTCCACCGAAATCTAAGAGCTGATTGGTTCAGCAAATACTGACCAGAGGCCAGGGTGTGCAGAGGGAGAGGACGCCAGATTAGACACTGTCCCCATGACGTGCGCAACTCAGTCTACTCCCACCATCAATGATCCGCATCAACCCCTTTTAGAGCTCAGGGTCCCGATTCTTTTTTTTTTTTTTAATTTTTATTGAAGTATAGTTGATTTACAATGTTGTGTTACTTCCTGCTGTACAGCACAGTGAATCAGTTATACATATACGGGGTCCTGATTTTTGAAGCTGAATCTGCTTCTGCATTTCCCAAGGGTGCTGGGTTGGGTTTGGTCTCGGTTTGGTTTTGATTCTGAAGGCTGAAGCAGTCTGAGACCCGAGAGCTCAGGGTGCCAGGCAAGCCCCCTCTGACACTGTCCATGTGCTGCCCTTGGAAGCCACCCGGGTCCTGGGTGGGTGTGTGTTTGGCTTCACACATTGCTGCTCACATCCTGGTCAACCCATTCCTTGCTTAGACGCACCAGGGAGATTCTTCACTACTTGCAGGAACCCAATAATGAACCGTTTTGGAAATTAAATACTCCTTTATATTTCTGCCCTTTAAATTAGTCCTGAAAATCAAAAAAAATGTTAAATTCCAATTTGCTACAAGTGGAGTCTCCTTAGCTGCTGGGTCCTTTCATTCTCATTAGCTGCTTGACCAATGAGAACCTTCCAGATGTTTGGCTCCTGTCCAAGTGAGGGGCAGAGTGAGCAATATTTGTAGTTTTCAGAACTTCTGAATTAAATTCATTCATTCAGCAAGTATTTACTGAACATGCTCTAAAGTCAAATCCACTATCTCCAACCTTGCCCTCCAGTGTCTACTCCTGCCTGACTAATTCTCTGACATTTATTTCCAGCCATGATGTCCCGGGGAGCAGGGATTGGAATCTGTGAGAGAGATGGAGCTGGAGATGGGCTAGGGAATGATTTGCTTGAAACAGGATGATCAGGACCACACAGTCTGTGACAGTTTCCCCTACTAAAAGCTCACCAGGGGCCAGGCCCTGGGCTAAGTACTTTCTCACTTTATTTCATTTAATGCTCACAGGAACTCCAGGAAGGAGGAACCGCTATCATGCCCATTGTAAAGATGAGGAAACTGAGGTTCAAAGAAGTCAAGTAACTTGTCCAGGGTCCCATAACTATTATGTAACAGCTCATGTCTGACGCCAAAGCCCATGTCTTGCCCACTGAGCTGTGATGGTCCCTTGAAAGGTAATGCCCGGGACCACAGGTGGTCCCCTGGTGCAGCCACCAAGGTTTTGCAACTAGTTAGGAAGCTTTGGGTTTGGATTTGTGGCAGAGATGGAAAAGGCATGATCCAGAAAACAGGACCCCAGCCTGGGTGGGAGTAATGACTTGACCTTCTTAACAGGTGTGGTGCAGGATGTCTGTGTCATGGAGACTTGGAACCCAGAGAAGGCTGCCAGGTGGAACCAAGCTCCCAAACTTCACTACCGTCTAGACTACGACAGGCAGAAGGCTGAACTATTTGTGACGCGCCTGGAAGGTATGTTCTTAGCTGACTTTCACAGCCTTCTGTGTGCTTGTCTCCCCAGAGCATCTGTGGCTGGAGGTAGCACTGGGTACTAGATTAGCACTCTGTAACAAACAAGACCCTGACGTATGTGATGCTCAGACACACAGGGGTTTTTCCTCTCTCTCATATACCGGTCCAAAGTGGAGATTCCTGGTTGGTGGACATCTTTCCTCCAAATAGTGATTCAGGGATCAGGCTCCTTCCACTGAGGCCTCCTTGTCATCTAGCAGGTGGAAGGATGGGGAGAACAGGGAGAGGGCACAACTGTTCCTTAAAAGCTGTATCCTACGTAAGGTATGCATCACGCCTGCTCACTTCCCATTGGCTGGAACTTGGTCACATGACCACTGACTGCAAAGGAGGCTGGGAAATGTGGCCTAGCAGGTGCCCAGTTAAAAGAAGGAATGGGTTTTGGTGAACAGCTAGTCATCTCTGCCATAGGTGCCTTTGACATTGGACAGGGCCTGTGCTAGACACAGAGGGTATTCTGAATGGTCAGCAAGGCTTTTGTAGTCCTTGAACCAATCAGTCTTTCCTACAGGGTCAGGATGTCCCTGGTCTCCCTACCCTGACAATTCACTTTACCATCAGCAAACAAAGCTAAGACTTTGCAAAGGAATCGGGGCTAAAAAATGCACTACTCTGTGGCTCCTGGAAGCTAGAAGCTGGGGACAGGATAAATTGGACTTTTGTACTTAATTTTATTTTTTTGAGGGAGTGTTTTTCGTTTTTACTTCTTTTAAGATTTTTTTTAGTGTTTCATATACTTTCTTACATTTGGGCTTCACAGTAGTCCCATTTTACAGTTTGGAAACTGAAGTCTAGCAACATCAGGTGACTTGTCTAAGATCACTCCAACGAACTGGTGCCAGAGCCAGAACTAAGCCCAGTTCCCTCGAAGCTCAGTGCAGGGCTCTTTCTATTAGGACACACGGCCTCAGTTCTTCATCTTCTCTGCCTGGGTAATGCCAGCTACCCCTTCTCAAATTATCATTGAGGAACCAGTCATAAAAGCTCCACAGGTGCAAATTTCCACACGGGGAAGCCTTAAAAACACCAAAGTTCAGAATGTAAAACAGCAGTCATGCGGTAGCGGCCAAGCGATTTATATCACAGGTCGTTGTGTGGTAAATATTTAATGTAGAGAGCAAACGAATTATGGAATCAGCAGCAAGACTGATGAAAATCATCAGCAGTTTGTGGGCCCTGGCGCCTTGGGGAAATCTCAGAGTCATGAGGAGGATCTCCGATTTCTAAATGTCTTACTGAAAGGCGATTGCACGAAGCCAGTGTCGTCAGCCCCGGCGGGGTCTTTCAGACACCCAAGGTCATGACAACTAAGCCGGATTCTGCAGCTCACAGCAGGGCCCTACTTCTCCCTTCCCCTGGTCCTCAACAAGCCCTACATCTGGCTGCTTTCTCCCCGGCTGCAGCTGTGACCAGTGACCATGACGGAGGCTGTGACTGCTATATCCAGGGCAGCGTGGCCAACAGGATGGGCTCCGTGGAGGCCCAGACGGCCCTGAAGAAGCGGCAGCTGCACACCACGTGGGAGGAAGGCCTCGCGCTCCCCCTGGCAGAGGGGGAGCTCCCCACAGCGACCCTGACACTGACCCTGAGGACCTGCGACCGCTTCTCTCGCCACAGTGTGGCTGGGGAGCTGTGCCTGGGCCTGGATGGGGTGTCGGTGCCTCTGGGGGCCGCCCAGTGGGGCGAGCTGAAGACTTCAGTTAAGGTAGGGCTGCCTCTCCCCGGGAAAGGTAAAACCTTTTAGTGGCGCGTGGGATGCAGGACTGGGCCAGTGCTCATGGAACAAACTTCAGAGAACTTCCCAGGCTAGGGGCGGGGGTCTGGAGAGGGAGGCGGGGTATCAAAGTAAGGTGGAGTCTTGAATAGGGTGGAGGGCTGGAGCAGACTGATAGCTCAGCACTGGGGATTCCTGGTGTCTAGTTTTGCTTCTAGCTTGCCAAGCACACGCCCACCCCTGGCCTCGCCGTCATGGAAGACATCGCATTGTGAGTGAGTTGGCTCTGGTGCTAACAATATTATCCCCATTTAAAACCATTCATACTCCCCATGCACCTAGTGTGGGCCAGGCGGTGCAGGGGAGAGGAGCGCCGGGCAGAGCCCCTCGACTCGCAGAAAGTACAGGCCAGAGGGAGAAGTTGGAACAGTTGATGATGACAGTGATGTTGGCTATGACGATGATGATATCTGACATAAGACATCTAAGAGGGGCCTAACTGAAGCGCTCTGACGGGGAGTTCTAAAAGGCCTGGTGTGCAGTGGTGCTTGTGCTGGGCTTTGAAGGAGTGACCAGTGCTGGGGGGTGTTGGTTGTAGCCTGGGATGGTTCTCCCCACCCCTCTGCTGCTGCAGAAGCCGTGAGTGGGAAACAAGCGTCTGCTGAGATGCTTCGCTGTTCAGAGGGAGGTTCCTTGGAGAGCAAATCATCATTCCCCACAGGCCAGGACAGTGAGGGGGGTCAAGGAAGGTCAGGGCTGCAGGACAGTGTGTGGCTATTTAGGCCCCCAGGTCCAGGCCTCATCCAAGGGTCTGCCATGATGGTGCCTAGAGGGAACCTTCTGGATGACCAGTCTCTCAACCAGCTGGTCAGTGCCTTATCTGGAGACTGTATAGCCTACAAAGCCTAAAATAGTTACTATCTGGTCAGGAAGTTTGCTGACTCCCAGACTGGAGTAATAAAAATACTAACAAAGACACTAATTTTTGAGCTTTTACCATCTATCAGTTGCTATGCTTCGAACTTTACCTAAGTTCTGTCCCTAATCAACCAGGCGGAAGTGACACCAGGACTATGGCATTTACAAGCAAGAGAACTGAGGCTTAGAGTAGCTCAGTGACCCGCGTGGGGTCTCCCAGCTGGGACCTGGCAAGCTCGGCCTTGAGGCCAGGTCAGTCTGGTTGTAAATCCCGGGTTGTCCTCCTGCCTCTGTGGGATGTAAGTGCGCGACAGTGTACGAGACGCAGTCAGCAGGTGCCTTTCCTGATGAACTCTGAGGGAGGAGAGAGCACGCTTTCACTCCCCACCTGCTCCACTTTTTGCTGTGATATCTTCTTCGCCTTATCTTCCTCTCTTTCCCAGCCTCAGAAAATTGATAAACACTGACAGGCGCTCTCAGCTGGACCCAGGCTGTTCCCAAGCACACTCTCTAATTAGTGTGTGATTTGGGACTTGTGTGGAATCACAGCCTGGGCCCCCCCCGGGAAGAGGAACCCGACACTTTGGTTTATTCAGCTGGTAAACCAGCTTCCTCAGGAGATGGAGGGGCTCCACCCCAGGGCTTTGGAGAGTTTGGTGCTGCTCCAAAATGGTAGAAATGCAGCCTATCTGTGCAGAAATCCCAGGCACCTAACCTGTTTCCATCCTTTCCCCTAGAAGAACAAAAGTTATTCATTCATTCCACAAATACCTTGCCCAGTTCCCACCATGTGCCAGGCACAGTGCCAGGAGCTGGGGACACAGCAGTGATGAAGACAAAAGACCTGCCCTCACGGCTCATCCATCCTAATAATCATCACACTCATGGTAGCTGTCACTGTTCCGCAAATGTACTCCCACATCCACTTGGACCGCTGGCCTGCTTGCCATGAATGTGAACAATCTCAGAGGGCAGCGTGGAATCAGAAGTCTGAGATGGGGCTCTTGGTGTATGAGAGAGCCCCAAGGCCAGGCTAGGGAGCCCCTTGCCCCCACTAGCTGGAGGGTGCGGGCTGATTTGAGCAAAGTGGGTGGAGCCATCAGTTGCTGTAGCCCACATGTTTTTCTTCTCTTGGTCAGAATGGGTTAAAGGAGGTGCCAGCGGTGCCCCAGTTCTCACCGGAAGACACTCAGCCAAAAGTGGCATGTGCGTCACCATGGACCACAGAGTGACCCACTCCAAGGGCAGCTGGAATGATTCATTGAGAGCCCAAGAGAAAGATGCAGGGGTGGTGGGTATGGGAAAAAACAGAGAAAAGATGGAGAAAGAAAGAGGGTTATTTTTGTCAGCAGGTACTACAAACAGCAGAGCCGAGAGGGCAGATGCTGTTAAAATTCTCCAGCTGTGGCACAGCCAGCTGGGCTCATCTGGGGCTCTTGGCTCCTTACACAGAGGTGACGAGCCCTTCACGGGCTGATGGGTCCAGGCTTCTCTCACTTGGTCACCCTGTGGCCACAGCCCAGGCCAACAACTGTGGACCTCCAATAAGTGATCTTGAATCAGGAGGCTGGTGCCCATCCCAGCTCAGCTGCCACCCCTCAGTACACATGCCTGAACTCAGTTCCTTTAGTGTGAAATGAGAGGTCTGTCCACCGAGGATGCTGGAGGACCACGGGTTTAGGACTGGGGCTTTGCTATCAGACCAGACCCCCATTCAAGGCTCAGTTTTGCCACTTAGAGGCTACATGACCTCAGGCAGTGAAGTGCCCTCTCTGAGCATCAGGGTCTTATGCTTAAAATGGGAGCCAGGTCAGTATCCCTCTTAACTCTTGTTGTCAGGATTAAATGGGATGTCTCACCCTTCCTTCTCACAAATATGTATTGTGTGTCAGCTGTGTGCTAGGTGCTGGGGATGGCTTTGTGGAGATGAAGGCTCGGGGGATAGACACTGTAATTGCACCCAGCACAGAATGTGTAATGTTAGCTGCTACACTTAATGCCATTACCAAATTCCTGGCATCTCCCAGAATCATTCCATGGTATGACTAGCCACTTAGGGCTAGTTGAATTGTTGCGGTCCTATTGAAGACATGTTTCCTGGATGAAAGGTGTGACCCCGGCAGAGGGCTGGCCAGCTACTCCATCCAGCTTCACTCCCTAAACCGAGACCGGCTCCCATTCACCCAGAAACAATGTTGCCACTTAATCATCTCAAGAAGTAGTGATTGTCCTTCCTTGATAACTAGCGGTAATCGTCAAAGCAAGGGGACAGGTGCTGTCGTGTGTGCCAGACACTGTTCTAAGCCGTCAAATAGTTACTCATTTAATTTTCACAACCCCATTGGGTGGAGATATTATTGTTCCCATTTTACAGATGAGGAAATGGACGTTTTGTAAAGAGAAATAACTTGCCTAAGGTCACACAGCTAGTAAATGGTAAGATTGGAACTGAAACCAGACAATCAATTCTATACTCTTAGCACTACCCTTGGGCTGTGACCTGCCTCCTGTGGTGTCTCTTTCCCTCGTTGTCGTCCCTCAATGGATTTGTTGAAATTCCAAGCAAACTGTTGTAGGAATTTCAGTGGAGACACTCTGTAAAGCTGCAGATGGGGGATGGGCATGCTGGATGCGTCCCGGAGGCATCAGCACCTCCTGCAAATCACAGTTACTGCCAGTGTCTCTGGTGTGGTACCTCCCCTCGTATGCCCGGCCTTTTGTTGACACGGTTGGCCATTCTGTTGACCAAGCCAGGCCCTGCTCAGCATTAGTACATCGCATTATTGACTCTCTCAGCCCTGCAGGGCCTGGAAGGGATTATTTTTTCAAGCAGAGTAATGTCTTACAGCAGCCTGCTGCCCCAGGGACCTGATGAGTCAAGGCAGTGGTTCTCAAACTCTGTTCCCTAGAACCCTAGGGCTCTATACAGTCGCCCCAGGAGCCGGGGGCGGGGGTGATGAAGGTGAGAGGGGGTCCAGGCCCTCTGGCCCTGCCACATCCTGAGTGGCATCTCTTTGATCTGTTTTATATGTTGGATTTGAATATAAACTATTTGGAAAATCACGTTTTGTGGCAAATGAAAAAAACTTGTATTGAAACACATGCTACACAGAATTCCTCTGTGCCTTCCTCCCTTCTGCGAGGGTGGAGAAAGCAGTACTGATGGGTAAATGGTTTCTAGGATGCCCGTTGGATACGAGGCTAGTGTGATCACAGCCTCAGCGATGGTGAGGGGGTCAGAAGGCATCCCTAAATGAGACTCACCTCCTGCATCCCCTCTTCTGTTTCAGGAGGCGTCTGCAGGAACGGGAGAGGTCCTTCTCTCCATCAGCTACCTCCCGGCTGCCAACCGCCTCCTAGTGGTGCTGATTAAGGCCAAGAACCTCCACGCTAATCAGTCCAAGGAGCTCCTGGGGAAGGGTGAGTGAGGTGTGAGAGGGGAGCTAGGGCCCCTCCCACTGCAAGGAATAGGTGCGGGGGGGGGGGGTGGCACCTGGGAGGCAGTGGGCACAGGTGAGCAGGGATGTGGAACGTCAGTACGTTTGTGGAGTCAGCCTCAGCCGTGTCCTCCACCCCAAACGTACACACCAATTTGGAAGGACACATTCACTTCTCTAAATTCACATCCATTCACTCCTGGGCCGATCCCACCCACTGGGGCCCAGGAATGAGCTAGCTGGGGCTCCCTATGTTGCAGATCCATGACGAGAAGAATCAGCCTTACCCATGGGTCATAGGAAGCCAAGGATCAGACTGTAGCCAGGGAGTGGAGTGTCTGGGCTGTAGGGAAAATTTAGCCCAGCCCTCGTCAACCAGACCTGGCTGGACCCACCTTCCAGGCAGGTGTCGGGAAGCCAGGGTTCTCCTTCTCCAGTTTCAGCTAGCCGCCACTCTACTCCCCCCACCCACCCTAGGCTCCTCTCTCTTCCCAGCCTTTGCCAACCTGCCATCCCCACACCAGCTGAGTGTGGGCGACACCAGAAAGCGTGTGGGTGCACAGGCTAAGGCGGCGTCTGTGCATATACCCAAATAAACATCTCCTCAACACTCTGGAAGCCTTGGCTTTTCCTTCTGGATACCGCAGCACAGGCCGCAAGTCTTAAGGACCAAACAGCCTCTCCTGTCAGAGCAGAAAAGCAGCATTGGTCAGTCCTATGATACTTGGACCCGGAGCCAAGGGCTCAGAGCAGGATATAAATAAATAGATATTTATAGCAGCAAACAAATAAAGAATTGCCTCTGCATTCAGAGCCTTTGAGCAAGAGATTTTTGGCGAATGAAATCAGAAGAGTTGGTCTGGCTGACAGATGCCTGAGCCAAAGGTCAGAATTCAATGCTTTTCCTCATCCCCTCCAGACAATACTTTGTCTCCTGCTCTTTTTTTTTTTTTTTTTTTAATCTTTATAGCTCCTGTCAGGACAATTACAGCTGAGCACTTTACCTCTCAAATATCTCTGCTGAAATAACAAACTAACCGCCTGGGGGTGATAATTATAGCAATAAATACAGAGTAACAATTATTCTCACATTGCTTCCGAAACCCTGACTAATGAAAACACAATCTGAGTCCTGCACCTCATGATGTTACCAGAAAGCTTGTCTAGTGACCTGTTGGCCAGTCTCCTGGGGTGGAGAGTTCTACTGGGGGTCAAGGCAGGCTGCCCTTACCCTCCGCATGAGGTCGGGATCCTCAAGTAAAACCTGCAAAAGAACAGATGAGAAGAACTCAACCAACCAGCAGGAGACCTACTATCTTAGGAAGAGACAAAAATGCTTGGACGGAGAACCAAGGGGGTGAAGACGTAGGGATGGCTTAGTGTTTCTGGTCTGAGTTTAAAATCAAGCTGCAGGACGTCTGAGCCATCATCCTGGGCCTGGTTTGATGTGGGACATGAAGGCACTCGGAAGGGCTCACGACAAACTTTCCTGGCTATACCTTAGCGTGACCCTGTCATGGGCCACCTGATGACCAGCCACATATATTGTGCTATGGTCTGTTCTCCACACTTGAGGCAGGAGATTTTGCCGTACCCCCATGTCTAGATCAGTGTCTGCCATATGGTGGGCATTTAATAGCTGTTGAATGAATACATGGCCCATGGGGTGGGGGGAGGGGTGGTAGAGAGGGTGCCTCAGTGCAGATCTTGAGCCAGAGACCCTGTCTCTCCATCCCCAAGAGGGAATATCGTCCCAGGCCCCACCACGCCCCAGAAGCTCACTCTCGGCCCTTCTCTCTGTCTCTGTCCCCCTGTTTCTCCCCAGATGTCTCTGTCAAGGTGACCTTGAAGCACCAGGCTCGGAAGCTGAAGAAGAAGCAGACAAAACGCGCCAAGCACAAGATCAACCCCGTGTGGAACGAGATGATCATGTTTGAGCTGCCGGATGACCTGCTGCGGGCCTCCAGTGTGGAGCTGGACGTGCTGGGCCAGGGTGCCGAGGGGCAGAGCTGCCCGCTTGGGCGCTGCAGCCTGGGCCTGCACGCCTCAGGCTCCGAGCGCAGCCACTGGGAGGAGATGCTGAAGAATCCGCGCCGGCAGATCGCCATGTGGCACCAGCTGCACCTGTAGGCGGCCGCCCAGGCCGCCACCCTCCTCGGGCACAGCCCGCTCCCAGCCCCACTGTCCTCTGCGACCTCCTCTTGTGCCCCATTCGCATTCTGACACCAGAAGACAGATGTGTGTGCGAAGACCAGGACCCTCTTCCTCTCCCATCACACTCCTGTTTCTTAAAAACGAGCAAGGCAGGGCAGGGCGGAGACGGGACATTTGGGTCAGGAGGAATGCGTTTTGCTTACCTGTGTTACTGAAGAGACACTTATCATATACGGTCTGTGTGCAGGTTTTGCAGTGGGGGTCAGGCCAGATGCAGAGAAAGCTTAATCTGGGGAATAATGGATGCAAGGAATGTGGCTTTTTAAAAATAAGTGTGTCAAAAAGGATGACAGAAATGATGTATCCTGGATCATCTCATAAGAATTAGAGATTGTCAGGGTGGATGGAATCTTAGCCAGCATGAAATTGTGCTACTGACCCAAGGCACTAACTAACCCAGCAGTTCTCAAACCTTAGTGTGTGAAGAATCACCAGCAGATTCCCAGGCCCTGTTTTAGACATTCTGAATCCGTAATCCTGGCTGAACCCCAGGAGGCTGCATTTTTAACAAACACAGAGTAGTTTGCATGCCAAGGTTGGAGCACCGCACTTGGAGAGAACCCTTTTACAACATCCCAGACAGGGTTTCACAGTCCTCGTCAGGCCCCCAACACCCTGGGGCTGCCGGTGCCAATGGTGGACCTCTCAATTGTTGATATAAAATTTAGGAGCCTCCGTTTTTAACGTCATCATTTGAATTCTTAATGTTTTCATCTGTGCTTTTCAGATCCTGCTCTTGGACTGAATTTTGTGCTTTCTATTGAATAATTGTATTGTTTCATCTCGAAATCAGTTTATGTTATACTTGGGGAGACCTTCCCTGACCAGGAATAGGTGGGATCCCCCGTTAGTTATTGGATGCTGGTTGTCACGTCCACCAGCATCACCAAAGTGACCCTCTGAGTCAAACGCATCCCTTCTCAGCATACCAGCCACTTGAGGAGGAATTCAGTTTGGGGCACATAGTAATTTAGTCTGGCTCTGTGGAGGTAGAGAAGGAAATGAGGTCTTTTGCAAATGTGCCCCTGTCCCTCTGTTTTTAGGACCTATCACTTTCATTAGTAAATAATGAGCAGCTAGGTTTCAAATCAATAGCTAATTATTCCAAATAGCTGTCCACATCATTAATAACATTATGAGCCTTGCTGAGTGGTTATATTCTTTGCCTGGGAACCAGGATTCCTGGGTTCTGTTGTTGACCGTCCATAAAATAGGACTAGTGACGCGGCAGCTCTGTCTCTGTGAATGATGCGATAGATGAAATTGTACTTGAGAGCTATAGGCATCCCTGGCTAGAGACAAACTCCAAGGCCACCAGCAGATCATCTTTAAGCTTCATGTTGGGAACTGACCATGCCCGGAAAGTGCCAGAATCATCCCAGGCATTTCCAGAACCATGGATTCTACATTTGGACTCTTTAATACTGACATCTAAACTCTGGGCCTTCAGATGTCACCCAGGCCCCTGACCTAAAAATGAATTCCTTTCCTTCAGTCCTTTAACAAGTCAAATCATTCTTGGTCTCTCCCTGAGAATCTGAGTAGAGACATATCACCTTTGTGTCGTTATTTTCCCTTTCTGGACAGAAGTAGAAAAACATTTAGAAATAATTTCGACCTGTCCCCTGAAGAAACAGAAAAATATCTAATCCCTCTCAAATGGGAAATTCTTTCACGTAACTGGAAATCTCTCCCATTAAGGCTGGCCACCGTCTGCCAAGTTTTTTTAGGCAAGGCATTTGTTAGTGGTTTCCTACGACCTGTTTTTGAGATCCCTCTCACCATTCTGGTCTCCCTTTTTTGGTTGGCATGCTGAAACAGAACAAAACATTCCCTATGTAAGCTGACCAGTACTCTCTTCTTGGTAACATCTTCTACTCCAATCTAAAAAAGTCTGAATTCTAGACTTAAAATCAGGAGACGTGGGTTCTACTTCATTATAAGTCCATTCACCTGCCTTACAGGCACACCAAAGGATGTTTGAGGTGAGTTAATGGGGCCCCTGATCCCAGAATATCAACTCCACCCACAGTCATTCTATCATGAGGCATTCATTTCTTTGGATCTCAAAGGTTTAGTTTTCCAGAATCCAAACTAAAAGTTGCCTCTGATGGGAGTCAAATGTCACTGCTTAACATGTTAGGTGTCAGCCATCACCTCACTTAACAAGGTTGTATAGAAATGAGACAGATTTTGCAGGGGTTTTTGCCTGTTGTGTTCACTGGTATATTCCAAATGCCTAGAATAGAACTGGCTCATGCACCCTCAATAAATATTTGTTGAATGAATTAATGAATGAAGACTGGATAGGGGAGTAGGCAGGAAAAGACACATTTTTATGTAAATGGCATAAAAATCAGAGTCCTAGCTGAGTTCTCAATGGTAAAGTCATCAGGCACCTCAGCAGTTGGCCTAGAAATTCATGACACTGAGTATTACCATTCACCTAATAACAATTTATAGCTCACTATGTAAATGTAATTAATGATAGACGAGATTATAAAAGCTGTGCTTTTCCACCAAAACTCCATCTCAGTGAGTTTTAAATTACCCAGAGATATCAGACTGCCAGATGAAAAAACTTCACTAATCTTTGCATCAGCTTACCTTGTACCAGATACACTTGCAATTTACTACCAAATTAGAGTAATTGAGTCTGTGTGAACGTATCTGATGTTTTTTTTTTGAAAGGAACACCTTGTCCTTTGCCAGGGAGCATTTTCTAAGAAGTGCATGAATCAGAGGTGAAAATAAAGTGAGAAACCATCTCTGACTGGGCTGTCGCCCACAAGGTGATCTGGCTGTGTCATAGATACATGGCGATGGGGTAGAGAATTGGGAGTCTAATCTCATTAATCTGTAACTCACTCCTTGCCTCAAATCAGTATATATTTGTTGAGTGCCTATTGATCAAGACCTTGCACGCATCTGTCCATTTCAATCTGAGATGTGACTCTTGGTGTGGATTCAGTGGCAAATCACCCCAAACAAAGCTATGTAGAGAGAACAATTTGGGAGAGCAGTTCTTCATGGGCAATTCCTTTGGGATGTAAAGGAGTCCTGGGCAGTTTAAGCCAAATGGAGGTGAGGACCACCAAAAGAGAGACCTAGTCCTTGTGATTTGTTTTTGCTGCCTGTGTTCCTGTTGTCAATTCTAAGTGTGTGTCTGTTTTGCAATCATGAACCGAAGCACAAAAAGACGCATGAGATATTGTAGTCACATGTCTGGTGTCACACTTTGGAGCAAAAATCTTGCAGTGGTAAATAAATAATTTCCGACAGGGTCAGCTGCCTGGTGTTTTTTATTCCCTTTTACTTAATATTTTAGACATATAAAATGTAGAAAAAATAATTTGATAAACACACATGAACCCCTGCCAAGTTTTATAAAACTTGACAAATACAGTTGAAATCCCCTCAGCCTTTCACTCAGGAGACCACCATCCTGAATTTAGGGTTACTCACCTCAAGCCTTTCCTTATCTTTTTACTACCTGTACATGTAAACCCTGAGCACTATAGAATATTTCGTGTTTTTAATTTGAAATTGCATCACATTATTTTTGCTCTACATTAAAATTTTGAGCTTTATCCATGCAGATTTATTTAGCTCTAGTTCCTTTATTTTTTTTTGCTGCTGTATTATTTTCCATTGCATGAATATACCACAGTCCCATTCTCCTGTTGACGTATGTTTAGATATTTCTTTTCCTTTTTTTTTTCCGTTAGAGGAAATGCTGCTGTGAACGTTCTTGGGCAAGGTCTCTTGGGGATTTAACTTTATTCTTGAGAAGAAAAATCAGGTGGAAACTAGAGACTTTCTCTAATGTCCCCCAAAGTAGTACTCCCATCACTGGAAGAGTCAGGGCAGTGGCTTGGGGTTCACCTGTGCTCCAGGTGGTGGGCAGGGACAAGGGAACTTCCAGAATCCTGTCATCTTAGGCCCTCCTGGTGGCTGATGGAGCCCTGGCTTCCGGAAGGGGCTCAGGCATTAAGCCAGGGGAAGGGCCTGAATTTTCAAGTCAGTAGGCAATCAGCCAGGTCACATGGAATTAAAACCAAAGGCTCTTAAAAAGGATAAATGAACCACAAAGAAAAGCTCTGCTTTTCAAGTCTGTGCATGTAATTCCTTATTTTATATCATATACATATTTGTTATCTTTTAATTACAGCCAGGATTTAAACTTCCATAATTAAATAGAAGTGGGTTTTATCCCACGTAGCCAAATACTGTGTAGACTATGTTTCACAGGTAACTATGAATACGGCTCCTGGAGCCCAAAACTAATATTTGAGAGTCTCGATTTATATAAAAGAGAAATGGAAGAGGCAAGAAGAGTTCAGGAATCATTTTATATGGGGCTTTCCCCTGAACCTCCTTAAATAACAAACTCTGCTCCTGCCTATGAAATAACTCAAATCTAGAGCACTGCATTTAGGAGCTGAGAACCTGCAACCCAGCTGGGCTTTGTCACTGCCACCTTCATGGCCCTGGGCACGTCACTTGCCTCTGGGCTTGTGCCCGCATCTGTAAAATAAATTTGGACAAAATGATCACTCTTCAAGTTTGAACATTTTGTGATTTGGTAATTGAGACTTTTCACATTATCTCTGGCCTCTAATCTCATGCATAAAACGAACTAAACCCACGTACACGTGTACCTGCCTTCCCTGCCCCGGGCCTGGTGTCCTGACAGCCACCTGCTCCTCCAGACAGTATGCGATGTTACCTGAGGCTCTGAGTCCGCCTCTTCTCATTTGCTTAATTGCTAATGGAGCCAGTGGTAATTTTCCACCCAAGAGTTTCTGTTTTTTCAGAGCCAGTTAGAAGCCCAACATTTCAAGAGCTTGGAACCCTGGCATCTGTTCTGTCTCCTTCCCTGGGCAGATGCCTGGCAAGGACAGAGCCATGGGAAGTGGCTGTGGATGGATTTAGGGGGTTGGGTGTTTTCTTGGTACCAGCCTTGGAGAAGGCCCCCTGTGCCCCGCCCTCATCTCCTGCAGGTGAGCCAGCACAGATGGTCCCTGGTGGGGACCTTGGCAGCTTCCAGAAGCCAGAGATGGGGGCAGGTGCCTACCTGGGAGGAGGTGGGAGGAAGCCTGTCTTAGGACTGGAAGCCAGATGTTACCATAGAAACCAGTCTACTGGTGGCTTGTCCTCAGCCAGGTGAGGTCTCTTCTCAAGGCAGACTCTGCTGGAGCCTGGTTTCCCATCCCAATTTCCCAGCACTCATTCTTGGTGGCTCAGGGCGAGTGGGTGATGGCAGAAATCCTGTTTCAGAAACTCAGGATTCAAACCAGGGACAGACGAGGAGAAATCTGTTCTTCCAGCCAAAAACAAACCAACCCTCTTTGCAGTCGCTTTTCCCTCGAGAGCCAGGTGAGTTGAGCTGTTGACCAGAAGAAGGTGCCCTGAGGCTCTCTCTCCAGGCTGAGAAGGAAAAGGTGAGTCAGGCAGAGGTCTCCAAACCAGGTGTGGCATAGGTATTGGTAGCTCTGTATTAAAAGTCACAGGCAACCCCTCATCCGGGGTAGACCCTGGGATTCAGGGTGAAAGAAGGGAACCCTAAACTTCCTAGCATCTACTTCAACCTGATGTTAGAGGTAACAGTAACGATGATAATGACGCTGGTCACCATGTTGTTAAGCCTCTGCTCTGTACTGAGCCCTGAAGACGCAGACTCAGATAAATGACTTGTCCAAGGTCTCACAGCTTGTAAGAGGCAGAGGGGGGATTTGAATCTGGTACCACTCTAACCCTAAAGTTCAGGCTCTGACTTAGAGCCAGTGGCCAAGGGTTTTTACTGGAAACGTAACAGATGCATAGGCAGTAGTTTCACAATGCTACCTGGAACTACGGACTCAGAATTGCCACTCTGGGAGGAGCTGGAAAAGTTCTCTTCCCTGGGGGAACTTGGAATACCTGCCTGGGTGGGGTGGAATATTATCCAAAGGACAAGAGCAGGATGGAGTGGAGGAGAACTCAAGTAAGCACCTCAGGGGCCGCCTCCACTTTGTAGAGAAGGGGCTGGGTCAAGGCCAGGTGTAGCCGGATGTCAAGTGCTGGGGCATCCTAGTCAAATGAGGAAACTGAGACAGAGACAGGCAAAGTGGAAGAATCTGGGATTTCTACTGTGACCAATACAACATTGCTGGGATTGCACTTTTATCAGGCAAATGAAATTTACGTTCATTCATTCATCCCTTCGATAAACAATGATTAGGTGCCTACTATGTGACAGGAACTGCACACAGTGGTATTAAAAAGTCTCTACTTTCCCCTTATGGGCATTACAATACAGAGGAGGAACACCAGACATAGAACACACACACACACACACACACACACACACACACACACACACGATAATTACACAGTTCCAAAGTGAGATAAGTGTTATGAATGAAAATCTCAGGAGGAACAATGAATAGCGCCTTGAGGGTGGCTATTTAGAGGGCGTGGTCAGGAAAGACCCCCTCAGAAGGAAGCGTTTTAGCTGACACTTAAAAGATGAGAAGAGCTTGGCCAGGCAACCATCCTGGGGAAAACCATCCCAGGCAGAGGGCACAGGGTACTGGGAGGTCCTGTGGTGGGAAAGAGCCCAGTGAGCTTGAGGAACAGAGAGGAGGCCAGGGAGCACGGGCAGAGGAGGGCACAGGAGCCCAGGAGGTAGGCAGGGGCTGGACAAGGCAGGGCTGATGGGTCACGATCGGGACTTTGGATTGAACTCTAAGAGCAATGGGAAACCCTTAGAGGCTTCTAAGCAGAGAGGATGCCACGACTAGATCTGTGTTCTCAAAAGATCACTGTAGAAATGGTCACATAGCGGACCTTTGGGTCTTCAGGCCAGACTCCTGAGTCTTCTCTCTGGGGTGAACTTGTCTTTTGAAGCTTGGAGAGGGAAGCTGGGGCAGCTTGCCACATCCTCCAAGCCCCACTTTGGGGAGACCGAGCTCACAGCCAAGTGCAGATGGAATATCTTTCTTTTCCTTGCTTCCCAGCTGCACATGTGGGTCAAATCCAATGGCCAGCCGTGGGGCGGGGCTGACCCTGGTTCACCGGAGCTGGTTAGACATGGACAGCTGTTCCCCTTTGCTCCTTCCTTCCCACTCCCCCTCCCCCCGGGAAAAGAAGAGAACCCCAACATTCTATGGAGACTGTGGAAAGGCCTTCACAACAGGAAGCCTCTGGGTGACCTAGGGGCTGGAAGGGACACAGGCTGGGAGGAAGATGGCGGGAACTGAGAAGCCGGAGGTTCAGAAAAAGGGAGAGGGAAGGCCCATGGCAGGAAGCTGGGCTGGGGTGAGAAGGGGCTGGGAGGAGGAGGGTTCAGCATCCGGGAGGAAACAATACAACCACTTTTCTATATTTTTCTTGAATGTATGCCCATCTTCTTTCTAAAACAATTTGGGCAAAACATCACTTATCGGGACTTCCCTGGTGGCGCAGTGGTTAAGAATCCGCTAGCCAACGCAGGGGACATGGGTTCGAGCCCTGGTCTGGGAAGATCCCACATGCTGCAGAGCAACTAAGCCCGTGCGCCACAACTACTGAGCCTGCGCTCTAGAGCCCACAAGCCACAACTACTGAAGCCTGCGCGCCTAGAGCCCGTGCTCCGCAACAAGATAAGCCACCGCAATGAGAAGTCTGCGCGCACCAACAAAGACCCAATGCAGCCAAAAATAAATAAATTAATTAAAAAAACAAAAACAAAAACATCACTTATCACCCACCCCCGGACCAGTGCCATTAGCAAACTCCTGGGGAAGGACCCCTCCCTGGAGATTGAGTCTGCCAGTGGAGAATCATGCGAGGTAGTTGGAGGGAGAATTAGAACACTGTTTACCTGCAATAAAATCTGAGATTTTTGTGGGCTAAATGTGTGTGAGGGCAGAGAGATTTATTTTAAAGGGTTTTGGTGACACCTCTTTTTGGCCTGACTGGTGGGTGAGGCATGTAAGTTACCTGGTGGAAGTGGACTCGAATGGGGGAAAAGCGAGAACAGCAGGAAGGGACTTGAAAGGCCTCTTCCAGTTCCTTCCGACCTGGCAGGCAGTAGGCATCTCACCTGACACCCAAGCATGGGACTCATTCTGAATCGCCCTGAGCACAGGCTGGGAGAGAGGCAAGAAGGCAGAGATTCGACCTCCGTGAGTAAATTTAAATGCTTTTATTAACAATCTCCTTACATTACAAGGATAATATGACAAAAGGAAAGTTTCTGCGTACATATTATGATAAACCAACATAGCTCTATTTGTATCCAGTGTTCTAGGTCCCGTCACACAGGTACTATAAAGCGTAGTCTGCAAAATAATAACATCAAGAGTTGTTTTTTTAAAGAAAGAAAGTATTAACATATTAATATGTATGTGATAATAGACTCCTAGGTATTCCCCCCACCCCCACTGTGTTTTTCCTTTGTGATTGAAATGAAACGGTTCAGCAGCGTGGGGGGTGGAGAGAAGGAGAGAGATGGGGCTGAAAAAGACGGAATCAGACTGCTGGCTCTTCCGGAGAGACAAAGGTGAAGACTGAGGGTGCCCCGAGGGCAGCCTGGCCCTTGTCTTTTTGTGAGCAGTATTGTAACCGGCTGTCCTCCTCTGGAGGGAAGGCCCGGCACCCTTGATGCCCCATGGTATGCTCT
This sequence comes from Balaenoptera borealis, assembly GCF_965194805.1. NCBI lineage: Eukaryota > Metazoa > Chordata > Mammalia > Artiodactyla > Balaenopteridae > Balaenoptera > Balaenoptera borealis. The sequence continues at coordinate 15,733,192 of NC_138868.1, forward strand.
CTCTCTGAGGTACAGTGCATTGTGGGATTGCTACCCGGGGATGCCCATCCCCTGGCCACGGGTCTGGTCCACCGCAGAGGGAGGAAGGCTCGGGCCGGGCCTGGTCTCTCTTGAGCCAGGCACTGGAGGGTGTTTGGAGGCCCGGTTGGCAGCTAGCTGTGGCTCAAGGAGACCCAGGTGGACATGGAGGGGAGAAGAGGTGGGCACTGTCAAAACAGACCCGCCCCAGACTGTAGGTATGGGGATGTCTGCTGGGGACTGAGGTACGTTGGTAAGATGGTAGAGAAGAGTAGGGCAGAGGTCAGAGGAGGCTCGGAGATGGGAGATAAGCGCCTTTGGAGGCCAAAAGGCAGAGGCTGGTCTAGAGAGCAGAGGATGCCACTGCGCTCCGTCTCCCATCATCTGTAGCCCCTTCAGCCCCTCCTCCCCTACCTCCCGGGGAAAGAAACGATCGAGAGAAACCTGGAAGTGAAACGGGTTTCTGATTCTGTCAGGGCTGCACAAGCCCTTCGTCATGCTGCCAGTGGCACCAGTGCCCCCTCAGGCCCCCAGACGTCCCGGCCATCTAGGGGTGGGAGCAGGGACAAACTGAGGAAGGCGCCCTCCCCAGAGGAAGTGAATGAGCTTGGGGCATCCGGCTTAGCCTCTGCCTCGAGTCACAGAATCAGAACAGTGTACGTGAACTAAACCTGCCTGTTACGGTGCCGGTGGGGTGAGGGGTCACTGGGCCTCCGTGCAGGAGAGGGAAGAGCGTTGTCCTGAGTACAGCCAGCAGTAGCCGCAGCTGTGCAAAGTGGGCTGGGCCAAAGCCCTGCTTCTGAACTTGAGTTGCTACTGAATTTATGAGTGTGCGGATATGTCTCTCTCACCCTTCCCCGTTAGCTGATGCCCCCTGCCCTGGCCAGAAAGCCTCTGGATGGTGGGCAGCGCTGGCTGGCCATGCTGCCCTGGCAGACAGCGATGGAGTGGGTGAGGGAGGCCAGGACGGCTGTAGTTCAGAGGTTTGGCCTCTAGGGGGCAGCAAAAAGCATCTAAAGGGGGAGCGGGTGGCATCTTTCCTGGACCTCTCTTGGTCCAATTTGCACCTTTCCTATGGCCACAAATGCTGCTCATTCCTGTGAGGGGGAGGGTATTTGGGGAAATTGTGCAGTGGTCCCTCCACCAGGGGTCAGAGACCACACCCTACTGCCAAGCAGCAGTGACCACCCAAGCGTAGGCTTGTGGGGGGCGGGGACTAAGGGGGCACTTCAGGGGGAGCTCAGGGGCTGAGTATCTCCTTCCAACCTCAGACCAAGCCTGCGGGAAAGAAGAGAAAGTGCACGGAGAGGGCCAGGGCCCGGCTCCCCTCCTCTCCAACACTCTGGGTCGGAGGCCCCGTTCCCAGCAAACCCTGCCTGCTCAGCTTCCCCGGCCCCCCTGCAAAGGCTCTGCCTCCTCCCTCTTCTCAAGCGACAGGCTTTCCCGCTGCTCTCCCAGCTCTCTATAGACTCTATTTTTATATCTATTTAAACATAGAAATGTATAAATATATAGGATATTATTCATAGATATATAGACGGGATTTAATCTCTTACTCTGTGTGTATACGTACTGCATATGTCCATATATACAATATATATGCTGTAGCATTTGTGTCATACACTGCACATACCCCTGCTTCCATGCACTCTCCTAGGGAGACTGGATTGCATAGGTATTTCCAGGGCGATACCACTTGAAGGGATGGGGGGATGGGGAGAGCCAGACTGAAGAGGAGGGCCGTACCATTTTCCTCCCAAAAGGGCACTTTTTCTCCCTCTGGCTAACACACAAAGATCACCTCAAAGGCTTCTTAAAATATCACAGCTCCATCCACTCAGCTAAAGCACCCTGTCTACAGATAGTAGAGAGAGGCCTTCCTCCAAGCAGGAGAAGGGCCCTGTGTATCTCTGGACATAATCTTCCCTCCTCGAGGTTGGAGGAGGGAGCCAGCCTAGAACCCATGACCCAGCACCACGTCCCCCAGGAGGCCGGCATCTGCAATGGGACTGTCCCAAGCTCACCTGCCCTCTGAACATGGCTTTCTTGTCTTAGGAAAAGGCACTCCCCACTTTGGCTGTCCCAGGCTGGCCTGGCTGGGCCTGCTGCTTGAAGGGGCAAGGGGATCCAGAGCCTTCTACCCAAACTGGGTGTAGGGACCAAGAAAGAACACGAATTCTACTTGAAAATCCACCTAGACCGGAAACCACAACCAGCTCTAGATACAGAATTCCTGTTCCTACGGGGAGTGGGAGAAAAAACAAAGGGGGGAGGAATCTAGAAGTTCTCTTTCAACCCCCAAGCCACTTCCTGGACCCCATGAGGCTCCAGGTGAACAGCTAAAATGATGCCCGCCCCACAGCCCAAGCTGGACCACGTCTGGTCCATTTCAGTCTCTCCACGATCATTTTCAGCACTCTACATGCTTTTGCCTGTTTTCTCCTTCTTGGTAACACTTCTAAACAATTGGAAAATATTTAAACATCATCTTAAATAATTACAAGGTCCCTTCTCCAAATCAAAGCATCAACATAAGCAAGTCAAGGAGAGGGGCCTCAGCAAGACAACGCAGCATGGAAACAGGTAGCAGGGGTGGGGTGGAGACCTCCAGCTGCCCTAGATTCAGGGCCCAGCACCGAACGCGACCATCCAGGGATCCAGGACGTCGAGCCTGGTCTCATCCTCCAGTGAGGATGAGGAAATGAGGGTCTGCCCAGCACCATAGGACGTTGCCCGCGGCCATCGAAGAAAAAAAAAAAAAAAAAAGCTGGTATTGTGGATGCCCGGATTCTCATATTCAACCAGGCAGGCGAAACTTGGAAATTGGGACATGGCAAGAATTACAGACAGGGCTGGGTTGTCCTCGGGTCTCACAGATAGGTACAAAATGGCAATGGGTCTTTTTTTTCCTCCATTGAGGAAAAGCAGACCATTTTAATCACAAGGGCTTCTGGCTCCTGAGCTCTGCGATGTCTCTACTTGGCACAATTGGCCACAAACCTGATCTCACTTCCCGCCCCCTTCACGAACCGAAGAAAGTCACTAATCAGCCAACCCAATGAGGACAAGTTTCAATTCTAGAGACACAGACCTTTCATTCTAAGCCAGTGGTTGTCACTCCTAAGCCAGGGGCTGAGTTTAAGGGCTCTGTCTCGTCCAAAGGGACGAGGATGCAAGGACCGCCTGGCCACAGCTTTTTGTACTTATCAAAGGGAGGTTAGACTGCCCAAGCATGCGCTTCCCTGGGCCAAACCCTGAGGGTCCCCACAGCCCAAGAGTCCTTCTCAAGGACACAGAAGAGTGGAAACGCCAGGGATGGAAATCACGGGTAATTGCATGCAGCATTCACAGGATAGAAGCACTGGAGCCTCCAAGGGGTAAAGACTCTGTCAATTGCAGTGGTGTGTCACCCAAATTGCTCCCTGTCCCAAGGCAAAGTGGCCTTCAGAGTGCCATGGGCACCTGGAGTTTTAGAGATGCCTTCCCAAACTTCAGGACCCGCCAGAGAGCTCATCCTCTCTGAGGTCTGGAGTTCAGCTGGGCAGGTGACGGCTAGCAGCCTCGTGCTGCTAGCAGCTGCTCATGCTTCTGGCCCAGAGGCAGGTGGCCAGCTCCTGCCCCTCTAAAAAGACAAGGTAGACACTGGCATTGGCCCAAAGGATTTTTTTCCCCTTTGGATAAAAATTTGAGCTAATTTTGGCCACGGCCTCCTGAGAGGAAACAGTGGCAGCCCTGATGCGGTACTCAGGCAGCCGTCAGCGATTCTCTCCTCCTGGTTTCCAAATGAGTGGTCTAGGGGAGGACTCCCTATCTCCTGACATAGTGGGTGGGGAGGTGCAGAGGGGGGCAGGAGGAGGCGTAAGGCAACTGTTGGCTAGAAGAAAGGATCCCGACTACTGTTTCTGACCCCTACAGAGGCCCACCTTGCCAGCCATCTCTGCCCTCAACCCATCTTAGTCTGTGCGATGTTCAAAGGAAGCTCCCACAGACACGGTGGTTTGGGTGTGTGGTGGAGAGGAAGTTGGGGAGGGGAAGGTGGACCCTTGTGCTTTGCACTTGACCACAGTTACTGACCCTGATGGGAGGAGGCGGACGGGGAGAGAAGACATCGGCCTAAAGTGGAGAAGTGGATGAAGCTGGGAACTTCAAAGCATGAGGAAGGGCTCTGGGTCTTTCCTTGCAAGTTCCTGCTAACTCTCTCCTTGTTCAGAGGAGGGTGGGAAAGTACGTGCGACTGGGGAAGGGGGTGAGGGGTGAATGTCACCAGGCAGGGGTGCATTGATTTGTTGAAGAAGGCAGCATATGAGGCCTGGCAGTGGGACAGTCGGAGAAAACCAGTTGGTTTTTTGTTTTTTTAACATGCTACATCACTGTTGAAAACAAACAAAAAAGTTTCAAAAATAATATATAATATATATAATATATTTATATAATGAAAAGCTATCGACTAGCAGCAATGACTCTAAAGTTATCTTAGCACCAAGACCATGGGGTGGGGGGAAGGGATCTGGAAGGGGTGAAGGTCTGGCAGGACAAGGAAGGAGGGGGTGACATGTTCAGTGTTGATGACAGTTCCACTCCGGTTCTCAACGGTGGCATGAGCCCTCGGAGACAAGATAAACCAAGAAGGAAGGAAGCCACCACAGTTTTCTAATGTCTGAGCTGAGCAGGTGGGGGACGCTGGAGCCATGCCTGTGGCCAGATCACACCATCCTTTGCCCACCCTCTGCCAACTGAGAGGGATGGCTCCCGACAGACCACAGACAATGCAGCTCTTCCTCCCTCCCCCCAATATAACCTGCACCCACGATGTAGGATCTCTGCATATCAGATATGCATACAGATGTGGAAACATGGACAGAAGTTTTTAACAGCTCACGCACATTTTTTTAAAAAACTCCCTTGCGAGGTATACTGGTAATTAAACGAACAAAAGAGCATTGATCAAGACTCCTCTAGATTAAACCACTACTTGCCTCAGGGAGTAGGCGAGTGGCTATTTCTAAAGCTTATATCTCGGTGTGTGGGTGTGTGTGTGTGTGTGTGTGTGTGTGTGTGCATGTGCGTGTGCGTGTGTGTGTGTGTGTGTAGGCTGATGCCTTGAGAGTCCTGTCTTACCTCTTGTGTATTCCTTTCTTTTAGGACGTCTCTACCCTGTTCAAAAAAGGAAGCGTTCGCCGGCATAGATGCATTACCCACTTTCCCACTACCTTCCTGCCAGGCTGCAGGGCTTGTCATCAGCCTTACTGCAAAAGAAGGACCCAATCTCTAGAGACTCTCATCGGAGTTATGCATAACCCAGGGCACAACTTGCATTGACATCTCCTGCCACTGAACTCTAGCAGGCATTTCTTGATTATTAAAGGGGAAAAAAAATACCCCCAAACACATTATATGATTATAAAGACAGAGTATAAATAATTCATGTAAATTGAATACATACTTTTCATTTTACTTGTTTTTAGCCAAAACTCGCTGCCCTACTAGGGTCTAGACTTCTTGGCTCTTCATTTCCCCCATATTCCCTGGATCTGAATGGGATTATATTATGTGATCCCACACCAGGTAAAACAGGAATGCAAAGAGCTCGCGCCCCACCCCCCCTTCCCCGGGATTTCAAGCTCGGTTGTAAGGCGATTTTGCCTTCAGTATAACAGGTAAAATGTTTAGGATCCAGGGGTCTGGAAGGAGGGATTCAACAGACAAGGGACAGGACAGGCGACACGGGTAGGGAGTGGTGGTTGTCACAGTCTGACCGACACTTTTGTTTCTGAGACAGTGAAGGAACGCTGGTCAGGAAATGAATGAAAATCTCTCAAGCTGAAGTCGGGTGGGAGAGGGAAAAGTCAAGTACCCCGATCCAGATGCACAGCCCACCCCATCCCAAATGAGAGATCTGATTCCGCTGGACCAGCTGGTCAATGAAGAGGCCAAGAAACCCCCCTCATAAAACCAAACAAGAAAAAAAAAAAAGGCAAGAACAATACACCCAAACCCAAACCCCTCAACCCCCAAACGAGAACAGAAACAAAATGAGCTACCTAAAGGTGATGACAGACCCGTCATTTTAGCTTATGCGGTTGGTTGACTGTGAGGTGGGAACACGTGTGGCCCCAGCACATGCTTCTGTGAGTGAAAATGAGTTTCCACGTGTGTTGCAGCTGCCAAGTTTTGTAGACGAGAGTCAGTTTCTGACATTATTCCTTTCCCAGTAGCTTCTGGTGGACGTGTCACCTTGGTTTTTAACGTTTTTTCAGTGTGGGTTTATATATATATATATATATATATAATATAATATAATATATATTTATATAATATATCAAAGCTTATGAGTATAGATTAAAAAAATATTCAACAGCTTAGTGAACTCTGCGATCCGGCTCCCTAAATATCCGGATAAAACTCGGACCCGTGGTCCACGGTCTGCAGCACTGGCTTCTGTTCCAGCGCAGACATCCTGCTGAGGACCTCGGCCGACAGTGTGTAACTGTTGCCAGACTTCTCCTCGAACCAGCTGTCCAGGGCTCGCTTGGCATCAAAGTTGGCGATCGGAGGGCCGTTGACAGCGATGGTCAACAGGTCGCTGAGCTGCTCCAGAGTCAGGCGGGAGCGGTGGTTTTTGCGAACTCGCTGCAGGGCGTTTCGGCCTTTCTCGCAGCAAGCGGTGGAGGTGGGGAGGACTTTGAGGACCTGGATGATCTTGTTCAAGAGTGGAAACCTCTGCTTGTATTTGCAAATGTGGCTGATCAGGTCTTTGAAGCCGTTTTTGGTGTAGTAATCAGCCTTGAGTTCCCGCCACTCCATCAGCAGACTCCCCCGGGGGTCCAGCCCTTCCCTGCAGACATCCCGGGAAAAGGTGGGGATGGCCTCCAGGTGATCAAAGATCTGAACCATGTCCTCCTTGCCGTAGCTCATGAGCTCCTCGCTGTTCCTGGGCCAGGCGGCCAGATCAAACACCTGGCAGGCCTTCACGAAGATCCGGCTGCGGGAATCGAACCTCTGAGCCAGGATCACTTGGGTCTTCTGGCAGATCTTCTCCCGGATGGACTGGAACTTGGCCTCGGCCACCCTGAGGTTCTTCGTGGAGATCCCGTTGAAGCTCTCCCGGAAGTTCTCCTCGAACTCCTGCAGGTACTCCCCCGGAGAGTCGGCCAGCCGGCTGATCTCCTGGATGGCCTCCTCGAGCTTGTCATCCACCTGGGACACCAGGAGGTACTCGCCCTGGAAGACGTAGGCCAGGCGTGACAGCACGGCGATCACGTCCAGGAGGAAGTAGATGAGCTTGATTGACTGGTAGTCCATGAGGAACTGCAGCAGGGCCAGCGCGATGGCCGAGGCGTCCGCCCTCTGGGTCTGGCTGCTGACATCCTTGAGGTGGGCCACCACCTCCAGGTAGTCTTTGATGAGGGCGTTGAGGACGCTCTGCTCTCCGATGATCCACCTCACAGCCCGGATGTCCCCTAGGAACTCTGTCTCCTCGCAGAGGGTGGACGCCGTGGACCGCAGCTCGCACATGAGGCGTGGCGAGTAACGGTAGAAACTCAGCAGCTGCTTCAGATTGTTCTCCAGCTCCTCCAGGCAGGGCAGCTCCTTCCCACTGATGGCATCCAGGATCTCCAGGTGGGGCCGGTGCACCATGAAGGGCAGGCACAGCAGCCAGGGCAGTGTCTTGCGGATCGTCATGAACATGCTGGCCCGCAGGCTGGCTGTGACGTTGGCCCCGTCTATGCCCAAGCCAACAGTGGGCTTCTCATCCTGCAGCCGAATGCCCAAGGCGGAAAAGGCCCGGTCAAGCGCCTGGAGATAGCTCTCTGTGTTGGAGAACCCCAGTTCCTGCAGGGACAGGAACTCCGTGGCCGGGGGCCCGTCGCTGCTGGTGTATTGGACGTAGACCGCCACGGTGTCAGCCAGCAGGTCGTCACTCTGTCCATCCAGGATGATGCTGAGGCACGGTGACTGGCGGATGCGCTCCACCAGGTCTTCGCGCAGCGCCCGGGCGATGTGATGGATGAGGATCTGGCAGTCTCCCTCGTTCATGTACTGGTCCACCACCTTGAGCTCGCACTTCCGCAGCAGCTCGGCCAGGGGCCGGAAGTCCAGGTAGGGCCTGCCCTCCAGGGCCAGGTGGTAGGCGGTGTTGAAGAGCAGGGTCATGTTGCGACACATCTCTTCCGTCTTCTCGGGGTGCATGCGGAGCTTGTACAGCTGCAGGCACTTCTTGTGCAGGTTGCTCTGGCTGTGCAGCTTGATGGTGTGGATCTTGAACTGCTTGGAGCCGATGATGAAGGCCGAGGTGCGGGAGGACTGCACCGTGTACTGGCGGCAGACGTGGCACCACATCTCGTTGAGGGTCGGGGAGTACCGCAGGAACCAGAATTTCTTCAGCCACTCCTGCTTGAAGCGTCGGATTCGGCGCCCGGTGGCCGACGACATCTTGGAGGGCTCATCGGTGGCCGTCATCATATCGTTGGAGACGGATTCGTCTGCCGAATCGACCTCCTGGTCGTCGTCCTCCATGATGGCAGGGCCGGAGACCATGCTCTCTGAGGCTGGAAGACAAATGGGAAAGAAACAGTTACACCTGCTGGAAAAAACATAGACATTTCCAAAATGAAGGAAATAGGGCCCAAAAGGTAGGTGTCGCATTCTGTGAAACAGGAGCCGATCCCTATGACAGACTGAATCCCAACCTGGAATTCATTTATAAGCACTCTTGTCGTCCATGCCTGTCTCACCCTCTTTGTGCATTAGCCCTGGGGGCCACCACGCTCCAGGCTGCCTGCCCTCACCTTCCACGAGTAGGTGCTCAAGGAACTTAAATGTTCTGTATCAACCGAACAGCACAACTAGGAGAGCAGAGCTGCTGGAGGAACAGAGCACATCAAAGGTTCCATAGGGGCACAGCAAGGACGTGGGACTCGTCCCACCACCCAGGTGGTCAGGGGAAGGCGTGCTGCCCTCAAATGAAGGGAGCTTGGGCCCCAAGCGATTTCGGGATCAGAATGCAGTGTAGTTAAGCTGCGTGCTTTGAATACCTGAAACACCTCATTCTGAGCTCAGGGGTGCGGTTAAAATAGGAAGTGCTATGTAACTCTCTAACTCAGCTGCAGATGCGTACTGAGAAACCTTCCTTGTGGTTGAGCATCCCTAAAAGATGCAGGCAGCCAACAGAAGACGGCAAAGGCAGCTAAATGCCCTGTATCCCCGTCGGTAAGGCCAGGGGCTCTCCCCCACGGGACAGCCTGCCTGAGACTGGGAGAGAGAAAGATTGGGTTTAGAAGTTGGGCTTTGGGGTAAGACACCGGAGGAGGGCAACGGGTCAAGAACACAGCACACACCCCTCCTGCAGCAGAACTTCCTTTATTGACGAGGAGGATACAAGGGCAAGACCCAAAGCCCCCACCGGAGCTGTAAGGCGGCCTGTCGGAGGCACCTGAGGGCGTGCGCTGCAGCTGGTACCCATCTCCGAGCTCCACGCCCCAGGTCTCCCCAAAGGTGGCTCCCCTGGGGAGCGCCAGGCCCCCCTCCACGCTGCCCACCGTGTGCTCTTCCCTCTGACAACAATCTCATCCACACCAACTTACCTGCGGGGTCTGAGAATTCGGGGAGCTCCAGTACCTGTGCTGGCAAGGTGGGGGGCTCAGGAAGCGTGCCAGACTTAAGCATGTCTAGTTCGGCCTGGAGTTCCCGGACCTTCTTCTTTAGGCGAATACAGTTAGGGCAAAAGGAGGTGGTGGGCAGCTCGTGAGGGTCGGATGCAAGGGAGGCCTCGGCGGGACTGTCGGCCTTGAACGACGAAGGCTCCTCCTCTTCGTCCTCCACTGGGCCTGCCTCCTTGGAAGCCCCTTGGGGGATCTTCCAGTCTCCTTCCCCCTGGGTCCGGCTGACATTCTGTACGCCATGTGACACAGTCATTGCACACTGACTGTAGGCGTCGTTCTGGTACTTGGGGACCTTCCTGATGACCAGCGAGGTACTCAGTGCCAGCTGGTGGGCTTCTACCTTTGCAGATTCCAGCGAGGCCTCCAACACATCCTTGAAAATGAGGTCGATTTTCTTCTTCTTGGCCTGGGGGTGCACGTCCCCCTCGTCAAAGCCACGCTTGTAGGGACTTTTGCCCTGTCTCAACACGGGGAGCTGCAGGGGACCCCTCAGGTCTTCTGGGTTATCCAGAGCCTGCTCAGACTTCTCCCTCTGCAACTTCTTCTCTCCTAGGAAGGAAAACCAGGGTGTGAGGAAGTGGGGAAAAGCCCCAAAGAGGAGAAACCAACAGAAAACGAAGCGCTCCTCTCAGGAAGTCGCTTGACACATCCCTCTGGGTCTGGCCTAATGGAGCAGGTGTGGCAAAAAGGGAGGTGGATTACTCAGTGGATCACGGGGCCTAGAGTCAAAGGACCCGAAAAAGTGGGAAGAACTCTTTTTAAAGAGACTGTTTCAATGGAGCTTTATGTGTAGAAGCTCTATGTTTATAAGTTGAGCAAACGCTATAGGGGCGGGGAGTTGGAAGTTAAGGAACGTGCCATCCTGTCATCCTAGAAGATGACATCCCACGTGATTAGCCGGGTGGGTGGTAACATAGCTCAGCTAAGTGCATGTGGAGTCCCCATCCCTTCAGGCTGCTCCTTCAGTCCCAGCAATCGGAAGATGGCTGCTTCGACTTGGTAAAAGGTACACACGAAACACCGAGTCCCACTCCTTCCTCCTCCCTGACTCTTGGGAGACAGCCCTGTTAGGGCAAAGTCTGGCTTATAGCAACTATCCTTTCTAATTCTCCCAGGAACTGGAAGCCTTGGATTATGTGAGGAAGCATGGCCTGAACCTCTGTGGCTCTCACGGATGACCGAGGCAGGAAGAAAACGGAAGTCGGGCATACCGACAGCGGCTGTGAGCTCCAAGATGGCAGCCCCCAGCACGATAAAGCACAACACGCCCACGCGGACCCAACACACGCTCAAACTACAGTAGCTGTGTGTCCTTACCTGACAATTCTAAGGACATTTCCTTTTCTATTTCTTTCTATCATGTAAATGACATCAAAGACCTTGGTGAACGCCCCAACAATATATTATGTTAGCCTGATTCTTCAAAATGGCCAACACAGTTGCATAAATTGCTATAGATGTATGGATGCTGCCTGGGGGGGACTGATGCTAAGAGGGACCCTCAGAAGGTCCTGACAGCCGTCTATGGAGCTAGAACTCTCAAAGGCTTCCTAGATCAGGGGCGGGGCCCTGGGAGATGTGACTCTGACCAACGACTTGACCTGAATATATGTTGTAATTAGGCTTCTGAGAGCTGCGTTTGCTCAGGGCCTCCGAGTGAAGGCCAAGGGCTCTCCATGTGCAATCCAGATGTTCCATGCTGTGACCAAGCCTTGGCATCCCACAGCTGGCATGGGGTGATGTACCCTGGCCCGTGTATGACTCCAGGTTTCCCACAGGTCACAGCACAGAAGGGAGCAGCCTATTCAGGATGATCCTTTTCTGTCCTCACATGAACACTTAAGGAATGACCTTATCTCCTGAAGGCTCCAAGGCTCCTGAAACTCAGGCGGCTCCCCGCAGCCTTGTTTCTATAACATCTGAGGGGCAGAAAGGGTGGAGATGAAGAGAACTTTTAAAAAATGCAACATGTTCGCCTTACAGATCAGACACTTGCCCATCAGAATCTCGGAAAGTCAAAGGCCACCCTTTCACTTTCTCATGGACCAATCAGGCAGCAAATAGCTGAGGATGTCAGGAGGTCCAGGATACGCATCACCGGGGATTCCTCATGCATCTCTACTCAAGGACAAGGTTATTCAAATTTCCTAGGATGAGCAGGAGATTTCTTTGGGCTCAAGGCTCCCGGAAAAATCTATGGGTCAAAAAGAATCTTTAAGCATTATGAAATTGATTCTAAAGCCTCCATAAAACATGGGGGAAACACCACAAAGAAAATCAATGACCCAAAGTAGACAAAAAACATAAATTCTTTGAATACATGTATTAGATGCATCCTATTCTTAAAAGATAACCACAGAGGAATAAGTTATACTCTTCAGGAAGCAGTTCTGGGCTCCAACTAATGTCTCTACTTAATAAGAGCTAATAAGTCACGCTCTGGACTTCACCAAGGCTCCAGCCTCCAATTACAAAGAAGCCTCCTCCCATGTAAGACCTTGAGTGGTTGAGCATGGGGAATGCCCCCTACAGAGCAGAACCGGCACACAGATCTAAGACACCACTAACCGTATCAGAGTCTGCCAAAGCTACAGGCTACAGGGACACACGTCTAAAGGCCACTGAGCTCCACGGCTGCTTCCCAAGGGCTTTAAGGCCAAGTTCACCCTCTGCTCTGGCCCTGCCCCACGGGGGCTTCCAGTTTCCTTCGTGTTTCCTACTTCTCAGCCTGGCCAGGAATAGACACTCCTTCCTCCTGTATCTTCACACATCTTGGTTTATCTCATTTCAAGTCTGTCTGCCACGCTCCTTTGAACCACTCCTGAAAGCTCACGCCCTTCTCTGAGCATTCCCCTTGGGTCTCAGGGCTCTCTGAGGATGATGCAGCTTGAGGTGCTCTGGAGTAGACACAGGGGAAAAAAGGACATTACAAATCCAGAAGAATTCAAGAAGATCATGGCCAAGGGATGGAACCCGTGTCCTCAGATATGATTTCTCTTGGTTTTCTCTTCTTCTGGTGATATGATTCTTTTGGAGATTTCTTGGTGGTCTTCATTCATTTCTTCTTTTATCCATTCAACCAAGATTTATTGAGCATGTACTATGCATCAGACACTTTTTTACATGGCATCTCCAGAGGTCAAGTGGAAACCACAGCAATCATGTCACAGAAACATGCCTTCCCAAGTGTAATCGGCATGTATGTGCCTAACACCCAGCTCCAAAGAAAACAAGAGATGAGGGTATCTATTGGGTCTCCTTTCACTGCTCATCCAATCACCAGATACCTTTTACCAAGTCAGGCAGCAGTTGTGCGCTCAACGTCCACAATTTGCTTTGCTCTGTTTCGGTTTTGAAGATAGCTTACTTCCAATGGGTCACTCTTACCCCCTTTTCATCTCTTCCCCTCATGCTCTAAATGAAGCTTTACTTCCCATAAGTAGATTGGTCAGAAACATGATATGGTGGGGCTTGGGTATAGGCTTGGTTCCCGGGACCAGATGGACTCTGGGTCTTTGGATGTGTGGTTTTAGTGTAAGGAAGGTCCTGCTGGAAAAAGGACCTTGGGCTCACCCGTTTGCCCGGCATGGCTGAGGATGGAGTAAAGAGGCAAAGGCCTAAGAGCTGGGGAGTATTTTAAACCACTTTCAAATGACTCATTTAAATGGAGCCTGGATAGATACCCACCCACCAGGCCACCACCCACCTCCCTCCAATCTTCTTCTCCTAACAGAGATTGTTCTTTCACAGCGTATCATTAGGACTGCCAGGAATGAGACCAGGAGGAAGCAGGGAAGAAACGAGTTTTGTCTGGGAGGCCTTATAACACTGTAGGTTAGAGCTTAGACCCTGGGCTCAGACAGATGTGGGTTAGGAACCTAGCTCTGCCCCTGCTTGCCATGGGATTCTGGGTGAGTCACTGTATTTATCTGATGCTCAGTTTCTACATTTGTAAGGTGGGGATAATAATCCACATGCTATCATCAGTATTAAAAGTTTACAACTGAGGGCTTACGATGGTCAAGACAGACATTGTTCTAAATGTGTTATGTATATTACCCATCTAATTCTCACTGGGCACTTATCGGGCAGGTGCTACTGGGATGATGACATGGGACACCACAGAAAACCTGCTTAGCACATATTAAGTGCTTAGTAAATGTCACCTATTATTGCTGCTATTATTGAGCCAGTGGCAGTTCACAACATCCTTCCATCAATTTGAGTTGGGGAAAGAGAATCAATTTTGATTAAACTTATATGCTTGGCGTTGGAGACTTGTCTCTCTCCCTGATCCTCTGGAATGTCTATAATAGGGCTTCTGACCATGTCTGAGGGAGGAGGACACACCGGGTGGCTATGGCCAGTGCCAGAGCGGCTGCTCCTACCTTGCCCATCAGTTCCCCTGAGTCCCTCTGGGTCTCCCCATTGCTGGTGCACTGTATTTCCCATCGGTTTTCCTAGGAAGCTCCTAGAGAAGCATTTCTGGCCTCCCCTGGGGCTTGGCAGTGGGCGTGGCCCTCCCTTGGGTGTGGGCACTCACCTCTGGCCAGGTTGCGGTGGATGGTCTCCTGGGACATGCTGTGCAGGCGCTTCATGTAGTCCTCGCTGTACCAGACCCGCAGCCGCTCCCCGGGCCGGATGTCCCGGCACGCCCGGAAGTAGATGCACTCGCCGTGCTGGAACGCCAGCAGGTTCTGCTCCCTCTCCTCCCGGGAGATGACCACGTACCTGGGGGCGAGGCGGACAGGTGAGAACGCGCGGGCCACTCTTCGGTGAGTGCCTGCCTGAGTGCCTGCCGGTACCAGGCACGGTGCCGGGCAGGTGCCAGTGGCTAGCCGCCCATGAGCGTGTGGGCATCTGCAAAAGTCTACAGAGCAGCTGCCCTGCCGAGGAAAGGCACACCAGCTGGAGCCAGTCCCTTGTCTCACTGTGTTGTGGACTTCAAGCAAGCCTTTGAACCTCTAAGAATCTCTGTTTTCTGGGACTGGAAATGACACCTGCCCTTCCTACCTCCTAGGTTCTGGTAAATACAAGGTTCAATACCAGATATACAGGTGATTGGAAAACTATTCTTCACTAACTTTTAACCAGGCAGGCATTCCCAGATACCCGCAGGCCTCTGATGGTGGTAAGGGTGAGATCCTTGAACTGTTCTCAGAATGTCACAAAGCCTAGCAGAAATAACCCATGTGAAAAGGGTGCCCACGAGATCAATTAATAAATGTTGAAGATCAAAATCTTTAAAAATAGAGGGTCCAGTGGGGACAGGGGAGGTAGGTAAAGGCAAGGAAATGTGAGCAACCACAGGTTAATCCAAGTCATTTGAAGGTAAGGAAACTGAGGCTCAGAGAGGCTAAGTGACTTGCTTAAGGTCACACAGCTAATAAATGGGAGATTGAGCATTGAGGTTCATGTTTTTCCCACTAGAACTCACGGCTCCTATGTGGGCATGTAAAGCACCAACTCAGCAATGCCCAGATAACCTTTAAAGTTCTGTCAAACCCTCAGAATCTATGGACCTCACCCATTCTCCCTGAAATGACATTTCCAATATCCAACCTGCCACCTCACTCGCCTCCAAAAGGTGAGATGATGCAACATCTGTAGCGAGGTGGAGATGTACAGATCAAACAGGCAAGAGGAAATTATTTGGAGTTTTAGGGTTCTGTGCTATCCAAGTGCCTAGGAAATTTGTAGTCAAAAACAAACTTCTTTTCCTTATGCTATGATTTGTCTCAAAAGCCAGGGAAGAAATCAAAGTCTGTCCGACCGGCACAGCCCAAAGAACTGTACTTGGAGCAGTCCAAGGGAAACAATAATTCACAGAAATAAATCCAAATGGATAATGAACAAATGAAAGGATTCAGCATCACTAATAAGAAAAGAGGCGCAAAGCAGCACATTGTCTTGTTGGCACAGAGAACTCTTTTACATTGTAAGCTCTGTATTGGTAAAGGTGGCAAGACTAGGGTCTCCCATACTAATGGTGGAGAATAAACTGGCACAACACTTTGGGAAACGACTTGGCAACATGGACTCAAACAAGTTTTTGTTCATTCATGTTCACAGCAGCATTATTCACAATAGTCAAGGGTGGAAGCAACCCAAGTGTCAACTGATGGATGAATGGATAAATAAGATGTGGTATATACACCCAATGGAATATTAGTCATCCATAAAATGGAAGGAAATTCTGACCCACGCTACAACATGAATGATCCTTGACGACACATACTAAGTGAAATAAGCCGGTCATAAAACAACAAATACTACAGGATTCCACTTATGTGAGTAGTCAAATTCACAGAGACAGAAAGTAGGATGGTGGTTGCCAGGGGATGGGGGAGGGGGAAATAGGGAGCTAGGGTTGAATGGGTACAGAGCTTCAGTTGGGGAAGATGAAAAGAGTTATGGAAATGGATAATGGTGATGGTTGCCCAACAATGTGAATGTACTTAATACCACTGAACTTTACACTTAAAAATGGTTAAAATGGTAAATTTTATGTCATTTGGATTTTTCCACAATATTTGTAAAATTAAAAAAAGAACACCAAAACGTTAAGACGTGGAGCAAGAATGCAAACTCTGCATACCACCACGCTGACTGTTCCACTGTTTGTAATGGAGCAAAAGCTAAAACATCTAAACTTCTGATACTAGAGAAACAACTGAATAAACCATGGTATATTTGTACAATGGAATGTTACTCATCTACAGAAAAATGTTTTCAAAGAATCTTTCATGACATGGAAAAATGGTCCTGATATAAGGCAGAGTGGGAACAATAGGACTGAAAGCTATTTATATTATGGATCTAATCATGCTTTAAAAACAAGCCTGGGTAAACCGCTTGAAGGAAATACACCACTGTTTTAACAGTGATTATCCATTATACATGGTTCTACTTCTTTGTAATTTTCTGTACTTTCCAAGTCTTCCTCAATAAGCAATTATTACTGTTACTCCCTCTCCCCCACCCCCTAAACAAGGAAAAGACGTACACCAACGCCAATTCCAGTGCAGGGTGGCAGTGGTGATGGTCATGGTGGCCAGCAGCATTGGGAATCTACATTTGTGGTACCCCAGGCATAGCGCCCCTCACATACAATCTCAACTCTCCAACTGCAGAAGTCTGCCTTTTCTTCATACGTGAGATTTCTTCTGAATGTGCAAACTATTTCCTAGTCCCCAATTTAGCAAGAGTCTGGGATTTGACCTAGTGGTGAGCACGGCATGGAACTGAGGTAGATCCAAACTTTCCTATTCCCAGACACAGAAGGCAAACCATCCATTCATGTTTTTTCTAACAAGAATCACTTAAATCATAGAGCACAAGGAAAGAAGAATACAGTCTTTTCTTTTTTCAGTTTCTAAACAGCCGTCAGGCTCTAAAAACTAGAATTATTTTCTCTGGCACTCAACTTTATGAGAAAAAGGTAGATGAGAAACACGTAACTATCAGGGATTTATTCCAAAGAGCAACTTGGTGAGGACGCCAGAAGGTTTAGAAAGATTCAAGTCAATTTCCCCTTCCAACTTCTGGTGTTTTCCTACCCAACAAGAATCGATATTTAGGAACAGAGGTCCTCTTGTATAGCACAGGGAACTATATTCAATATCCTGTGATAAACAATAATGGAAAAGAATATGAAAAAGAATGTATATATGTATAACTGAATCACTTTTGCTGTACAGCAGAAATTAACACAACACTATAAATCAACTATACTTCAATAAAATTTTAAAAAATATTTAGGAAGAGAGCTCCAAATCTTTGTATGGATCACGAAGTATCTTCAAAGATCAAAATTGGTTCAGCATCCAGTTGTATTTAGTTGTTCTGAAAGCTGGCGTTTGAAATAAGATATATATGGCAACTCTTAGTGAATCATAACAATCCATTCCCCCTGAGATGTTTACGCTATATCATTGTTTAGGTAAAGCTAAATGGAGCCAGCTAAGTCCCAACACCAATTACTTCTAGTCAGGTCTCCCCATTTTAAGTATTTTGCAGTACCACCCAATGGCTTGATCCACTCCCAGAATCCTGTCCCCACACAACAATCCCTGTATGAAGAGGCATGCCTGTCCCGTTACACGGCTGCGGGTGAACAAGAGCCCTTCCTGGAACAGAAGGCTTCCAGGGAGTGAAAAATCTTTCTATTTGAAGTAGTTTCCAGGTCACTACTTCACTGGGGGGGAAGGCACAGAGTATGTCAGAAGGGGGATGGAAAATGCATAGCACAGGCTGATCTGTAAACACTAGTGCTTATTTGACAGCTTTTCAAATCAGACCCTTTGAAGCAATCAAGGGGGTGGGTGGGTAGTGGTGGTGGAGGGGTGGTTCTGGACTGAAACTTTCATGATGATAATGGATTGTTTTTATTCCAAACTCTTTGCTGACCTTGGGTATTGGCTAGATAAGCACTAAGACAACACTTTTCAGACCTCACCCACTGTGTCTTATCCAGTGCACCATATTTTCTAGCTGGGTCAGGAAATGACTATCAGTTCCAACTCAAGAGAGAAAAATAACCCAAGGGGCATCCATTTTGTTGGAGGGGATAGACAAAGGCCAGGCTCAGACACTCTCACCCAGTGGCTATGCCTCCGATGGAAAGGAAGCTGCCCCAGTCACTGAGGCAGAGATGAGAAAAGACTGACCAAGAAGAGACTGGCCTCTGTATTCTCACATGCATTGAGGTCTCTGGGCTGGGAAGGTCTTTGGGTCATGCATCCGCCCACTAGATGGTCACCCGGACTCTAACAGAACACCACGCAGCCAGCCCTTGGCATGGCTGGAGGCCTCAGACTCTTAGGAGGGATGTGCCCATCTTGAGCTGAAATTGGCTGCCCATTCATTTCCATCCACTGGCCCTAGTTTTACCTTCCTGTTTGACATGCTAGCCCTACAATCCCCACTGAAGCCAAGAAAAAGAAACTGAAATCTTTTCCATCTGAAGTTGACAAGTCTCTTCATCTCTCTGTCCCCTTTGCTTTCAACTTGACCCCTTTCCCTCCCCAGAACCAGAGGGAGAGGCCAGCCAGTCACTGCTTAGTACCCTGACCTTGGTGGGAAAGACCCTAGGCCCGGTTCCACAGAATCTCTGTATCTCCTGGAGATCGGATAATCTTGATTTCCATGACCATGCTTTTTGGTCAAGAATGGCAGAGGATGACCTGGATTCCCAGATCTGGTTAAAGCAGGCTGGAATCTTCCAGAAAGTGGATGGATCCCTGGTCAGGACATGGGTATTTCCTGCCTGGGAGAACCTCTCCCTGTGACTGGAAGGAAGCCAGGGCAATGCACGGATAAGGGGGTCCCTTTCCTGCCGAGGAGAGTCCCAAGGGGAGCCAGAGGAAGCCATTTCAATTACTTTGAGAAGCCTCAACTCTAGGTGGGCAGGGCCTTACCTGTGACAGTCAGACACCCAGATCAGTGGGGAGGTGACCAAAAAAAAGCGAGTGCCTCAGGGTGGTCCCTGAAGTACCCTGGCAAATGGACAGCCCCTGACCCTTCTGGAGTCTCCTGCCAGAAATGGTGGGGTTTTTCCCCAGGACCCCTGACATACCTTTAGGGAAAAAAAAGGTAGAATTCATTGAGCAACATCTCACTTTCAATTTGCAGAGAAATTAAATATAGTGAAACGATTTCATATGTGGATGCTTTGTCTACCTCGGCCCATCAATTCCTTTCCTTTCCTCTAAGGGTGCTGAACACAGGGCATCTGAGAGCTGATGAGATCTGGGAAATGCCAGGGGCACTTGAGTCTCCCTCACCAACACACTTTTCCTCGGTCATCTAACCCCTGCTTTGGGGGCCTTGAGGTTTTCACAGGAAGCGAAGAAAGAGAATATACACCAAAGAAAGATCCTGGAGACCGGGTGTGTTCCAAGTGTGAGATCAATTTCTTTTTATTGCCATCTTAACAAAAATACTTGGGAAGGCAATCTTTGATTCCAGCATCGGAGGGCAGGGCAATGGCAGGCAATAGTCAAGCCATCGGGCTGTCGGACAGGGGAGTATTCAGTTTGGGGGAGCAGGAACCCCCAGAGAACCACAGATTGGGAGAAGGAGCCCAGGACACAGGGACGCTGCAGTTGTCCTCCATTCTCCCGCCACGGGGCTAAGCTTGGGCTGGGGTTAGAAGCAGGACTCCAGGAATGGCGGCAGCAGGCCCTGGGCATAGCAGTCCTCCCAGCCCCCACCCAACTATGGCTCTAGGGGGCAGGTGTGGCAGGATGGAGGGTTGGGATATGAGTCAGCCTCAGGCCAGGGAGCAAAGAGGACACACAGCTGAGCTGCACCCACGTCAGAGCTGAGCTTGCATCCGCCACTCCCCACCTCCCTCCCTAACTCTAAGAACCCAGCTCTCTCCCCACACTCCAAAACCAAACACGAAGCTTCGAGATGTGTGTAGCTAATGCATACGCAGCCCAAGCAAGCAGAGGCAAGGCATGCTGGAACCTGGAACGGGACAGGAGCCCTGCTGGGCTCTGGAGGGGCCAGAGGAGGGGTCGCCTTCTGGATCCTGAGACCTAGGTCCTACTTCTCCCCAGCCACTGGCTGTCAGCCTTCACGCCGGGGCGGGGTGGGGTGCACTCACACCGTAAACGCTGCCATCGCCTCCCACGGAAACCCCAAAGAGCTTGGCAGGGGCAGGAGCAACGCCCCTCCCAAGTCCCACATCTGGTCTCTGACAGGGGAGCTGGAGAAACCCACAGACCTGGCTTCCAGTCCTGGCCCCCCGACCGACTACTGTTTCATTTGTATGAAATGCAGATGAGGATGGTAATAATGATGACCATAATACCCGACTCGGCTGCCTCTCCCACTGTGCTGAGGACCCACTGAGACCACACGTCTGCGAGCGCAGGGAGCAACATAAAGTGCTCTAAGAATGCCAGGTAGACTTCCCCTTCCTCCGACGTCACCCCCCTCTTCTCCCCGCTCCACGAAAGGCAAGCATGGCAGCTGAGCACACGAGCGAGGGCAAGCGGAAGGCCAAGGCAGGGGCGCCACCCACCGGGGCTCGGAGCCCTGGGGGGTGGGGGGGACAGACCCCTCCTGGAAGGGCTGAGCTCTGCTTGCCCATTCTCGGGCCTCACCCTCCTCGAAAGCAGCCGCATCAGGGCCGGGGTGGCTGATGCGGCAGCCCTGAGGATGGAGAGCAGGATTCCATTCAGATGCTCCCCATTCTCGCTCCCCCTTTCCCTGCAAGGCCTGTCGCTATGGGGTGCAGACCAAGAGGAGGCTGACCCCCCAGGCCAAGCAAGCATCAAGCAGGTAGCTTTTCCTGCATCTTGAGCACCTGCCAAAGATGAGGGAGTCGGGCTGAGCCCAGGGCAGCCAACCTGTACGCGGTGAGGAGATGACCGTCCCCCCAACACCCTACAAGGGTCTTCGATCTTGGACACAAGAGACTGGCCCCTGTCTCAAGGCCAGACAGCTCTCCTCCATCTCTCTTCCTCCCAGTGCAGACTGGCCGGCTTAGAAACTGTGCTTTCTCTTCCGAGACCTGGTAGTCCGTGCGTGGGCCGGCGCTGGGAGCGCCTCTGGGGGCTCCGCTGGGGGAGCCTCGGCCTGCGGGTTGGAGCCTGTGGGCGCTGCCCCGTCGGGCCCCCGCTGAGATGCCTGGACCCCATCCCGGATCTCTGTCAGCGTCTGGCACATCTGGCTGACACGGCTGGTCAGCTCGGCCATGGCCTGGCCGATGGCCTGCATGCCGTTTGCCATGTCCCGGTGCACGGTCACCAGCTCCTGGCAGAACTGCCGCAACACCTCAGTCTGCTGGGCGTGGGTGTGGAGGAGCTGCCAGTCAAGGCCTGTGCTGGGTGGGCTGGGGTGCGGCCGAGGGGCCCTGCAGGCGGCCTGGGCCTGAGGCGAGGGCCGGGGCAGGGCCTCGGGCTTGGGGCCCACTGTCTCGGACTGGTCGGAGGAGGAGGAGGAGCGGAGCAGGGTGGGCCTGGCCAGGCAGGCCTCTTCCTCTGGTGACGGCTGCAGCGGCCCCCGGAGTGGCTGCCTCGAGGGCCCGGGTGTCTCCTCATCTTCATCATCTTGGGGGACAAAAAACAAAGAAGGGAAAATGATTACAACTGCGAGAAAGAAGGCAGCCCTGGGCTCGGACGCACTCCCCAAAGTTACCTAGCCTCCCCCCACCCTGCTACCCCTCAGCCTCGTTCGGCACCTGCCCCCTCCCCCCCCACCCGTGGAGAAGCACCTGCTCCCTAGATCCCTGAGGTGCTCGGGCCAGGCACCTCTGGGGGGACAGGTGAGCATGAACAGTGCCCAGGTCCACAGGTCCCCTTCCTTGTACAGGAACAGCGACTTTCTAGTGGGACCCCAGCCCCAGTGATGGCACGTCAACCCAAGGGCTCACTTCCTCTCTCTGCGGCTCAGTTTCTGCAAAGCAAAGGTAACGACTGCTCTACCTACCTCCCCGACCACTTGCCCACCTAGCAGGGTTGTTAAGACTACACAGAGGACAGACAGAAGGGCACTCTGCAAAGCTCGAAGAGCGACACCTGCCAAAAGGTACTATGATGCTCTAGGCCGCCCTGAGTTCCCGCCTCCATGCGGCCATTTCTGAGCTGCTTGGGGCCACCTTGTGGCCCTGCTGGAATCTGCAGCTTCAGGTCATAGAGGGGGAAGCTGACATGCTGGAGAAGGGAGGCAAGGGATGGCTCTGGGACAGACAAGCCCAGACGATGCAGAGCAGATCTACCTGGGCGACCAGCCCTGCCGCCCCCTCAGCGCCCCAAGGCAGGCTACCCGAGCAGACACATCCCTTCTACCTGGAGCACTTGACGACACACAGGGACCATCAGACAGACTGCTACTTGTGACCAGTCGCAGGGAGGGGCCCAGCCCTGCACACGCGAGTCTCGGTGGCTCTCTCATGAGCTGGTTCCCACAGCAAGAGTGAAAAATATACAGGCTGATCCTCCTGACAGGCACACCTCCCTGCCTGTACCTGGGGGGCTGAATTCAGAACCACCCCAGGGGAGGTGACAGGAAGACAGACAGATTCACGTTGCCCTGAGCCACATGCCTCCGAAGGGTCCCGGCATCTCACTTGGGCCAGCACAGTAAGAGAGCCTAGAGCCTCATGACCCCCACTTGGCGGACACGCATTCTGGAAGGGCAGGGCTGAAAGAAGTGGGACGGGCTGCGGTGATGCTGCACCCTCCCTTTCAGGGCCTCATTCCACCCAGCCCCTAGCCAAGTGCCGTAGCAGCTGGGAAAAGGAGGCCTGGACCAGCCTGCGGTGGAGGGGTCCTGGGCCCCCTGCCCAGTTCAGGTCACATTTGGTAACCTCATTACCTTTGGTCTCGGGGAGACAGAAGGATGAGCAAGACAGAATTTAAGGAACAGACTTCACTAGATGCTAGCCTCCTTCCTTTTTCTCATAATTAGGTAGCATCTTCCTGAAACTTGGGAATACACTGATTCAGCGGGAGCTGGCAGACCCAGGTTCAAGTCCTCATTCTGAATCTAGCTCTGAGACCACCTCTGGAGCTGGAGCTTAACTACCTCATCTGGACAACATGGAAGTCGGACCAGATGATCTCTTCCTTCTTTCCTAGTTCTTAATATCTGACTCTGAATGGCCACCTGTCAGGAGCCCCAGCCAGACAGGAAATTAGCAAGCTCCCTGCGGCAAGGGGCCTGGGAAGGGAAGGCTGGGTCTTTGTGAACCATCTTCCCGAGGGCTGGCGTCCCTGGAGCCCTGCTGCCTGGCTGGTCTCTCAGAAGCCAGACAGCCTCCAGCTGGGACCGCAGGCTGCGAGTGGGGGGCAGGTGTGTGCAGAAGCAGAGCTGAAGCGGGTGCAGCCCAGCAGGGAAGGGCCTCGAGTGCTCCCCCTTATTGGTGAGCCCCGATAAGCACTACAGCCCCAAAGGACGCCCCGTTTAGGCCAGGAGATTCCACACCCCCCAACCCCTGGCATCCAAGTTCATCCTGAGACACAGAAAGCAGAGGGGAAAGAGGGAGACGAATGCTGAGGGATCAGGGGGGTGGAGGGGGCCATGGGGAGGGAACCCAGAGCAGAGAGGGAGGAGTCCTAAGGAGGGCCTTGGGGCGGGGGTTTGGGGGGAGGTTGGGCAGAAAGAGGCAGAGGGCAGAGAGAAGAGAAGGCAGCATGGCACCACGGAGGGGAGTGTGGAAATAACACAGAAATAAAGACACTCGGAATAGACAGACAGAAAGCGCTGAGCTTTTGGGGCCTGGGACTTGGCTGGCTTCCTCTCGCGCCCCTCCCCCTCGCCTGCTACACGGGGCTTCCCTGGCTCCTCTCTGTTCCTGGAACGTGCCAAGCGCCTTCCTGATGCAGGGCCTCGGGGCCTCGTACATGCTGTTCTGCCTGCGAGGCCCTCCCCTCCCCTGCGCTGCGCCCCACAGCCCACGCGTACCGGCCGGCTTAACTCTTCCTCACCCTTGGTCGCAGTTCAACTGTCATTCCCGGGAGCCTTCCCCAGCCTCGGTGGATGGCCAGTCCCCCACTCCTGCTCTCAGACAGGCCGCTACATAATTTGCAGGGTCGAATGCAACACGAAAATGCGGGCGCCTCGTTCAAAAACTAGTCTGAGTTTCAGGAAGGCAACCGAGGAGCAGTTAGCCCAGCTCCGGCCCTTGAGAGCGACAGGTCGCACACCCAAGGAGTCAGCCCTGCTCTCAGGACTTCCTGTATTTGTCCTTCATGCCTTCTTTCAAATTTCCTTGCGCAATTATTTAATTAAAGTGTGTTTATTCTCACGAGTTTAAGGAACTTCCCAAGAGCAGGGGCAGGGTAGGTTTTATACCCATCTCTGTCTTCCCAGCTCCCAGCGCAACTCCTGGCACGGGTTCAGGAAATATTCTCGAATGAATGAAGGGAAAGAGGTAGACAGGACAGAAGTGGGGGAAGGAGGGAAGGATGGAAAGACGGGGCGAGGCAGAGAGGGACAGGAGAAAGAAGGCAGGTGCAGGGGACTTCGCCAGGGGTGGGTGGGGAACAGGCAGGCGGAGCCTGGGGAGGGGAAGCGGGCGGTACTCACAGCTGGTCGAAGGGCTGTCGGTGCCATCCAGTTCCACCCTGGGGAAGCCGTGCCCGGAGCGGGCTGTGAGCAGCGCTGACTCGATGGCCCTCTCATGGGCAGTGAGCACGATGGCGGGGGCCCGGCCCCCAGCCCCTGGGCCCGACAGGGACTTCTGCATGAAGGCCAGCTTGTCCTTGGTCCTCCGTTTCATGTCATCCCATCTGTGCTTAATGTCCTTGACGGAGCGGGGGACCTGGCTGACGGAGGTGATTTTCCGAGCTATGCCTTCCCAAATCTTGTCCCTGTCGGCATGGGACAGCCGCATGGTCTCCCTCCCAAACAGAACCGCTTCGTGGTGGGTCACCTCCGTGACCAGAATGTCCAGCTCCTCCTTGGAGAACTTGGGCTTCCTCTTACGCTCAGCCAGGGGCACCACGTTCCTTGGGTTGAATATCCCACAAAGCACAATTGGGTAAATGACCGTCAACGCGGCAGGCCTCCTCCTTCCTAATTGCCGGCCCCCAGCCGGGGAGCCAGGAGGCACCTGGGCGCCCTCGCCCGCTCACCACCACCACACCCTCTTCCTAGCGACAGGCCCCTTCCACTGCTCCTTGGAGGGCAGGAGGAGACGCGGCGTACTCGATGCGAGTGCTGGACGGAGCCGGACGCCTTCAGTTTCAGGCCCTGCCTCGCCTCTGCCTAGCTGTGAGAGCCAGGGCCGCTCAGCAGCCTCTGCTGGTCCCACTCTCTCCATCCGGAACCCGAGTAACAACTGCACCAACCTAGGGGCTTGTTACTAAGGAGGCAAAAGCACAGCGATGTAAAAGAGCTTTAAAGCCCTAAACGGGAATAAAGGATCCTTATTGGGGTTAGGGTGAGGCCATTGCCTCTACAAAGCGATCTTTACATAGGGCCATAGACCCCAGTGGCTTGGAGGAAGACTTTTAAACAGTGAGACTATTTACAGTGGGCTTCCACGGGGTGTGGCCTCGCTGGTGGTGCCCATGATTAGGGCGTGGCCACAGAAAGCTTGTTCTGTCCTGCGCCTCTTCCCCTTCCCATGCTCCCCAGTCCCCACCTCTGGGTGTGTACAGGCTCCCCTCCCACTGGAGCGCTGGTTGGCAGCAGCTCCTTTGGGGGTGGGCTGCTGCGCTTTTGGGCAGCTCATGGGTAGAATGTGAGGACCCCATGAGCACCCATCGGGAGACAGGTTCCACTTTGATGGAGACCAGGAACGACCTCGGCTTCCATCTGTACAGAGCAGCCAGGGGCCCTGGGCATGGGCACAGTGCAGCCCTGACCCCTCTGGCCTGGCACCTACCCTGGCCCTGCAACTCAGTATCTCCACAGTGTGGTTCTGTCCACTCTTTAACTCATGCCCAAGGTCCCAAAGATCCATCCAAGAGAAGAACCTAGGATATGGAGGGAGCCTGATTCACTCCTCTGGCAGGTGCCGAAGCCACAGCAAGAGACAAGGGCACAAAGATCCTTCAGCCTTCACCTCCCCCCCCAAGAATATCACAGCCCAGGAGGCAGGAGAAGAAGTCAGAGACTCTGTCACCTGGCCAAGACGGTGACAGGGGCTGGGGCTGGGGCCTGGGCCTTGCACTCAGACAGACTTTGGATGAGAGGCTGAGTCTCCTGTGCAAACCCCGCTTCCCCCAGTACCACCTCCAAGACCTGCAGGAAGAGTTCATTCAGGGCTTCCTAATCTCACCATTTGGGATCAGGAAATTCTTTGTTGGCGGGGGAGGAGGCATCCTGGACAACGCAGGATCTTTATCAGCTTCCTTGCTTTCTGCTCGACAGAAACCAGCAGCATCTAGCCGCAGGTGTGACAACCAGAAATGTCTCAAGGCGCTGCCAAATGCCTCCCGGGGACAAAAGAGCCTGTGGTTGTTGGCCACTGATTTCATTAAGGCAGAGCACCCCACGCAGTGCTGCCATCAAGTCAACGCTCACCACGTGGGTGCCCATTCTCTTCCTGGCCTACCACTTCGGGTTTGAGGAAATTAACCAACTCCATTCGATCATCTGCAAGAGCCTAAGCTGTGACAGTGCTAGTGAGAGTGTCTGAAAATTAGGAGGGGCTGTACAAATGGAAGCCATATATGAAGGGGAAAGGAGGGTTCCCAGGATGAACTGACTTTCCCCTCACTCCAACTACCACCACAAGGCCATCTCCCTGGCAACAAACCATACACCCAAACCCAACCTACTCCTTGAATCTCTAATGAGATGAGGGCCCACCAGCTGTGACAACCCTGGTGCCACCTTGGATCAGAGTGGGTCTTGGAGCAGGAACAAGACAGATCCCAGGCCAGCAAGATAGCAGTAGCTGAACCCACCCCACACAAGGCCCAGGAAGCCATGCTGTGCCTGGTCCCTTGTGTACAAGCAGAAGAACACTGGCCTAGACGTTCAGAGATGTTCTGCCACTGACTGCATGATCTGTTCTGTTCTGCCACTGACTGCATGATCTTGAGTAAGACCCAGCCCTGCTCTGGGCCTCGGTTTAGCACTGTAGCATGAAGATCAGAACAGAGCAGTGGTTCTCAACACCAGTGGCGCATCAGAATCACTCTGGAGAGCTTTAAAAATTACCAGTGTCCTGGGCTCAGCCCCAGCCTGATTAAGTCAGAATCGCTGGGGTGCTGGATGTCCACTCAGTTAGTACAGATGATGAATCCCCTTCTTGCGGTTACAGTAAAGCCTTGTCCCGGCCAAAGCTTCAGTGCAGAAAGGCCTGACCCAGACTGCGCTCAAACACACTCTCCTTTGCTTGCCTACAGCCAGACCAGAGCTACAGGCCAGGGGTCTGGGCCATGCAGCCCATCTGACGACCTGCCGGACACCTGGTCCCCACTTCCCACTTCTGAGTCTTTGCTCACAATGTCCTCAAATGAAATCCCAGCCCCTTTGAAGGCCCAGCTCAAAGGCCCTCCCCACCCCTGCTTTCATCTGAGCCCCCCCAGCGTATTGTCCGTGCCTCCATCAAACAGCCTTATTAGAAAAAGCAATTTCCACGGCGGAAGGTGTGAGTCCTGGGAGGGCCAGGGGGGCAGGGCTGGGCCCATCCATCTAGGGCGCCCAGTACAGGCTCTGACTCGCCGCAGGTGCTCAGGAATGGGTGGTGGGTTGCATGTGCTAAGCTGACCTGCACCCGGCGGTCGGGGAGAAGAAGAGGGCAGAGGTGACCATCCACCTTCTTGGAGCCACTTTCAGGGCACGGCTGACCTGATGATGTGAAAGGGGGCTGGGGAGTGGGTGCCTGTCCCCACAGCGCAAGGCTGGGGCCCGCCTGTCCCTCGGTGCCTCTGCTTCTGCACCTGTTAAATGACGATGAGGACAGTGGCCCCGACAAATAAGAGGGTGAATCCTTAAGTGCCCTGGAGAGTGCAAGCTGCAGCCCACACAGCAGCGGGCAGTGGGGCGCCGGGGAAGGGGAGTGGAGAGCTCACCACGGCCTCCCCACCTCAAACCAATTTCTCCTCATTTGCTTGGCACGTCTCAGGGTTTAAATCCAGCAATCTCCCTCTTAGGGAGGCCCTGACTGCCCTCCCTCCAAGCACAATCCCTCCTTGACCCCCCAGCCCCACGGGGCACAGAACTGCACAAACACCGACAGTGGGCTTGATCCACGGCGCGGCTCTGCCCCTGGGTCCAGCCCTCCGAGGCCTCCCTTCCCTCCCAACCCAGCTCCTAACCCCCCGTCACAGCTCCTGAATCCCAGAGAGAGGCCACCAAGGAGACAATGAGGCAAGCCCGACCTCCCACACTGCTGGCTGACCCCACCAGGCACGGCCCCCCAGCACACCACACAGGCCAGCAGCACAGAACCCAAAGGAGCGCCCTCGGTCCCGAGCTCAGCTCGGCCGCCTCTGGGTGACCCTGGACCAGTCTCCTGCTCTCTCTGGCTGGCCATGAAGGATCCTTCTGGCGCAAACTTCTGTCCCAAGCAATGGACAAAACCAGTCTAGCAATCGAAAACTGAGCTAGAGACTGTGCCCTTTTCTCTGGGGGCCTTTTAAACAATGGCTGGGGGCTACCCTGGGATGATTCCTGCACCCCTCCAGCCGGACTCTGCCTGTGAGAGGTGTCAGTCCTGTGGCAGGGACACACCCCCCCCCAAAATGGGAATGCTGCCAGGAGCCTGGGGCCTAGGGCCTCCAGAAACACTGACAAGTGTGTCCCCGTAAATGACTGGTCTGGCCACAGGCCTCCTCCAGAGCCCCCTGAGGGAAGCCTGGGGGAGCTGGAGGGTTGGTCCCCCAGAGCTAGACACGTCCCTGCAAAGAGCAGTCCGGGGCCTTCAGGGACCTCTACGACTGGAGACCCTAAAGGCCCAACATGCTCCCTTGGCCTCCTTTCCAGCGTTCGGGCAAGGATCCCGGGAAATCAGCAGAGAGCAGAACTCACCTCATCCAGTTGGCTTTAGTCTCATCTGACCCATCGATGGACTTGTAGCGGTTGTTCTTGTCCACAATCTGGAAGACAGAGAGAGAGTCTAGAATGGGCATCCTCGAGGGGGCTCTCGTGTCCCTGGACTCCTCTCCAGACCAGGGCCCAGGGACACCACATAGAACCTTCCCGTGCCCTCCCACTACAATGCCCCCACTGCTGCAGGACTGACCCCCCGCCCGAGCTGGGGCAGGAATCCCATCTCCCTCCTCTATCTTGATAGAATACCCAGCAACATGGCCAACAAGTGGCATTTCCAATAGCATCATGTTGCACCAACAGTTAAATTCAGTCCTTCCTCTCTCTCTATGGTTTCCGTGGGAGACAGAGGCTGGCACGGGGTGACTAGGCATACGTGATTTCAGAAGGCTTCTCCTCTCCCCAGTCTCTAAATGTTCAAGAGCCTCAGGGTTTGCGATGGGCCCCTTCATCTTCTATAAAATTGTCTTTATTTCATCATCTCTTTCGAATCAGAGTTCAGCTGGATATGGAATTCTAGACAGATGAAGTTTATTTTCTTTCAACAAATAAAGACTGCCAAAAAGGCTGCCATAGGCACTTAAGCAACCTACTGTTAGTCTAGTGTTGTTCTTTCATGGATAATCTGTCTGTAGTAAATTTTAAGACTTCCCCTGTATTCTTGATTTTCTGCAGTTTCACTATGTGGTTTTGAAATGAAGATTTACTTTTTAAAATTCTCCTCATTACTGGTCGAGCACATTACTTGATAAGGACTTATTTCAATTCTGGGAAATTCTGAGCTATTGTGTTTTCGAGTACAGCTTCTCAGTCATTTTCTCCAGTCTCTTCCTGCAGAATTTCTATTAAACATATATGGTAGGAGCCCAATCTATTCTCCATGTCTTACAACTACCCTTTCATAATTTTCCCTCTTTATCTTTCTGGCTGATGCTCTCAGAAAATTTCTCAGAACTCTCTTCCAATTCACTCATTCTTTCTTTGACTTTGTCTGGTCCAGAGTTTATCTGTCTACTGAGGTTTTTCCTTTCTTTCTGGCCTTCCTTTTTATTTTATTTTTTCCTTCCATTTTAAATGCAATGAATATTTTTCATTCCTAGGATTTTCAATTGGTTCTTTTTCATACCCATTTTTTCTTATTCTGCCTCTTTTTTGTTTCATAATGTTGTGTTCCTTCTTTTTCTAACAGCTTTATTGAAGTATAATTAACATATAATATACCATTTGATAAATTTTGACAAATGTATATATCACAATCATGATAACAAACATATCCATCACCCCTAAGAACTTCTTTATGGCCCCTGTAATCCCTCCCTCCTGCTTCTCTCCACATCTCCCTTTCCCAGTCCACAGGCAACTAGTAAGCTACTTTCTGTCACCATAAATTACTTTGCAGTTTTCAAGACTTTATACAAGTAGAATCAAATGGAAGGCATGTCTGCCTTCTTTCACTCAGCACAATTATTTTGAGATTTGTTCCTACTGATGTGTGTATCAGAGTTTATTTCTCTGTATTGGTGAGTAGTATTCCACTGTTTGGATGTGCCACTATTTTTTTTTTTTTAATCTCCTTATTGATGGACATTTGGGTTGTGTCTAGTTTTTGCCCATTACAAATAAAGCTGCTAAGAGACATCACTAATAAATCTTTGTATAGAAACATATGCTTTAACTTCTCTTGGGCAAATACTTAGTAGTGGAATTGCTGGGACACATGGTAAGAATACATCTAACTTTTACGAAACTGCTAAACTGTTTTCCAAAGTGGTTGCACCATTTTACATGCCCACCGGTTGCGTGTGGGATTTCCAGTTGACTCACAGCCTTGTCAATACTTGGTATGAACAGGCTTTTTCATTTTAGCCATTTTGATAGGTATGAAGCAGTATCTCATTGTGGTTTTAATTTGCATTTCTCTGATGACTAAGGATATTGAATATCTTT
Source organism: Balaenoptera borealis (assembly GCF_965194805.1). NCBI lineage: Eukaryota > Metazoa > Chordata > Mammalia > Artiodactyla > Balaenopteridae > Balaenoptera > Balaenoptera borealis. Next base: position 15,764,283 of record NC_138868.1, read on the forward strand.
TTGTGCACTCATTTGTCAGCTGCATTGTCTTCTCTGGTGAAGTGTCTATTCAAATCTTTTGCCCATTTTTTAAATAGTGGGGTTTTTTCTTATTGTTGAGTTTTGGGAGTTTTTAAAAAATATATTCTGGATACAAGTCCTTTATCAGGCATATGTCTTACAAATATTTTCTCCTAGTCTATGGCTTGTTTATTCACTCTTTTGGTGGTGTCTTTCTAAGAGCAGAGGTTTTAAATTCAAACAAACAAAAACTCACTGTCTTATTCTTCTTAATGGATGTTATCCTTACTTTATTTCTTTGAAGATCCTAAGGCTGTGAGTGTTAATTATCTATTATCCCTTTCATCCATAGTAACAGAACCCCTGGATTATAACCGAGTACCTGGCTACCTGTAATAACAGAATACATTTCTTGGCTTCTCCTCTGGCTAAGTTCTGGCCAATAGAATGTAAGTGGAAGTGTCATGTGTCATCTTCCTGAAAATTTCTTTAAAAGACAGCTGATATATGCACTTCTATTATCCTGCTGCCTGGAATGCAGATGTAATGGCTGGAGCTCTAGCTATCAACTTGGACTATGAGGCTATAATCCAAGCATTGAGACAGTGATTAGCTGGATCAAGCTTGGTTCCTGACGACTTAATACAGGCTCAGAAGGTATTCATAGAAGAAATCTTAATTCCTGTTTTGCTCGAGCCACTGTTATTTTGAATCTCAGTGACTCACAGTCAAACCTACTCCTGATTCAGATCCTAGTTATTTTAAATTCATTTTCAGAATACGCTACTATCTTTATTTTAATTAGAGTGAATTCATTTGTCATTGTTTTTGAAGGCTGTCTTTGTAACATTAATTTTCTTCATTAGTTTTGGAGGTTTGGTCCAGAGGCTCATCTTGAGTAGGAGTTTGTCTGTTACCTCTTGCTTTTTCTCATTTGAAGCAGTCAACCTGGCTCCCCTCTCCACCTCACCTGGGGCACTTCTATTTCATAGTACCCTACAGGAGCTAAAACTTGATGGTGAACTCTGCTTGCACTAGACTAGAGCCCTACGGGCCTTTGTTTTCAGTTCTGTGATCACTTCATGTTTCTCTCCTTCTCTCTCTCTCTTTCTTTTCTTTTTCTTCTCTTTTTTTGGCTGGGGCTCAAAGCGTGAACTCTCAGTCCATCTGAATTGCAAGCTCCCGTGCCCCCTCCACACACATCTTCTTTACCTATACTCTTTCTCTGGACATTCACATCCATTTCCACACTCTCAATCTGTTCATTACTCACAGATTTTCATCTCAAGCCCCAGGCGTGAATATCTGATTTCCCATGTGACACACCCCCTTGGACATCTCACTGGCTGCTCAAACTCACCTCAGGCCCCACCCCCAAGCCTGTTCCTCTCATTTTCCCCATCACAGTATTTGAAACCACCATCCACTCAGGTTTCAGAAAGAAAGTCATCCCTACCAAACCCCAGTGAACTGTACACTTTAAATGAATGAACTGTACAGTATGTGAATTATATCTCCATAAAGCTGCTCAAAAAAAAAAAGGAAAGTCATCCTTCATGCCTCCCTCTCTTTTTTAAATTTTATTGAAGTATAGTTGATTTACAGTGTTGTGTTAGTTTCTGCTGTACAGCAAAGTGATTCAGTTATACATACATATATTCTTTTTCATGTTCTTTCCCATTATGGTTTATAACAGGAGACTGAATACAGTTCCCTGTAACATACAGTAGGACCTTGTTGTTTATCCATCCTATATATAATAGTCTGCATCTGCTAATCCCAAACTCCCAATCCTTCCCTACCCCACCTCCCCTCCCCCTTGGCAACCACAAGTCTGTTCTCTATATCTGTGAGTCTGTTTTTGTTTTGTAGATATGTTCGTTTGTGTCGTTTTTTAGATTCCACATATAAGTGATATCATACGGTATTTGTCTTTCTCTTTCTGACTTACTTTGCTTAGTATCATAATCTCCATCCATTTTGCTGCAAATAGCATTATTTCATTCTTTTTTATGGCTGAGTAATATTCCATTGTGTACATGTACCACATCTTCTCTATCCATTCATCTGTCGATGAACATTTAGGTTGCTTCCATGTCTTGGCTACTGCAAATAGTGCTGCTATGAACATAGGGGTCATGCCCCCCTCTCTTGATCCCCACATATCTAATCCCTCAGCAAGTCCTCCAAACCAAATTTCAAAACTGCTCCTGTCTCCACTGCTTCCTGCCATCATCAGCTCTCCTCCAGACAACTACAAGAGGTCCCTACTAACCTCCCTGATGCCATTCGTAACTCTCTACTGATTCTCCTCAAAGCAGCCAGAGGAATCTATTAATGTAAATTAGATCATGTCACCCACCAGCTCAAGAAGGCATATACTGTACTTATAATAAAATTCATACTTAGGTTCACTGCCTTCAAGGCTTGTATGACCTGGTCCCTGCCTACCTCCCAACTTCTCTCAGGCCTCTCTCTCCCCCTTCACTTTTCTGCAGCCACAATGCTGTTAAGAGTGAGACTTCACACTGCCTGCCACCTCTTTTCCCCACTCTTAAAACAATGATATTCATGAAATATTTCAAGCATTCAGAAATTATAAAGAGTAATGTAACTGACCACCTTGTACCCATCAGTGAGAGCCAACAAAAATGACCACCAGCCATCTCTGTCCCGGACCTCTGTCTCCTCTTGCTTCAGGAAAATACATAGATGTTGTTGAAGACCATCTCTGCCTCCAATTCATTCTCTTTCCCACCCTCCTTCCATCCTGAAGCTGGAAGGGAACCTTCTCAATTTTACTATACAAGGATTTATTCTAAAAACAACGTACAGAACCATTTTGCATGTTTGTACAGTTTACAGAAATGGCACCCAAGTGAATGTATTATCACTTTGGCAACTTTTTCTAAGTTTTGCATGGCTGGTCCCTTCTTATCTTTTGGGTCCCGGTTTCTGTCACTTCCTCAGAAGAAGTTTTTCTTGACCTGAACCTCAGGTAGGTTCTCCCCTTCCACACCCTGACCTCCACATGCCCCTCTCAGTATTATCTCTATAACACTGTCCTGTTGCTTCCTTTTAGAGACCCAATTGCAGGGTCTGTCTGCTTGCCAATGTGGTAATTGACTGCCTTCTCTTTAGACCATAAGCTGATGACGGCCAAGTGCATGGCTATCTGCTCATGACGGTGGCCTGGCCCCGGTTCCTGACACGGGGCACGGCACACAGTAGAATACTGGTTGAATGAATGAAGGATTGGATGAAGAGCCAAATTATATACTGTTAATACTTGAGTAAAAAAAGGAAATGAGTGGCGTGCTGGAGCTGGCTTGTACTGGCTAACGAGAGCTGACTGTGAAATCTTCCAGAATCTCATGAACCAGTTGTGAAACACAGCCATCATTAAAAATTAAATTATAGGGCTTCCCTGGTGGCGCAGTGGTTGAGAATCTGCCTGCCAATGCAGGGGACATGGGTTCGAGCCCTGGTCTGGGAAGATCCCACATGCCGCGGAGCAAATGGGCCCGTGAGCCACAACTACTGAGCCTGCACGTCTGGAGCCTGTGCTCCTCAACAAGAGAGGCTGCGACAGTGAGAGGCCCACACACCGCGATGAAGAGTGGCCCCCACTCGCCGCAACTAGAGAAAGCCCTTGCACGGAAACAAAGACCCAACACAGCCAAAAATAAATAAATAAATTTTAAAAAACCCAAAAAACCACCAGCTTAAAAATAAAGATAATAATAAAATAAATAAATTAAAAAAATTAAATTATATAAACTTAAAATTCAATACATTCTATTTTTACAAAGGTAATATATACCCAAAGTTTGCTAATTATTTTACTATACTTTACGATATCAATGTTCTCGAGGGTATTGGCATCTACCGTATCTGCACGGTAGAAATACTATAGAATAACTGTCATGATATATCTCTTCCCAGCTACTCATTTAACGCCTTCATGTTGGCAGCTTGAAACCAGCCATGGTGGGAGCCTTGACATCAAGAAACTTGGCACATGTATCCTGCAGCACAACCATCAGCAAGCAGCAGGTTGCTAAGTATTTGCCAGCACATCGCTCCGTATGTTTGTATGTGCACCGACAGTCTGGGAGATGCATTTCAAACTCTCACCTCTGGTTACCTCTAGAGGGGAGGGCAGAGGGAAGGAGGCTGAAGATTTTCCTCTGTTTGTCTAGCTACAAGACTATACTGTCTCCGTGGCTTAAAACTCTCAGACAAAAAGAGAAAACATGCAGCTCAGGCTTCCCCTCCCCTGGCAATCTCCCCAGATGACACCCCAGTCTACAGGGACCTTCCCCTGGAATCTCATGGAACCCTGTACTTTATCATAATACTAATCACCCTTCATTATCATTTTCTGATTGCTCCTTTCTCTCTGTGGGGAAAAGAGAAGCATGTGTAGGTCCCGCAGCCAGTAGCAAGAGCACCTAGTGGGTAGTGAGAGTCATGGAGCCTGAGGAATTGGCCAGAGTCTCAGCGTCACCACTGACAAGCTGAGTGGCCTTGGGCAAGTGACTTCCCTGGTCAGGCTTCGGTTTCCTCCCCTGTAAAAAGGGGTAAAAACCAGCCTTGCAGCGCTGCCATAATGACTGATTTGGAGGCACTCCATAAGAGGTCGCTATTAGCACTGTGATCGTAATGGTGATTATTAAAGGGACCAAATGTTCGTTATGATTAATTCTGGGTGGTGGGGGTCAACAGTAGTTGTCATCAGACTTTCTGCAGCTTCAGCTGGGCCGAGAGGCCTGAGTGGGAGCCGTGAGGGACACGGGAGCTGCCTAAGGTCTCTGTTGCTGGCTTCAGATACCCCTAAGATCTCCAGGTTTGCTGAGGGATGTTTCTTGGCTTATCTTTCCTGTCAGTCAGGATTTTCTCCAATCGAGCATTCATTCATTCAGCAAATATCACCAAGGGAGCAGCTACAGTGACAGATTCGGGGGATAAAATGGTGATCTGGGAAGACAATGTCTTTGCTCTCACAAAACTCAGTCCAGGGAATTCAGAAGAGAGGCCACTGTGCTGTCCTGTGGTCAGTAGAGAGGTGGGGAATTCTGTGGAACACGGGAGCGCAGAGCTGGAGCCCTGTACCTGGTGGTCAGTGGAGGACTTTCTTGGAGGGCGTGGAATCCAAGCTGCAGTCTTGGAGAAGAAGAGGGCGAGGGAGTTCTAGGTGGAGGAAGCAGGGGCGCGCAGGATCACAGAGGGTATTTAGAGCACATCACATGTTACTGATGAGCCCTGCCATCGGAGTAGACAGCAGGCTGTGGGCCTCAAGTCCTGCAACTGAGATGGCCCACGAAGGGCCAGTCAGGGCCAGATGCTCGGGACCAAGCCCAAGAACACTGGTTTCCCAGCATCCTCCTTTGCCTCATCCTTCAAGGTCGATTCCTTGGCCCTTCTGAACCCAGCACTTCCTGGACCAGCCCAGACTCTGAACGTTGTGATGTGAGAAGGACTTTGATAACCTGGGCCTGACCAGAGAAGGACAACCTGCATGGTAAGAGGGTCCCTTAGACTGGAGAAGAAGAAGCTAGAGAAAGCAGATCCATCATCAAATGTGGGAAGGAGCACAACGTGGGGGAGGGCAGGCAAAACCAGGACCACTTAGAGGGACACAGGCCCGAACTCGGCGCGAAGAATATGCATGCAGAACGGTCCTAAGATACATGTTCTAACATGCAGAACCGTCCTGCAATGGAACAAGCAGCCTTGTGAGGTGGTGAGTTTCTTGTTACTGGGAGTATTTAAGCAGTAGTAGGACGACTCACTATCAGGGAAGCGGAAGAAAGAATTTCCCCACTGAGTGGAAGTCTGTCCTAAATGACGTATAAAATTCTAAGAATTTTATGATTGTATGTGGACAGATCCTCAGAAAATAATATAAAAAACATAAGGTTTGGCTCCCTGGGTCAAGCATGGGTCCATGTGGACTAGAACACTATTTCTGACCATGGTAATAATTAACAAAGACATCAATAATAAAACATCACCCGCTGCCGTTGATGGAGCAATTTTACTGTGCCAAGTACTCTGATCTCATGAATTCTCACAACTCTATGGAGGTAGCAACAACTATTATCCCCATTTTACAGACTAGGAAACTGAGGTTCAGACCCAGTAGGCAACTTGTCTGAGGCCACAAAGGAAATGTGTGGGGCAGTTGGAGTTTAGACTCTGCAGGTACAGCCCTCGCTCTTAAGCACTCTGCAGAGTGATGGATGTCACCCCAGGCTCCCCCAAATGACCTCATCAGAATCAACCAGGATCGTGTCCTGGGGCCCTCTCCGGCGGACGTCCAGCTTTGCTGCTGGTTTGAGCAAATCATTATCTTTCGCATACTGATGTGAAGATCGGTATTTTAACAGGGAGGAACATTCTGCTTTGCGGCAGAACATCTGCCACAATCGAGGATTCACTGTTGGACTCCTCTAAATGGTGCCATAACCAGGTGCTGCCAAGATTGGATTTTTAAAAACCTGATTTGCCTGCAACTTTCCAGGAACCCATTGAATCCATAAAACGTTCTGATTTTCAGTTCTGCAACTCCTCTTGGAGCAAAGACGTCACAAAAATGATTTGTGAAGCCACTGACAGTTGACAAAGCTCTTTCACATGTCTCAGATGCTCCTCCCAGAAGCCCAGGAGGCAGGTGGCATCACCTCAGTCCCCAGCCACTTCCCAGGCTGGCAAACTGAAATGCAGAGAGATAAGGAGGCTGGCCTGAACTCGAACTTGAACTCTGGCCCCTGCTATGCCCAGAAACATGGAATGAAGAACACTTAAATTGGAAGGGGGCCTCTGAGATTATTCAGGCCCTGGGTTCCTAACTTGGTGTCCATGGATGGACTTTGGCCAGGAGAATGGAGGGGCAGTCCCTTAAAATGTGCACAGCATTTTATGAATATATATGAGTACAACCTCCTAGGTATATGAGTATATGAGTATAACCCCCTAGGTATATGAGTATATGAGTATACGAGTATAACCCCCTAGATATATGAGTATATGAGAATATGAGTATATGAGTATAACCCCCTAGGTATATGAGTATATGAGTATATGAGTATAACCCCCTAGGTATATGAGTACATGAGTATAACCCCCTAGGTATATGAGTATATGAGTATATGAGTATAACCCCCTAGGTATATGAGTATATGAGTATACGAGTATAACCCCCTAGATATATGAGTATATGAGAATATGAGTATATGAGTATAACCCCCTAGGTATATGAGTATATGAGTATATGAGTATAACCCCCTAGGTATATGAGTACATGAGTATAACCCCCTAGGTATATGAGTATATGAGTATATGAGTATAACCCCCTAGGTATATGAGTATATGAGTATATGAGTATAACCCCCTAGGTGACTCAAGAAGGCTCAAGAAGCATGATCTAACCCATCCCCACACCTCCCGCACCACCATTTAACCGATAATGGAATTAGTACAGTCAGCGCTATGTATCTGCGGGTTCCACACCCACAGATTCAACCAACCAAGGATCAAAACTATTTTTAAAACTTTTTCCCAGAAGTTCCAAAAAGCAAAATTTAAATTTGCCACACACCAGAAACTATTTACATAGCATTTACAACAATTTACATAGCATTTACATTGTATTAGGTATTATAAGTATTCTAGAGATGATTTAAAATACACAGGAGGATACGTGTAGGTCATATGCAAACACTGCACCATTTTACAGAAGGGACTTGAGCATCCATGGATTTTGGGTATCCATGGAGGTCCCTGGAACCAATCTCCACCGATTCTGAGGAACGACTGTACGTACTTCCTTTCATTATTCTATTTATCAAATTTCAAAAAGGTCCTGGAGACCTGGTAAATGAGGCATGTTTACATACAATCCCTAATTCCACATCCAGGTTTTACAACTGTAATTTCACTCATCACCCCCAGCCGGTCCTGAAACCCACGTGACGCTAACTGGAGATAATAAAGCTGCGAAGTGCTCATCACCTATTACACGCCAGGCATGCAACAAGCATGAATACTAGCAACTCGTGGGGTATGTTCCATTAGATTGTGCATCCCCATTTGATGGATAAGAAAACTAGAGCTCAGAGAGAACGGTGACTAGCCCCAAAACACGCTTCTTTCAAGTGGAAGGAATGTGAGTCCAGAGCCCTTTCACCGATGCAGACAGCTCTTCCTTTCCCAAGTCCCTCTGCTCTGCCTGGAAAAGGCACCCCGCTTTGGAACCAGCCGCAGAAACGACCACCCTCTACCCTAAACACCCTCAGCCTCACTCTCCTTGGTAATAAATCTGGTTGTTGGTGAAACTGATGAAATGAGCCTTTGGACCAGGACTTGAGGAGCAGGGTCAGGAAACTGGCCTGAATCCTGTCTCTTCACTATGCCTGACATGAGGGTCTTGGGGCAAGGGTGGGGGAGACAGCCAGGAGAATGTGCCCATCTGGGAGGCAGCAAAAATGCAAATAAGAATGGGCATGCGGTCAGAGAGAAATTAGCTGGCAACAAACTTTATACATCATGCTACAGATCTGAAAGGTCTTCCTGGTTAACAAGGCAGAGGGAGGTGGTGACAGGGCGGGTGTGAAACTCACCCCGTGGGGTTATTCAGAACACAACCTGCACACCCATCATGGGCAACTCTTCCTAATAACCAGTGAAATGGACAAGAGACAGAGAAAAGCAGAGGAAAAAACCCAAAGGCCCACAAGGAGATATCGCTTCACACCTACTAGGATGGTTAGAATCAAAAAGGCAGGTAACAGTAAATGTTGGAAATCAGAAAAGAGAAATCAGAGCCCTCATATACTGTTGGTGGGAATGTAAAATGGTCCAGTTACTCCGGAAACAGTCTGGTAGCTCCTCAAACGATTAAACATAGAGTTACCATATGACCCAACAGTTCCATTCTGAAGCACAGACACAAGAGATGGGAAAACATATGTCTACACAGAAACTTGTACACAAGTGTTTACAGTAGCATTATTCATAATAGCCAAAAGGTGGAAACAACCTAACTGTCCGCGCAAGAATGCACGGATAAACAAAATGTGGTATATCCACACAGTAGAATATTATCCGGCCATAAAAAGGAATGATACCTGTCACAACGCGGATGCACCTTGAAAACATTAAGCTACGTGAGAGAAGCTGGTCACAGAAGACCACATAGTATATGATTGATTTCGTTCACGTGAAAAGTCCAGAATCGGGAAATCGATAGAGACAAAGAGTAGAGTAGTGGGTGCCCAGGGCTGGAAGGGGAAGAAGAAGGGAAGAGGCGGGTAACAGCTAAAGGATGGAGTTTCTTCTTGAGGTGATGAAAATGTTCTAAAACTGACTGTGGTGGTGGCTGCACACATCCGGGAATATACTAAAGACCACTGAATTACACACTTTAAATGGGTGAATTGTATGGTACATGACTTCCATCTCAATAAAGCAGTTAAAAATATCTGCCAAATCTTCATCAGCAGAAATCAGACAAGGAAAAGGAAACAGCCTCATATCACTGGCTTGAAAAGCCTTCCCCAGAGAAAGGGGCGTGTCGGTGGCAGTGGGAAGACCGACAGATGTCACGTGGGCATCTAGACAGTCACATTCGGGGTTGGAGATGAGGAGCTCAAGCTTTGGTTCGAAGATCTGGTTCCACACTGCATGGCCTCGGACAAGTAACCTGGCCCTTTAAGCCCCAGTTTCCCAATCTGTAAAAGGGGGATAATAATACCTATCCCATAGAACGGTTGTGAGGATACAAGAATTAAGACACACAAATCCTTTAGTGCCCAACAAACAACAGCAACTGTTGTTGCTATTATTATAATGCTTGCCCACGAAACCTAACTAGCATTTGCTGAGGACCCACTGGGGTTTAAGTGGTGCTGCATTTGGCTCTGGGGGTATAAATCAGACAAGACTTCTCCTGGAGGAATTTCCAAACACCAGGAAACCCCTAAACCCCTATTATTAAAGCCAGAAAGTTCACCAGAGATTAGTGTTTCTCAAAGTCGGGTCTTTGGATACGTTCTCAAGATCCAAAAGTTCTCTCTAAGAATGTTTAATTCAATGTTTTCATTTAAAAAAAAAATCAATACATGGGAATCCCCATGAGATTTCTGCCCCACAAGAGTATTGTGCTTGTGGAAACTCCCTGGTGGTCCAGTGGTTAAAACTCCACGCTTCCACTGCAGGGGGCCTGGGTTAGATCCCTGATCTGGTAACGAAGATCCCACAATCCCTATAGCGCAGCCAAAAAAAAAATTAAAAAAGAGTATTGTGCTTGTGACTGATTTGGCACCCATGGTAGACTGAATTCTTGGCCCAGCTCTCGCCCCTCCCTATCACCCTGGCCCTGTGACTCCGCACTAGACTCTGTCTTACAGGTGGCCCATACTTCTTCACTCCTTGACCTTGGGTTCAGCCACGTGACTTATTTGGCCAATGGGGTGTTAACACGCATGATGCAGACACAGGCTTGAAACGTGCTTGTGAGGGTGGGCTTGCCTCCGGGATGAGAAGAGCTTCCCCAGGGAGCCTCTGACTCTTCAGTCTGGGCCCAGAACAGACACACTTGGAGCAGACTTGGCCCTCGGTGAGGAGCCAAGCTCACCCTGCGGCTGGAGGCTGAGCAGCCCAGCCAAGCCCAACTCAATCAGCCCAACCGCAGGCAACCAGTGGACACACCAGAATCAATGAGGATCTGCAATCAACCAGCAGATACCCAAGCAAGGCTAAATGACTGTTGTTCTATACGCCAGGGGTCAACAAACCAGGGCCTGCAGGCTTAATCCAGCACCCCCCCCCAGTTGTTTTGTACAGCCCACCAACTAAGAATGGTTTGTACATTTCTAAATGGTTGAAAATAAATCAAAAGAAGACTATTTCATCATGTGAAAATTACGCGGAATTCAAATTTCAGTCTCCATAAACAAAGTCTTACTAGAACACACACACGTCCGGCTGCTCTCACACTGCAATGGCAGGATTGAGTAGTGTGACAGACACTGTATGGGCCACACAGCCTAAAATACTTACTGTCTGGCCCCTTACACAAAAAGTTTACAGAGCTCCATTCAATTCCACTGCTTGTTACCTCCTAACAGCTGACTGTACAACACCAATTATTACTACTTGCCATGAGCCAATGAAAAAAGAACAGATACAAAGTTTAATATGTAAATGATGCATTCTGGCAAAGACTAAGAAACATGGTGGCAGTTGCATTAATGGAAGATTTCCCAGTGTTTTAAATAGAGACAAACAAAGCAAAGTGTCACATGGCACACAAAAGCACAGGCGTGCCAAATGCGGAAGAAGCTGTGTCTAAGTAGTCACTATAGTATTCACCCTATAAACAGCACGTTAGTTTCAGTAAAACATTATCCAACACAGGACACTGATTTTGTTCATTTGAATTATGTTGGTTTGTGTAGTTCTGTTCATTTTATATTTGTAAGTCTGTCTCGGTTTTACAGTTGTTTAAAAGCTATAAGAAATGTGTTTATCTAGTTTTTTATGTTTAAACCTTTTAAAGTAACTTTAGAATAAAATTAATGTAACACTGGGACCCCATAAACAATAAAAGTCAGACACCTGACCGAAGTGTACATGAAAAGATGTTCAACATCACCAGTCATCAGGGAAATGCAAATTAAAACCACAATGAGATACCACTTCACACCTGTCAGAAGGGCTTTCACCAAAAAGACAAGAAATAACAAGTGTTGATGAGGATGTGGAGAAAAGGGAACCCTTGAGCACTGTTTTGGGAATGTAAATTGGTGCAGCCACTATGGAAACCAGTATAGAGGCTCCTTAAAAAATTAAAAATAGAACTGCCATATGATCCACTAATTCCACTTCTGGGTATTTAACCGATGGAAACATAACACAAAAAGATATCTGCACCCCCATGTTCACTGCAGCATTATTTACAACAGCCAAGAAATGGAAATAACCTAAGTGCCCATCAACTGATGAATGGATAAAGAATATGTGGATAGATATACAAGGGAATATTTTCAGCCATAATAAGGAAGGAAATCCTGCCATGTGCAATGGCATGGATGGGCCTTGAAGGCATTGTGCTAAGACAAATAAGTGAGATCAAGACTAATGCTGTATGATCTCACTTATATGTGGAATCTAAAACAACAAACAAACAAACAAACCCTGAACTTATAGATACAGAAAACAGATGGATGATTGCCAGAGGCGGGAGATGGGGTGTTGTCAAAATGCCGGAAGGTGGTCAAAATAAATTAGTCCTGGGTATGTAATGTACAGCATGGTAACTATAGTAACATATATACATATATTTTAAAAAGTGGCCTCAATATAACAAAAGTGAGAAACACAACTGCAGTGGAAGTGCTGAGGAGACAAGGAGTGTTGACGGTCAAGTGAGAAGCTGGCTTATAGTGAAAATTCAGAAGAGTTCAGAATAGTTTTTCATGCTTTATTTTTGTTCCATATAATAGACTTTGAGAATACAGACTCAGTTCCAGCCAAAACTAGTTCACTAGCATATTATATTTGGGGTTGGGGGGGTATCTTTGGTTTGGTTCATGATTCAGTAACCAAACTACCAGCATTTATAAAAGTTATACAAGCCAAGCCATTTAATGCTTCTGATATTAAGAGGAATCTTAGGGTTGAGGTACATATTTTTATTCCTGGAAAAGCTGATATTGAATCAATAGTGTTTGAAGATCCATAACATCTTAGAACATGAGACAAGCAACTTTTTTCTAGCATCATCTTCCTCTTTTCCTTCTACGCACACCCTGTACCTCTGCTATACCCCATTACCATTCCCCACCTCAACTTACACATGTGTCCCTGGGTCTTTGTACATGCTATGCCCACTGCTTGTGATTGCGTGTTCCCTCATTTCCTGACTCTGTTGGCCACTCACTTCAACGCATCCCTCAAAACCTAGTTCAGGCTTAGAAGCAAGGACACCCCAGGAGCAATGCACACACCTAGTGCCCAGAGATTTGAATTCTAAATACCATTTCTCACTAAAACAAATTAGAGCTCCTAAGAGAGATGGCTAGAACATCTTCTTTGGGACTTCCCTGATGGTCCAGTGGTTAAGACTCTGAGCTTCCACTGCAGCAGGCAAGGGTTCGATCTCTGGTCAGGGAACTAAACATCCTGCATGCCACATGGCATGGCAAAAAAAAAAAAACACTTCTTTGCACAGAAAGTAAGGAAGTACTAAAAGAAGGACAAGAAGCCAGTCTGAACGGGCTCCTGTTGGCCAAATCTAGGGCAATTTAAAGCTCAAAATGAATAATGATGGGAACGGACTAGAACACACTGAAGAAAAAAAAGAATCCTTGAGTCCATACTGATACTAAAAATAACTTTAAGGAATGGGGTGGGGGAGAAAGTTGAGCACTTTTTTTTTTAACAGAAGAATGTCAAGTCATAAGTGTAGAAGGAATGGTTAAAAATTATTTTGAACCATGAAAAATAATTGATACAGGCAAGAATCATCAATAGTTGCTAAAAGCACTGGGTTAAAGAGAAGACAAACGGACATCACGTGTTCCTGCTATCTGCAGTGCGGAAGACAAAACATCCTCTGTGCCAAAAAATCTATAATCTGAACCTATCATGAGGAAACAATCAGACAAATCTAAACTGTGGAACGTTCTGCAAACAACTGTTCTGAACTCTTCCAAAGCAGCAATATCGTGAAAGAGAAAACACAATGCAGGGAAACTGTTCTAGAATAAAGGAGGCTGATGAGACATGACAAGTAAATGCAATGTGTGATGCTTGAGTGGGTCCTGAATGGAGGGAAAACTACCAAGGCCGTTACGCAAGGCAACTGGAAAATCTGAATATGGATTGTAGTTGAGACAGTACTGTATCCATGGTTAAATTTCCTGACTATAATAATTATATTGTGATTATATAGGACAGGGGTCAGCAAACTACTGCCGGCAGGTCAAATCCAGCTCCTCATCTATTTTTATACAGCCTGTGAGCTAAGCGTGGTTTTGCTTGTTTTTTTTTTTTAATAATTGAAAAGATTCTTTTCGTATAATTTCATTTGTTTGATTTTCAAAACTTGTGAAACTCAAATTTCATTTGAACTTATATGAAATTCACATGTCAGTGCTTACAAATAAAGTTTTATTGGAACCCAGCCACGCTCATTCATTCATGTGCTGTCTATGGCTGCTTTCATGGTACAAAGGCAGAGCTGGGTAGCGGTGACAGACACTGCCTGGCCCATGAAGCCTGATGTCTGGAACTACGTCTCAAACAGTTCAGAAAAAACAAACGAAAAAGAATGTGTGTGTGTGCGTGTGTGTGCACGCGCGTGCGTGCGCGTGCCTGTAGGTAGATATATAGAGAGAGACTGAAGCAATTGTTATAAAATGTTAGCAGCGGGCGAATCTAGATGCAGGGTGTGTGGCTGTTGATCATACTCTTCTTATACTTTTGTAGAGTTTGAAATTTTCAGAATAAAGAGTTAATAGAAATTAACAAATAAGCATGAAACGCACTTGCTCAGACTCTCACACACACACAGAAGCCCAAGCTGTTTCAAATGGGCCTTCTTTCCTTCCTGGACCAGCCCATTGTTCTTCCCCTCTCTGAGCCCCACCCAAGCCCCTGCTCCCACTGACATCTTGCACTGTTGCAACTGTCTGCTCACACTTCATCTATCCCAGCTACTCGGGATTTCTCAGACTCTGTTCTGGAGGGCGTCATGAGCTTTTGCACATCCAATTTCAAGTTTTAAAATAAATCTCCATTTTTACGATGGAAGCTGAAATGGAAAACACTGAAACCCCATTTCACATCAGCTTCTCCCCAGAACAGTAGGAGTCTGGCAGGGAGAGAGGCTGGCTGACTGCGGGGGAGCAATCCCACCACACAGTGTCCTTTTTATAAGGAGGCCTGGGAAAACTCCCATCCAGTCTCTACCCGGAAAAGGAGACCTCCTCGGGAGCTACCTGGGACTTCTCGAGTTATGGCCAGAAAGCACCGGTAGCTAAGCAGGCTTGCCTTTCCCCAGTGGCTGCCGGATTTGGACCTTCTATAGCTAAAAGTGCACACACAGGTCATTATGGTATGCATTTTTAGCCTCATTCCTGGCTCCATTTAGGGTCTCCACCCTTGTTTTTCTTTCTTCTCTCTCTCTCAGTTTTAATATGCTATCATGTTATATTTGATATATGCTGCTAGGCTGCCCTAAATCCCTTCTGGAACGAGACTGGGTCTCAGTGAAAAACTGAAACAGAAACCCTGTGCTGGCCTCCTCTTTCTCTGCCTCTTTACCAAACCATATGGCTGCCTGGCGCTCCCCAAGCATCTCATGCCTGCAGCATCGTCTCTGGCCTGCAGTGCCTGAGGGCAGCCTGGCAACCTTGGCAATGACTTATGGAGTCTATGATTTCCAGTGAGATGAGTAAGCAGAGGAAGGGGAATTTCTTTTCTAAACAGTCAGAAGTGAGAGCAAAACTCCTTCCAAGGAGGCCAGGCCATGAAGGAGAGATGCAAAGTGGAAATGGCCATTTGGTTCATCTAAACCCGGGCTCTGTCCCTGCAGCACACTGTACACAGTGGGACCAGCTTTCCTCCAGGTTGAGGGGAGATGGAGAGGGACCTTGTACTGGGCAGGAAGGATGAGTGCAACAGAGTCAACCAAGGCCAGGAGGTAGGCATAGGCCTGACAAGTAAGGGAGGTGGAGAGGACCAGGAGGCCGAATGAGAAGGTGGGTTCTGGAGGCAGACTGCCCAGGTTTGAACCCCAGCTCAGCTACTCACTAGCTGTTTAGCTTTGTGCAGAATGACTCATCCTCTCTGGGCCTCAGTTTTCTCAGCTGTGCAATGGAAAGAACAATACCTGCTTCACAGGGGCATCGCTAGGATCAAATGAGATCATCCTGTGAAGTGCTGAGTACAGACCCAGACACGTAGTAGGCACTCAATAAACATTAACGGCTATGCTTATCCTTATAGCACCACCATCGTTTCTGCTGGAGGAGACTCTACATACTGAGTTGTGGAAGGAAATGTGTTGTGTTGGATGGAGGCCAGAGCTTTGGAAGGCAGGCAGAAGGTCAAGAACAGACAAGTATAGCTTTGGGACAGGATTTGACAGATGAATGCAGTTTATTTAGGATGTGGAGTTTCCGGATCCTGGTCCAAAGTCAGGGCCGTGGTTCAGCCCACCTTTCCCCCTCTCACACCATTCAGCCAACCCATCGTCTGAGCAGGCAGAGCTGTTCCTCATTCCTGCTTTGCCCCAGGTGAGGCCCCAACTGAGGACAGACACACAGACACACACACACACAGGTTTCAACGCCTCTCACTTCTCTGCATCACAAAGGTCAAAGCCTCCACGTGGTCCTGCGACCTCCAGCCATACTGTCCCTGCAAACATGCGCATGCCGCAGCTCAGAGGCCCGTGGAAGGAACCTCCAAGGAAGCAACATTGCTGCCTCTGGCCCTGCCCCTGAACAACAGGCCAGGACCAGATGGAGCTGGTCTATGACCACACTGCAAACTCCAGAGCTTCCTATTATCCCTTTTCTCCGGACCCGGACCCATGCCAGACCACGAACCTGGGGAAGCTACCTGCTTTAGAGACTCCAAGCTTTCCCGGCTGGGCTGTCCCAAGGGGTAGACTGTGGTGGGAAAGAAGGGGATCCTACTAGCCCTTCCCTGGGCATGACACTAAATTTTCTCCCCTGGGATTTTCCCGCAGGCTGAGAAGGCATCAGCCTCCTCTGCTGAACTCCTACCCATCCTTCAAAACCCATCCCCCATTTGCCCAGCCAACTCCCCTTCTCCCTACCCTTACAACCTACTGCAGCACCACAATCACCAGCAACACTCTGGGCTGGGAATAGGCCTCCTCCCTTCCCATCTACCTCAGTCCCCCCTCCCTGTGGCTGAACCAAAGGCTCTATAAAAACAGAGGGCAAACTTCATGTATTTGTGTTACCTCCAGAACTTCCTGCTCAGTGCCCAGTGCATGGGAGTTGCTCTGTGTCTGTGAGGATAGATTGAATTTGGACACATAACCACATTCACTGCTCCCCCTCCTTAGGCATGTCTCCCCACGATGGAACTCCTTAAAGCCCCAGGCATCACGGAGGGATGCTGTCTTTGAAGGAACCCAAGGTCTGTCAGGTACTAGCTATGGGAGTTGGGGCTGCTTGCTTGACCTCTTCAGTCCCGGGTTCCCTTATCTGAACGAGAAAGGCAGCCACCTCCACCTGCGGGACTGTTTTGTGGGAGAATGTGGTATACACCTGGCATATAATAATTGCTCAGTGAGGAGCCAGACTTTGAAAACAAGCCAATCACCCTTGCTGGCTCCCCCTCCTCACCTCCCACTCACATCTCAATCCACAGCAATGTGGCTTCCACCCATGAAACTGCCCCTGCCAAGGACGCCAAGACCTGTGTGCCAATGGGCTCTCGATCCTCAAGCTTCTCGCCCTCTGCAGCACTGACCCCACTGCTCAACCCTTCCCAGGGCTTCAGCTGCATACATTTATACGCTTGGTTTTCCCTCCATACCCAGGCATCTGCCCTCGGCTGCAGACCCACACACACCGACGTGCCTCGGGACAGCGCCACCTGGGCATCTCGAGGGCACCTCCATCTCTACCCTACCCAACCTGAACTCGCCTTCTCCTCAGTCTCAGGCTACCTCTCTCCATCTCTCTGCACATTTTAGCAGATGTCCCCCCAAACACATAAGCCCACTGGATTAGTGTCCTACTACTGCTATAACAAACGGCCACAAACACAGTGGCTTAAAACAACACAAATTTATTGTCTTCCTTTTCTGGAAGTAAGGATTCCTAAAATCAAGGTGTTGGCAGGGCTGAGTTTTTTTCAGGTGGCTTGAAGGAAGAATCCGTTTCCTGGCCTTTTGTAGACTCTGCATGCCTTGGCTCCTGGCTCCTTCTCCATCTTCAAGGCCAGCAGCATAGGGTCTTCCAATCTTTCCTTTCTGACTCTAACTCTCCTGCCTCGCTCTTATAAAGATGCTTGTAACTGCATTGGTCCCACCCCGATAAGCCAGGATAATTTCTCCATCTCAAGATCCTCAACGTGATCACATGTGCAAAGTTCCTTTTACCATATAAGATAACACATTCACAAGTTCCAGGGATCTGGACATGGCCATCTTTGGAGAGCCATTGTTTGGCCTACTATAGTTACCTCCCTTCACCTGCTCCAAATCTCTAGGATATCCCTCCAGGGACAGAAAAAATGTTGGCCCACCTCCTTTCTACAGCCAGTGTCTCCATGTGAACCTTCTTAGGTAATATAAAAGCTTACCCATCACGCCTTATCTCTACTGTATATTCAATCATTTCTTCAGCTGGACTCCCTCCATTGGGTTTTTTAAGGAAGTTTATGTCTCATTAACAAACTCCCTTGACCCCAGTCTTCCCTCAGCCATCACCCTTCCTCTCTCCTCCACTTATTTCTAATCAAACTTCTGAGAAGTGACTATACCAGTCACCTCCATTCCAATGAGGTTCCCATCTCATTACTCTTCTGCAGGATTTCTCAGCCCTGGTACTGTTGACAACTGAGGCCAGATCATTCTTTTTTGTAGGAGGCTGTCCTATGTATTATAAACGGTTTACTAGCATCCCTGGCCTCTTACTTCCAGATGCCAGTAGCATATCTCCATCTTCAGTGGTGATGGCAAAAAAAAAAAATCTCCAGACATTTCCAACTACCCCAGAAAGGGGGCGGGGGGTATAAACTGCCCCAGGTTAACAACCACTGGCTTATAGTAACAGCTCTTGCTAAAGTCACCAATGACTTCCCCGGCACTAAATCCAGCAAACGCTTTTGAGCCCTTCTCTTGCTTGGCTTCTCAGCAGAGTTGGACATTGTTGGACATTCTGGCCTTCCCACCTCAGGCCACTCTTGCTCTGTCTCCCCTGCAGGATCAAACTCCCCTTCTGGACCGCTCACCGTTGAAGTTCCTCAAAGCTTAGTCCTTAGGCTGCTCTACCTCTCGCTCAGCCCATTCTCCCTGGGGGCTGCCCTCCGGCCCTCTGGCCCCACTGATCACCTATGCACAGGTGACTCATGAAGTAACATCTCCAGACGTCCTTTCCAAGCTCTGAACCCGTATATATAAAGCTGCCTAGTTGATATCACTACTTGGATATCTTGGCCTCACTCAACAAGATATATATCCAAGGCATCTCTCCAAACTCAACAAGCCCAAAACCCAAATCAGAATCTTCCCCTCAACCCAGTCCCCTTCTGGCATTCCCCATTTCTCACAGAAATTCACCATTCCTGACCTGTAGGGAGAGGAACGCTGCAGGAGCTGTTCACGACACTTCCCTCTCCCTTACTTGGGCCAATAGGTCTCTTCCCAAGTCAAATCTCTTTCATCTCTGAAACAGTTCACAAACCAGTTCACTTGTCTCCATGTCTCTGCCCCACCCTAGCTCAACCCTCCACCGTCACCAACTTCAAGAACAAACACAGCCCTCTGACTGGGGTGCAGACATCCATTCTTGACCAATGTCTCTACCCCATCAGTTCTCCAGCCTGCAGCCAAAGTCACCCTTTCAAAACATAAATGAAAGCTTTTCGCTGTTCTTAAAATGGAGAACGGAAGTCCCAGCTTGGCCCACTGGGCCCTACATGACCAAGCCGCTGTCTTCTCCAGGCCCATGTTTGCTGTACTCCAGGCACACTGACCTCCCAGTTGCTCAAACGTACTGTGCTCTCTTCTGCCACAGGACCTTTGCTCATGTTCTTCCATCCATCTTGATGCCCCTCACCAATCATCACCTGGTGGGAATTCTCTTCCTTCAATCACAGCTCAACTATTAGGAAGCCTTCCCCAACTTCTGGCCCCATCAAATCCCTTGGTTGATCACTTTTCTCCTAGCCCCACTGTCTCTCCATTACCTTTCAGAGCCATAATGTTACATTTATTGATGCTTATCTTATTCTTTAATTCCTTCCATCTTCCCCACAGTAAATTCTATGAGGGCAGGACTGATGTCTGATCTGGTCCACCATTGCGTCCCCAGAGCCAGCCCAGTGCTTGGCACAAAGCAGACCTTCAAGAGGTGTTTATTTAATGATAAATGAATCATCTTCCTACCCCCAGCCTGGCTCTCTCTACTGTCCCATGTCCCCCTATCCATGTTCAAGTTTGGTGCCTGAAAGTCATCATTGGTAATCCTTCCTTTTCGAATCTGAAAATCCCTCTTCCTCACCTTCACATCCTGTCTATCAACGAGTCTTGGGGATTCTCCCCCCTAAATCTCTCTCAAATGTGCCCACCTCTAGCACTTGAGTTTAAGCCACCATCATTCCAGATGTGAACCCTCACTCCAGCCTTTTACCTAGAATCCCAATTCTCCATTCTGCAACCTACCATGTCACACCTCTGCTTGAAACGTTCTGATGGCTTCCCCTGGCCCACAGGATGAAGCATGCACTTGTCACGGCCTATGAAACACAGCACGATCTGGCTCCCACCTCTCTCTCCTGCCAGCTCTCGCCGCTCTGCCTCTCAGGCTCACTGCTGCTGCCACCCCCCCCCCCCCCCCCAGACCTCTTGAGGTTCCTCTCTCTCAGCTGTTCTGCCTACACGGAGCATTTTTCCATCCCCCTTCTACTAACTGCTACTCATTCTTCAAGTCTCAGACCAGAGGAAATCTTGCCCAAACCCCTCAAGTAGGCCAAGAACAACAATAATAGCTGACAGTCACTGCGTGCTTACTAAAGGCAAGCACCATTCTAAGAACTTTGCAGCATTAACTCATTTCATCTTCACCATCAGCTATGATTATCCTGGCACCGAGAGGTTCAATGACTCATCCAAGGTCACATTAGATAGTAATTAGCAAACCTGGCTGACATGATGAACTCAGGCTCCAGGCCCCAAGTCCCAGAGCTCTGTGAACGCTGCCATCTCCCTGCGTACCCAGAGCGTCCCGTGTTCCCCCTTCAGAAGCAACTGTCACGTGTGCATGTATTTGTTCACTGCCTGTGCTCCCCACCAGACTGTCCACTCGCAGAGGGCAGGGACCGTGCCTGTCTTGTTGGAAGCTTTGCCTCTAGCATTGGATATTACTGCTTTTTTAGCTGAACGTCATGCTGTGCATCGCCACAGTCCCCAGCTCCAGGTCACCCACGCCAGAGGAGGGCTGGGGAAAACCCTTCATAAGTGTCATAGAATGGCCCGCCAGACGCACGCATGAGGACTCATGGAGAAACTGCCCCACCACTGATTCTGTTGACTACCGCCAGATGGGGCTCCTCTGCATGGCCCTCGGCCACCAAGGGTCACAGGGGCAAGGGGACAGCCAGATCCATCATCCACGTGTCCAGGAGTGATGGCAGAAAAGCTCTGGGCCAGGCTGGGCCAGCGTATGGCTCCCCCTGCTGGTTTCCTTCCATGTTCGTGGCACCCTTTTCCGAGGCACAGCCCGGGAGACACTCACCAGCCACGAGAAGAAGCCAGCTGATTTGTCCTGGGTGGAGATCTGCCCCTCATAGGGGCCGAAGATGTGGCCCTTGGGGATGACCTCATTTATGCAACGCACGTCATTCTCCCCACTGGCTTCCTTGACCACCTCCATGCCCTGGGGGATGGTGAGGGCCGCCCGGTCTGGGATGCCCACAGGCACCGGCGTGTCGGACACAAACACCGGGGGACCGTGGTTCGGGCACTCATCCACAAAGTACTCCTGGCAGGACTCGCAGACTGGAGGGATGGAAAGAGGAAAGAGAGCCTCAGTTGGGAGGTAGGACCCCCATGGAGGTGGCTGAGGGGCTGATGGGAGGTCCACCCTCCATGGGGGTCAGCGTAAGCCAGTGGAAAGTACACAGCATGGGACTCGGGAGTCCCAGCCCTGGCTCCACCCCAGCCAGTCACAGGCCCCTGAGTCTTCAGTAGTGAGAACTCACTCCCCTCCCTGGGGACTCAAAGGACACACCCACCAACACCAAGGAAGTCAGTTTGAAAAAATAGAAGAAAGATCATGACTGGAGTCCAATAGGTCTGGGTTTGAATTGCAGCTGTGCCTCTGTGAGCTGTGGGACCTGACGCAGGCGGTACTTAACCCTCACCAAGTCTCAGTGTCCTCCCCTGGAAAATGGGACCAAATAATGGACACCTCAGTGGCTAATGGTGAGGATTAACTGAGGCCTGGACCTGTGTCTGGCACATAATAGGTGAGTGCCTATCTTCAGTATTCTCACTGCAAATTCCCTAAGCAGAGATGGGATGGGGGGTGGGGGGGTGAAGGGCACGCGGAGTGGCCAGGAGTAGCCCCAAGCTCCACTTACACCAGAAGTCCACTTGCTGGAAGCTTTTGGGCATGATGAGGTCACGCTTCCCCTTCAGTTTCCTGGGCTCCACTTCCATGGCGGAGGGGTCTGGTCTCCTAGAGCTGGCCAGGACAGGGGCCAGTAGAGAAAGCACAAAGCGATCAGAGTGAGAGGCTGGTGGGCAGGGAAACCGAGGACGTGGCCGGATGTGAGGCAGGTGGAGGAACCCCAGCCCACCTGCTTGTTCAGTGCAGTGGGTAGTGGAAAGGTAGGAGTCCTGAGACCTGGGTTCAGTCCTTCTTGGGCCACTGCTTGGGTTTTTCTAGTGCCTGTGCTCACCCCTGGTCCTAGGAGTCGCCCAGAGCAGAGTATGGAAGATGAGTAAAGCATGGGATGTCTTCCCAGGGTCCCCCATCAACCCAGCCCAGCAATGCCCCCCCCCCTCGCCTGTCCCCACATTGGGGCCTCACCAGGGTTGGCCATACTCCTGGTCGCGGAGCGGTGAGCAGACCTCTGTCTTCACCACCGTCACCATCTCCCCCACGGCCGCCTTGGTCTGCGCCAAGCACTCCTTCATGTTCTCAGTCATTCTGTCCTGGGGACGCGAAGGCGGGACCAGCACAGGAAGAGGATCAAAGAGACAGGGGAAGAGGGGTGAGTGGCAGAGAGGGCAAGCGGGGGTCTCCTGGAGCCTGCTTACCCCCCCTGCCATCCCCAGAGGAAGCGCTTGAGAACACAGACAACAAAAACAGCTGTAGCCCGGCCAAGAGGAAATGCCATTTCTATCCCGGGCTGGTCCTGGGGACGACTGGAGCCACCAGCCCCATGGGGTCAGGGGCCAGGAGTAGCTCAGGCCAGGAGGCAGGGCTGGGAAGCACAGCCTGGACCCCAAGACCAAAGGGCAAAGGGTATGAGGGACCCACAGGAGCCTCTGCACAGAACTCTGCAATGGGGAGCAGGGGAGGGATCGACTCAAGTCCAGCTGGGGCCAAAGGGGGCAGGCAGATGAAATGGGCCCTGAGCGCCTGGCTGCACAGCCCCTCACCCAGGGGCTGCCAGGGAATGCAGCCAGGCTCGCTTTGCCAGCTCAGAGCAGGTACAGGCGGGGCCTGGGGGTCCCCGTGTGGGCCGGCCCTGACTCCAGGCCCCACCCAGCTCTCTCTAGGGGAGTCTCCCTAGCCCGCAGCTTACCGCCCTCCTCCACCACCGCGCTGGGCTTCAGCCCCTCCCTTGGCACCCCAGGGTCCTCATGCCAAGCCCGGGGACACTCTTCGGGCCAGAACAGCGCTCAGCTCGGGGTGGGAGCGCGCTCGGCCCCCGGACTGGGCGAGCAGCGTGTGTGACTCACTACCCGGGGCCCCGCTGGCCACACCCCTGCTCCTCGGCTAATCAGCCCCCTGCTCCCCACCGGGGCCCCAAAGCCGCCGGCAGCGGGGAGGGGTGTGGGGAAACGTGACGGCCTGCCCCCTTCTCCGAGCCGGCGGGGACTGGGGGCGCGCGGAGGGGGGCGGGGGAGGCCCGGGCCGGGCCGAGAGGCCCCGCCTCAGCTCCCCCCGACCCCCCCCCCCCGGAACCCCCTGCTCCTGAAGCCCGCGGGTCATCCCAGCTGCGTGTCCGGCTGGGAAAGTGTGAGATCCCGAGATCCGGCCGGCACGGCGCACCGGCCGGGAGCAGGGGCGGCGCGGGGGGCCGGGGAGGGCGCGGGCTCGCTCTCTCCCTCTCACCAACCTTCCCGGCGGGGCGCTCCCTGCCCAGCCCGGCCCTGCCCAGCGCCCGCCCCCCGCCCGCCAGGCCCGGCATTCCTTGCGGGGGCATGTGGCTTCTTGCCGGCCCCGGGGGCACGCAGTTGGCTGGCGGCCGGGAGGGGGGCGCGCGGGGAGCGGGAGGAAGCGGGCGCCCGGGAGGGGCGGCGGGAGGGGGCCCCGCCTAGGAGGAATTCCAGCCCCTCCCGCGGGTCTCGTCCCCCACGCGGGCCGGGGGGCGCCTCGCGGGCGTCTGGTGAGGATGATAGCGCCGGGGAGGCTGGGCCCCGCGGCCCACCGCGCGCCCTCCCAGCCTCCGCAGCCCACTCGGCACGGCGGCAGCGCGGCCTTCGGCGCGGCCAGAGCGCCACCGCCACCCAAGTCGCCGGCCACGCACCGCAAGCCCGCCCCTTCCCCACCTGCGCGGCCTAGGGTGGGGACCGGCGTCTGCGAGGGGCCCCAAGGTTGGTGCTTGGCTGACCTCATAGCCCACGAAATGGTCCCCCAGCCACCCGTGAGGTGGGCAGGGGTTGGGGGTCAGCGAGGCAGGAACCTAGGGCTGGAAGACATCCAGTGACTCGCGCAAGGTCACGCAGCCCACTCCTGGCGAAGTCTGCACTGGTGCCTAGGGCCTCCTCTGAGTAAATGGAAAACATCAGGACCCCGAAATGTAAGCATTTTGTTTCAGGACTGGTTCACTTTCATGCCACACCCTCAGCCCAGTCTTCTTCTAGAAGTATCAACCGAATCACCCTGGGGTGGGTTCAGGACTCAACCCATAGGTGCAGCTGCCAGGTGGGGGCAGGACCCAGGGGATTTATAAACGGTCACTGAACACCCCTGCCCTAAGGAGCACTTCTCAACCGCATGGACAACATTTACAGGCAACACATCCTGAGGCAGTTGGTCTAGAGTTTTAGGAGCCTGGGCTCCCCGAGCCCACTGCTTGTGTTCAAACGCCAGCTATTGGCTATGTGACCCTGGGCAGGTGTTAAGGACTGAATGTTTGTATGTGCCCCCCCAGGAAAAAAAAAAATCCATAATCCCTATGTTGGATGCCCTAACCCGCAGTATGCCTGTATTTGGAGACAGGGCCTGTGAGGGGGTGATAAAGGTTAAATGAGGTCATAAGGATGGGGCCCCAATCTAATAGGGCTGGTGCCCTTAAAGAAGGGGAAGAGACACCAGAGCGCCCCCTCTCTCTCCACCAGGTGAGGACAGTAGGAAGGCAACAGTCTGCAAGCCAGGAAGAGAGCCTTCACCAGGAACCAAATTAGCCAGCACCTTGATCTTAGACTTCCCAGCCTCCTGAACTGTGAGAAATAAGTGTCTGGTATGTAAGCCACCCAGTTTATGGCATTTTGTTATGACAGCCCGAGCTGACCTAGGCAGCAGGCTATCTAACTTCTCTGTGCTTCCATTTCTTCATTGGGAAAATGTGTCAAGTATTAGATTCTATCACAGACGTTGCTCTATTAAACAGACAGAGACATGTTTGGAGGGAGCTAGGGAGCTAGGCACCGTCTCTATACATCCACTGAAGAAAGCTCATCAAGAAGATGGGTATGTGCGGCATCATTAAGGAGAGGCTTTGAATTCTCTCCTTTGGATTGGACTTATTTTAAGTCAATCATTTGCAGACTCTGGCACTATAATAGGAACTGACCGCTTGGGACCATTTTGCATTGAGCTCTCCTGTTCTAGCCCCTCTGGCCTCCCCCAGCTTCACCTGTATGCCATGCTCCACCCTGCCGGGGGGGGGCCTGTGAACTTGCTGTGTATTCCACCTGGAACACACCTGGAAAACTCCTACCCATTCTTCAGCCCTCACTGTCCCCCCCCTCATAATACCCTCTCATGTCCCTTTCCTCATGGCACTTGTCACTCTTAGAGCAGTCTTCTGTTAGTATGATTATTTGATGAATATCTGTTTCCCATAATAGATTAGAAGCTCCCCAAGGGCAGAGGGCAGGCCTTTTTGCTCACCACTGAATGGCCAGCACTTGTAACAGTGAGTGCCTGACGTCAGGGCAGAACAAGTGAAAGACAAGCCATATGCTAGGGCATAAACTTTAAGGAGGCACCCATTCTCAGGGTCATGAGCTTGCAGGATTGGCACCTGAGACTGAGTGCCTCCTTCAATTTTTGCACCCCTAGGTGCCTTGCTTGCCTTACCCGGGTCTCAGCCTTGCCTATCACATAGCATATTCTCAATAAATATTTACCAAGTGAATTCATGGCCAAATGACCCATGTCATAACTCACTGTCTCCCACCAATATGTCCTTCTGGCCCCTTTGAGTATCTCAACTCTGTAAGAGACCTCAGAGGGGGAGATAGGGTGGGTGGGTTATTGTTTTGAACCCTCTTCATGGGGTACTTTCTCGTGACCTCTGCCAAGCAAGGTGGGGGAGGCTGGCACCGAGAGGCAGTGAGGGACAGTGAGAATGTGATGGGATTAGACTCCTGAGGCCTGGAGCCTGAATTTGATAATAAGTGTAAAGCATAAGCTGTGCAATCATGGGCATATGACTTCAACTCTCTAGGCCTTAGTGTCTAGTGTCTTCCTTGGTAAAATGGAAATAATCAAAATTGTCCCAGAGAAATCACTGAGACAAAGGCTGGGTCAAGGTCTTGGAAAGAGCCAAGTGCTAAGGGTTTGTAAGGGATATTAATAGTAAACTGGCTGCCAGAGGCAAGGGGGTGAGCAGGAAGAGAAAGGAGAGGGAGGATGGAGGGAAGAGAGACTGCGGGGGAAGGAAAGGAGGGAGAAGTAGGCAATAGTAAGAGAATAAAGGCTGGAGGGGAAGAGGGAGAGGAGAGGAAATCAGAGAAAAAAGAAGGTGGAAAGGGAGAGGGAGACTCAGAGAGACAGAGGGAAAAGGCACACAGACATTTTTCTAAGTCTTAAATGGCCCTGGGGAAAACATTCCCTTATAAAAAAAAGCATTCATTTGAATCTCAAAGTAGAGATGTCTGTGGGCCACTTACTTTCATGTCTTATTTTTCATTTACATCCCACCTTCATCCCATTAAAAAAATTGTGACGATTTATAACATAAACTCATACTCAACAGGACAGTTGAACAACGAGAGACCTCATGGAGAGGAGTGATGCCAATTATACCCAGAATCTGTGGTAAGATGTTTAATGATCTAGCTTTCCATTCAGTTCTGAGCCTCCTGGCAGGTAAGGCAAAAAGGGAAACACGATGGGTTACAAAGTACTCATTATTTGATACCTATTTATTGACTGGCTGCACAATTAAGTTCTTTTCATTCTTGGAGGGGTCCAGCTGCCTGGAGAACCAGAATCAACTCTCACTTACGTAACTGGTGTGTATTACAACTCCTTTCTGTGTCTGTAATGAAGGCCATGGGGGCAGGGAGGGAGAAGATGGGATGTGGCAGGACTGAGTGAACTTCCATTTGGGAAGAGAGGGAGAACACGGGCTTGTGTCCTTCATTAGGTCCAGCTCAGCGGGCACAGTAAGGCCCGAGCCAGGTGAAGCTCCAGCAACTGTTTCTGCAGACTGCTCTGGCCCTGCTTGCCCAGAGAGGGGCTTAGGGGAGGGGGGGGTGGCGGTCAGCAGGCCTCATAGAGGACTCCAAGCTGCTGGCAATGCTCCCTCTCAGCTGGCTCCTCTGAGTCTGCACCCGCAGAGATTAGGCATGTTGCAAACCCAGCAATGAGATGCAGACCCAAGAGGAGGGGACAGAATGCGGCTCAGGAGCCTGCAGCTCTGTTTTCACTCTTGGCAGGTTGCCAGGGTCCTGGAATGCCCGGCAGCCAGTGTGGCCAGAGGACCAGGGGCCTGTACCCACTTGGGTACCCTAGAGGCTGGCACCATGAGAATCTGGCAGATCTGCTCTTGTACCCCCACAGCATTCTGTGTTGTCTCCCCGATGACAAAGGGACACGCAGTGAGGGGGCTGGCCCGAGTTACACAGTGACCTGGGCTGGGTATCCCAAGCCTTGGGTCTCAGTCCTGACTGTGCCATAAACTTTTATTTATTTATTTATTTTTGGCTGCGTTGGGTCTTTGTTGCTGCGCGCGGGCTTTTCTCTAGTTGCAGCGAGCGGGGGCTACTCTTCCTTGCGGTGCTCGGGCTTCTCATTGCGGTGGCTTCTCCCCCGTTGCGGAGCACGGGCTCTAGGCGCGCGGGCTTCAGCAGCTGTGGCTCCCGGGCTCTAGAGCGCAGGCTGAGTAGTTGTGGCGCACGGGCTTAGTTGCTTGGCTGCATGTGGGATCTTCCCGGACCAGGACTCAAACCCGTGTCCCCTGCATTGGCAGGCGGATTCTTAACCACTCTGCCACCAGGGAAGGCCCTGTGCCATAAACTTTTTAGGTGATCCTGAGCAAGTTCCTGCCTGGCCCTGAGCCTCAGTTTCCCCTTCCTGAAAAATTAAAGTTCCAACATGGTTCTTAACAGTAAACCATGGGGATAATTGGGGGAAAGCACGGAATTATTACAGAGAGTTGTTGGATTTATATGTCCAGCAAGCACTGCCTATGGAAAGAATAGATTATATGCCTTGAACTTATGCATAAGACAGATTTGCAAATGTATGTAGGTACTTTTGTGAGGAACTAAAAGTAAATTTATTTAACACTGTTATTGATTCATAGAAGCCCTATGGCACCATGTGTTTTGTTAACCAACTGATACCAGCACAGCCCTCAACAAAGCTGTGTAACCTTGAGAAAATTCACTACCTGCTCCATCTCGGTTTTCTCATCTGTCCAATGGGACAGATATCAGATCCTATCTCATAGGGCTGTTTTACAGAGCATAGTGCCTGGCATGTAATAGGTACTCTATAGATATTAGTTCTTCTTATTGTCCATTTTATTTATTATTTTAAAAGTGTAGCACACATCAGGTGAGCATGTTGGTGAAATTTTTTTGACATTAAAAGAGGGCCTTGGGCTTCCCTGGTGGTGCAGTGGTTAAGAATCCGCCTGCCAATGCAGGGGACACGGGTTCGAGCCCTGGTCCGGGAAGATCCCACATGCCGCGGAGCAACTAAGCCCATGCACCACAGCTACTGAGCCTGCGCTCTAGAGCCCGTGAGCCACAACTACTGAGCCCACATGCCACAACTACTGAAGCCCGCGCACCTAGAGCCTGTGCTCCACAACGAGAGAAGCCACCGCAGTGAGCAGCCCACGCACCACAACGAAGAGTAGCCCCCACTCGCCGCAACTAGAGAAAGCCTGTACGCAGCAACGAAGACCCAACACAGCCAAGAATAAATAAATAAATAAATAAATTTATTTTAAAAAATAATAATAAAAGAGGGCCTTCACGAGTAGTCAATACCCTTAATAGAGAAACACTTTCAATAAATCTATACTATAAAGATGCTTATCCCAATGGAAAAAAAAATGGAAAAGAACGTGAAAAAGCAATCTGCAAAAGAAAAGAGACAAATGGCCAATATGCTTTATGGAAAACCACAAAACTCTAATACTCAAATAAATATAAGTTAAAACAAATAAATATCATTTCTCCTCTATTAAATTGGCAAAGATTAAAAATCTTGGTATTAGTCAGAGTTGGCAAGTGTGTGGGGGAAATACCCTACATACCCTACTAGTTAGAATAGAAATCGGTGTAATCTTTCTGCAGGGCAATTTGGCAATGCATATGAAACGCCTTGAAATGAGCAAAACCTTTGTAGGAGCAGTCCCAAATCTAAGAATTTATCCTAAGGACATAATTAAGTTGTGTGCAAAGATTTACCCACAAGGCTGTCCTCTGCAACACTATTTTTAGTAGCAAAAAACAGGAAATAACTTAAACCTCGAAAACAGGAGAGAAGTTAATACATAACACACAATGAAATATTACACAGCAATTAACAGTGCTTTAGAAGAATATTTATTGACACGGAAACACAGGCTCAACATACTGTTAAAGAAAAACTGAAAGTTATGAAGTGAAAGAAGCCAATCTGAAAAGGCTACATGCTGTGTGATTCTAACTCCATGACATTCTGGAGAAGGCAACACTATGGAGAGAGTAAAAAGATCAGTAGTTCCCAGGGGTAAGAGGGTGGGAAGGGTGAATAGGCAGAGCACAGAGGATTTTTAGGGCAGTGAAACTACTCTGTATGATACTATAATGGTGGATACATGTCATTATACATTTGTCCAAACCCTCAGAATGTAAAGCACCAGTGAGCCTTAATGTAAACTGTGGCCTTGGGATGATAATGATGTCAGTGTAGGTTCAGCATTTGTAACAAATGTACCTGCCTCTGGTTTTAACTGTGTAACCAACAGTTGAATGCCTGCTGGAGTGGCCACTGGACTGGCCACATAGCTGAGGACTGATGGGTCCAAGCACACCCCCAGCTCTTGGAGTCTGGGCTAGTCCTCTGACTAATGCTGCTGTCCATAGTGGGGGAGGTTCTGGGGGTGGGGGCCAGGGAGCACAGGGAAACCCTCTACTTTCTGCTTGATTTTCCTGTGAACCTAAAACTGCTCTAAAAAATAAAGTCTAGGGACTTCCCTGGTGGTGCAGTGATTGGGAATCTGCCTGCCAATGCAGGGGACACGGGTTCGAGCCCTGGTCTGGAAGATCCCACATGCCGCGGAGCAACTAAGCCTGTGCACCACAACTACTGAGCCTGAGCTCTAGAGCCTGCGAGTCACAACTACTGAGCCTGCGAGCCACAACTACTGAAGCCTGTGCACCTAAAGCCCGTGCTCTGCAAGAAGAGAAGCCACCGCAATGAGAAGCCCGCACACCGCAACGAAAAGTAGCCCCCCCCGCTTGCTGCAAATAGAGAGAAAGCCTGCATGCAGCAACGAAGACCCAACACAGCCAAAAAAACAAATAAATAAATAAATTTATTTATCTATTTAAAAAAATAATAAGAAAGTCTATTTTTTAAATGAAAGTTGCAAAGATAGATACAAAATAATTCCATATAAAAATGTATATTTAGCTGTACGGATTTGCACATACAGATCTGGGAGAATACATATTGGGATATCACTAGTGGTTAGTTGCGGGGCTTATGTTAAAGAGAGTTTCTGTTTTTTTTTTTTTTTTTTGATAAAGAGAAAAAAAAGTCACTTAAAAAATTTCTAAAGGAACTCTTCATACTCATTTAGTTGAGAAATTGCCAGAGAAGATAATAACTAAGATTCTTCCATCTTTACCCACTTGTCAGTAGATACTGAGATCTAACCAACTATTTGGGAGGAAGGAGGAATCCAAATTAAAGACTGAACACCAGGCATATGTGTCACTTGATGCACATTCGATGAATGAAGGAATCGAATCAATCAATCGACTAATTGACCAATAAGGGCCCCAATATTTCAACCATGAAACACCTCTGTTTTAATTTTTTCTGATTCCCATTTGAAAGATTTTGTCTACCAAACATACTGCATGTATTGTATGATAATTCATTCATTTTCCTAGTTTTTCTAATACACACAGGTTATGTGATAACCAGGGTGAACACATGGGTTCTCTGCTGTCATTCTAAGCAAAAGCAAAGAAATCTAGCACATTCATTCACTTGTCCTGCTGATTACAGGGAGCCGTGCGATTTTCATTACACTTCTCTATGTTCAAAAAATAGCTCGGTGGATGGAATACTATGCAGAAGTGAGACTGGACCACAACTGCATGCTTAGTATAGATGAGTCATAATACTGAGAAAAGAAACGAGACCCCAAAGAGTACATGCCGTATGGTTTAATTTATATAGTTAAAAATAGGCAAAACTATGGTGGTTACAGGTGTTACTGGTTATCCCTGCAAAGAATTATTATAGAAATGGGCAGAAAAGGGGGTTCTAGGGTGCTGGCCATGCTCTATTTCTGGATCTGGGTACTGGCCCCTTGGGTGTGTTAAGTTTGTGAAAATATATTGAGCCATGCTCTTATAATATGTGCATTTTTTATATGTATGTCAATAATAACAAAGAAAAAAATCTGCAGGGGCCCTCAGGGCAAGGAACTCCCGTGGCGGGACCTCCAACCCCATCCAGCCCTTGATTTTGCATTTGGGGGAACTGCGGTCCAGCCAGGTGAGGCTCCTGCCTCAGTCATGGCAGATCTGGTTTCAGGCCTTTACCTGCACGGCAGTTTCCACTGAGCATCAGTGGTGCAGCTGGCCAAGGCCTGTAGAACACATTCTCCCAAGGTGGTTCCTCCTGCAGAACCTTTTAGAGGTACTATGTTGACTCCATGATGGTAAGACTTTGATAAGGAGTTGGAAGAAACAGTGTAAAAGTTCGTGAGTCAAATGGAGAAGTTGGTGAAGGATGGCACCTTTTTTTTTATGAGTTTGCTTCTTACAGCGGATACTGCTAGTGGCTTACCTGGATCCCATTCCCCCTTTCCTCCCACTAATGGAATTGGACTTTGTTCAGATGCTGCACCTTCCTCACCGGACCTACTGCCCTACCCTCGGGGGAAAGCACGCAGCCTTTGTTGCAAATGGCTGCCACGTCCTGCGTAAGACCCCAGCAGGAATCACCCTTAGGATGACGTTAGCACAGCAGAGCAGCGGAAAGATGTGGTATAGTAATAAATGTATCTGGTCTTTGTCCCCAGTTCCTGGAACAGAGCTCCTAAAACCCTTAGCATTTCCCAATAGGAGTGTCTTTTGTTATTCACAAGGAGCCCCTTGCTATCACACCTGAGTTGATGCTAATGAAGTGACTTAGGATGGGGCCCCTTGATAGACTTAAGATGGGGCTGATCACCAGAAAGACCAAGAGATTAGAGTTAGAACTTTCAGTCCCATCCACTGACTTGGGGGTGGGGGTAAAGACTGAACTCTATAAAAATTCTTAGGATTCAGAGAGCTTCGTGGCTGGTGAACACATCCAGGTGCTGGGAGAGTAGCGCGTCTGGAAAGGGCATGAAAGCTCCACGCCCCTCTCCCCATACTTTGCTCTATGCATCTCTTCCATCTGGCTGTTCCTGAGTTGTGTCCTTTATAATAAACCAAAAATAGTAAGGAAAGCACTTTCCTGAGTTCTGTGAATTGTTCTCGGGAGTTATAGAACCTGGGGAGGGGGACGTGGAAACCCCTGATTTATGTTGGTCAGAAGTATGGGTGGCCCAGGACTTGCAAGTGGCGTTTGAAGTGGGAACAATCTTGAGGAAGTGGGCCCCCAACCTGTGGGATCTGTGCTCATTCTGGATAGTTAGTTTCAGTTGGTGTCGAAGTATCAGAGCATGGTTTGTTCGGTATTGGAAAACATACCAGAGACGGGGACTTTAAATGACATGGTTAAGGCATTAAATCAACGGGTCCTGAAAACTGCCCTACTGCTGCACTTCCTGTTACTTCGTTTTACTCAAGCCTGACTAGGACAGGGTCTCTGTTACACGCAGCCACAACCATCCTCACCGGTACCCTACCCTGCCAAAGGTGCAGGCTCCACCTACCCGCAGGTCCAATCGGGCTGGGATCAGAACTCCGGCTGTGCCTGTGTAAAGCGTCCTCCTCAGTGGTGCCTTGGACTACAAAGGGGCAAAGGGAGGGGCTGCAGCATTACACCCCCAGCCACCCCTCTCCCCTAAGCCCAACATCTGACCTGCAGCTATAACCTGAGCTCTCTCTCTCATGCACTGCTGGTGGGAGTGTAAGACTGGTACCTCTAGGGAGAGCAGTTTGGCACTGGGAACCTTGCAAAAATGCACATAATCTTCGATCCTGCAATTCCACTTCTAGGAGTTTCTCCAAGACACATGTGTAAGGGTATTCACTGCAGTCTGGAATCGTAAGGAACAACGAGCGTGTCCATCTGGAGGTTGGTTAAATAACTGATGGCATATCCATACAACAGGCAGCTGTTTCAAAGAAGGAACTGACGGAACAAACTCCATCCCCTGCTTCCACTCTGCCCCTACTGTCCATTCTCCACCCCACAGCCAGGGTGAACCCATTACAACCTAGGTCAGATCAGATGGCCCCCAGCTCAAAACCCTCCTCAGAGCCCCATCTCACGCAGAGCAAACAGCAAAGCTCTTCAGTGGCGTGCCATCCGGACCCAGTCTGCCCTCACTCCCTCTGGACCTCATCTCCTCCCACTCCCCCTTCACGCCCACCACAGCCCCAAAGGCTGCCTTGCACAGCCTGCAACAAGACACGCTTCGTCTAGAGCCTTTGCACTGGCTGTTCCCCCTGCCTGGAATGTTCTTCCCCCAGGGACCCACAGGGCTCACTCTCCTTCATGCCCTTCAGCCCTTTGCTGAATATCACATTCTCTGGCCACCTATATAAACTTGCAGCCCCCTTACGCTTTCTACCCCTCCTTCCTTGCTTCATTTTCCTCCAGAGCACTATTCACTGTCAAATATATGCAGTACTTATTTATATTCCTGGCTGGCTGTCTCCCCGACTAGAATGTAAAGTCCAGGAAGGCAGAGATATTTATCTGTTTTGTTCATTGCTGTATCCTCTGCCACTAGGAGAGTGCCTGGTGCAAAGTGAAGCACACAATACACACGTGTTGAATGGATTACATAATTCGTGGTGAAAACAAAATCTTGGTAAAGAAGACTTTGTATAATTTGAGAGGCAGCAGAAAATGGTGGTTTGAGACCAGGCTGACTAGGTTCAAACCCCAACTGCGTCAACCACTGTGTGATGTCGGGGGAGTTCCTTAACCTCTCTGTACCTGGAGATATTAATAGCACCTACCTGGTAAGGCTGTTATGAGGATTAAATGAGTTAGTATTTGTTATCTACCTAGAATGGTGTCTGACACAAACTGAGTAAGCTATATAAATGTGTGTTACATAAAATAAACATACCCCGTTTTAATAAAATTAGAAGGACATACACATTCATATGTGCTTATGTATGCACGGAATAGCTCTAGGCTATGACAGCTGCTGTTCCTGGGATTTCGGGCTGAGGGAGGAAAATTCTCATTGAATTTTACACCAGATCCACGCATTTCTAATGTAAAAAAATAGATCAGCAATGCCCAGGAGTTGTCAATTGTTGAGGCTGGGTGATAGGTCCATGGAAGTTTATTATACTCTTCTATCTTTTTTGTAGAGTAAAAAATTTTAGAGTACATATCAGTATTAATAGTCTAAAAAATAAGTCCCAGGCTACCCTGCCACCTCCCCTCCCAGCATGCCAGCGAGTGGAACAGAAGGGGAGACTGCATCTGCTGATGGAGGGAGGGTGGGCGGGTGGGGGGGGGGGGTTGGGGCTCCTTCCAGCCACCTGCTGTCCCCACGGAGGGGGACCCTGAAGTCCAAACAAATTCCCTGAGTCCCACCTGGCTCCAGGATTCCAAGCACCAAGTCAACCACACGAGGCTGGGGGAGAAGGGCTGTGCTGGGAGCGCTGGGTCAGGCTGCAAGCGCCTAGGGTCTCTGGGCTGAGCTACCAGGGGCTCAGGGAAGCCACGCTTGCAGATGCCAAAGCGGGAGGAAGGGAAGGTCTTGATAGAAAACGGCCTGGATGTGTACATTCATTTAAGGACACTCAGAGGCGGCCTGCATTGATTGCTTGCAGGCAGATGTTGGGAGACCAGATATGTCCTCTGGTGTCCCCAGCTCCTTACCCCTGTGATGCTAATGCAGAGGGCACACAGTCTTTAAGCAATCTGCCCCCAAGTCACACCTGCAGGGGTGTGACTTTAAGCAATCTGCCCCCAAGTCACACCTGCAGGGGTGTGACTTTAAGCAATCTGCCTCCTAAGGGGCAGGGCTGGGGAAGGTGTGCTCTCGCATCTTACTGCCTCCTACTCCCAGAGGAAGACTCTGGGAGATACAAACCCACCGCCATCCAGCCTGTGCTCGGCAGCCCCTCCCCCAGCTCCGTTCTCCCCGCCCCTCTCCACAGTGCTCTTAGCTTTCTCGCCTCTACACTCCTCCCGACCCACCCACCGACGGAGCTGGCGCCTCTATTTAGCCAGGTAGGACCCTGGTGAAACACCACGCGGTGTCTTGGCCACAAGGAAAGGGGTCCTACTGTCCGCAGCACGACTCCCGGAGGGAAAGGCCCATGTAGGGAGGGGCTGCAGGGCCCTCAGGGGCCCCGTGGGCCTGGTGCCAGCCTTCACTTCTCCTGCAGTCTCCTTCGGCTCCCTCCCTCCTCCTTGTTCCACCCGGCCCTGCCATTCTCACTGCCTGTTGATTCACCCAGTCCTGCCCAGAATCTCAGAATGAAAAGAAAGCTCAAAAGTCACCTAAATCTTTGCTCCTCCTGGTGTGTTCCACAGACCAGCAATAGGGCCACCACACGGCACTTGTTAGAAATGCAGAGTCCCGAGCTCCACCCCAGACCCCCTGAATCAGAGTGTGCCTTAAAACAGGAGATTCCCCCGGTGATTTGTATGCAGAGTTGAGTTTGAGAAGCACTAGTCTAAATTGCGAGAGGCTGGAAGCCACAGTGTATGTCATCACTGAGCGTGCTTGAACACCTCCAGCCGGGGACCAGGCAGCCAGACCACCATCCCATCTTTGGACAAGTAAGGGGTGTGTGTGTGTGTGTGTGTGTGTGTGTGTGTGTGTGAGTGAGAGAGAGAGAGAGAGAGAGAGATGGAAGGGGTGGTCCGCCATGGGTCCTGAGCGTCCCCTGCTGAGTTTATCAGACTGCAAGCCCTCACCATTCTCTGACCTCTGACTGTGAGCCATTTCTGTAGCTAGTCACACAAGTAACTAAGTAGGTCATGGTGACCACAGCATGAATACTACCATACAACTGCTCGCTCCCCGGGGAAGGGGAACCAGCTTCTTTACCGCTTGCTACAAAAGGTGCCAAGCCCTCAGCCCTGAGCTCTTCCAGCGCAGTGTAACCCACAGTCACCATCTGGGTCCGTCGTGTCACCCGATGGGACCCGGGGGCACAGTAACCGGTTCTGCCGTGCTCACACTCCTGCTGTCTCCCGTGCTGGGGGTAACAAACCGTCTTGCTGATCCAAGGAGTCTTGGCCACATGTAGCATCCACACCAAGAGACTGGGGTTCTTTCCTAACTATGTATGTGTGTGTAGGTGTGTCTGTCTGTGTGTGGGTACCATTAGTGGCCATTTATGAAGAATTAACTATCTTCCCACGTACTCCTGGAAAGGCTCACGCATGTGGGTTTATACTAGGACCTCGGTTTGAGGGGATTCAAAGGGAACCTGGACCTTCCTGAGCACCTGCTTTGTGCCAGGTCTTGGCCAGGTGCTCCACTTTTTTATTATCTCACTTAATCCTCTTCGCAAACCTGCAGGGTGGAGTCTATCCCCGTTTTATATTTGAGGAAACTGAAGCTCTACCAGCAGCTCAATCTTGAAACAGTAACAAGCATAAATTATCTGGACACAGGCAATAAAGAAGTAAACAACGAATGAGATGATTTCGGAGGACACCTGTGAATGCGAGGCGCTGTGATCACTAATTATTATAATGATTGTGTGTCAAGCTGGACCGAACAAACAGTGTCCTGGGGCTTCTCCGGCTGGGCTGACAAGCTCCGCACGGAGGAGACACTGTGGAACCGTGACACTCCGTAGCGGGGGTGGGGCGAACCTGGCAAGGACCAAGGACAGAAGACCTTCATCCTGGTCCTGGAGGAAAAAGGGGCACGGATGTGGCTGATGCCAGGCTCTGTGCCCGGTGTTCTACACATACCGTGGAGGATACTCATTTATTCGCTCTTGACTTTTGCATGCTATGGAGTGCCGGGCACTGTCCTAGGTGCTGGGACCCCAGGGTGAACTAGGTCCCTGACCTCGTGAGGCCTGCAGCCTGGGTAGAATGTCTGTAGGTTTCCCCACTAGCATCCATTACCCCTTCTGGCACCAAGCCCCCTGGTGTCCTTGGGGAGACCCCTTTTCAAAATGCTTCACTCTGATAGGTTGGCCCAAAGGCCAACCCACCAGTGCTTATATCTGCCCATCACAGTGAATGGTGTAGGGAAGGGTAAAGGGCCCAGTTAATCATGAGCTGCAGTTTTGGGGTTTTGGAGGAATCTGCTGGGAAGAGGGACTCTGAAAATATAGAACGTAAGTACGGATCTGCTGGCAGCCAGCCACGGTGCCACCACACACGGCAGCCTGCCTATGAATGGAGCCAGTACAGAATAAAGCAGAGTAGGATAGACCGAGTCCTGATGACGCCGTGTGAGCCCTGGATCCAACTGTGCCTGAAGCTGTAGATGCTCCTGGACTTCTCACTTTGCGGAGCCCATAAATTCCACTTTTGCCTAATCCTGTTAGACTTGAAATTCTGTCTGATTGTATTTAGTCCTTTCAACAATCTACTGAGTACAGTTTTACTTTACTTGTTTTTCAGACAGAAAATGGAGGCTCAGAGAGGTTAAGTGGCTTGAATAAGGATGCACAGTAACTGTCTGGAGACTCTCCAAGTCAAAGCCCATGCCCTTTCCACTACTCCAAGGTGGCAGTCTAGTGTAGAGGGTGATAACCCATGTCAGGGAGTGAAGGGACCTCCTAGGAGAGGTGGCCCCTGAGGGATTACTAGAACAAGACTTGCTCTAATCAGAGACAGGTCTGTAGAGAGGCAGCAGAGGAAAGGATCCACAGCTTACAAACTGGTGGCTGGGTTTTTTTCCAGTTTTTATTTTTGCTTTAGTTGCCAACTTTAAAGAAACATAAGATTTCGTGTAAAAACATGGATGTTCAGCTTTTCTGGAAAACCAGAAGCTCTAGCAACGCTAAGCAGGGGGTCCCACGTGGCAACAATTTGCCAGAGCTGGGCGATGGTGGCCAAATGGGCAAGGCACTTACTTTCCAGATCTCCGGCCAGCCCGTGTCATTCAGGGTTGTCCCCTGCCTGGGCTGGGCTGCTGAGTGTGTGGCCTGCATGGCAGAGACCAAAGTGCTGTGTAGACGCTGTCCTCTGAGAACCCAGCCTCAGGTGAGAGGAGGGCGCTGGGGAGGGACCACGGTGGGACCCCGCCTCTGTCCGCTCTGGCTGCTCCCAAGTCCCCAGGGCCCAGAACGGTTCCTGGTAGGGGCTCAATGCACACTTGGCGGAGGGAAGAAGAAAATGAGAGTGTGAGCTGGGAGCTTCCAGGACCACCTCACAGCGACCGTATAAACCAACTCCAAGAGGCACCTTGGTGTAGAAGTCAGGAACAATGTGGGCTCTGGAGTGGGCACAAATTATGGCTCCACCACATACAACTGTGTCATCTGCGGAAGTTATTTTCACCTTCTGGGCCTTCAGTTACCCCTCCATAAAATGGGGATAATAATAGTCAGAGGGTTGTTGTGAGCAAAATGGTAAGCAGTCAGTAAGTAACTATTAGCCTGACTTCTTCCATGATTCACTGACCTGAGATAAATTCCTTCCCCTCTCTGAGCCTCAGTTTACCCGAGGCGCTTAGATTTGATTTTTGGCTTGAACTTACCAGCTCTGGTATTCTGTGACTATGAAAATTCAGCATTCCTGCAAACTCCCAGAGCTGAGCCACAAAGAAGCACCCTAGCAGGTCACAGGGGTCTCTCTGCTAAACCACTCCCCCACTGAGGTCAAAACAGACCTGAATGTCCGTCATGGTATAACCATTTGATTCCAAATTCATTTAGATTTAGCCAAGTTCCAGCCCCAGGACCTGCTGTGGCTCATTTACTCCAAATCATAACCCAAAGGCACAGGGACAGAGCTGCGAGCAGCCGGCCCTCGGGGGCCCTTTCAGGGATCCCAGGGCGTCCTGTGCTTGCTTCTGAGCATGCAAGCAGGGCTCGGCACGGGCGTTTCACTGCGGCTGGCGCCGGGTCATCCAGCTGGCAGAGCCGTTTCCATTTCTCTCACACGCCCCCGGATGGGAAATGATTCATGAAAACCAAGAAGGTAAAATTAGCCCAGAGGCTGCCGAGTAATTTATACAGCCAACAGCCCCAGGAGGGAGGGAAGGCCCCCGCTGCCAGCTCAGTGTGGCCTCCTGGGGGCTGGCGGAGACCAGCCTGGCCATCAGGAGCCTCTGCCTCTGGGGTCTTCTATTTCTGGACTCAGCCTCCAGGACTGCTGGCGAGGCTTCCGGAGCTTTCTCTGACCCCTTCCATCCCCTCAACAGATCTGCTCGTGACATTAGGGACCTGCTGAGTGTCAGCGGGTGGCTGTGGAGACACGCATGCGTTTCACCCTCACCTCAGCCTTGGGGGGAAAGTTTCACCTCCTGTCTCACAGGTGAGGAAACTGAGGCTCAGAGAGGCCAGGTGAGTGGCCAAAGATGTGTGGCAAAGCTCACATTCAAACCCAGATCTCATGGCGCCCAGAAACAGTGCTTCCCCCCATGCGGGGTGCTGTCTGCCGAACCCCAGTTTCTCAGGGTGGGGTGAGGGAATGGACCTGGTGGGGTTCCCTGGCAAGCCCCACCTCATCCTGCCATGTGCTTCTCACAGTCTCAGGACTATTTAGGACTAGGACCTGGTCCTTGACTCCAAGCCCAGTTGTCCCAACTGTCAAGGTGGAGAGTCCCCAGTATCCTAGTATCTTCAAAAGGGGATGAGAAAATGCCAGGCTGGGCCCTGAGCCATAAATCATACCCCTAAAAGGGAAGGACAGAACAGCAGGTATCGGTGAGCCCCATGGTCCCACTTCATGGGGCCAGACACCAAGGCCCAGAGAGGGGTAGGAACTTACTCAAGGCCACACAGCAGATCTATGGCAGAGCCTGGGATGGAACTGCATCTCCTGAGTCCCACTGCAGAGAGCCTACTGTCAGAGCTGTTCACGAAGTGAGCAAATCTGAATGGGGGTTCCCAGCACGCAGGGGCAGCTGAGGCGGGAGTCACCCGAGACCTCCAGGGGCCCTTGATCTGGTTCTTCCCCAGGCATCTGCCCCCAGTTTTGGAACCCACAGTGAGGAACTGGAAAGGGCCCCTCAGAAGGCGGTAGGTGAGACTCCACACCTGTGGGAACCTGGGTGAGTCACCTCGCCTCCCTGAGCCTGGATGAAAGATGGGTGCGGGGAACTGACAAGCAAAACGTGTGTGTGAACCACCCAGCAGGCTGTGAGCGTCCCACAGGAATACAGGGGTCCCGCACGAGCTCGGTCACAGCGCTCACCCTCAGCCCCTCTGGCCCCTGGCTTTGCCCAGAGGAAGCCCAAGGCCAGCCACGGGTGACACCCCACAGCCACCCATGCAGAGGGAACTTGCCTCTGTCCCCGGGGCTGGGCAGCTGCACGCCAGTGAGACAGCTCAGAGCCACACCCCACTCCCAGGACGGGTCAGAGCAGCTCAGAGGCACCGTCTTCCCAGAGGGACCGCAGCTGCCGTGGGCCGGCCCTGAGCACAGCACTTTCAAACATCACCGCACTGGACCCTTCCCATCAACACTGGAGAAAAGGTGGCTGGGTCCTCACTTTACTGACACTCAGAGAGGCTGAGTCGCTTGTCCAAAGCCTCACATCCATTCACGCAATTATTCACTCGACAAGTGTTTCCCAAGGCCCACCATGTGCCATGCACGGTGCCAGGATGAGACAGGCATGTGTGGCCCTCCTGGCCATGAGAGGCCTTGTAGTGGTTCATGGGCAACCTCGAGCCACTCTGCTGGGATTCCAGTCCCAGCTTCACCCCCATATGTCCTTGAGAAGTCACCT
Organism: Balaenoptera borealis; assembly: GCF_965194805.1. Taxonomy (NCBI): domain Eukaryota; kingdom Metazoa; phylum Chordata; class Mammalia; order Artiodactyla; family Balaenopteridae; genus Balaenoptera; species Balaenoptera borealis. The sequence continues at coordinate 15,805,932 of NC_138868.1, forward strand.
CTCTGCACCTCAGTTTCCTCAGTAAATGGAGGATAATAATGGTGTCTACCTCATGAGGTTATTCTGAAGATTAAGTGAAATATTATGGGTCAAGACTTAGAACAGCACCTGGCACATAGTAAGCACTCAATAAACATCAACAGTTATTGTTGAGCCAGGACGCAAGCCCACCTCCCTCTGACGCCAGCAGCCATGCTCTTAACTCAAAGCTAGGCCGGCTCAGTGTCCGAGGTGTGTGTGACCCAGCAGCATGACTGGTGAGGGTCTACAGTAAGAATCAGAAGGTGGGTTCAAGTTTCCCCTCTGCTAGCCGCCAGCTCAGACCAGCGCCTGGGCCTTTCTGAGCCTTGCTTCCTCCAGTCTTAAAATGTACCCCGTGATGGCTGCTCTCCTGCCTCCCTGGAGAAGTACCCAGAGTCCCCAGGGTTGCTGCAGGCCGCTGCCCACACCACAGGACAGGCCCAGAGAGCGAGCCTTCTCCCCAGCAGGGCACATGGCCTCAGCTGAAGCAGCCACACTCTGTCCCCTGCCACCTCTGGCTACTGAGAGGGTTTGTGGCTGGTGCTGGGGAAGGGCTGGGCCCCGGGCCAGTGACGGTGCTTCTCGCCTCTCGGGAAATAATCCCAACCCTCTGTGCTCACTGACCACACATGCCACAGACCAGAGGGCAAGAGGTCAAGCAGGGCTGCCCCGCTGGGCACCTTCCGCCAAGATATCACGTTGGGTGGCCTCGTGAAAAAGAACTGAACAAGGAGCCAGACGGCCTGGGTACATTCCCAACCCTGCCAGCGGCTAACTGTGTGCCTTTGGGAAAGTCACTTGACGTCTCTGGGCTTCTGATTCCACATGTGTGAAATGGCCTTGACCAGGCTGCCTACTTCAGAGGGTGGCTGTGCAGAGCTGGTTAGTTGGTGGCATAAAGGTGGTTTCGAACCTGAAAGGGGGTCGGGGGGGATGGAGGGGTGAGAAAAAGAGCAAAGGGGCCATCCTTTCCAGCACTAAATATACAGTCACCTGCGGAGATTTGCCCCACGGGCTGAAAGGTAAACCCAGGCTTGGACCAGCCAGTGTGGCCCAGAGGGGCCCCGGGGCTCTCAGGGGAGAGCTTGGCCCCAAGCTGCTTTCTTCTCCTGCCCACCCTGCAGGCCAAGGGAGATCAAATCCCCGGCCACAACAGGCCCCATTGAGAGTCGGTAAATCTGCCCGAGGTGTGGGGTCATGTTACCAGGTTCCTGGCCACCACCACTAAGCGAAGGGTCAGGCTGACCTCCTTCCCTCCCAGTAGGCCCCGATCCAGAACCTACAGGACCAAGCCAGGCAGAAATCGGATCACCCACTGCATTCCCAGGCAGCAGCCTCCTCTGGGAAATCGGTGGACAGTGGGATGAAGCTGTCGCAAAGACCGGAGCCATCCCAGGCTGCCCACGGGAGCACAGGCCCTCTGCGCACCGAGGTGGGCCTGGACCTAACGCAGACAGGAGACCTCAGGGTAATAATATTATTAGGATTTTATGAGCATTTTGCACCTTATACATGTTAGTTTACTTGGTCCTCACAGAAGCACCATGGTACGCATGCTATCGTCATCTGTATTTTACAAAGGACGAAACTAGGCACCGAGAGGTTAAGTCCATTTCCCAGAAACACCAGGATTTGAACCAAGGCATCTGGATTCCAAAGTTCACTTATCACAACAGCCACCTGAGAGAGGAGTCATTCAAAAACACACCTTTTGAGTAATGCTAGAAAAACCCAAGTGTGAAAGAGAAAAGACTCCAGGGGCCATGGCCATTGTTTCCAGCTCTCTGGGGACTGCCAGAGGGCACAGGGGCAGATTTTCTCTCTGGCTAAAGAAGGGATTCAGGAATAGTGGGAGACCCACAGGGAGACATTTGGTTCTGTGCAGAGCCTCAGGGGACAGATTTTTAAATATTGCACAATAATTTGTTAAAAATGCAACTGGCTCCCATAACCCAGCAGTAGCTGCTACAGATATGACCAAAGAGGCACAAGAATAAAATCAGAATTAACCTAAATGTCCAGCAGTTAGAGAATGGTTAAATAAGTGACGATCCTCTCCACTGATATACTACTGTCTATTAGTTTAAAAAAAAAAAGAAGAAGAAAAACAATATGGTAAGCTCACTGTGTAAAACTATGACTAGATTTCCTAGATCCAATGTTAAGTGAGAAAAGCAATTTGAAGAATGAAACCATTTGTTTAAACACACATATGCATGCACACACACACACACGCACATGCTATAATGGTACATATTCCTATAGGTTCTGTGTGCGGTGCATAGACAAAGATCTAGATGGATATATACCGAAGTAATAACAGTGATGATTAACCTTGCAGAGGAGGCTGGAATGCTACGGTTATCAAGGAGACTATATTTCACTTTTTAAATATTATTTGATTTTTTTACAGCAAAAATGTATCCGTATATCCCTTATATAATTAAAACATAGTAAAACAACATAAAAAAGACACAACGAGCTGTCTTGGAAACAGTGAGCTACTGGTCCCTGGAAGTGTGCAAGCATGTGCATTGGGGTGGAGGGATTTACCACAAGCATAGGTGGGTCTAGTCCTTCTGGACTTCACAGCCTCATCAGGGGAGTAGAGCAAAGCCCTTACTGTCCCTGCATCGTGAGCGGCTTTAAGGAAGCACAGAGAATCGGATCTTGGAGGAGGGAGAGGCCAGGAGTTGTGGACACTCACTGTGACGCAGTCAGAGGCACACAGGCCAGCTACCAAGTCCACCTCCAGCTGTACAGCTCCACCCCTCCCCTTCTCCCAGTAACACCCAGCCCTGGCCCCTCTGTCCCAGCAGCCCCCAGCCCCTGGCCAGCATGTCTGGCGTCAGCCTCAGACTCCCAGGGTGGGGGCCATGTCTTTGGGAAGACCTCACACTGGGGACAAGAATTCAGGAAGGAAGGAGGAAGTGGATGTAAAATGCTTATAGGGCTGAGCGCCCCTGACTGTGACACTGAGCCCAGGCAACAGCCCAGGTCACATGAGGAGCCCTAATCCCCAACAGGCGGATCCCTAGCCTCAGCCAGACCCTAGCCCTAGTCAGGCACTGTAACAAGCCAGGACCAGTGAAGCTCTTACCTTCAAGACAGCTACAGCATCAAGAAAAGAGTCAAGCGATATAGCTCTGAGTCCCAGCTCAGCCCCTGACTTCCTACAAGACCTTAACAAATCCCAGCTCAGCCCCTGACTTCCTACAGGACCTTAACAAAGTCACTGAACCTGTGGAGCCTCAACTCCCTCATCTGCAAAATGGGCTCACAGTATCCACCTCCCAATCTTGCTGTGTAGATGAAACATCATCCGTGTAGCCCCTCTGTGAACCATATGGACTCCCACAAAACACACGGCCTCATCCATGCCACGGAAAGAAAAGGAGGTGGCAACATCTTATTGCCAAAGGCAGCCACACTTGCTGCAAGACAGGAGTGAGTCCAAAAGGGCAGGGGAGCCTTTCTTGGCTACTGTCCTGGGCCGAGGGCCAGGGTGCTTGCGGGGAGGGCAGGGAGCCACCGACAGGTGCCCGGGCGGAGTCCGGTTTCTACCTGAAACTGGGGGCAGGGGCTCCTGGGAGCCAGGCCAGCGAGTCCTCCCCTCACCGCTAGCCCAGGGAGCGGGGGCAGGGGCGGGCGACAGACCCACAAGGGCAATCAAGGGGAGGAAGAGCAAAGCTCAGTCACTGCCAGAAGGGGCGAGCAAAGGGCCGGCCTCGGAGGACTTCACCTGGGAGGCAAAGCAGTACGGGCCACGCAGAACTGGCTCGGGGTCCTGTGAGGACAGGGGCTGCCGAGAAGCAAGAAGGTCCCACCTGGCACTCACAGTGAAAAGTGCCAGCTCTGGGAGAGGGTGGGGCAGCAGGACGAAGCCTGAGGTGGTCCAGCTGCCCCAGAGCTGCCCCCTCCTGCCTCAGGGAGACCCAGGGCTGTGGCAATACTGAGTCCAGCGTGGGGCCAGCCCACGGCACAGAGGGCCAGGGAGGTCTGAGGACAGAAGCCTCCAAGCACGACCAAGGCCCCTGTCAAAACCAAAGCACCAAACGTAAAATAGAGAGCTAGCGGGAAGCAGCCGCATAGCACAGGGAGATCAGCTACGTGCTTTGTGACCACCTAGAGGGGTGGGATAGGGAGGGTGGGAGGGAGGGAGATGCAAGAGGGAAGAGATATGGGGACATATGTATACGTATAACTGATTCACTTTGTTATAAAGCAGAAACTGACACAGCATTGTAAAGCGATTATACTCTAATAAAGATGTTAAAAAAAATATATATATATAGTTGGATTAATATCTACAAAAAAAAAAAAAAACATCCCAATGACTCCTGCGAACGCCTCCCCAGCCCCATCAGGCAGGATCCCAGGCAGCTGGACTCCCCGCTGAATGGCAGCCAGCCCGGCGGGGAGCTGCAGGGAGGGAGCCAGAGGCTGGGCCACCTTGAACAGGGCCCCAGGGAGGAGGGCGTAGGTGGGGCTGGTGGGAGGGGCGCTCCGCACAGCTCCCTCCTAGGCAGGCCGCCACGCTCTCCGTGGACCTGTGGCCACATGCAGGCCCAGGTGCACGTTGGTCTGTTCCCAGGGGCCCTGGGACGGGGCAGGTCGCCTCCTCTCGGAACAGGAGGCTGGGTCAGAGCTCAGGACCACAGCAGCGACTCCGCTGCCCCGACACTGCGCCGCTCTGCCAGTCGGCCCAGCTGGGGACATCAACTCTCCCTCGTCACCTCAACCACGTGTTCACCGCTCAGGTCTCAAAGGCGGGCCTCAGCTCAGCTCTGGCCCATCAGAGGGTTCACGCAGGAAGCAACTTCAGGCTGCCGTCCACTGCCCACCTCCTAAACGGACCCAAGCCATCTCACACACCAGGCTCCTGGCGCCTGGCCAACCCCCAAACTCAGCTACAGACCTCAGGCCTGGCTCCTCCCACCCGCACTGACTCCTAGGCGGTGGCTGGCACAGCCCCGGTGAGCTCGCAGCGCTGGCAGCGTGGGGCAGTGGAGACAAGAGGGTTCAGCCATGGCCACCCGACCACCCCAGATGCCACCCCACTGACCAGGACAGCCTGGGAAGGCCTGCTGCTTACGCCAGAGGCCCGCCTGCCTGTCCAGCCAGGACTGACTCCCAGGGCAGCCAGGCACCGGCAGAGCTACGGGGTCTGCTTACTAGCAACCTACCCCACTGGGTACCAAGAAGCAGCCTTCCTCGAGGGTGAAGACCGAAAGGAAACTCCACGTGATGGCCCCTTCAGTCCTTTAAAGCACCTACTCAGCGTGATCTTACCTCCCACCTCAGGTTCTCTGCCTCCAGGACAGTCTTTAGGTCTCAACTCCTTAGCCTGGACTTCAGGGCCTTCCTGGGCTGGCCCTAACCTGCCTCTCCAGCGCCATTCAGCCACCTCTTCTCCAAACACCCTGCTCACCTGCCATTCCCTGAACCCTGGGATCCTCATGTTGCCTGACTTTGCACATACTGTTCCCAGTGCTGACAATGTCCTTCCCTCTTCCTCCACGGGGCAAACTCTTACTCCTCTTTCAAGGTCCAGCTTGACATCACTTCTGGGAAGCCTACCCATGCTCTCCCTCCCCCACTGCCAAGGCAGAATACTTGCTCCCTTCCCCACCCTGTCTCTGAGCAGCAGGGCACTTCCTACCTTCAATCACAGTTAGGATCTGGGCCAGAGCTGCTCAAACTATTTATGGTAAAGAAACATTTTTTTTTGGTAAGTTTTCCAATCTGCTGCCCACTGATGCTTTTGTAAATTACAATAAAAAATGGCGTGGCAGTGTCAAGTTGCAATATGAGTTTCTCAACACTTACTCTAATGTCTGTACCTGTCTCACTGCAGACCAGTAACACAGAGCTCATGGATGGGCGGTAGTCTGCAGACCACCCTCTCCATGGCACTGGCAGGGCTCTGTGTTCCCGGCGCAGGGCCCATCAAATTATGTCTGTGGTTGGACCTCCAGAGCCCAAAGGGGTGCTCCATGAACATCTACTGACTCAAAGATTGCGTGGGAAGGTCCCAGCAACCCTGTAACAGGTGCATTACCTGTGCTAGGCATTCCCATTTCTCAGGTGAGCATGCAGAAGCACACAGAGGGTGACTGGCCTGATGTCACAGCCGGCCCACATTGGATCTACCCAAAAAAGAATTCAGAGTAATGATAGTAAAGATGATCCAAGATCTCAGAAAACAAATGGAGGCACAGATCTAGGAGATACAAGAAATGTCTAACAAAGACCTAGAAGAACTAAAGAACAAACAGAGATGAACAATACAATAACTGAAATGAAAACTACACTAGAAGGAATCAATAGCAGACTAACTGAGGCCGAAGAACGAATAAGTGAGCTGGAAGACAGAATGGTGGTGATCACTGCCACGCAACAGAATAAAGCTGGCCCACACTGTACTCTCTCTGTACTGCCCAGCATCACAGGGGCAGACTTTTGGAACCTACAAGCCCTCAAGTCCACCATTCCCTCCAGCACAGGCTCCTGACAGCATTTCCCACTGCAGTAACAGTGAGGTAGCCCCATGCAGTGGTGAAGAGCTCAGCCTCCGGAATCAGACCAGACCTGGGTTCAAATCCTGGCTCAGCCTTTCATTGCTGTGTGGCCTTGGGTACGTCACTTCACTTCTCTGGGCCTCCATCTTTCCTCTGTAAACTGAGGCTAGTAACATGAGTCAGGCAGCACCCTGCTTCAGGCAGAGCCCATACACACCTATAAGCCCCATTCAGGTTTGGCTGTTACCGATGTGTATAAAAGACCTGGGATGACCCAGTCGGAAACTCTTGACCTGGATCTTCCCTTTCTGCTCCTCTCCCCGAAAGACCCAACATCTTCTCTTGGGAGTAAATTCTTCCTGGCTGCTGAGTTTGCTGATCTCCTTTGACGATCTCACCGCCCTGCCCTCCCCACCCCAGGCTAAGGGGCTTCTCCCTTCTCACCCTGCCCCCCTCCCTGGGACACCTTAAGCCTCTGATCCTCTTCACCTCCTCTCCAAGTATCAGCCCCCTCTGGAACACAGCTGGTCTGAGGAGGGGCCCTGCACCACCCCGGGAAATGCCCCCTGTCTGGTTGGGTTAGAGCAGTGAAGAGCCGGGCTGTGAGGTGGGGTCGGGCCCCAGCCTGCAACTCCACCCTCACCCACCCAGAGCCCACCTGCCCTGTATCTTAGGCCATGACAATGCTGAGTCCACCCCAACTGGGTCCCGGTCGGCTGTCCCTACAAGAGGCTCACCCCCTGCTGGGGCTGAGGGTCCGGTGAGCTGCTCCCCATGCCCCTCAGCCATCCTGGAGCCTCTCAAGCTGGCCGTCTCCATCCCCTGGGCATCGGGCAGCAGGATCCCTTCCTGGTCCTCAGCACTTTTCCTTGGGGAAAGTACAAGATAGTGGGAGAAGCCACTCTGGGAAAGCTGACATCGTGGGCGTGGTTCCATATTTACTTGCTCAGTGACGTCCACTGCAGCCCAGCCCAAGACAAGTTGATATCCTGCCTGCCGATCCCTCTCGCCCCCAGCCCTGCCCAGGAGAAGGAGCCCACTGGTCACCAGCCCCTCCTACCCCGAGTTCCTTCATGCACATCACCCGGGGTTGCTGCCTCTGTCCCCTCAGGACGGGGTGAGCTCCTGCCGCTACAGATATTCAAGCAGTGGCCGGACAGCCTGTCCTTTTGGAGGGCAGGGCACCAAGACTAGGCCAAACGCTCTCAGAGGTCCCCATTCCGCTCTAATTCCAGGAAGTGGAGGCCTGGGGTGCGGAGGAAGAAATGCTAGATGTGGGGTTAGAATTTTAGCTCGGTCACTCCCTAAATTGTATGACCTCCGGCAAGTCACTTCCCATCTCTGACCTCAGTTTTTTCAGCTATAAAATGGGGGTCATGAGAGCTGTTCTGCCTGCCTCAGAGACTAATGATAAAGGATCTGGGAGAAGTTTGAAGTCAAGAAGAGAGTCCTGGGTTGCCCTTATGGATCAGGTGGGATGGGGAAGAATGAGGGGTGGAAGGGAAAGCCCTAGAAGGCACTGAAGGCTCCAGAAGCCCAGGCTTGCCTCACTTTGCGAACAGGGTCCCCACCCTCAGCACCCACCCCTGATCTGAGGCTGGTGCTGGGGAACAGGATGGCCAGTAGCCCTCTGTCCTTCTCCACCTCCGCCCCCGCAGCCCAGAGTCATTGCACGGCAGGCTCTTGGCTTGTCCGGATGCGCCAGCAAGATCTGACCCACGAGGTCCCTGGGTGGGGAGAGGTTCCTGGGTGGGGAGAGGGTCCTGAAGCCGGCTGTGTAAACCAAGAGCTTATAAATCAAATCCTGGTTTGAAAGCACCCAGGGAACCTGCTGGGAATTGTTACATAACACAAGGAGGCAACCCCTAAAGCCTCCTTTGTTGATGTGGGTTTCTCCAGGTGATTGGAAAGATTAGATTATGACTGTGGGATCTGAAGCTAGTCACGTATCCTCTCTGAACCCAAGTTTCCTCATCCAGAAATGGATGTAGAAGAGACCTCACGGGGCCGATGTCAAGTGCCCTGATGCTCAATACGTGTTCCTCTTAACACGTGGTCCTGAAAACAGGGAGGAAAAGGTTTTCTTCCACAGAAGGTGATGCAGGACTGACATTACCGTCTCCATGTACAGAAAGGGAGACTGAGGCCCAAGCACGGTTGGCCTTGAACACAAGCCTGTGGGGGTGGGTAAGTGTCTGAAGGTGTGGTCCAGTCACCTTCAAGTAGAGACCCCCCCGCATGACTCATCCACTGTCTCACATTCAGGCACTGCTGTCCCCAGCAAGGGGCACAAGATTATTTCCGTGCCCTGGGGCATGCCTCCCCTGTAGTCATAACCTCACACCCGAGGAGGTGGCCCCAGAGCCGTCCCCGTGCCACACTGGTGCTCGGTGCTGCTTCCTCAGGAGCCTCTGCGAGGCCAGCACCATTATCACGCCTGCTGTGCAGATGAGGAGACAGGCAACCCCCAGACAGGCAGCCTCTTACCCACATCTCCCAGCTGCCAGGCGCAGGGGCAGGAATGAACCTGAGGCCACACCCGCCTCAAGGGCATAGCGCTGTCCCCGCCCACACGCTCCCTCTCAGTGGCCCCCACCAAGAGGCCAGCCCAAGGCACTTTGCTGCGTCTTATCTGGGGGTGCCATGGCTACTCAGAAATGAAGCCAGACACACTCTAGGAAGCCTGCAGCCCCCAGAACTGTGCCCCAGACCATCTGCACTGAGCCTCAGTGTGGAGGACCAAGTCCTCACCTCCTTCCTCCACCTTCCCTTTCGGAATGGCCATCACCATGCCCATCCTCATCCTCATCCTCTCCTACCTTGACTACTGTAACAGCCTCCTAATCGGCCTCCCTGCCTCCAGCCTCACACCCAAGCTGCTGCTGCTGCTGATTTCTGGGACCTGGATCTGCCCTCCACGTCAGCTTTCTCGTCATAAAACCCTCTGCAGTTCCCAGAGGCCCCACAGACAGAGTATAAACTCCTCAGCATAGCAGTCATAACCTTTCACAATCTGGCTGGGATAGAGCATCGGGGTTAGGTGGGAGGGCTCAGGAGCCAGAAGACCTGGGTTCAAATCCCAGCTGTGCTGCTTACCAACTGGGAAACTTTGGGCAAGTTACTCCACCTCTCTGAGCTTTGGTTTCCCAAAGGGAAATAATAGTGTCAGTAGAATGGGGAAATAATAGTACCAATATCAGGGTACTGCTGGGAAGATGAAATAGAAAATGTGTTCTGAAGCACTTTGCACATAGTAAGTGCTCAGTTCATTCATTCATTCCACAAATATGAGGCCTTACTATGTCCTCTGCACTGTTCATGCAGCACTGAACAAAGCTGACAAAACTCCCCGCTCTCCGGGAACTTACAGCATAATTAAAGGAGGCAGCCAAGGACAACATATTGATAAATAACTAAAACACAGGGCGTGTTATATGTGCACTAAGGAGCAAAAAAGCAGGCAAGCAGAGGAGGATAAGGGGGCAGGGGTTGCAATTTTAAATAAGAAAGTGCCCACAAGAAGGTGACATTTGAGCAAATCCTGATGGAGGTGAGGGAGCCTGCCACGGAGATAATGGGTAAGAGTGTTCTAGCAGCGGCAACAACCAGTGCAAAGGCCCTGAGGCAGGATCAGGACTGGTGTGTTAGTCATATTACTATTATCATCACTGTTATTCTCTTTCTAGCCTCATCTCCCTCCACCTCCTCCCTTACCCACACTCTTCAGCCAAATGAACCACCCAAGCCTCTCCAAGCCATTCCGTGTGCTCATGCCTTTGTACAAGCCTCATCCCACACTAGAATGCCTCTCCCCTTTCTTTCCAACTCCTACTCATCCTTCAAAACCCAACTGAAAGGCCTCCCCCTCAGGGAAGCTTTCCTTGACTTAGAGTCGATGGCTGTCTCCCTTGCATCCTTCTGCTATAAACTGTAACTGCCTGGTTAACTGCCCACCTCCTCCCACTGGTCTGTGAGGGGCAAGGACTGGGTTCCACACTGCACCCCCAAGCCCAGCACAGTGCCTCGCTGTGTGCACTGACCACCTGATGAATGAAGGAAGAACTGAAGGATGCCCCAGGCCTCCCCTCTTAAAGAGCCTTAGCCCCGGCGACGCCACCACGAGTGTGACTGCCCCTGTGAACACTGGCCTTTCCAACGCAGATACAAATCTGCAATAGGAAACAGGCTTTTTAAAAATAACAGCACATTTTTCTTTTTTCTTCATTGTTTTTTTTTTTCTTTCTGCACGGCTTATTTTTCCTGTGCAGCCCCGGGGCCAGCTGCAGGGAAGTCCCTCCCAGGCCCCACTCTAAGAACATGGAGCTCTGGGGCCTCTTAGGACTCCCAGGCCAGAACAGGGGTGAAAAGGCACCAGATGCCCTGGCACCAAGGCCACCAGGCACCTCTGAGCCAGGAACCCCTTTTCTCAAACCCCAACGTTAGGTGGATGTTACCTCCTGGAAACTTTATAATGCCATGTGACATTTCCAAAGGGGCTTCTCCTTGGTGGGTCTGGGGTTCCCTGCCCTCACTCTAAGAGGGCATCCCAAGGGAGATGGCATCAGACTGCCAGCGTTCCAATCCTGGCCACACTGCTGTGTAACCCTGGGTCCCTGCCATCACCTCTTGGGGCCTCAGTTTCCCCATCTGTGAAATGGAAATAATAATACCTACCTTGTTTTCTGTGTAGGGTATGTGACATGCTTAGGACCACACCTGGCACACAAGAAGCCCTCAGTAAATATTAGCTGCCTTCATCATCATTATCTTCATCTTCATCAGCCCTAGATCTCCTACTGTGTGGTCCCTTCACTGAATCATACACTCCATAGATCAGAGACCTCAAGGATCTGTTAAATCTCACCCTCTTGGCCTTTCTGGAATTTTCCCTCATACACTCTAGAAACATGGTCCTTCTGGGGCATGGACACCTGTTAAGTATGGGGAGCTTAGGATCTGCACTCTACAGGCCACTTTTCCTCCCACACCTGACACCTCCTTGCAGCTGGACCCACCTGCCCATACCCCAAGGAAGCAGCGTTTATTAATCCTGTCCTTAGCCTCCAGCACATTGTGAGCCCCCAGCCAATGCTCAGGGATTTATCAGAAGGTATTCCGTGAGCAGCTCTCATGCACAGACACTGGAGGTGCAGCGGCACACACATACCAACCCAGGCCCTGCCCTCGCAGAGCTTACGGTCTGATGAAAGAGTGAGACTGCAAGCAATAATTACAACAATAAATGTAAAATTGCTACTAAGACGAGTGCTATAAATGCGCGGTACATGGGGCCATGAAAGGCCGTAATAGGGAGTTCAACCTAATCTGGGAGGGCTTCCCTGAAGAGGTGACGCTAAAGCTAAAAGATGAGGAAGAGGCCTACGAGAGGAGTGGAATGCATGGTCAGGGCAGAGGGGGCAACATGAGGATAGCACCATGTTAGGCTAACCATGGTAAATAGGGGGAGGCAAGACGGTGTCCCCATAGCATCTGGAGGGCAACTTAAGGATTTCTGTCTTTCTCCTAAATACAGTGGGAGTCCCTGAAGGCTTTTCAGGCAGAGGTTGATAGACTCAGATTTATTTGTCAAAAAAGCTCACCCTGGCTGCTGAGGATGAGCTTTTCCAAGCCTGTGTGTGTATACTTGTCTCTGCCTGGAATGCTCCCCTACTCTCTGTATCAGTCAGGACAGGCTACGTTATGCTGCAGTAACAAACAACCCGTAAATCTAAGTGGTTGAAAACAACAAAGCCTTAATTATCACTCATGCTGCATGTCCATCATGGGGCACCAAGGGACTCCACTCAGGTAATAACACGGGGACCCAGGCTAGCAGAAACAGCCACCATCCCACCTCCTGCCAGTTGCCACACCACAGGAAAAGAGCACTCAGGAGGGTCTCACACCAGCAACTAGATGCTTTGGCCCAGAAGTGGCATGTGTCACCGTAGTTCACAACTCACTGGCCAGTCACACAGCCCCACCCAACACAAGGGGACCTAGATTCAATCCTACATGTGCTTGGATGAACTGGAAATATTTAGGGGGTAGCATTAAGGACCACCAGACACTCTCCCTCTCCATCTTGCCCTTCCCCAGCCTTAACTCATTCATTAGATCACAATTGTTTCACTATTCCAGAAGGAGGGACCAGCATGTGCAGGCGAGAATACGGAGTACAGAGAGATCTAGGGGAGGTGGAAGATGAGGCCAAGGAAAGGGTAGGGGCCAGATTACTCAGAAGCTTCTAGGTTATGGTAACAATTTGGTTCTTTATCCCAAAAGCACTGGGAAGACTTCTCAGTGCTTTACACAAAAATGGGGAGCTTGCTGTGATCTTCTTTGGAACAGATCACTCTTACTGCCATCCTGAGACTGGCGTGGAGGGGAGGTCACAGGTGGACAGTTAGGAGGCTAGTGCTGTTGTCCTGGGGATAGACAGTGGTGGCTTGACCAAGACACTGGGGAAGAGAAGACGGAGAGGAGCGTACGGATTCAATTTATAGGTTAAAGTTCCCTAGATCCGGAGATATAGTGGATTGCGGTGAGGGAACGGAGACACAAAGGTTTCTGCCTTAACGACTAGCAGAATAGTGGTAGCCGTGGCCAAGATGAGAGCCCTGGAGGAGGTTTAGGGAGGAAGATGATGGGACAGCCTTGGAATCTGTGTGTTGGTCATAACTGTGAGATGGTCAAGAGAACAGACAGAGGAGGCATATGAATAAACAGGAATGACTCCTGACTCCTCGTTCAGTGGTCTTTACTTCCTTCATACTTGCCAATAACTTAGAACTAGGGAAACCTTGCCTCCCCTCCCCCACCCAATTTAAGTCCAGGTGAGGAAAGATTCAGATGATTGTAGTCTTAACTTGACACCAAGGAGAACAAATTTATGAAACACATCAATCCAAAGGGTCTGGAGGACAGAACTGTAACTCAGGTCAGAGTAGTATATAAGTGATGGTTGTGATGGCTGATCAAGGGCTCCTGGGACCAGTGAGGGGAGCCCCTCATCTTTGAATATGTCTCTAGGGAAGGGAGAGTAGACCCTGCCCCAGCTGCTCCTTGGAAGCCCCGTCAGTCTGGGACTGAATGGACCTAGGTGGGGCTTGTTGGGCAATCCTGATATTCCCAAGAGAGCGCTCTGCAACAATCCCAGGCAGAGAGAACACTTCTTATATCATGTGTGGCCCCCGGCTAGGCATTTTCTCTGTGCTATCTCATTTAATCTCACAGCTGACTGGCCAGGCAGGCTTTGTTAGACCCACTTTAGGGATGGAGAAGCAAGGTCCAGAGAGGTCAAAAGTAACCGTGCCAAGTCCAAAGTCGCATATTAGTATGAAGGGGAGGAAGGACTCCAGTGGAGAAGCCCCTTTTCATTAAACTAAAGCAATAGGCCTGGGCTCTATTCCCAGACATGTGCCCACACAGAAATCTGCTTGCCCACCTCTCAGAGCGTTGGTGGGTGAAAATCATGCCCCACTCCCCCTGAAAGGAAACACAGCCTGTTACTTTTGCCCCATGGACCTCACAACCCTAACCCCTTTCTTCCTCTCAAGGGGAAATGTGGGCAAAGGCCAGCTTGGGTGCCAGAGGCATCACGCTCCATGGAAAATTCTTTTGCCCCAGCACAGATAAAACCCCCATTTTATAGGGTTTCCAGGCATGGAGAGCAATCTCTCATTATTGCCTCCTGTCCCCGCGGACAAAGAACTGGGTGTGTTTCCTTCAACCACTCTAAATTATATACCACAGCCTTTCTCCACATGAAGCAAACGTCTAAGAAGAGAGGTTTAACATTTTTCTCCCCTAAGTCCCAGCCCACCCCTGGGATCTAAGCCCCTATCGCCCAACCCCATACAAGACACAAGCAACTTTTCCGCCAGCACTGCTCAGCGCTCGAGACATTTGTATTCTCCTTGCAGTCACTTGCCTAGGGCGTGCTGGCCTTGACCGGAGAAAGGTCATCGGCCGCTAAGTGCCTGCAGAGCAGAGCACCTTGGGGATTGCGAGTGGGGGATGGAGGCTACACTCCGGACATTTCCCGAAGAGTCTACACCGCAACTAAGATGGAAAATGTATTAAAGAAACAGCCCCCGGCGCGGCCACGTTTAGCGGGAAATCGTGCGGCGCGTGGGAAGAGGCCCCACTGCACCCTAGAAGGACCCGTGCCCCCCAAATCAGCCCCCGGGCGCCGAGCCCAAAGTGCCCCCGAGAACTAGGCCAGCGGCGGCGGCGAGCCCTCCAGCCTTCGGCGCCCCGCCCCGCCCGTGTCACCGCGTTCTCATTCCGAACGCTCGGCCCGGGCGGCCGCTCCCATTGGTCGGCGGCCACATCCGTCAGCGGGCGGCACGTCGGCGCAGAGAAAAGGCTACATTGTAACAAGGCGAGCGAGCTAGGAGCTAGCGGGGAGGAAGGAGGCGGAGGGGCGGCCCCCGAATCCCACGGCGGCGGCGGCGGCGGCAGCGGCAGTGGCAGCAGCTACCTGCCGAGGGTTAACCCACCTCGGGGCCGGGGCGAGCCGCCCCCCCGGTCCGCGCCCGCGCCGCCCGGGCCCCCCGCACTGCCCGCGATGACTCCCCCGGCCGCCCGCCACCCCCGAGGCCGCTCGCAGCCCCTGCACCGGCGGCCCCCGCGCGCATTGGCAAACTGCCGAGCGCTTTCCGAAGCCATTTTCAATGGCCACATTGGCTACCGGGGCTGACTCACCTTCCCGGGAATGCTGCGGCAGCCGCGGGGCCCGAGCGGCGCGGGCGGCCCGGCGGGCGGCTCGGCGGAGGCGGCGCGGCCCGGGCTGGCGGCCCCCGCGGCGGGAGCGGCCGCGCTGCGGGCGCGCTGGTCCCCGGCGAGGCAAAGTTTCAGCGCCAGCCTCGGCGCGGCGGCGGCGGCGACTCGCTGCTGCTCTCCTCCCCTGCTTTGACCACCATCTTATTAGTACAGGAAATGACATGGAAAACGGAAGAAAGCGGCGTTTGGGGCAGACGCGGACCCCCCAATTCAGGGGCCGGAGCCGGGACTCACCAGCCGCGTCCCAACCCGGCCCCGGAGAAAACTCCCGGGGCCCCCTCGGCCCCCGCCCCGCGCCCTGCCCGGAGGGGGGAACCTGGCTCCTCGAACCCAAAAGGAGAGGGCGACTTTTATAAACCAGCCCGCGGAGAAATCGAGAAAAAAAATAATAAATGAAAAAAGAAAAGGTTAAAAGAACTTTCGAACTGGGACACTTTTTTTTTTGGTCGGAATTAAAAGTTCTAGAATTTTAAAAAGTCATTCCTTGGGGGGTGCTCCCCGGCTCCCCGGTGCTATTGTTGCCCCTTTTGAACCAGTCTGGGGAATAAATGCGTTGATGTTTTTAACCCTTTCTTGGCTCCGCCGCCCGCAGCTGGCCCCCTCCTGATCCTGTTTAACCCTTTGAATGCCCAGCTGTTTGGAGATTCAAACTAAAGTTGTAAAACAGGGGCATCCCGCTGAAAGCTGAGGGAAAGCGTCTTTGGGTGGGTGGGTGGGGGTTCGTTTAAAATGTTATTTACGTGGGGCTGCGGTTTTAAAGTCGCGAACCGCACGTGTTCTTCAAATGGAAATTTATTACCGGGATTGAGATTCTGAGAACCCGACGGGCTGGTCCCTGGCTGCCTTGGAAAAGATGTTTAAACCGCGCTCGCCTGCTCGGTTCCTCAGTTTCTCCATGTGTGAAATGGGATTTAACATCGCAGAGTAACAAGGTAGCAAGGAAAAGATGGGGCGGAATTTTCATAAAGACAAAGTGTTTAAAAGCTTGAAAGTCTTTCTCCCGCGCTTAGAAAACCGACGGGTTAGGATGGAGCACGGGACACCGCGGGATGGCGTAACCGAGACAACCATTCCCCAAATAACCGTTTTCTTCTGGCGTTGTTGTCTGCAAGGCGAGTGGCCGAAGTGCGAGATGTCTCCTGTCAGGGGAGGCTGCGCTGCTCTGGCTCTAAAACCGGGGCGTAACCTCCAGTAGAAATTATCCGGGAGGAATTCGACCCCAGGACCGCGGAGGGGCGCCCCTCAGACATCCTTGGAAGCCCTGAAAGGCCTGGCACAGGAGGCCTCCAGTGGGTACCTCCTTGCAATGACCTCCTCTCGGGGATGGAGTTCCTTGTCAATTTCTTTGCTGGCTGGGAGCCTCGGCCCCAGATGGCGTCCATGGTCAGACCCCAGGATATGCTCCTAGTTCTTGCAGTCTGGATGTTGGGGCTTGCGGGGGAAAGCACTTCATGCACCACTTCATTTGTTTCCCTTGACTTTGGCATCACAAACACAGCTTCTTGGAATCGCCCATCTCTTACTTGCTGTGTGACCTTGAGTAAGTGACTTCCCTTCTCTGAGTCTCAGTTTCCTTATCTGCAAAGTGGGGCACACCAGTAACCCACGCTGCTGGCTCTGTGTGAGGAGCCATGAGAGTACTTAAGGAGCGTAGCACCAGATTGCTCACAGTAGATGCTCAAGTAACGGTAATTAACACGATAATTATATGACTCAATATAACTATAAAAGTTTCCTAATGTCTGTCTGTTCCATGCCAGGCAGAGTATTGGGTACTGGGGAGTACCAAGATTAGTTAGATCTGGTCCTTCCAGGAGGTCTTGGTCTGGCCAGGAGATGGAGGAACTCATGGCTAACTCAGATTGATTCAATAATTAATGCACACCCAACTGTGCTAAGCTTTATACTGGAGGCCAGGTGCTTGGGCAGGGAGGGGAAAGGACACTGAGGAGGGAGCCATTTGTTCCTTTTGAGGAGTAGGATTCACCAAGGAAATGATGTCAGAGGTGGGCCCTAAGAGGGGGTTTGGAATTTCCACCAGTGGTAGGATGGCATTCCAGGAAGGCAAACAGCATGGGCAAAGACATGGAGGTCTCAAAGTGGCCAGAGTGTGTGACATGTGGCCAGTTGTGAATGGAATAGAGAGTGGGTGGGGCAGAGGAACCAGAGATGAGGCCAGAAAGCCAAGTGGATAAAGACAGAACATGGTCACAGCCTCCAAAAAGCAAAAAGATCTTTAAGAGTAGGAGCTGGTGAGTGAGGCAAAGAGGGAATTTTTCCATGTGGTGCTGGTTTTCTATTTAAATCTCCCCATCCATTTGGCCTGGTCTGGCTTCTCTTTGCCAGGAACAGTCGGCCTTCAGGCAGCAACTCTGGAGTGGGGCTGGTCCTCAGGCATTGCAGGCCGGGAATCTTCAGGCGTCACACTTGGGGAGCACAGAGACACTGCAGGGTTCAGAGACCCAGGTCTGAGGTCCAGCCTGCCCCCCCATGCCGTGAAACCTGGGGCACGTGACTCTGCCTACCTGGGCTCCAGCTTCTTCCTGTGTGACACTAAGAGTTTGGACCAGGGGTCTTACATTCTGCCCTCAAGAAGCTGCCCTGTAACCACATAATCAAGACCAGAGCGCAGGAAGGAATCTGGAACAAGGCTGGGAGGGTTGCTGGGAGCCCAAGGCAGCCAAGGGCTGGCACAGGTGCTCTGGGTCAGTGGGCAGCAACTGGCCCCAGGGCCTGAAGGTAATCACCATAGACAAGTGGTCTGGACAAGGCAGGTCTTGTGAGGCCGTGCCTCAGCTGCCCTCTGTGGGCTGAGTTGGGCCTGAAACACAGAAGTAGGGATGGGAGTGGGAGCTCCACTCAAATTCTCTGAGAGCAAGTTGGTTGGGGGGAGGGGTGGCACAAAGGGGATTGAAGTGAATAGAGCACATGACACACACTTTCAGGGACCTTACCATTTGACTCTCTCAATAATCCAAGGCAGACCTCATCATCACTATTTTTACAGACAGGGAAACCATGCTCAGAGAGGTTAAGAAACTTGCCCGAGGCCACACAGCTAGTTAGAGGTAGGATAAGATTCAAATCTACATCTGCCTGACTCCATCGTTCAGTGCCTTCCACTCTTGGATGTTTCTGGTTTATCGTCCTTCTCCATAATGCAACTTTTCAGCCTAAAGATTTGTAAAATACATCCCCCTGGTTTCTCCCTTGGGCATATCACACAGTAGGAGCAGACCAGAACTTTGTGATGGGAGGTCAGGTACTTCATGACCACGCCCTACAAAAAATGTGTCAACAATCCCAGTCACTTGCAGGTCCCTGTGAGGATATTTAGATGCTCTAGGGGAATGAAGCTCAGCTCTTTGGAAGGAAAAGTCAATCTGAGGCCTTTCTCACCTACTAATAATAATGACACCCAGGTAAAACATACATACAACAAGCTGCAAGTTAAATGCCCCCCAGATCACTTCCACATTTGCTGTAAAACAAGGACAAGTGTTTATTGCATCAATTAATGACCCTTCCGAAAGCCTTGAGGGAGAAATTTCATTCAGGATTTAGTGCCTGGAAAAAACAAACTAAAAACCAACTGCATTTCCGCCGAGGAACTGGCAAGCATCTCCCTTGCTAATAAGAAGAGCTCCATAACTGATCAGGTTTCCCTTTTTACACAGGCTGCCAGGAAGCTCAGAGCCAAAATCTAACCCCATTCCCAACAACTTTGGCAGTTGCTTCCTCCTCATTCCTCCTTTCCCACTTCTAATCCTACTGACTCAGCTTTGTTTTCTCTGCCATTTATTAAAGATGCCCCCCCTTTTTAATGGTAAGAAATAAATATTTAAAATAAATCCACATTTGGAAGAGTTGCTGAAGGGAGCTGGATTCCATGGGCCTTGTGTTAAGCCAGGCACGGTTCTGTTCTGGTCTTGTCTTGTCCACTCGCCCAACAGCTGAGGGATTCCTCTCTTGGAAGGAAGGAGGGACTGGCCTAAGACCAAGGGATTCCTCGCTCAGCTGCTGACGACGGCTAAGATCAAATGCCCTGCATCAGATCATCATGGCTATTTTTTGGTTCTACTGACAGACAGCTTGCCTCTCTCCTGGCAACTCCCCAGGAAGCATAAACCACTATCCCCTACCCATCCACCCCAAGATATCCCCCATTCATCCCCCCCGTTGAGGTTTGGCAGGGAACAGCCTCCTCTTTTCTAAAGAAGCCACTGCCACTTATGGGCTGCTTACCACGTGCCCAGCAAGGTGAGGTGATTAGGATGGAGGTTGCGGGTAAAGGAGCAACTTCAGAACCTAGGACAGGGGAGGCCTCTCTGAGGAGGTGGCATTTCATGGGAGTCTTGATCAATGGAAAGGAGTCAGCCTTTCTTACAGTGGAGTAGTTGAGTCCACTCAGCAGGGGACACAGCCCGTGCAAAGGCCCTGAAGCAGGAGCTAGCCAGGCTTGTTGTATGGGGTGGCCCGTGGCCAGTGTGCAGAGTATAGTACGGAAGGGGAGACAGGGAAGGTGACGAGAAGGAGAAGGGGTTGAATCTTGGCCATGCTTTTCCTTGGTTTGGTTTTATTTGAACATCAGTGGAAGCCACTGATGCTTTATAGCTGGGGAGACTCAGGGCCTGACTTATGTTTTCACACAATCACCTTGGCTGCCATGTGGCTACTAACATTGACCTAGTGGCAGGTAAGTGGGTAGGTATGTTCAAAAACCATCTTATTTAACTATCACACCCCCCACCCCCCACCCCATTATGAGGTTGATGTGGACTTGTCTTTTTTCTGGCTGCCCAGCAACTGACTTCCCTTCCAGTGACTGGAGAAATTCCCACCTTCCAAGCCTTGGGGAGAAGCAGGGTGTGCCCTCCCCCATGCCCACTAGAGAATCTGAAAACATCAAAAATTCCCTTTCACAGTGCTATAGACTGAATGTTTGTGTCCACCCCTGCACCGCCCCCCCACCCAAACTCATGTGTTGGAACCTAATCCCCAGCATGATAATATTTGGATGAGGCCTTTGGGAGGTGCAATGGTCATGAAGATGGGGCCCTCATGAATGAGATTAGTGCCCTTACCAAAGAGACTCCAGAGAGCTCCCCCTCAACCCTCCCACCATAGAAGGACACAGAGAGAAGACAGCTGTTCATGAACCAGAAAATTGGTTGCCTCCAGACACAATCTGCTGGCATCTTGATCTTGGACTTCCAGCCTCCAGAACCATGAGAAATAATTTTCTGTTTTTATAAGCCACCAGTCGGTGATACTTTGTTATAGTAGCTCAAAGGTAAGGCACAGATACATGATGGAGACTCAGCCAATTGGATGAGTTCCCCCACCTTTGAATTGGAAGCTAGTGACACGTAGAGGCATGAACCATGGACAGTCCTTTCTGGTGAGAGTAGGGGTGCAGTACAGTCAGATCTCAGGGGCAGGAGTGCCTGTAGCTGGATCCAGCAGAGCTGCGGGGCTTGTGGTGCAAGCTATAGTACCTGTTGGGCAGTATTGGGCAGTGTCCTCACTGCGTTGGTTCTGTGGCATGATCTTGGCTATGGCTCTGCTTCTGTGCACCCCACACTTGGTTCTCCAACCTTCCAGAGGGTCATGAGCTACCTGAACTCTTTTCAATATGTGCCTCTTCTGCTTAAATCAATGCACTAGTTATCAATCGCTACATAACAAATGACCCCAAAACTTAGCAGCTAAAGACAATAAACATCTATTCTGTCCCAGTTTCTGAGAATCAGGAATCCTGGGAGCAGCTTACCTGGGTGGTTCTGGATCAGAATCTCTCATGAGGTTACAGTCAAGTTGTCAGCTGGGGCTGCAGTCATCTGAAGGCTTGCCAGGGGCTGGTGAATCCACTTCCAAACTCCCTCACATGTCAGATGATCCATTTGCCTGGGACTGAGGGGGGATTCCCAGGACGTGGGAATTTCAGCTTTAAAACCAGGTTGGCTCCAGGCAAACCAGGGTGGGTTGGTCACCCTATTCCTGTGGTTGTTGGAAAGAGGGCTTAGATTCTTGAAGTGGGCATGTCAATAGAACTGTTCGTGGTATGGCAGCTGGTCTCCCGTGGAGTGAAGGATGAGAGAGAGAGAGAGAGAGAGAAGAAAACCATAGTAGTTTATAACCTAATCTCAGAGTGGCATACTATCCCTTCTGCCACATTCTGTTGGCTACACAGACCAACCCTGGTACAGTGTTGGGGGGACTACACAAGGGTGTGAATACCAGGAGGAAGGCTCGTTGGGGGTCACCTTGGAGGCTAATGACCAGAATCACCAGAGCAATTTCTATTCCTTGCAACATTACGACCTAAGAAATTATGTAACTTGTAGACAATCACAAAGCTATTCTCCAGAATTCTTAACCATATATATAGCCAGGACAGTAGACCAAAGACACCCCCAGCTCTCAGGTGAGTGCCAACTGTAGAGCTTGCCTTGCAAACTGCTCTCCGTCATAGACAGGGCCTTCCTTGGTAGACTGGTAAAATCAAAGTTGGAAACATTGGTCTGAGTGCTAGTTGTTGGAGCTCTGCTTCCAAACTTGAGATTCTAGGCAACTCCCTCCATATCAGGGGACCTCAATTAGCCCCAGATCTCTTCTCTAAGTCTCAGTCTCCTGATCTGTAAATTGGGTTGGGAATGTTGGATTCAATCATCATTCAAAAGACGAAGTATGTTCCTCGTGTTGTTCTTTTCTTCTTGTGCGTTAGTGATTGGAAAGGAGGGAGGGATGAAGATTGAGGCATTATAGAGGCTGTTTTCAACTTCCAGGAAACTCTAGGATAAGACCCTTGAATGCCACACATTCCTAAACGTGCAGGACCTCATGCAGATAGGGGAGCAGGTTCAGGGATATGGGGTGGAACCACATTACAACACATTTTACCTCCAGGGAAAAAGAGAACTGCCTAAGAAATGGAGCCCTCCCCCCTCCAACCGACAACAAAAGGGGCTGTAGCTGCAAATGGTGAGCTTGCTTTAGTGGAAGTATGTAAGCTGGGGTGGTGGGGCGGAGGGGGTTTTTCAAGATAATTTATGCCCATATCAGATGTTAGCTTTGGTGAGCTCCGAAGTCCCTACCACAGGGGAGTATTCTTGATTCTAGGAATAGTGTGGCCACGTTGTTAGGTGGTGGGCACTGTCTTGAAGATGGAGCTCTGGGCCAGGAATCAAGAGGTGTGGGTTCTGGTGCTCCCCCTACTATTTGGTCTCTGGGGGACTCCATTCAGGTCCTACCTCAGCTCAGAGCCTCAGTCTTGCAACCTGTAAAATGAGGGACCAATTTCCACGTGCTGGTTCATGGAACCACCTCTGTCAGAGAACTTTTCCCTGGTCCTCGAGAAGATGAAAACCATAAAGTAATGGAGATTGTTTTTATAAAGCTAAATCCATTCAACTTGAAGGATTATCTTTTAGTCAGAGTGTTGATGTGGTCTCTCTTATTTTGGTGTTTAAATGTTCTTTTATGAATGGATGTTAATAGCATATGTGAAAGTTGGAGGTAATTTTGTGGGGGATTTTTCCCCAGTGACCTTACTGGGCAAAATAAAGAGTTGACAAATGTATAGTAGTTCCCTCAATTATTTTGGAATGGATATTAGTGCATGAAATTAAGAAATATGGGAATCAATAGACTAGATGATTCCAAACAACCTCCAACATTGTTTCCCCCTCTTTCCCTCCCTTCTTTCATCAACTCACCCATCTGTCCATCCAATCCTAAAACATTTATTGAAGGCCTCTCACATACCAGAAAAAGAGCCACTTCCCACATGGAGCTAAGAGGGTCCCTGGGGAGACCAACATAAAGACATGTAAACAAATGCACATCTATAGTTCATATTTTTCTATCATAAAAATACTGAAGTAGACAGCCTTAGATGTATATTTTGTGTGCTTCTCTCATTATCCCTTTGGAATAAGTTTCAGAAGCTTCAGGGTCAAAGTGTATGCCCAGCTTCACATCCTGAAACATTTTGCCAAATCGCCCTCCAGAAAGGTTGTACCAATGTCAGTTCTCATTGGCTTTGTGTGAGCCTGTTCATTTCTCTAAACCCTTACGCTGAACATCATCCATCTGCTTAATCTTCAGTAATTTGATGTGCAAGTAAGCTGTCTCATTGCTGTTTCAGATCAATATTTAAATTGATATTGTTAGCAAGATCAGCATATTTTCATGTGTTTATTAATCTTTGTGCTTCTTTTGTGAATTGCTTATCACATCCTTTGTCCACTTTAAATTTGGGATCTTGTATCTTTTTATTGACTCATAAATGTAGTTTACATATGAAGGATAACAAGTCTGAAATCTATAACACGATTTATTTTCTCAATTCATAAGTTTTTCATAAATGTATTTATGATTTTTTTTTGCTATATGGAAATTTAAATGTTTTGTTTTTCCTTTATGGTTTTGTGGGCAGAATTAGAAAGACCCTTTCCTTCAGATAATTACAAAAACATGCCCTTAGATTTTTTTTTGTTTAATATTTTGAAAAAAATATTTGATCTACCTGGAATTTATTTTGGTGCAGAGTGTAACATAGGGATCTAACTTTATTTTTTTCCTTAGTGAATAGTTAGTTGTCCTAACACCAATTATTGTATAATTCACCCATTTCTCATCGTTTTGCAGTGCCATCTGTATCCCGTGTTAAATTTCCATATCATACACATGCCTACTTCTTGTCTCTCTATTATGTATCATTGATCATTTGTCTATTTGCACAGTACCAAACTGTTCAGGTTACTATAGCTTTACAGTATATTTTAAGGTTAGACAGGGCACAGCCCCCACTTTGCCTTACCTTTTTATTTTAATTAACTGGTTCTAATTCCTAGAGGCAGAAATTTTAACTCTTAGATGGTATTTGCCTTCATATTCCAAATTGTATGTTTACATTGCTAGCTTCTGATTAATCAGTTTTAGACATTATGCATTGATTTTTCTGACATGGAAGATGAGTCTTCCATTCACTTACACTCCCTCTTCCCTGATGCCCCCCGCACCACTACCACCTTGGGCTCAACCTGGTCACATCTCAGTGTTGGCTTGTGTCCCTACTCAGTGTGTTCATTGTAATGACAATGTGAATGTTGCGAATTGCTAAGCCAAAGACACACTGTAATTACATTTCCTTGATTACAGCTTTTTGGTTTTCCTAGGGTTCATAATAGACATCTTTTTTCATTTGCTAAGTTTTTTTTAACATCTAAGATTTTACTCCAACACTATAGAATGCCTTTCACTACAATTTTCGACATCCTCAGACCTTTCAAATGATCTATCAGAAACTTTTTTTCCCTACAGACTTTTTTTCTTGTATAGTGGACCAGAAATCTTTCTGAAAAGAGTCAGATAGGCTATAGACTTTGTAACTCCCTGGAGTCTCTGTCACATATTCTTGTTTTTTTGTTCTGTTTTTTCTACAACACTTTGTTCAGCATGTTTTGAGATTCATTCATGTTGCTGCTTAAACCAGCAGTTTGTCCATTTTTAGTATTGAGAGTAGCATTTCCTTCCATTGATATACCACAATTTTTTATTTTACTTTCTGGGAGATTTCCATGACCTTATCTTTCAATATTTAGACTCTTTTCTTAAAAAATTTCAGCTCTCAGGACTTTGCTGGTGGCTCAGTGGTTGGGAATCCACCTGCCAATGCAGGGGACACGGGTTTGAACCCTGGTCTGGGAAGATCCCACATGCCGCAGAGAAACTGGGCCTGTGCGCCACAACTACTGAGCCTGCGCAATAGAGCCCGCGCAATAGAGCCTGCGAGCCACAACTACTGAGCCCATGTTCCACAACTACTGAAGCCTGCGTGCCTAGAGCCCGTGCTCCACAACGGGAGAGGCCACTGCAGTGAGAGGCCTGAGCACTGCAACGAGGAGTGGCCCCCGCTCACCGCATCTGGAGAGAGCCTGCGCGCAGCAGTGAAGATCCAAAGCAGTCAAAAATAAATTAATTACAAAAAAAAAAAATTTCAGCTCTCATAGTTTAAATTTCCATCAAGAAACAAGATTTCTTGTTCTCTGTTTTTCTTATAGCTTCTTTTATTTTTAATGGATACAATGTTTTCACTTCTCTAGGAATATCTTCTTCCCCTCTATTCTGTGTATTATCTGCTTCCTTCAATTTCTTTCTCCCCTGTTTATTCTCTTTCATGTTGGGGATGTCTTCAAATGTCCAGTATCCTTGACTGCCTTTTCATATTTGAAAGTGAGGCACCAAGTAGGCTCTGTGTGTCTGGGAGGGTGGGATCTGTGGGCAGAGCTTACTGGGGGCTGAAGCTGGCTGATTCCCCTGCTGGCATAGGTCTTCACTTCATTTACAAAGAATGACCCTCCACCCTCCTACCAATGGGTGTGTGTGCAGGGGACAGGGGTTGGAGTTGGGGCCAGTAAGTCTAGTCCTGGGCTGACGTCAAAGTGATGCCAGATCAGAGGGACCTCTAGTTTTGGACCTGAGTGGGGAGGAAGCTGGAGGTCTCAGATGTCTCCTTACTCATCTGTTTTCTGTTCAGCACTTTCCCACCTTCTTCAGTGCCTGCTGAAACCAAGTTAGACTTCCTGTGTCCATTTCTTTAGAAAAGGAATCTCAGGTGGTCTGCAGGGACAGGAGAAGGATAGCCCCTTGGCTACCATGGGTGTGGTTGAGATGAGCAATCTTGGGGTCTCACTGCATCTTGTATAAGGTTTTGAAAAAAGATCCCTGGATTTTCAGCCACAGGCTTCATCTCAACCTTCTTAGGGACCTGGTCTCTCCTATTCCTGAGCCTTTCTGGTGGTGAACAAATTGGCTTCCTCCTTTCCCATGACCCCCACTGGGCACTCTTGCTTCTCAGGTTCTGCATCTCTTCCTCCAGTTGCCTCGCATCTGCTCACATCGTGATCTTAGGTTTCCGATGCTTACTCCTCTCTTCCAAGATGGATTCTGTGTTGCATTTTTTCTTCTTCTTGTTTGAGGCTGATCTTCAAGAAGAGAGGAGATGGAAACCGCTTCACTTTACCTTAACTTTGTAGGCACCCATTAATCTTAAAAGGAAAATTTTGTCCTGTTATCATCCAGTTATCATTCCAGGTAAAATTTAGAATAAAGTCGAAAGTTTCCCCTTCTTTCCACACCCACCCCCAACCCCATCAAAAATATCCCATTGGGATTTTTTTAGAAAATAGACTTTATTTTTTTAAAACAGTTTTAGATTTACAGAAAAATTGCAAAGATATCACAGAGAGTTCCCATATATTCCAGTTTCTCCTATTATTGACATCTTACATTAGTGTGGTACATTGGTTACAATTCATGAACCGATATTGATACATCATTATTAACTAAAGCCCACAGTTTATTCAGATTTTCTTATTTTTTACCTAAAGTCGTTTTTCTGTTGCAGAATTTCATCTAGAAGACCACATTACATTAATTATCACATCTCCCTGGGCTGCTCTTGCCTGTGAAAGTTTCTCAGACTATCCTTCTTTTTGATGACCTCAGTTTTGAGGAGTATTGGTCAGGTATTTTGTAGAACGTCCCTCTATCATAGTTTATCTGATATTTTTCCCAAGGTTAGAGCAGGATTATGGGTTTGGGGGAGGAAGCCATAAGGATTTTGATGGAATGCCATTAAATTTATAGGATAATTTGAGAAGAATTGACATTTCCACAATATTGTCTTCCTTCAGGGATGAAGTACATTTCTCCATTGTATTCAAGTCTTCTTTTACAATCTTCAGTGAAGTTTTATAGTTTGCTTCTTATGGACCTAACATATTTCTTGTTAGATTTATTTCAAGGTATTTTATAGCTTTTGCTGCTATTGTGGGTAGGATCTTCACAGTTACATTTATTTTCTAAAGCTACTGATTTTATAAATTTATATTCTGACTAGCTATCACATATTGTTTATAATAGCTCTGAATTGATACTCTTGAATTTTTTTGATAGAATATCACATGCAAATCATTATTTTGCCTCTTCCTTTTAAATACTTACGAATTTTAGTTAATTTTTTTATATTATCACATTAGCTCCAAGACAGTGGTGATTAGGAATGGAGACAGCAGGCATTTTTGTTTTGTTACTGATGTCAGGTTTTCACTTGTTTTTATGATGTTTTCTATAGGTTTCTGATAGTCTCTTTCTTACATTTTGGAAATGTCCTTCTATTCCTATTTTAGTAGTTTACATTAGGAATGAAAATTGAATTTTATCAATGCCTTTTTTTGGTATCTGTCAGAATTAGAACTTATTTTGTCTACATTATCCTCTTATATAATTATATAGCCATAATTATTGCTCTGTTTTGTTTCCCTTCATGGTGCTAATCTGCTTCCCAACCCAGGCACCCTGAAGGGAAACTTCTCTCCCAGCCTTTGTTCCCTACAGCTGGGGTGAAGCTCACCTAAGTCTCCCTATACCTCTGGCCACCCTCAGAGGCAAGGCGCCCATGTGGGAATCAAACAATGACCCACATATACAACTGCTGAGTGAGCTCACATCAGCTACTGATGGTGATAAATCTAGTCCTTTGTTTATTTTATTTACTTATTTATTTATTTTTGGCTGCATTGGGTCTTCATTGCTGTGTGTGGGCTTTCTCTAGTTGTGGCGAGTGGGGACTACTCTTTGTTGCGGTGTGCTGGCTTCTCGTTGCGGTGGCTTGTCTTGTTGTGGGGCATGGGCTCTAGGTGCGCAGGCTTCAGTAGTTGTGGCACGCGGGCTCAGTAGTTGTGGCTGGCGGGCTCTAGAGCACAAGTTCAGTAGTTGTAGCGCACGGGCTTAGTTGCTCCGTGGCATGTGGAATCTTCCCGTACCAGAGCTCGAACCTGCGTCCTCTGCATTGGCAGGCAGATTCTTAACCACTGCACCACCAGGGAAGCCCTTAGTCCTTTGTTTAGAAATAGGAACAGACAGTGAAAACTCCCTGGATGTGTGAGAAGAATCAGTAAATTGAATAATCAGACCAAATGGCTCATGCTAAAGTAGAGTTAATGCAGCAAACAGAAGAAAACTTTAAATGTCTACTCCTATGTCCTTTGAGATTCATGAGCATATTGCACTGATAAAATAATCGCAGGCTGTTACAAAAAAGAAGCAAGTGGAAACAAAAAGTTATTGAGACTAACATAAACCTGATTCCAAAACTAAGAAAGCCCACTCACACATATTGCTCTATAATATGAGCAATTTGAATGCAGCAGTATATTAAAGGAATTACTTAACTTGACATATTTTACTCTAGGAGTTCAAAGATGACTTGACAATTATCAAAGCCAATAATGTATTGAATTTTTGCAAGTTATTGAAGAGATGGGACCCCCCCCCCCCACATCTTAATGTTGGTGGTTGTGGGTGTGCTCAGGTGGCAAAGACTTAACATCTGACTTAATATGCTGTCTGCACCAGATTAGACCTTAGAATTGGGGTGTGTACTGAGGCCAACTGCTTTGCATGGAGGATCTGAGAAATTGGCAGTTCTTGGATGGCTCATTGTTACTTGTACTTATAGCCTCAGCTATGTGCTCTTTGGGGATCTGTATTTAGTTAGTACTATAGTTAGTGCAGGTGTCAGTAGAAGGGAAGGAGTTACCAAAGGAGGAGATTTCAGTGCTGTGTTGAGCTCCATTGGCCAGTCTCAGAAACCCAACTAAAGCTAGTTCGATCAAAAAGAAAAACATGTTGGCTCATGTAACTAAAAAAATCCATGGTGAGCTTCAGGCATGGCTGGATCCAGGTGTTCAAACAATGTCATCATGAATATATCTTTATCTATCTCTCAACCCATGAAGAAAAAGCTATGGACAGAAAGTTATGAGGAGCAAAGATAGCAAGATATCCTGAGAAAAGAGATAGCAGAGCATTCAGAAAGAGAAAGTAAGCAATAGGGTTAAATGCAACAGGGACATCCAGTAAGATAAGAACTTGAGGAGGCCTTCCAATTTGGTGACAGGAGGTTACTGGTGTCCTTAACAAAAGAAATTTCAGTGGTATGCTAGGGAGGATAGCAGATTAGAATGAATTGAGGAGAAAATGAGATGTGAGGAATTGGAGAAAAAGAACTGTAGATTAAGTTTTTGAGCTATTTGGATGAAAAGCAATGGAGAGAAAGGGCAGGGTTAAAGGTTTTTTTGTTGTTTGTTTGTTTGTTTAAGGATGGTAGAAATTTGAGCATGTTTCCAGCCCATGAGACTGGAGCTAGTGAAGAAGGCAAGGTCAAAGGTACAGCAGAGAGGTGACACTACAGGGACAACTTTACCTTTAATTTGGAGGTGGTTGGGGGAGTGTGTGGCCCATTCCTAGACAACCTGTTGCTCCTCTCTCCCCAGCAAGATGGCTGAGCCTTTAGTGTCTATCTGACTCCAGCTCAGGCTTTGCTGCTCCTGGATGACTTCAGGAATGGAGAGGTGTATACATCAGAGGATTTCTAAAGCATGCATTGCTGTATTTAGGTGTTTCCCCATAGTTAGCTGGATTACCTTGGGTAAGTTGCTCTCCTTCTGAGTTTCCTGTAAGAGGTTGACCTCAGTGTTCTTAGAGGTCCCTTCTCTTCCAGCATCACTTTGAAGTCAGACTTTGAGTAGCCCAGGGGCAGATTGTGAGAGGATTGTGGAATAGAACGAAATAGAAATAGAAAGGAAATGACTGTAGCTTCATAAACAATCACTCTACATTTTAGGAACATATCTTACCAATCTACAAAGTTCTAGAGAAGTACTTAATGATTCTCTAGGTCATTTTCATTTTTAAATTATTGTTTTAAAAATAACATTTAGAACTTTCTTCTTTATTTTTTATTATTTTAAAAAAATATTTATTTATTTGGCTGCACCGGGTCTTAGTTGCGGCATGCAGGATCTTTAGTTGCGGCATGTGGGATCTTTTAGTTGTGGCATGTGGACTCTTAGTTGCGGCATGTGGTATCTAGTTCCCTGACCAGAGATCGAACCTGGGCCCCCTGCATTGGGAGTGCGGAGTCTTAGCCACTGAACCACCAGGGAAGTCCCAGAACTTTCCTCTTTAATTACAAAAATATACATATTCAATGAAGAAAACCAAGAGCAAAACATTAAAACAAGATAACCACAGTCTTATCACCCCGAGATAAGGTTCATGGTCAGGTTCAGAGCTTGGTTTATGTCAGTTTGGTTTGGATGTGGTAGGAGGGATGCTGTGGGTGGATTGTCTATTCAGTGCAATCTCTCCCACTGCCACTCATTCCTCCTTGGTGGCAAAGCCCTGATTTTATTGGTGTTCAACCTCCTTGTGGCCACCTGCTCAGGGGAAGCAGCCCTTCTATAGCACAGCTCCAGGGAATCCAACTGTGATTGGTCAGAGATGACAGTACGGTCTCATATCCCTCTCCTGTGATTGGTTTAGGCATGGACATGTGATACAGTTTTGGCTAGTGAGATACTGGGAAATGACTTTGGGGAAGTATTTCTCTTGCTCTAAGCAATCCACAGGAGGTGATGGTCCTCTCTCTGCTTCAACCTGGCTCTTTGAGGGGGAGATCCTGGAAGCTACTGCAACAATTTAGCAAGCAAGAAGGGACTAGGCTGAGAATAAAAACCAACACCCAGGAAGAAACCCAGGTCCTAGAAACATTATTGAACAACTTATTTAGCCAACCCTTATCTTTGGACTATTGTAATGTGAGGTAATAAATTGCCCTTATTGTTGGAACAAGTTTTAGATGGATGTTTTTTATTGGCGGCTGAAAGCATTCTAACTGCTGTAAATAGGATCATATTACATGTATTATTTTGAACAGGCTCTTTTCATTTAGCAATATACCATGAACATTTTCACAAGTCAGTAACTTTTGGTCTATATTAGGATTTTTAATAGCTGCATTGTATTCAATATGTTGTGAGACATTTAGGTGTTAATTATTACTTTTTTTACCATGGTAAATAATGGTGTGATGACATCCTTGTGCATAAATCTTTGCATAATTATCTGGTTTAGGGATGATTTTCTTAGAGTGAAATTATTGGGTAAATAGTATATATAATATTAAAGTTTTTCCTTAAATTTCCCTCCAAAACTTTGCATTGATTTATAATTATACCAACAAAGTATGAGTATGCCCATTTCTCCCCCCATTGTAATCAACTTTCCTTATTAACATTCTATTTTTAAATTTTTCACTGACGTATAACATACATACAGAAAATTGCACAAATCATATTTAATGCTCACAAATTGTACACTCCATATAACTAACACCCAAATCAAGAAGTAGGACATTTCCAGCCCCAAAGGCCCCTTGGTGCATCCACCCAGCCAATACTGCCCCAGAGGCAACCACTACTCAGATTCTATCGGCACAAGTAAGTTTTGCCAATTCTTGAACTGCATGTTAATGGAATTGTATAGTATGTAGATTTTGATGTCTACTCCTTTTGATCATCATTATATCTGAGATTCACCTATATTGTTAGAATACAGAAGTTTGCCACTTTCATTGCTGTGTAGTGTTCCCTTGTAGGAATATACCAGTGATCCATTTTACTGCTGATGGACATTTAACTTTTGTCCAATTCATGGCTATTTTGAACAAAGCTGCTATAAACATTTTTGTATATTTTTTGATGGACATGTGTATATTAATATCTCTTGGGTAGTTACCTAGGATTCAAATTGCTTGATGATGGGGTAGGTGTATGTTTAACTTTATACAAAGTTTTCAAAGAGTTCTCCAAAGTAATCGTATCAATTTACTTTCCCCCAAACAATATACTGTATGAGAGGGTCCCAGGTGTTCCACATAATTGCCTACACTTAGTATTGTCAAGCTTTATTTTTATTCATTTTAGAGGATGTGTAGCAGTGTCTCATTGTGGTTTTAATTGGCTTTTTCCTGATGAATAATGATGTTGAGCCCCTTTTCATGTGTTTATTGGCCATTTGGATATTCTCTCTTGTGAAGTGCTTAAGTTTTGTGCCCAATGTTTAACTGGGGTTTTTTGCTTTGTTTTATTTATTTTTCAGATATATGTGTTGTGAATATCTTCTCCCAATATGTGGTAACTTGCTTTTTCACTCTCCTGATGTCTTTTTATGAACAGAAGTTCTAACTTTTAATGAAGTCTATTTTATGGTTCATGTTTTTTGAGTTCTGTTTAAGAATTTGTTTGCCTATCCCAAGGTCATAAAGACATTCTTCCATGTTTTCATCTGAGAGCCTTATTGTTTCGTCTTCCACATTTAGATCCATTATCCATTTGAAATTAATTTTGCATGGTATGAGGTAGGGATCAAGGTTCATTTTTACCCATAGGGATAGCCAAGTGATGTAAGAACACTACAACATTTATTTTAAAAGAATCCTTTACCCCCTGAAATGCAGTGGCCCACTGTCAAAAATCAATTGACCATATAAATGTGGGTCTATTGCTGACTCTATCCTACTTCCTTCTTCTATTTGTTTATTGTGTCAAAACCATATAACCTTCTTAATCATTGTAGCTTTAATTTTCAAGTATTAATATCTAGTGGTGTGAATCCTTCAACATTGTTCTTCTTCAAGACCATTTTGGCTATTCTAGTTTCTCTGCATTCCTATGTATATTTTAGAATGAGATTTTCAATTTCCTTCTGGGATTTTTATTGAAATGGCACTGAATCTATAACTCAGGAGAGATATTGGTATTTGGAGAGAAACAGTATGAGTCTTCCAATCAATAAATATGGAATGTCAATTCATTTTTATGTCTTATTTAATTTCTCTCAACAATGATTTCAGTGTAGATGTCTTGCAATTTTTCATTGTTTTTATTCTTAAGCATTTGAATTTTTAAAATAAATTTATTTACTTATTTATTTTTGGCTGCACTGAGTCTTCACTGCTGTGCACAGGCTTTCTCTAGTTGGAGTGAACGGGGGCCACTCTTCATTGCAGTGCACAGGCCTCTCATTGAGGTGGCCTCCCTTGTTGTGGAGTACGGGCTCTAGGCATGTGGGCTTCAGTAGTTGTGACACACGGGCTCCACAGTTGTGGCTCATGGGCTCTAGAGCGCGGGCTCAGTAGCTGTGGCGCATGGGCCCAGGTGCTCCGCGGCATGTGGGATCCTCCCAGACCAGGGCTCGAACCTGTGTCCCCTGCACTGGCAGGTGGATTCTTAACCACTGCACCACCAGGGAAGTCCCAAGCATTTGATTTTTTAAATCCACTTGTTAATGGTGGTTTTTGAAGTTTTATTTCCAATTTTTTAAATATTACGTAGAGATATAATTAATTTATGAAAAGTCACCTTGTTTAAACAACATTTCCAAATTTGCTTATTAATAGGTTGTTCATAGATCCTTTTGAATTTTTGACATACACCATCCTATGTCATATGTGAAAAATGGTAGTTTTACTTTTTCTTTTCCAATCTTATAGCTCTTAACTCTTTTTCCTACCTTATTTCACTGACTAGGATCTTCAGTACAATGCTGAATAGAAGTAGTGATAGTAGTCTTCCTTGTCTTGTTCCTAATATCAGGGGAAAGCATTCACCATTTAATTTCAGCTTTAAAAGATGTTAGCTGAGTGTTTTTCTATGTACTAGTTTAGAGTAAGGAAGTTCCTTTCTATTTCTATTTTTCTGGTAGCTTATTATGAACAAGTATTGAATTTTGTCAAATAATATTTCTGTATCTATTGAGATGATTACATAATTTTTCTTTTTAATTCTGATAATGTGGTAAATTGCATTGAAAGAATGTTAAGGTAACCTTGCATTCTTGGAATAAACACCACTCGGTCATGATATAGTACCCTTTTATATGTCACTAGATTTAATTTGCAAGTATTTTACTTAGGGTTTTTACATTTATATCTGAGAGATATTGACCTGTGATTTTCTTTTTCTTTCTTGTAATATACAGATCTTCCCCAACTTACAATGGGGTTACAGCTCCATAAAGCCATCATAAGTTGAAAATATCATAAGTTGAAAATGCATTTAATACACTTAACCTACTGAACATCATAGCTTAGCCTAGCCTGCTTTAAATGTACTCAGAACACTTACATTAGCTTATGGTTGGGCAAAATCATCTAATACAAAGCCTATTTTAGAATAAAGTGTTGAGTAGCTCATGTAATTTATTGAATACTGTACTGAACGTGAGAAACAGAATGGTTGTCTGGTACAGAATGGTTTTACGTGTATCAGTTGTTTACCCTCGTGATCACGTGGCTGACTGGGAGCTGTGGCTGCCGCTGCCCAGCGTCACAAGACTGCATAGTAACCATGTGTCACCAGCCCAGGCAAAGATCAAAACTCAAAATACAGTTTCTATGAGTTCGTATTGCTTTTGCACCATCATAAAGTAAAAAAAAAATCATAAGGCGAACCATCGTAAGTCAGGGACTCTCTATATAATAAAATGTTAGGCTTCGTTATCCCATTTATGTCAGCTTTATAAAACAAGCTTGGAAGTGTTTTCTCTTTCTCGATTTTCTGAAAGAATTTATATAATATCGGCATTGTTTCTCCCTTAAATATTTGGAAGAATTCACCGGGGAAGATATCTGGTCCCAGAGGTTTCTTTCCAGGAAGATTTTAAATTAAAGATTCCATTTTTAAAAAATGAACATCACACTACAATATTTTTTACTTTTTCTTGTATGGTAAGTAATGTTTTCCTTCTTGCACTAGCTAGAACTATCAGTACAATGTTGAACAGATGTGTCAGGAGTAGTTCTTGTTTTACTGCTGATTTTGGAGGAAAAACCTCTAGTTGTTCATTAGTATGAAATTAGCTAAAGGTTTTCCATCTATCTACGTATCTATGTATCTATCTATGTATCTATTCGTCTATCTAAATATCATCTATCTCTATCTACCTGGATCTAGATCTCCTTTACCAGATGGAGTAAGTGCCCACCTATTGCTAATTTGATGAAATTTTTTTTACCATGAATGTGTGTTGAATTCTACCAAATTCTGTTAACAGAATAAACAATTAACAGGTGAGTTACACTGATTGCTTTTGAAATGTTAAAACAAACTCACATGATGTATCATCATTTTTATATGTTGCTGAATTATATCTGCTAATATTTTTACTTTTTAATAGATTTATTTTGAGGTTTAGACTTACAGAAAAATTGAGAAGACAGTACACAGTGTTCTTATGTATGCCTCACCCAATTTCCCATATTATTTATTAGCATCTTATGTTACTGCGATAAATTTGTTACAGTTAGTGAGCCAGTATTAACAGTTTATTTTTCACTAAAGTCTATAGTTATTCAGAGTTTAGTTGGTCATCTTTTCCTAGTTTCATCAGGTGGAAATTTAAGCCATTGAAATTGAATTGTTCTTCTTTTCTAATATAAGCAGTTAATGGCATAAATTTCTTTCTAAGCACTGCTTTAGCTATATCCCACACATTTTGAGATGTATTTTTATTATTCAGTCTAAGGTATTTTCTATTTTTTTCTATAATTTCTTCTTTGACCAATGAATTATTTAAAATTGTGTTATTTAATTTCCAACTATTTGGGGATTTTTTAGATATCTTATTGTTGCTAATATCCAATTTAATTCCATTGTTGACAGAGAACACACTTTGTAAGATTTCAATCTTTTGAAATTTTTTGAGGTTTTTTTAATGGCCTAGTATATGGTCTATCTTGGTGCATGTTCTAAATGCCCTTGCAAAGAACATGTATTTTTTTTTTTTCTGTAGTTGTTTGGTGTAGTATTCTATAAATGACCATTAGATCAAAGTACTTTATAATCTTATTCAAATTTTTTATATCTTAACTGAGTTTTGGTCTGTTTGATTTCTGAGAAAGGAGTGTAGTATCTTCAAACCTGATTGCAGGTTTTGCTATTTCTCCTTTTAGTCTTGTCAGGCTTTTTGTTTTGTTTTGTTTTAATTGAAGCTGTGCAATTAGGAATATACATGTCTATAATTCAATGCTTTTAACAAAAGCACTGATATGTTCTTTATCTCAGCTGATATTGCTTGTTTTAAAATATATTTGACCTGATTTAATATTACTGCTTCCAGCTTTCCAGTGCTTGCATGGTTTATCTTTTCCCACCCTTTTACTTTCAACCTAATTGTATCTCTATATTGAAAAATTGTCTCTTATATGTAGCATATAGTTAGTTCCGCTCTTTTAGCCAGTCTGATAAGCTCTGCTTTTTAACTGGAGTATTTAATCCATCTGCATTTAACATAATTATTGATATAGTTGAATGGAGGTTTATCCATTTTGCTATTTATTTCCCATTTGTCCCATGCATCTTTTGCTCCTGTTTCTCCTTTCCTGTCTTCTTTTGAGTTAAATATTTTAAAAATAATCTTTTAATTTCTCTATTGACCTTTTAGCTAAGCATCTTTGCATTATTTTGTAGTATGTACTCTAGGGGCTTCAATATGCAGCCTTAGGTTATCAGCAGTATTGTATTACATCAAGGTAAGAACTTTGTAACAATTTCCTGGTTGTGTTGTTTTTATCACATATATTACAACTATGTATTACAAACTCCATAATACAGTGTTATGACTTTTGCCTCAATTTTATGCCTTTTAAATAAATTAAGAGAATAAAATATGTTTTTTCTTTAATAAATACTTAACATGTTTACCATTTGAGGAGTTCATTCCTTCCTGTAAATCTAAATTTCCTTCAGGTGTAATTTCCCTTCAGCCTGAAGAACTTCTTTTCATATTTCTAGTAGAGCAAGAAGCTCTGCTGGCAGGGAATTCTCCCAGTTTTTAGTTATTTGAAATATCTATTTCCCGTGTTTAAAGGATACTTTTTTCTGGATATACAATTCTGGATTCATTATTTTTTCACTCTTTAGTGAAATCATTTTTAAAATAGTTTTTTTTTAAAATACTTTGTTCAGAGTATATAATTATTACCTGAAGGAAGGTTTAATTCAAGGAAAACCATTTCACCGTTACTGGATATAGAACCAAACCACACTATTTTAATTGCTGAATTTTTGTAATGCATTTTAATAACTGTCACGCAGGTTTCCCTTTGTTTCAATATTTTATTGAGCGCTGATGATTTATTCCTCCAGGTAAACCTTAGACTTATTTTGTTGTGCTTCAAAAAAAAAAAAAAAAAACCCATGAGATGTTGACTGGAATTTCATTACGTTTATAGATTTTTACGGGTAATTATTGGTATCTCTATAATATTGATACTTTCTTCCTGTAATGATATGTGCCTCCATTGGTTCAGGTCATACTTTCTGTTGCTCACTACAAAACTACATTTTGTAGTTTTCTTCATCTAGATCCTACCCACATTTTGTAAAATTCATCACAAAGTATTTAAGTATCGATATTTGGCAATTAAAAGAAACGTTTTTATAAGAATTGGCACATAATCTTTTTTTTTTTTACAAGTACTGAAAGTTGGATTGACCATATTTACTTGCTCATGGCTGTGTGAGTTGGGATCCAGCCATGAAAACAGAAACCAATGAGAAATACAGAGAGAATTGGTTAATCAGGTCCTTGAAGACAGAGCAGAAACTCTGAGGAAATACAGAGATGGTAACTTGGGGAAACGTCTGCCCGCCTCGCGGTGGGGGAGGAGGGGAAGAGATTCTTTGGAGGAGGCGTCTCACAGGACTGGGATTCAGACCTCTTTGGAGGGGATGCTGTCCGGCCAGTGCTGGCATTTCCAGAGCTCAAAGGAGGGGCTCTGCACAGCTGGCACTGAGACTTCTGGGGAGAGGGTGCTGGCTGGCTGCTGATGGCACCTCATACAGCTAGGTCTCTAATCCCTAAGGAAGCGGGTTTCTTCCGCCTTTGTTTCTCCCTTGGGAACAAAGATTTCCAAATAAGCAGAGTTCAAAGTCGTGGGGACAAGAAGCAGAAATTCTGCAAGTGGTTACTAAGTGTAATAGTGAGAAAAGCCACTTCCCCTCAGTGTTTCCTGGCCCAGTTACTGTGGACAGGGGTGGGGAAACACCTTACATTGATTGCTAAGTGAAAGCACATCTGCCTCCTGTTAAGACAGAATCTTAACCATGCAGGATATTCTCTCTCAAGTAGCACTAACCCAGTCTTCTGAAGGCTCTTCCACTCTCCAATTAGGCTCCCAGCTTCCGGATGATGGAGTATATGGTGAGACTAGTGACTTCCCGGGGGCCCAAGTCCATTGTCGCTCTTTTGCATGTATCTTAGTCAGAAGCAATGTTGGGTGGGAAATCATGATGGCAAATAAAGCATTCCATCTGTCCAGAGATGGCAGAAATATTGTAGGCAAAGAAGGCAAGTAAATATCCAGAATATTGACTTAACAAAAACAGTCAGATAAGTACGCTGGGCAAGAGAGAGAAAGCACGTGCGTGTGGGTGCGTGCGTGCGTGCGTGTGTGTTTGAGAGAGGGGAGAACTTGGGGTAGATTATAAGAAAGATAAATCTTCATCTTCCATCATAGTAAGTCAAAGATGATGTCTAAAATTAGGAAATCAGGAACTAGGACGATAAGCAGGTTATTTAGAAATGTGGAGATTAGCAGAAGAAACAACAAAAGCATTTGAAGTGGTTGCACGTGGGGAGTGGATGAGACGAGAGGAGACTGCTGGGTTTTGTTGAGTCTTAGAGAACCATCTGACATTTTTAAAACGTGAGGTATTACTTTGATTAAAATTAGAGTTATGTAAATAGAAAAAGGGATCTGACTCAGGTTTGAGTCTGGAGGGTTGTCATTTCCAAGATTCCTGCTGCCTGAGGAGCATAATGGTTTCCGTGCTAATCAGAAAACGGCGCCTCTTCCTTGGAGCACCTTGCCCTCTGCTGGAAAACTGAAGTAATACCTCTGCACACCCACCAGCGACTCGGACGTGAAGGTGCCCGCTGGGTCATGCGGTGCGCTGGTTAGGAAGTGCTATCGTGCACCGCCCATCTGGGACACTTTGACCGGGCCTTTGTCTACAAGCCGGTGAGATCGTTGTGCCTGGGCGGCCAGAGCAGCGTGGCATGTCCTCCGTCTGGGTGCTGTCACCCACAGTTCAGGGAAGAGCCCCTTGGCAGTATCAGGCCGCCAGATGCTTGGGGTCGGGTGGCACCTCGAGTTTGGGGGCTTTTTCCAAATTGGCCTCATCTACAATGTGTAGAAATTCCTCAAAATCCAGAGTGTGCACCTCTTTTCCTTATTCGAATCCTCCCGTCATCCTCACTGCCCAACCCCCCTCCACACACACAATTGCACGTTTTCTTGGTGATTCCAATCAGGGATGGAACGTGAAGAGGGCACATCAGTACCTGCATCTTACTCAGGCCTGTGCTTTTCTAACTCCAATGCTTAGCCTCCACTTCTTGGCTCTGGAAGGAAGGGAATGAAGTCATTCCCCCTGGAGGCCTTGGCATCTCTTGGGGTGCCCCAGGGTGCAGGGATTGGCTTCCAGCTCCTCTCTGTCTTGCCTCCTCTTACCCCTTAGCAGGCTGGGGCAAATTAATTCTTTTCTTTGTTGCTTCTGTCGCTATCCACCTGATTTAGTTAGTATTGCTATGTTACAAACCAACCCCAAACTGGGTGCATCAGGCAGCCATCTAAGTATGATCATGAACTCTGTAGGTTAGAGATTTGGACAGGGCACAGCGGAGACAGTGGTCTCTGCTCTATAATGCCTGAGGCCTCGGCTGGAAGACTTGAAGGCAGAGGTGGGAATCATCAGAGGCGTCTTCACTCACAGATTTGGTGGCCAACACTGGCTGTTGGATAGAACTTTGAGGTCTTTCTGCATGTGTTAGATTGGGCTTCCCCACAACATGGTAGCTGGATTCCAAGAGTAACTATCCTGAGGGATTGAGGCAGAAGTGCACGGCATTATTCAGATCTAGCCCTGGAAGTCACACCGCATCTTCTACCATCCTCTACTAGTTGAAGCAGTCACCAAGGTCTGCCCTGGTCATAGGCCTCACCACTTGATGGCAGTGGTGTCAGGGTCACACTGTAAGAAGAACATGTGGATGGGAGATATTGTTGTGGCCGTATTTAGAAAGTCCATCTGCCACGCCACCTCACCCAGAGCCAACGCTTTTAGAGAAAAACCACCGGCTTGTGCTTTCCAATATGCAACACTGAACTGCCAGAAGCAAGGCAGCTCAGTACTGGGCTACCTGCTGATCCTGCGGAGGGGAACGTGAGATGGAACTCTGAGTGCATGACTGCGAACAGGGAAGCCTGGCCAGAACAGAGTGCATACTCTGGGAACGAGGTTCCAGGAGGAGAAATGGATCAGGTCAGTTAAAACCAAAAGCCAGAACAGTTTCTGTCTCAAAGCAGGAAAGCAGAGTCGCTGAGTGTGGCTGATTGGCGGGCTATACCTGGGCTTGTCGTTTAGGTAAGTGCAGCTGGCAGAGGGTAGTCTGCTGTGGGCACCCACCTGGGGTTAGGGGGCCTGGGAACCTCAGCTGAGCAGTGACACATACACGTAAGTACCAAGTTCGAAATGCAGTGCTCTAGCAGGTCTGCACTGGGGCCGCCAGGTTTGTCTGAATATCTCAGCAAATGATGGAACTCAAAGGCCAGGCATTACCAAGATGGCCAGGCACAAGGTCATGGGGTCAGACACCCCTGGCTTGACACTGGTCTCCGTCATCTGGGTCACCTTGGATGGATGACATCTCCAAGCTTCACTTTCTCATCTGTAAAATGGGGATAATTCTAGTCAGAGAGCCATAGGCAATTTTAGGGCCAGGTTCTAAATTGGTAAGGCAAAAATTGAGTACAGACAAAACCACCCTTGAAAGCCCCTTAATTTCCCTCCCAACATGTATACACATGGTTTTGCATGTACAACCGTGTGGAGTGATTCTAAAGAAAACTAAATTTGGAGAACTGATGAGCCAGAACAGAGAAGGGCAAAGGAAAAGCCAGGAACAGATGGCTCAGCTGTCACACCATCTGCCTTTAAGAAAATATCCAGCCGCTTGCTGAGTGGGGAACCTGGAGGGGTGAGGATGGGATTCTACCTGTCAGGTTCCCTGACTGACTTCTCTTCTGTTTTCATACTAATCCTCTATCATCTTAATATGTGTTGTGGATTTGTGTGCTCTCGTCAACATGAAACTAGGTAATACACATGAAGGCTCCCAGCACAGTTTGTGGCACATAATAGGTGCTCAGTAAACATGGGCTGGATTTGAGTCTTAATCTTGCTGGATCAGACAAGGCTCGTTTGCAGCCAGGACCGCTGTCCAAGTTGTTAGGACGTCAAAACATGTCCCTACCAGTTGATATAGAGCTGCTGTTCCAGTGCCCCCTGAGTGCTCCCCACTGCCCCAGTTGCCCTGGCCTCTTACCTGGGATCCCCAAATTCCCCCACGATCCAGCACCTTGAGGGGTGACCCTGGTCCAGGACCCTGCTCAGGCATAAGGCTGGAGTCTGTTCTGATTGGTTGATCCCTTGAGCTTCTAGGGTTAAATGTTTCAGGGGTCACCCTGCCCATGTTCCCAAGCCGCGTGAAAAGCTGTCAGGAGGAGTCGGTACTGTTTCTTGCACTTCTCAACCGGCGCGTCCTGCTGGGGCTCCGAGGATCCCTCGCTCTGCCCGGGCTTTGGCTCCTGCCCTCGGCATCTGCACATCCAGGGGGCTGAGCACGACGCTGAGCTGGTGCCGGGCAGGAGCGTGAGGTAGTGCACAGCAGGGCCCACCAGGGCGGCTGTCCGTGAAGTCCTTGAGCCCGTCTCCTCTCAGGCTAGCCCTGCAGCTGTGTGGAGACCCAGGGCCAGTGCCTCTGAGACTGTGGGTCCTAAGACCTCTCCTCCAGCACTTTCTCAACTACCCCCACCCCCGGCATGCCTGATCATGCAAGAATGAACAAGTTTACCTGGGAGCCCAGGCGGCCAGCCCAAGGCAGCTGACACAAGTGTGAAATTTCTTCAAAGTCTTGGGTTTTGTTTCAAAATTACAGATTCTGCATTCTGCTCCACGATGTTTCCGTTTTTGTGTAAATCTAAAAATAGTGCTTTAAATTACTTCCGCTGAAGAAAATTGTCTCTCCAGGAAGACAGCAGGCTCATCCTGTGACTTCATAGACACCCGGGTTCACTGCCATGGACCTCTGGGCACTCAAGGCTGGAAGTTTGAAAAGGTTGGCCTCCACCCCTCAGGTAGACTAG
The DNA here is from genome assembly GCF_965194805.1 of Balaenoptera borealis. Classification (NCBI taxonomy): domain Eukaryota; kingdom Metazoa; phylum Chordata; class Mammalia; order Artiodactyla; family Balaenopteridae; genus Balaenoptera; species Balaenoptera borealis. The sequence goes on from NC_138868.1 coordinate 15,848,385, forward strand.
ATCTCTGACTTTTCGCCTCTGACCTGTGCACAGACACCCTTTTTGAGCCACCTCTGATTTCGGTCTCTCTGAAACTGTAGTTAACCCTGACCACTGCCCTATGGCCCTATCAGGAGAGACTGTCTCTTTCTGCTTCGGGTAGGACAGAATCTGGGCAGTGCCAGGGACCTGGTTCCCACCCTGCCTGGAGTAAAAGCAGTATGGCCAGGAAAGGGGAAGCCCAGAGACAGAGCGTTTCCCCTCCTGGACCCAGCGGCGTCTTGGCCATCCCAGGTGGTGCCCATAAATTCCTCTTGTTTTACCTAAGCTAGGATGAGCTGAGCCTTATCACTTGCAGCTGAAAGAGTCCTAATTAGTCAACATTCCGAGAGAGGAGACCACTCTGGGGGGGCTTGCTCCCTCTCCTCAGATACTTGGAGACCTTCATGGGGAGGACGGAATGTGGGCCAGAACCAAGACCGAGACATACGAGATGGAGTGAGGCAGATGAAGGATGGGAGAAGGAAGTACTTTTTGAGTCAGATCCTTCCAGAGACAGCAGGGCCTGCTTCAACAGAGAGTGAGCTGAAGACCCCCTGGTAGGGAAGAGTCGAGGGATCCGGGCACTAGATGGGGACGGGTGGGTTACTGGTCTCATAAAGTTGCTTCCCTTTCTGAGTCTCTGATTCCACGCTACTCTCTAAGCCCTGTCCAAGGATGGCACCTCCCTGCTCCAGTGATGAAGTCACCTCTCAGCTGCAAGCATGGGGGGTGGGCAGGTGAGCCCGTTCTCAGCCCAGGCGTGGTAATTGGCTGTCCACGTGTCAGGATTCTAGAATAGGAAAACTCAATGACCCGAGGTGGCCCTTGTCTGAATCTCTCCATTACTGCTGTGGTTTATGCCCTTTGCCTGCAAACATCCCTGGAGGGCAGGGCGTACACTCTTGGCAAGGCTGAGGTTAGCATGAAAAATTTATGCTATTTTTATAATAAATAAATTAAAATAAATTAATTAAAAAAATAAAAAAGCCCAGGGGTAGACTGAGAGACGATGGACCCGAAGCTGGGGCTGCCAACCTGGGTAGAAACTCCTGAGCCCAGGTAGCACAGGAGCATGGGACCTCCTCCCTCCATGGACCAGGTGCACTTGGGCCTGTGATAACCCCCAGAGGCCCTGTCCCCTTTTGAGGGCTGCAGAAACCTCTGTTCTGTGTGATCCAAGGTGGGGAACATTCAATCATGGGTAAGCCCAGGAGGAGGAGGAAATCAGAAGAAACTTTGGAAGGAAACTTGAAATGGGTGATTTCTTGTACACCTGAGTTTGTGTAGTAAGAGCCTGCCCAGGGCCATGAGCTCTGTTTTGTCCGAAGGAAATTATGTTAGAATGTTCTGCCCCAAACCAACCTGACCTCATGGTCTGTGATGCTTGACCCTGACCCAAAAAGAGACCTTTGTCCTGTTTACTCTGTAGCCTTGGGGTTTAGCGCCAGGCACTCAGCGATGCTGCCCACCAGAGTGGAGGGCTTTTTTCTTTTTTAAATTTATTTATTTTTATTTATTTATTATTTTTGGCTGCATTGGGTCTTCGTTGCTGCGCGTGAGCTTTCTCTAGTTGCAGCGAGTGGGGGCTTCTCTTCGTCGCGGTGCACGGGCTTCTCATTGCCATGGCTTCTCTTGTTGCAGAGCACGGGCTCTAGAGTGTGGGGGCTTCAGTAGATGCGGCGCATGGGCTCAGTAGTTGTGGCTCGTGGGGTCTAGAGCGCAGGCTCAGTAGTTGTGGCGCACGGGCTTAGTTACTCCGTGGCATGTGGGATCTTCCCAGACCAGGGCTCGAACCCGTGTCCCCTGCATTGACAGGCGGATTCTTAACCACTGCGCCACCAGGGAAGCCCGAGTGGAGGGCTACTGAGGAGAGCCACCAGCTCCCCCAGGCTCCCTTCACGCAGAGGCTGGCACAGCACTGAGGGAGAGGGAGGCAGGACCAGAGACTGAAGTCTTGTCCTGGCAGTTCTTACCATGGCCACCAGATGGCAGGCCAGGGCCACAAGGGACTGCTGGGACTGGCCATCCTAGGGGTGACCGGGGACTGGGAAGCCCAGTTTCCTCCGAGGTCTCTGGTGTCACCATGGCTGGGAGGAGGGACAACAGGGTCAACTGCAGCTGTGGAGGCCAAGGCTGTTACCCTGATCTGAATTAACCAAAGGGCTATCACGTGTTCCAGGGCACTGCCGCCACCCATCCTTTTGGCCACATACATCATCCCAGTTAATCTGCAACACTGAGGTTTCTGGACTGGCCTTAGGACTCCACACTCCCAGGCCTTCGCTCCACTTTCCTGGGCTGCTTTTATGCCACGGCTTATCTTAGGGCTGAGGTCTAAGGTGGGAGCTGGGTAGTGTCTGTAGCATCTAAGCCCCAAAGTTTCTTCATTTGTAAAATGGGGAGGCTCTTGCCCACCTGCAAGGTCAGTGGGAGGACCAAAGTGTCTTCACCCGCACAGTGTCACTCAGCTCTCACGGTAACCCCAAGCTGCAGGAAGGGCCCATATTCTCATCCCCATTTTACAGAGGAGGAAACTGATCCCCATGGATGAGAAGCAACTCATCTCCCATCCCTCAGCAGAGCCTGGATTTCGACCCAGATCTGCCCTGGATCTCTCCCCTACCCCACACTCCCATGTTGCCCTCCTCCCCCGTCCCTTCAGTGGACTGCTTGACCCTTTCTCTTCTCTGTTGAGAGGGATATCTCTGGTGCCTTGTGACCCAGAAGATCCAGGTCTTCTGGGAACCTGCAGTGAACACCTTAACCTGGTGTTTTGCTGGGCACAGTGGCCCTTGGGCCTGCCCAGAAAACTATGATGACCTGGGCCCTGTGCAGCCCAAGCTGGCTTGAGGGCGTAGTAGAAAAAGTCTAGGAAATGGAATTAGACAATCTGGAGCACTTTTTCACCAAGACTCAATTTTTCAGCCATAGAATGTAAGTCAACTTACAGGATTGTTGTAAAACTGGAAGCATAGCTATATTTGAAAGCACTTGGTGACAACAGCAGTAACCCTCACTGCATCCTTACTGTGTGCCAGACTCCAAGCTAAGCCCCTTTCCTACATGATCTCACTTAGTCCTCACCAAAATCCTGTGAGGTTGATATTATTATTGTTTATATTGTATTTTTATTGAAATACAACTTATATAAAGGGCACAGCCTTACATGTACAGATCTATGACTTTTTACAACTGTGTAACCACCACCATTATAGAGATCATTTCTAGCACCCTTGAAGGTCCCTTCAAGCTCCTCAGTCAATGCATCACCAAAGGTAACACTATAAAGTTGAGGGTTTTATACCCATTTTATAGATGAGTAAACTGAGGCTCAGGGAGGGTCTGTATATCGCTGCTATGGCTTGGGACCAAGATTAGTCTGCCTCTCACCAAAGTGCATGGTGATCCATATGGGCTACAAAGCAGTTACTTCTTCTTCTTCTTCTCACCCCTTCTCTCCGTTTCCTCCTCTTCCTCTGACTCAAACGTTTCCTCTTCCACCACTTCCCCCGACAGCCTCTTCTTAAGGGCCACCTGTTGTCATTTCACAGATTTACCACCAGATGGAGCCAAAGGACCAACTGCAGAATCAAGGCTGGCCTCTAAGGGCCTGGAGGCGTTGGGCCTGGCCAGTCAGGGTTTTGGGGCAGGGTTGGGGAGCTGGGCCCTGCCCAGCAGACATGGCGGAGATGACCCTAACCCAGGCCCCAGTCTATTGACACCCAGACAGACAAGAGGATAGAAATGCAGGCTGGGGCTCAGACAGAGATGAACGCTGGGCTGGGAGTGAAGAAACCAAGGTTGTAGTGTTACCCCTGTCATACACTCTCTGAGTCACCTGCCTGCCTTGACCTCAGGGGGTGGTCTTTTCTTTCTACAAGGTAAACTCTTGTCTTTTTGTATTTGTTATTCCCTGCACCTGGCATGCTCTCCCCTCCACAGTCTGCCCATCCAATCAGCCAGCCTAAGAAGCGTAGCTGAATTACTGCTACCCCCAGGAAGGCTTCCCTGACTGCGTCGTCATTGAATTGGTTATCTTGGCTGTCCCCTGTGCAATGGCTCAGTGAGAGGGAGACTTACCCCAAAGCTCTTGGTGGTCTTCTATCCCTCTTCCTGGGAGTGGCTGGATTGTAGAGGGCAGGTGATGTGCCTGGGTCCCTGCTGGGGTGCTGTGCCTGTGCCAGGCAAGGGGAAATGTTGAGAGGCTGAGCTTTTGTCTTCCCTCATCTGTGTCCTGCTAGCATCTGCCATCTCCTGTCCCTGGAAAGTCAACCTCGCAGAAGGCAGGTCAGGAAGAGCCCTCTGGGCTCATTACTCACACAATGGCCCAGGTCACCCAGCACCTTGGCAACAAGACCTTGGCTCAGCCCTGCCTTGAGCCCCCAGCTAGGGCTCCCCAGAAGGCCTTACAGGATCCTCCGAGATCTAAGGACCTGGCCGCACTACCCCCTCTTCCCCCCGCTGCAAGTTCCTCTCCAGTTCCTTCCTCTGATGGAGCAGACTCAGTAGGGACTTCTCTCCACCAGCAAGAATCTGTGGGGCGGTGGAGAAAGGGATCTGGAGAGGCTGCCTTCCCAGGCTGAAGTCATGTGAGGCCCCCACCCAAGCCCTAGCGAATGCCCGCTTGTACCCCTGGTGGGAGACACTAGAGCTGTTGAGAACCCAGCATTTGGAGTCAGACCGTCTCGGGTTCAAATTCCTTCTCCACCACTTATCACATGCATGACCTTGGCCAAATTCTTAAACTTCAGAAGTATCTTAATCTGAGAAATGGGAATACGAACAGTTCCTACCTCACGCAGGTGTGCACATTTAGTGAGGGAACACGTGCAAAATTCACAGTGCAGGCCTGGCACTGTGAGTATTGGATTAAAGGTGATTCTGTCATGGTTGTAAGCTGCTGGGGAACTCAGTCCCAGGGAGAGGGCTTGGTCCATACAGAGGTGGACTGCCTGCTGGAGGGTAGCTGCTGATTGGCTGATGGGTATGCAAATGAATCTGACGTCACCACACACAGACCTATGGAGGAGAGGGCTGCTGCTCAGGGCCATCTCACCAGCCAATCGGCAGCAGCATGTGTTGAGCACCTGGGGGGGTGGGGGGGTGGCGGAGGGGGGAGTTGGGGGGTTGGGGGTGTGGTCTGTCTTGGAAGGGGAGGGAGGAAACGGGAGGCAGACAGGGGTGGGCACTGATTGAGAGCTCTGGGCTACCAGTCTGGAGACCTGGGCTCCAAGCCGGAGCACAAAGATGAAGAGCTGTTTGGACAGGTTGTGAAAAGACAGGCACAAGTTTCTTCCTCTGTGACATGGGCGTGGCCTTTCTGCCTATTTCCCTCATGGAATGGGTGTGAGGATCAGGTGAGCTCATGGATAGGATAGGGTTCTGCAAGATGCTCTGAACACGCAAGGCACAAAACTCAGTCCCCTGGATCCTAGGAGTAAGTGGCCAATCTGTACAGCTAAGGGTTTGCTCCTTTAATCACTCAAACTTTCAAATTTCATTTTCGCCTTTGGATGAAAATGTTTTTACATATATAATCTATTTCCTTACGTTATTAAATAGAGTATCCTTTAATGTAAGTTGTATTGTTGCTTCTGAAATCTACCAAATGATGCCACTTTATTGTGCTTTTTAAAAAAAGTGTTGGTCTCTTAATGTTGGCTATCATTCTTCCCTGCTCTCAGCGCACCTGCCTCTTAACAGTTCTTCTCCCATCCTGGAGAACTTTCTACTTCTAATCTGCTGTGGATTTGGGAATCAGAGCCTTAACTCTGTTGGAATTGTATGTAAAGTAAGAGTAAGTGGGCCCTGAGCAAGAAGGACTTGTGAGTAAAGTGCATGAGCTTGAAGGTGCGCTATCTTTGGCAGCTGCTTCCTCACTCCTGGTCTTGGTTATGAACCAGGAGACGTGGGGCCAGAGCCTGTGGTCTTAATCATGAGTTGTCCTCCTCAAGGGCTCTTGTGACCATACCATTCACTCCATTGCCCCACCGCAGCCTCCCCTTGCGGAACAACTGGTGTTCTGCAGCAGCTCCCTGGCTGGACATCCCACCTTCCAGTGGTCCCTCTCCAGTCCACCCCCCGCCCACCCCCACGTGCACTGCCAGCCGTTTTCCAGAGGACAAATCTCATCATCTGCCTTCAATGCTTGAAACCTTCTGTTGTCTCCACAGAGTTTCGGAATAAAGCCCAACTCCCTAGCTTAGTACAACGCTCCCCAACGTCCCACCTTTGGGGACCCCTCTATCCTCTCCTTCCAACACCTCCCTGCTCCCACCCTCTTTGCTGTAGCCACAAGGAACCAATATGGGATGCTATGTTTCTCTGGCTTCACATGGGTTATTCTCTCTTCTGCTTCCTCACTTCCCCTCAACTAGGAAAATTCAGCCCAGCTGTCACCTTCTCCAAGAATTCTCCACTGCCTCCTTCTAGGCTTATCCAAAAGCTTCCCCCACCACTACCTTATAGACTGTGGTAGTGGTTTACGTCGCAGATTCTGGAGCCTGACCACCTGGGTGCAAATCCCAGTTCTGCCTCTTCATCGCCATGTGGCCTTGGGCAAGTCCCCTGACCTGGTTTCTCCACCTGTACAATGGGACTAAGAACAGTAGTTAGCTCATTTACATCATCATGTGTCATAGGGCCATGCCTGGCACATCGTTAGTGCGGCTGTTCGCAAGCATTTTGCTTATGTGTCTTGTAATCACTGGTTTCCAGTCTCCCCCACTAGCCCCAAGCTTTTCAAGGGCAAGTACCATCTTTACTCATCTGCAGTCTTCCTCCTCGGCATCTGGTGCAGAACCAGGCACACAGCAGCTGCTCAATAACAGCCAAATGCATGAATGGAAGTCAAGTGCAACATTGGCTGGGAGGGTCCTTTTGCAGCACAAGTGAACGCCCAGCACTGTGTGAATGGGTTTTCCCTGATGTAAGTCTTCTCCCTGGAACCAGATGGTAGGCTCCCAGGGATGTGGGAGCAAAACTGTCCCTTCCATTGGCCATGGTGCCAGTCACTGTGCCTGGCACACCGAGGCCTGGGTGGGTACCCGGAAGACGGATCTGGGGTACTGTCCATGGTGCTGAAGAGAACTGCCAAGTGACTAATTCCTCTGCCTGAGGTGGATGTTGGGAAGTGCAGGGATTTGCTTCAGGGAAGCCAGGAGTGGATTTTTCATTCCCAGATCTCAGCCAGCACATTTTATTCTGACATTTCCCTGGCACCTTTGCAAATGACGTGATGCTGCCTGTGTAACTCTTTCCGCTGCTTTCAGGATTCCTTGGAGAACTGTCGTATCTGCCCCTCCCCCATCCCCTGCCACCACTGCAGGCACCTCCAAAATTGGATGTATCACCCAGACACCTGGACTAATAAAGAGACTGGAACACAAGCTGTGGCCCCACTTGCCAGCCAGCCAGCTCCATACTTTCTGCAAACTGCTTGTCTCATCTACAGGTGGTCCCAAGCCCTGGCAACCTCCTGACAGTCCTGTCCTCAACAGCAAACAAAGCAGGAAAACACTGCTCAAAAAATGGGGGTGAAAATAAATTCAAATCTTGTGCACACAGTGGAGCAAAATGGTACAAACTTTTGGACAGACGCCTGAGTTAGAATCCCACCACCCTTGTGGGACCTTGGGTGATTTCTCTCTTCCATGAGCCTCAGTTTCCTCAGCTGTTAAATGGGAATAATAATACCTTCCTCAAGGGTCATTGTGAGGACAAAATTAGACAATATAGGTAAAAGGGCTGACAGCTGTCCCTGGCACATAATAAATGCTCACTAAGTAATAGCTATTATCTCTTAGACTTTCCTTTGATAAAGAAGCTTTAAGTTTCAGAGCTGGAGTGGATTCTAGTCCAACCCATTCAGTTTACATATAAGGAAACTGAGGCTCAGCTAGGTGAAGGGAGTTGTTTAAGATCACATAGTCAGGAAGGGAGAGGACTCAGGATAGAGGGTGGTCTTTAAATTTGTGAGCTGTTGATGTGTTATAACACCAGGATGCCATAATCAGAGGTATGGGGGTTGCTCACAGGAAGGAAGTCAGGTGTTTTTATTTAGATGCAGGAAATCTCCTTGATTTAAACCTTAAAACCAAATCCCCTTGCCCCACCTTCATCGCATTTACCCCTCAAGCACACTGCCAGATTGGTATCATCGTTATCCCCGCTTTCCAGATGAGAAAACTGAGGCTCGGAGGGCAGAGGAGACCAGAGCAAGGCCACAGAGCTGCTTCCCTGCCAGGGTTGGCCATGAAGATCAGACAGGAGTTCCTGAAGCAGGCCTGACAGAGGATGTGCTTTTTTCCCTCCTGAAGGAACCAGTCCTCACATTTCAGAGTGAGAAGAAGCATCTCTGTGGAATCCAGTGCCTCTGTGATGCCGCAGGCTTAGAGCACGATCTCCTCGGAAGATAATGGAAAAGACGCTGAAAATCAAAGCCAGTGAAGTGGTTGCCTGGGAGGTGATAGGGAGCTGCTTAGCAAGCAGGATGAGAGGATGGGGCACATGGGAGGCATTAGGGACATCTGAGGATGCCATTGGTTCCAGAGCATGTGGCCAGGCCCGGCCAGAATCATGAAAACCCACTGGGCTCCATCCAGGGAACCTGGGCTCAAATCCCAGCCCTAGTGCTTAGAGATCTTGGACCGGAGATTGAGTCACCATCATCTGAGGACCTGTTTCCAGGTTTGAAAAGTGGGAATAACAAGTCCTACCTGAGAGTGTTAAGACAAGTGAATGAGATGATTCACATGAAGCATGCAGCACAATGCCTGGCACATCGTAGGTTCTCAATAAATGCCAATTCCCTTCTTGTCCTTCCAGCATTACCTGTATTTATTCTTTGGGTATTTATTGAGCACTTACTGTATGCCAGATCCTATTCCATGTCCTGGTGATCTAGCAGTTAACATGGCAGGTACTTTCTCTCATGAGTTTATATTTTGCTGGAGAAAGTCAGAAAAAAGAAGCAAATAATGAACAAGAAAATTTTAGGTGTCAGTAAGTGCTATAAAAACTTTAAACTTTGTTGTGCTAGGGAGTGAAAGGTGGCAATATAAGGTAGGGGAATTGGGCTGGACCTTTCTGAGGAGACAACAATGAGCAGGGGCCTTAATAAAGATCTGGAGGGAAGAGCATTCCAGACAGAGGGAACAGCAAGTGCAAAGGTCCTGAGGTGGATACAAGCTTGGTGCCCTAGAAAGGAGGCCAGCATGGCTGGGGTGTAGGCAGTAAGAGAGGGGGGGGGTCACAGGAGATGAGGTGGGAGGGGTGGGCAGGGCCTGATCAGGTAAGGCTTGTGAGCTCTGGTGAAGCACTTACTTGTTTTACCTTCTCCAATCTTGATGGACCTTCAGCTCTTGGTGACTTTTCTATTTTCTAGAGTCTCCTATTAGTCTGTAAAGTCAGTTCACTAGGCAGGGCCTTTAACCCCAGCAATGAACCTTAAAATGTCAGAACAGGATGGGTCCTTGGAGATGCTCTACAAGTCCAAAACTCTCATTGTTCAAAGAGATCAACTGAGACCCAGAGGCAGAAAATGACTTGCCCAAGGTCATATCACAAGTTAGAGACTCTATCAATTAAGATTATGTATATCTGTAAGTGACAGAAAGGCCCCCAAATCAATGGCTTAAATAAGTTTATCTCTCTCTCCAGTAAACTAAGAGAGGTAAGCATACAGGGTTGGTATGGTACAGCAGCTCCATGATCATCAGGGACCCAGGTACCTGCTAATTTGCTCTGCCGTCCTCAACATACAACTTTCACCTCATGACCCAAAATGGCTGCCCCATCTACAGTCATAATGTCTGCATTCCAGAGCAGAAAAGCAGAGGGTTGAAAAAGAACATGCCCTTCCCAAAAAGGACGTGGCCCAGGTGTTGCACTTATATTATGGCCAGAACTTAGTCATGTGGCCAAACCTAACTGCAAAGCAGGCTGAGAAATGTAGTCTTTACTCAGGACAGCCACGTGCCCAGCCCAAAATTAGGGGTGGCAATTCATCAGGAAGAAGGGGAGAACAGATAATGAGGGACAGCTGTCATCTCTGCCACAATGACAAAGACTGAAACACACATGTCCTGACGCCCTAGTGCTCTCTGTACTACCTCTCCCCTGCCTGTCCCCTCCCCCATATGAGCAAATAGCAGCCCAAAGTAGGGGACCCCCTGGGGAGAGGGGCCTGGAGGATGTAGAGGGAAGGGAGGGGCACCAAGAGGGAGGAGCCATGACAGAGGGGGGCACAGCTGCTGGGCCCTCCCTCACTGGGCTGGCAGCTGGCCCTGAGGCCCAGGATGGGGAGACACTGCCGTCACCTCCTTTGGGGGAGGCGGCTGATGACACAGCTCCTGACAGCTCCCCATTGTTCCCAGTGGAAGACATGGTAAGTTGATAGGATCCCACTGGGGCAGCAGGTGGAAGGGAGGGGGCCGTTCAGCAGCTGATAAAGCCAGCCTGCCCAGCCCCACCCCCAGGGTCCCCCACCCCTGCCCCTTGCCTGGGCTGGTGGCTGGACTGGGTGACCTACGGGCCTTGCCTGAGACCCTTTCTCCTCCTGACGCTGAGCACCAAGTGCCTCCTGCTCATTTTCCTCCCTCCCTCCCTCCCTCCCGTTCTTCCCTGCTCTCTCCCTCCCCCTCTCCTCTCTCTGTCATTTACTCCTCTTCCCCGGCGTCTTTCCTTCCTCCCCTTCATTCCTCTTTCCCTCCCTTCTTCCCACATTTTCTTTCTTCCTGCCTTTTTTCCTTCTTCCTTGTCAGGACTCCTCCCCTCTCCTGGCCTCCTGGCCTCCCCCACCTTCTCACTGCCCATGCCCCGCTCTCTGAGGGCTCTCCTTGCCACTGGGCACGGGACGGGATCAGAGGACATTGAGGAGCAGCCTGGGTGGAAGGTCACATCTGCTCTGGGCTCTCCTGGTGCCTCCTGTTCCCTGTCCAGCATCAGGGGTCAGGAGAGAGTGTGGTGACCTGCCACAGATGGGGACAAGGGACTCAAGTTCACTGAGCTCCAACTACATGCTAGCCACTTGCACAGCACTTTATCCTCACCACAGTCCATTCGGGCTGGTTACTGTTATTCCCATTTTATAGATGAGAAAACTGAGGTTCACCAAGGCAAAGTTGTTAGAAGCCAGACTGTAAACTGCTGGGAGCCAGAATATGGTGGATCAGAGCCTTGCTGTTGGTCCTCTGCCAGTCCCAGCCCTGGTCCAACTCTCAGTCCCCACACCTGTTTGGCAGCCCAGGCCCTCAGCCTTCATAGAGATTGAAAGACGAGGAGGGGAACGCAGTAGGTGCTCAGTGAGGGGGGTCCAGGTCTTTGTAGCCAGCTTCTTGGCTGTCAGGGCTGCTCAGCCTCAAACTCTTTAAATAGCCTCCCCCATCTCACCCCCAACAATCATCCCATCATATACACAGACACACACCCACACACATGAAACATCCAGAACAAATATGACCTCCCACTCAGGCTGCCTGTGTAGGTCGGAGGGCTTTTACATATTGGTAGTGATAGTGATGGAGGTGGTGATGATAGTGGTGATGGAGGTGGTGATGATAGTAGCGATGGTGGTGGTGATGGTGGTGATGGTGATGGTGATGGAGGTGATGGTGGTGGTGATGTTGGTGATAGAGGTGGTGATGATAGTGGTGATGATAGTGGTGATTGTGGTGGTGATGGAGGTGGTGATGGATGTGGTGATAGAGTTGGTGATGGAGGTTGTGATGATAGTGGTGATGGTGGTGATGGAGATGGTGATGATAATGGTGATGGAGGTGGGGATGATAGTGGTGACAGTGGTGGTGATGGTGGTGATGGAGGTGGTGATGATAACGGTGATGGTGGTAGTGATAATGGTAGGGATGGAGGTGGTGATTGTGGTGATGGTGGTGGTGATGATGGTGGTGATGGTGGTGGTGATGGAGGTGGAGGTGGTGTTGGTGATGGTGGTTCTTGTGATCGCGATGGTGATAAACATCTTGTTTAGCCATACATAAATATATAATATACATATTATACCTACATAGTACAAAGAAAAGCAAGGATATGATTAACACTAATTATTGAGAAACTGTGCTGACAAATGCATGACATTTCCAAGAAACCGTAAGCTGTGCTGAGCATAAGACATGACCGGACCACCCTGCAACCCCACGAGTGACATGGCACCCTCCTCTACACGGCCTTTTGGAGCCAGGGCAGCTCCCTCACCAGGACAACCCCAGCCCTGCTTTCACCCTCCGGCCTCCTAGATAAAGATAATCAGGTGCCGAGTTCTGGAGAGCACTTAGTCCAGACTGGACCTGCTTCCGCAGTCCTCCTTGGGATCATCCAATGCAAGCCCAGACCATGAAGGGGCTTTTCCAAACCCCCCTCACCAAGAAACCGCAGAGCTCTCCCTGGGCTGTGTTCCCTTGCAGCTACGGGCTTAAGAAATCTAACATTTTCCTGCCACAAGTGTGTTCCTGAGTCTTTGGCTGGTTGGCTTCAAGAACACAATATTCAGCCCAGTGGTAACTAGGGCAAACGGGGTCGGGGCGTGCGGTGAGCAGAGGGGCAGGGCACACAGGGAGCTCGGAAGGCACTGCAGTGTTTCTTAGGTTAGTGGTGAATATTAGGCTTTCATTGGTTTGTTTATTATCTTATAAGTAAACATATTATTCTTTAAAACATGCAATATGTTAGCCCTAGCATGCACCTGCCCGCCACCCTGGAGTGCACCCTGGCTCCCCTCCCCTTTGCAGGCGCTGAGGGTGACGCGGGCACCAGAGCACAAGGACCCGAGTGGGGCAGGGGGGTAGTGGGGATGGGTGCCGCAGAGGCGGCGGGAACATAATATTCTTTTAAAAAATGCATATGTTATATAAATTATCTTACATGTATATAATGTTTCACAATAAAAAGTACACATAAAAAAGTTAATGTAACAAGAAAACAGAAGTCATATCCCTGCTGAAGGCCCAGGGAATAAATAGACTTATTCAAGATACCACTTGGCTTGAGACCAGCAGAACATCCTCAAGGCTGGCTCTTAGGGCCTCGGGGCAAGACCCCCCCTGGAGGGAGGGAGTCTGGACAAGCAAACTGCTCCCTCCCCATTCAGGACCCTGCCCACCCACTCGCATCCCTGACCTGGGCCCGGGTGCTACCTCCCCTGGGGTGAAGAAATATTTGAGTGTTTGTTTAGAGACCGGATGTCCTTAAACTGCTGGGGTTTTTTTCTTTCTTTCTTTCTTTTCTTTCTTTCATTCATTCTTTCTTTCTTTCTTTCTTCCTTTCTTTCTCTCTTTCTCTCTCTCTCTCTTTCTCTCTTTCTTTCTCTCTTTCCTTCTTTCTTTCTTTCTCTCTCTCTCTTTCTTTCTCTCTTTCTTTCCTTCTTTCTTTCTTCCTTTCTTCCTTCCTTTCTTCCTTTCTTTCTTTCTTTCTTTCTTTCTTTCTTTCTTTCTCTCTCTTTCTCTCTCTCTCTCTCTCCCTCTTTCTCTCTTTCTGTCTTTCTGTCTTTCTCTCTTTCTCCCTTTCTTTCTTTCTTTCTTTCCTTCTTTCTTTCTTCCTTCTTTCCTTCCTTCCTTCCTTTCTTCCTTTCCTTCTTTCCTTCTTTCCTTCCTTCTTTCCTTCTTTCTTTCCTTCTTTCCTTCTTCCTTTCTTTCTTTCTTCCTTCTTTCCTTCCTTCCTTTCTTCTTCCTTCCTTTCTTTCTTTCTTTCTTTCTTTCTTTCTTTCTTTCTTTCTTTCTTTCTTCTTTCTTTCTCTCTCTCTCTCTTTCTTTCTTTTCTCTATGTGTCTGCAGCTAATTTCATCTCCCCAGCACCCAGGGCATCAGCAGCCAGAGGGCAAGATGGAGAGGAGGTGGGGGGAGGATGGCAGGGCCACAACAGGAGGAGGCAGCTCCTGAACATCCTTGGGGCCCCCCCTGCCCCTACTTAGGAAGGAAGAGACAAGGCACAGAAGGGATGGGAGGAGCATGTGGGGAGCGCGTGAGGAGCCGGCATTCCCCCAGCATGGCAGTGACATCATGGGGATTCCAAAGCGTCTCCATTAAATCTTTTCCTGCCCCTGGGCCTTGGCACCTGCTATTCCTTCTGCCTGGACCATCCTTTCTTTGGCTTCTAATTGCAAGCACCTTTTCCTTCTTCAGGTCTAAAAATGACCTTCTGTACACAGCTTCCCCTACCCATGGCCGTCTATAGGAGGCACCACCTATCCCACGCACCTGGTCCTGGGTTACCACACTACCCTGCGTGAGTGGAGGGCGCTGACTGCAGGCTAGATGGGTGTAGATCTCCTTTTGACAGGCATCTATTGTGTTTTTACACAGCGATTTCTTTCCTGTTTTCTGTTGACTTTTGCAGCTACATCTGAAAATCAAATGGTACTTTTACGATTGTATTTACCTAAGCTATTTGAAGCAGTCATTTATTTAGCATGTGAACTATATTCCTCTCGATAGGTTAATCATAGCTATTGTGAACACTTTGAGAATGAACGGTTCCTGAAAGGGATCCCAGCCAGAAAATGCATTATTTAACCAAAAGAATACACTTTGGCATTCCGGTTATTTTTCTTCAGTGAAGCTTGATATTATTTTAACAAGCATAAGCTTTAATTACTGAACTTTTAACCTTTTGGGCTAGAAATATGAAATGAAGTCATTTTTAGATAAAATGGAAATAGAGCAATTTCAGCTTGGTCAATGAGAAACTTTTCAAATTTGGGGGTAGGAGGTGAATTCTGTTTTCGTTTTCTTGGTTTTTCATTGCCAGGAAAAACAGTACAAGATTTCCTGCTTTTTAATTTCCCAGATGATTTATAGCACAACGTTATTTACAGGAAAACATCAGAAGAAAATAATCATTTTGCATCAACAGAAGGAATTTCGAGAGAGGTTATTCAGTTAATAGTCTTTGTGAATCCCTGGTCAGGTGTCTCCCTGCTTGAAACTTTTCGGGGGGGGCGGGGCGGGAATCCCCTGTTCTTAGTACAGAGACCGAACTCCTTCGGAGCCCACGGCCCTAAGAGACCTGGCTCTTGTCTTTCTTCTTTGCTCATCTGCCGCCCCAGTGCCCCATGCTTCAGTCTGATGGGCCTTCTCTAGTTTCCCAAACAAAATCTGCCCTGCACTCTCTTCCTCCTGGCCCTTTATACACGCCGTTCCCTCTGCCAGGCTCATTTACCCTTCCTACCCTCTACTCACCAGTCTTTCCTTGCACAGCTTGGATGTCACTTCATCCTGGAAGCCTTCCCTGATACTCCTGAATGCGTGAGCGATGCATGCCCCTTCTCTTTGCTTGGATAGCTTCCCACGTATTCTCTATCATAATGTTTATCCTGCTATGTCACCCTGGCAATTCCTCTGTCTGCCTCCTTCACTAGACTCTAAGCTCTTTGAGGGCAGGCACCATATTTATTTGTTCACTACTGGATGCCTAGGGTCTGCCGTTGATGTTTGACACATAGGAGGTGCTTAGTGTCAGGTGAATAAATGACTACATGGCTGGAATTTGACTGATGTCCACCAAATGCTGGTATCACATCACTTATAGTTTAAAATTAATTGTTCTTAAATGGTTTCCACTTAGTCATTAATTTGATCATTTACTCCATCCACTCAATTATCTATATATCCAACCATCCATCCATCTATTTCTGTAGCTAGGCAGAAACAATGAGGTTGAAATTGTAGTAAGTCTTAGGGAAGGAAAAAAATCAGGATCTCTGACGTTAACATCAGAATATAGGTCAGACTCGGCAAGTCAGAAACTAAGCAGGGAGTGAAAGACACAGCAGAGAAATGGATCACCCAGAAGAAGCTAAGCAATTCAAGCCTCACACACATATGGTGACCCAATAAATGTTGACTCTCTCCTCCCCTCCCTTCTTCCCTCCCTTGCTCCTTCCCTCCTTCCCTCTTTTCTTCCTTCATTAAACTTTCATGGAGACCTCTTTCTGGGCCAGGCCCAGTCCTGAGGACGGTTGAATTAGACCCAGATTTCAGCCTTGGTGGTGCTCTGACTTTATAGTACAGGCACAAAAAATGATACAGAATTACAAACTGGCCTGTGCCCTGAGAGAGGCCCAGATAATGTTTCCTGAGGAGGGAAGGCTGCGTGGAGGAGGGGTCATTTAAACTGGATCTTGATGGATGGGTAGGATTTGGATATGTGAGAGTGAAGGAAGAGCATTCTAGAAGGAAGCCATCAAATGAGCAGAGACACGAAGGTGGGATAAATCTGGGCAGGTCTAGGGAATCTAGCAGGCTGGGGGGAAGGCAGTGGGAAGAGGAGGAGAAGCAGGGAGAAGGTTAGGGAGGGGGCTTAGGACCACAGCCCCAGCCTTGGAGGCCAGCTGAGGAATGACAGATTGAGGAACTCATCCATCTAACAAGTTTGTTTGTTTTATGTTTGGTTTAGCATTTACGTTGCCACTTTAGGGCCTGCAGCCTCTTCCCTGGTGGACCTGGCCTGGCCTTGTCCGTCCTCCCCTCCCCTGCAGGCAGCAGAGTCTCTGTAAAGGAGCATATCATGGTGCCCTTCCCCTGCCTATAGCCCATCATAGCTCCCTAGTGCCCTGAGCACAAATTCTAAGCTTCTTGTCCTGGACTGCAAGCACCGCCCCCCCCCAAGACATCCCCCCACGCCTCCTAGGCCTCATGGGCTTTTGTATACTTCCTCGAATGGTCCCTGTGTTTTCCACTGTTTGAGACAGTCGCCAGCCCCTACTGCCCACTGGGGGCAGATATGAATTCCTTGGGGACTCTTGCCCCACTTCCCAGGCTGAGTCAAGGGCCCCTCCCTGCCTGACCACACGTGTTGCTGCCTGTTTGTTTATCCAGCTCCCCCACTGAACTGTGAGCTCCTTGGCAGAGAGACTATTTGCGGTGCTTTTTTTTTTGGCCGCTCCACGTGGCATGAAAGATCTTAGTTCCCTGACCAGGGATCGAACCCGAGCCCCCTGCAGTGGAAGCAAGGAGTGTCAACCACTGGACCGCCAGGGGACTCCCTGTGGTGCTCATTCTATCACCACTCCAACCCCAGCTCCGCAGTGCCTCGGGTGGAGCAGGCCCTGGTTTCCTGGGGGTGGAAGGGCAGGAGTGAGAAGGCCTTCGATGGGCCTCCGCCTCCCCCCTCCCAGCTCCCTGCATCCCCCCAGGCTAGAGGGGCAGCTGCCACCACCTCCAGAAGGTGTGAAGTGGGACCGCTGCACTTGGGAGGAGGCCCTGGCAGGTCTGGCAGCTCCAAGGCTGCCTCCAGGGGGGAGGAAGGCTCCTGCCGGGCTAGAGGATGAGGCAGGGGTGCCCAGCGGCAGCCTGAATCCAACCCCCTCCCCCGGGTCTGGGTGGGAAGGAGGCACCTCCTCCTTCGTGGTCTGGCCAAGAAGGACCGTGACTTCCGGACTCCGCATTCATTTTGCCCTTTTTCCCTTTTTCTTTGTTTATCTTTCCAGCTAGACCCGCCTGGGGCTATTTTTGCTTCCTCGTTGTTCGGCAGCCTGAGCAGCCTTGTGGCTTTAATTGGCCCGTTTTCTGCATGCTGGAAAGACGTTCCCTCCTGGTCCTGCTGCCCACCCCCATCCCCCCATGCGGCCTGAGAGTAAAAGCTAGGAGTGAGGCTAATTATGGAGAGAAAGGCAGACAGAGACAGACAGCTCAGGAAAAGGGGACAGAAACAGAGACAGAGACTGATAGAGACCCGGGCAGTGGGGGGGCATCAGCAATACAGAAGAGTGGGAGCCTGGAGAAATAAAGATAGACGTAAATCATTGAGGTAAGGCAGAGAGAAACACAGAAAGACAAAGAGACATACAGAAACAGATGGATTTATATTCATACTGAACAACAAGAGCAAGACAGAGATGGCCAGCTACGTCGAGGAGGAGGGTGGCAGCTGGGCGAGGTGGGGGCGGGGCATGGAGGGCTCCAGCAGCATCCTGCTTCTCTGGGCCTAACTGCGACACCGGGATGATGGATGACAGATTTGTGCTATCTGCAGGGGACGGTTGGCAAGGATGTCAAAGTGTTTTGTAAATGGTAAGGTCCTTACAAACGGGGAGAGGGAGGGGATCGTTATTCTGAGGCGGGGGCTTTACAAGTGTCCATCTTCGTGCCTCTTGCATTTTATGTGAGTTAGGGTCGGGCAGGCAGTACTGGCCACACTGATTTGTTGTTTGTTCCTATAGCAAACACCAGCTGATCATCTACTGCCAGTTTCCAGCCTCCTTTCTGGGCTCCGAAGGTACACGGTGACTGGGGCAAGGCTGCTGTCCTGCTCAAGGTGGGGCTGCATTGGGGGATGAGCGGAGGCTTAAAGTTTGTTGCAAACATTGTACTAAGGAGGGGCTGATACTGGTAGCTCCACTATCTCCTGGCACTTGCTTTAGCCGAGGGGTGTCCAGAGGGGGCACTCCCTACCTCCCCCTGGGTGCAGGCGGGGACAGCTTCCTAGAAAAGGCAACCTCGGAGAAGGCTTTGAAGCCTTTCCCAAGTGACGAGGGCAGGGAAGGAGTT
The DNA here is from genome assembly GCF_965194805.1 of Balaenoptera borealis. Classification (NCBI taxonomy): domain Eukaryota; kingdom Metazoa; phylum Chordata; class Mammalia; order Artiodactyla; family Balaenopteridae; genus Balaenoptera; species Balaenoptera borealis. The sequence goes on from NC_138868.1 coordinate 15,866,906, forward strand.
CCAGGTAGAGGGATCAGCCTATGCAAAGCGCAGGGATATGGACGTAAGGGGAGGAGGGCACCCAGGCAATGGAGAGTGAGGGTGGAGGTCAGGGTGATGAGTCTGGGAAGGTAGGCGGGGCTGGATTGCGGGGGCATCGAATGCCAGGCAAGGACTTGGGGCAAATTGGTGGTGAGGTCCAGCAAAAGGATTGCATGGTCAAATCCTGGTCTTTTCAGAGAAATCCCACTGACACAAGCTGCGATAGGAACAGGGGGGTCTTGGGCTGGGAGGGGGTGAGGAGGCTGGGGCAAAGGTCCTGGGGAGAGAAGGAGGGTCTGGATGGGGGAGGAGGGCCATGGCGAGCGCTCCTGGGCAGCTGGCTGAGGGTACTTGGCTTCTTGTGCCAGCACAGTTGTCTCTCCCTGGCCTGTCCCATGACCCCAGGGCCACAGAAACCTAGAGCGGGGCTTCACGGCAGCTTTGAGACTGGCTAGTCCACGACTCTCAAACTCAGGTGACTTCAGAGGCCGTGGAAGGTAGCTGGAGTGAGACAGGAGGAGATGGCGCGGCTGGGCCACACTGGGGTACGCATTTGAGTTGCAATTTTTGGAAAACAAGATGTTGGCCGGAAGAAATGGCTGGTTGAACTTGCCACTCAGGCACCCCTAATTTTCCACCTCTGACTTCACCCTTCCCCGACATTTCACAAGGGGGGAAACTGAGGCCCAGAGTGGGCGAGAGGCTTGTCCAAGCGTGAGGTCCTGGTACTCACCATCCAGCTGGACGAACACCCCCATTTACAGAGGAGGAAACTGAGTCTCAGGGAGGTGAAGTGGCTTACCTGAGATCACCCAGCTCTGGGGGAGGGGGCGGGCGGAGGGGGCTGGCCACATCCCCAGGCAACATTCATTTCAGGAAAATGACTCAGCCCCTTCCGCCAGCGCAGACTGAGGGAAAGAGAAACCTCAGAGGTACAGGGAACTGCTAATCGCCCGAGGAGAAAGAAGTGGTGGTGGAAGGGGGAGGTCAGCTAATGAGAGGGCGGCAGGGGTGGACACATCACGGTAAGAACCGTAGGAAGTGACAGTGGGGTCGGGGGGAGAGAATGAGGATCCCCAGGGGGAGGGGTTCCAGCTCCTAGACACAGCTGACCGACTGAGGCCTACAGCCACCAAGCAGCTGCCGGGCAGGGGGCCCGGGCCAGGTCTGGGGGCAGCTCAGCCTCAAAGGCCCAAATCACCCCAGCCTGGGGCCTGCTGGGCTGCTAATTATTCGAGGCAGAAACCCTGCCAAGCTGGACTTTAGAAAATAATCATCACAACCAATTATAATGCATCCTGCCTGCTCTGAGCTTTTAAGTCGTTCAGCTACGAGCAAGCAGCCTCGTCTCATTTGGAGAGAATGGGCAGAGGGGTTTGCTGCAGGCCCTAAGAGCAGGAAAGAGTCCAAGAGAGGTCAAAGTCGGCCAGTTTTACCTCCTCAAGGCTCAGGTTTCCTCAACTGTAAAATGGAGATGGTGGTCTCTGCCTCTGCCTCTGTTTATCTTTTCAGCCTCAGCTTTTACCTCAGACGTCCCCAATCCCTCTCACTCCATCCCCAAACACACACACTCCTCATTACAATCCAGACCCACAGAACTGTTGATTGACTCCTCTGAGGTCTCTGCCTTTGTTCTGCATCAAATGCCAACCTGCTCCAGCATCAGGTCATCACAGTGAACTCCTCTTCATCCTACAAAGTCCAATGCCACCTTCTCTGTGAAGCCCTCCCTGATTCTCTTTCAACAGAGTTATTCACTCTCTCTGAGGTCCCACTGTTCTGTGTACATTATAGTGAGATATTATACTTATATCTTTGCCCATCTCTTTCCCCTCCAGCCTGGAATTTCTTTGAGGTGAGGGAGACTAGACCTTACTTACCTCTGTACTCCCAAAGCCCAGAACAAGTCTAGCACACAGTGAGTACTCAAATAATAGTTCCTGAATCGAATGATCACACCAGCTTATGTTTGTCACTTTCTGTGTCTGCTTCTTCCACTAGACTGGGAGCCTCCTGAAGGCAGGTCTGAGCCCTATTCATCTTTATATGTAGTACCTGGCACAGAGCAAGTTCTCAATAAGGGTTGGCAGGTGAAAAGCAAGATCTATGGGAAAAGAAAGAAAAGAAACAAATCCTTAGATGGAAGAGAAGTAAGATAAGCACATCATTCAGAGTGTGTGTCCTTGAGGGGGTGGTGTGTCTGTCTGCATGTTCATGGTATATGTCTGCATATGTGTGTATGGGTATTATTTGTGGGGTTATGTGTGCAAGTATGTAAGGATGTAGATGTTGTTTGCTGTGTGTGTGTGTGTATTATTGTGTGTGGGTGTATGGGTATTACTGTATTACTGTGTGTAAGTTTTCTTTGTCTAGAGTCTATGGGTAAGTCTGTGTGTGTATAACTGTATATGTGTCTGTAGTTTGTGTGGAAGTGTGTGCTTTGTATGTGTGTATGCAGATGTAGTGTTGCATCAGAGTTTGGAAGGTGAAGTAGGAGGGAGAAGAATAGACAGAACTTGTGATTGTCACATGCCAAGTACAAAGAGCGAGAACACATGGCTCTTCCCAGCAGAGACCCACATGCCCTGTAAGGCCCATCCCCAGGGTCTACTCCATTCATTCATTCCTTCACTCACTGATGCTGACTCTGCTGGGCCCTCTGCTGGTTGCTCAGGATCTGACAAGTCTCCTCCCTCTAGCAGTGCCCAGTTTCCTGGGGGAAGGCATGCAATAAACAGTCACGGAAGTGGGCAATCAGCACCATGACAGAGGAACACAGGGGATGTGGGAGCGCCAAGGAGGGGCCCTAATGCAGTTGGGGGATCAGAGCAGGCTTCCCAGAGGAGGTGCCATCCCGCTGAGCCCCGGGACAATTGTCTTGCCTGGGATGGCTTTCCTGGGCAGCCAAAGTCAGCTGTGGACCTCTGCCTGGGGCTCCCTGCCTGGAGGACCCCTCCTCTCCTCCAGATGCCAGCTCAGCCTGGTTTGCTGGAATCCCCGTCTTTGTTGTCTCCCTGCCACTCTTCCTCTGTCCGCCCTCCCAGCAAGGCCCTGCAGAGAAGAGGACTATTCTAACTAGGGAAGAGTGAGAAGAAAACCAGCGATGAGAAAGTGGAGAAGGCTCCTGGCACTTCCTTCCACAGGGGCCCCGGCCACGTGCCCCTCGGCCTCTGGAGCACTGGTGGACATGGACTTGTACATGCCCAGACTATCCGTCAGCCTGGGGGTTCCCGGAGGGCAGAGGAACATTTTTCATAGTCTCCTCCTCACCCCGCGCACAGGGCCGGGGTGGCAGGAAGTTCAGACCTCTGTGGTTAGACTGACCTGAAAATTCTACAGCCAAGTGTGGGCAAAAAAACCCAAACTGGTTGACAAAGGAAGTTGGTCAGCAGACCAGACTCTGGGAGAGAAAAGATCAGGTTCCTGTGACTAAGGTGATTTTAAATCCTTATTCATAGGCAGGCCTAGAATTCATTTTTACTTTTCCATTTAAGAAAAAAGCTTGAGTGAATGAGATGGCAAACAGGCCAGAATTCTGAAAGCTGCAGTTCCATTTAGTGCGTCTGTCTCTTACTGAGCACCTATTATGCACCAGGATCCGTGCTGCACACACAGGGCCTGGAAGCTGCGGCCCAGGGCAAGTTACGGGACTAGGATGTGACTCAGGTCCCCGCCTGGGGCTGCAGAGCAAGGGCAGCTTCTGTTTGGTTGGAGGAGAATCTGGAAGAGCTTCACGGAGGAGGTGATATTTGAGACGCGCTCTGAAGAAGGAAAGATGTTTTCAAGGAAGAGATCAGCCTGTGCAAAGGCCCAGAGGTGGGAATGGCGGGTACTTAAAAAAAAATAGTCAGCAGCACCCTTTGACTTTGAACTCAAATGCTGGTGAATCCAGGGAGGCATGGAGTGGTGCAGTGAACTCAAATGTGAGGACCTAGTGCCGTCCCGGGCTCCAGTCCTCCACGACGTGCTGTGTGGCCTTGTTCCATTCACTTCCTGTCTGTGCGAGCTTTTATGGGTGACAGACCGCAGACAGGAAATGTGGCTGCAAAGACTATGAGTGAGGGCTCTGACGTCCTTGCCGTGCCCGGGGGCAGATTGCTTTTGTGTGTCGAGTTTGAGGAAGCACAGCGTGGTGGTTAAGGGCGTGGGCTCCAGGACCAGACTACGTGGGATTCAATCCCAGCTCTGCTACACACACTCACTGAATCCTGGGGCGAGGTCCCTAACCTGTCTCTGCCTCTGTTTCCTCATCTGTAAAGTGGGAATAGTAAGGAAACCTACTTCATATTGGTGCTGTGGGGGACTGAGCGAGTTAATAGATGTCAAATGCTGAGGGCAGTACCAGGCACACGCTCCGCAAGGGTGTGATTGTCTCCTCTCAGCCCGCACACACCCCAGCATTTCTGCAGACCGTACTCAAGGTGGCCACTGTCCATCAATTGTTGCTTTACCTGATTTGACCCAATCAATCTCGTCACTGTTGATGGGAAAAGTGAGTCCAGGTGATGAGAAGTCCCTGCCCGGGGTCTCTGTGATTTAGAGCTGGGATTCACGGTTTCCTGAACCTGAGACCAGAGCCTGTTGCATTACAGTGAGTTATGAGGATGTGTTTACAGACAAAAATCCCATAAGTGCTCAAGATGAAAACTTCTGGAACCTTAGTCTCCCATCTAGGAAGCAGCTAGCTGATCTCCAGGGCCTCCCAGCTCTGCCAGCTGTGACCCTCACCCGCAGGGCTGGCCCAGAGGAGCAGCCCCGGGGGTGGGGGATGGCCAGTACCCCCTCCTCCCCTGCACGGTCGCCCCTCCCCATCTGAGGGCAGCTCAGATCTCTGCTTGCTCTCCTGGCCCTTTTCTTTGGTCCCTTCTAGGAATCTCCATCTCCAGCCCCAGCCTGGGGTCTGGGGCCTCTCAGGGAAGAATGTGTGTCCCCTCAGCTGGCCCCTGAGGAGAGGGGTCAGGTACCCCGCCCCTGGGTGGACCCTGGATGGGCCCACTCCAGCGGCCAGCAGCAGCCTTCAGAGACACTCTGGGACCAGGTGACCTGAGTGTGAGTGGCCTCAGGCAAGAGGATGGGGCCTCCAAGCTTTGAAAGCAGAACTTCTTCCAGATAAGCACGGGGCTTCCAACCTTTCGGGACAAAACCCAAAGAAGCGCTTCCAGGGTGGGGTTCAAAGACCATGCACCAGAATCACCTGGCTGGCGGGAGTAAAGGAGGTTCATTGAAAATGCAAATCCCTGGGCCTTACCCAAGACCTGCTAGATTAGACTCTGGGGGCTAGAGCCCAGGAAACTGCCTGTGAGCCAGGTCCCGTGATCCTGCACACCAGGTGGGAGAACCTCGGGCTCAAGGGACAGCAGAGGTGGGGAAACCGTAGTGCTGGGAATCCTTAGTACCGTCCGCGCCCGGTCACCATGTGACCTGAGGGACGCCAGGGAGTCCGTTTGTCCTGATGAGCAAGCCTGAGCCTTCTCTCCTTTTTTCCCCAGCTGCCCACACTGCTCACACGTTCCCCGCAGTTTCTAAATTCAAAATGGGGCAGTTTTAGCTGTGTATCAACTCCCTTCCCCTGGGCAGCCTGCCTGCTGGGGAGGGGTCTGCGCTCCCGTTCTTTTGGGGCTTTCAGGCAGGGGACAAGGATGGCACCCAAGGGCCCTGCTGTAGGTCAGAGCTGGGGGTGGGGGGTTTCCTGGCCTAGAGCATCCTCTGACTTTCTGGACACAGCTAGGCCTCCTCGCCCCTTCCTTCTAGAAGTCCCAGTCTTTTCCATCCGCCCCCTTGGCAGCCTGGGACCCATGAGGCTCACCTGTGGAGGGACGCCCAGGCTGGGCCCTGGAGCTGGCGCTGGATGGGGGTGGGGAAGCTGACACCCACTCCGGCCCCTGCAGATGGTCTGATGCCTCATCCACTCGGCAAGCGTTCCTCGAACACCTGCTGAGTGTAGCTTGCTGTGCTGGGTGCTAGAGGGATGTGAGTGGGGGAAGGGAGACCATTTGGGGGCGCAGAAAGAAATAGAAGACTGGGGGAGTGCAGAAGCCCACACACGGGTTTAGAACAATCACTAAGCAGCACGCTAGGCAGAGTGAGACGCGCTCGTCTAAATCCAATCTGCACACGCTTGCTCAGCCGGCCCCAGGCTAACTGTCTCAGGAGTGCAGCATGTGCGCTGGGGTGGAGGGGGGCAGGAGAGAGACAGCAACAAACAGGGCTTGAGTTCTAGACCTGAGGCCACCACGGACTTGCTGTGTGGCCTTGGATAAGTCGATTTCCCTCTCAAGTCAGTCCTCCTCCCCTCCCCCATACAGGCTCTCCCCCAGAGATACTACCTGGAAAATGGCAGACTTAAACCAAATTTGCCTGCCACTGGGCAAGGGATGTGGCTTCTTGGTCACCTACGTAGACTCTCAGCTGGAGGTCTGACATCATCCCAACAGGCAATATAGGATAATTGTTAGGAATCATGTGATTTGGGTTCATAGACTTCCATGGAAAGCAAGCTGCATCACTTCCATGGCAATGTCCCTATCTATAGAATGGGCAGATCTTAGGCACCATTGGAAGGAGGATTGGGTGAGATAATCCTGGCTAGGGGAGGGGTTGCCTGGATGGGCACTCAAGGATGGAGCAGGGGATGTGTAGTTCATAAACAAAGCAGTGGTTTTCCCCTTTGCTTTTATTCATTATTGTTAATCACAATATTTACTTTTTGGGGGGTTCCAAAGAGTACAAGAGCAGAGAGAGACTTACTGCTATGAAAGACTGCATGAAGTATGAGGTTAAGGAATCTCAGGACGAAGGGGCCCAGTGCAGTGCCCGGAAGGTGGGAAGCTCCTGTGGCTTTTAGAAGACATGGCTTTTCCCCAGTTCCTCTCCTTAACATCTTCCACTGACTCTTTTCTCACCTTTCCCCTTCTCGGCCATATCTGCTCCCTGAAGACAGTCGGAGCCCTCCATTCTGTCCAGTAACTAGCTGAGCCTCTCCCCTCAGCAATTTGGTCCTGGTCTAAGCCTGGTCCCTCCCCTAATTGAGTAGCATGTAGTTTAGGAGTTATGTGTGCAGTGTTTGAAAATGGAGACCCATGTTCCAATTCTGGTTTGCTATTCACTGGCTGTGTGATCTGGGACAAATTACTTAGCGTCTCTGTGCTTCAGCTTCCTCCTCCATAAAAAGGACTAATGAAATGACACCATAGGGCTCTTGTAAAGATGAAATGAGCAAGTACATGTAGAACAGCGCTTACTAAAATGCTCAATCAACATGTTGGCTGTTCTTCAGGTTAAAGCCCCACAGGCTATTGGATGCCTTCTGTTTCCTTAACTTTAACAGAGCTGTCTCCCTGCCAGTCGTGCTGGAAATTGGAGGAGTGAATAAGGAGATGAATCCATGTGAGCACGTGGTCAAATAGAAGTTTCCCTGGAAAGGCAGGAGGTGAGGCGTCCAGGGAGAGCCTGTCTGGATGTCTTCAGCTGTTGTGGGCCTGCAGGTTGTCATGGAATGAGCTGCTGACGCTTGCTGAGCAGTTTTCGGTATATAAGGACCTGGGGCTGCAGGGGCATGTCTGGTGAGCCTGCTGGGGGCTGGGTTCCACCGAGAAGTTTCCTCCAAAGGAACAGGGCTTGAGCAAGGAATAGCCAGGAGAGAGGAGGAGCAGAAGCTGTGTGATGGCTGAAGCAAACTGATCTGAGCTGTGGCGTGTTAAAATTCTTCCTCCTCCTCCCCCTTCCCTATCCTCTCCCCACCCCTCTCAGAAAAATGATCTTATCATGATCAAGCAGAAGAGAAAATTCAATCCAATAGCATTTTACGTAAATATCTTTAAGAGTTGTGACATCCTAAGAGTTCAAAAGAAGGAAGATTCCATCCACTTCAAAAATCTTGATTTAAAAGTGTAAACACATGAAGACATAATCAAATGTAAGCATGTAATCAACCTCCTGTAGGCGTACACAGATGAATTAAGGAGTGTGTATATTACCAGAATCCAGAGATTGGGCCAGGGAGTGGGGAGACAAGCCCTTGGTTTTTTTGGTTTTTTTTTTTAAGCCCACAACAGAGAACCTGGAAACGGTTCAGGGAGGCCTCTAGGGCAACAGCAAGAACTTAACCAGTATCCCAGGAGAAATTTCCTACCTAAGCAACCTCAGTTAGCCAGCTCATAACTGCCCCCTTTAGGGCAGGCAGCCCCAGTTAACTGGGATAATGGTTTTCTTTCGTGGCTGCACATCTTTGAACTCCAGAAGGATTTGGGGTTACATTTAGACAGGCTTATGGGAATCAGAACCATAGTGTTTTATTTTTGTGTTATATGCTTACTTGTAATGCTAAGATAATTTGGCCTATTAAAGCGAGACTCTAATCATCCTAATTTAAAAATATAATTGAGTAGTTAACTTCGATGTATGAGTTTAAGTTAAAATCTTACGAAGCTTATGCTCAGAAATAGATTATTTAAGAGAAGTTTAGGTTCACCACACATACATATTTAATTGACTAGATGTAAAAGAATTAGTTGAGTACCCAGGGAGATTTTGTTAAAAACGGGCAAATGAATTAAAAAAGAAATCTAACAGATGACGCTAAGAATTCTTTTGAGACATACCATACACTCAGAAAAGTCCCCAGATCACAAGGTGAGCCTGAACCAGGTCAAGAAATCTAACATTGCTGGAACCCCAGAAGCACCCCTCTCCCCACAATCCCATGTCTCCTCCAGTCACTCCCCCTCCAAGGGAAACCACTCACTCAAAACATTACATTTATAAATACGATATGAATTGTTTGAGGCATGTCTAATTAATTACTTACAGTTATAAACAGGACCAAGTATCATTCAAAGGCTTCTTAGAAGCGGTTGCTGAAATCTGCTCAGTATAAACAGAGAAAGATTTGTAAGCAGATTTAAAAGCTTAAGAGAGAGCTAGGGTTAAGAATCTGGCAGTTTAATAAATGGAACTATAGTTATTTAAACTCAAAGTAAACTTCTCAGTAGTCTTTTTTGGGCACAATCACCACTTGTGAAATCACCACAAAAAGTAAACAAACATGTGTCAAGTCTGGTTCAGAGTCATAGGCCAAAGCCTTGAAGGAATCTTCTTTAAATTACACATCATGCCTCTGGACTTTCCTTAGGGGAAGAGCACATCCCCAGTTCCCGAGGCTTGCTTCCAAAGCCACGTCTTTGTAGCTCTCACTCTTCTTTAAATGGCATTAGCCTATGATTTACTTCAAAATACTTCAGATAGACAATGTGACATATCTTTTATGTTACTTTTAATCTAGACTCAAGGATAGTCAGCTAAAGCAAATAGGAGTACATACTCCCAGCATGAGTGGTTAGTATTTGAAAGATCAATCAGAAGTCCACAATTCATAGGAGCAACTACAACCATTTCAGTTGTCTTTATCTCCAATCAGCACCGGAGGTGTTGTTCATTTGCATAATGGGTGTAGAGTGACTTTTCATTGGTGAATGCAGTGTGTCAGCAATGTGTTGATTGGCTGGGGATACAATCCAGGCACCGGCACTCTTGTAGAACAAGGTCTTAGAATCCAGCGGGTCCTAAAGGTTCAGAATGTCCATCTGCTCTTGTGCATGACTTACCTCTAGAATCTCAGCTGAATTCAGCACTAATACTGTTGCATCTGCCTTGGGTAAATCTTTCATACAAGAAACATCTAACAGGATGAGACCTGGGGCTTTATGGAGTTCCAGAGCAGAAGTTTTGTGGCCCACTTGGTGATATATAATGTGTGCTTGCTAATAAATGTGTGTGTGCGTGTGTGTGTGTGTGTGTGTGTGTGTGTGGCCAAATTCGGTGTGAGACTTGCTTTCATTGTAACTTACCTCCTGGTAGCCAGGTTGTGGAGGAGAAGAACTTGAGCCCTCTCCTCCCTCTACCTGACAAAGGTTATTGATATTTACTACAGTGAGTCCAATATTTGTGAATGACCCAACTGGTTTAGTAGGGAAGCCCAGTGGTGGGCCATAGGTGGGTGGGTCGGGGTGGGAGGCCATGGAGCCAGTTGGGAGACATATCTTTGGGTGAGGATGTTTCTGACCCTCCCACTCCCTGGCTGTCATCTGCTCCAGCTCTGGGTAGGGGTGTTTGGGGCTCAGCTCCCTCGGACTCTGTGAAAACCTGCCCAGGAAGTCTTGACCTCACCCCTGGCCAATCCCACACCAGGACCTGGAAGTTTGGGTGTGAGGTGGGTCTACTCAGAATACAGCCTGGGGCTCCTGTGGGATGCTTCTGTCCTCTCCGATACTTGATGTCAAAGTGCCTGCTCTGACAACATCCTACAGCCTGCTACCTATAGGTGCGCATTTCAGGGACAGCCTCCAGGTTGCCTTGAAGGGTCAGTGACTTCTCTTGGAAGTGCTCCTTGGAGGTCCGTTTGGAAATGACTCTTTTGACAAGGAGACAGAAGGTATTTAGCAGAGGCCTCCCTGCCCCACTCCACTTCCTTTCTTCCTTCCTTCCTTCTCCCTCCCTCCCTTCCTTTCAATCATCCTGAGTGTGGCGCTCTCTCGGTCCAAACTGGGTACAAGCCAATCAAGCGTACATATCATAATTCAGCTCTCTGGGAACCTTGCTCTGCCTTAAAGGACACTGACTTTTTTTCTACTTTCAGCTTCTCACAGCAGCAGAGAAGCTCAAACTAGGGCCCTGGAGAAGAGGTCCCTTTTTGGTTTAAATCCTCAAGGTCACTCCAGCAGCCCCCTGACCATACCAACAGTAAAGTTCCCCCTTCCCCTCACTCTACCAAAACCTCTGGGCACGCAGGACCCCAGGAGCTTCCAGAACACTCCAGACTCTGCAGCAGGACCAGCCTTTCCTGGAGAAGCCCTCCGCACCTGCCCCCCAAGGACTCCCTCCACTCTGACACCACAGGTGTCCTAATGGCATCCTTCCCCCTAGCTGAGCCCTGGTCCCCAGCCAGCAGGGAGGCGGTGTTGTCTTCACATCCATCTGCTGCTCTACTTTTCTTCCCAGCTGGCCAATCAAGGTCATGGTGCTAGCCGTGGTTATTTGGAGGAAAACAGCTTACAAGATATTGGGAAGGGTGGGGAGGGAGATGGAGAGCCCGAAGTGGGCGATATTTTGGGAACAATTTTTAAGGTAATATGAAATTTGCTCGTTGTTAGGATCCTTGTGGGAAAACACAGAAGGAAGTGGTGTCAAATGGCCCTGGTGTCAAATGGCTCTGTCAACAGCTCTGTCTGCGAGCTGTAGGGAAGGGGGTTAACAGACCGTTTATTTGCGCTCAACCCCCCTCCAGCAGAAGGAGCAGGTTCCCCCCTCACCCCGTCTGTCTCCCATCTTTTCTCCCACCTATGCTCTCCTCTGTCTCAGAACCTGGTTCTGCCTCTGGGAACTGACGGTGGGCGACCCCTGCCTCCAGTCTCTCGTGCATGCAGTTCACCTAGTGTAGTGATGGCCCATCCTGGCAGTTACTTCCCAACAGTAGAAGTCACTTTGTCCACAACATCCACACCCTCTGGAGTCTGATTAGGAATTGAGCCATTTTAACCCATCTGGATAGGGCTCAGACTCTGCACTTTGACATCTTTGTTCATATCAGGTACTATAAGCATTCCTTAATCCTTAAGGCTGTTGCAGAATCCAGGATCCTGAAAAGAACATGGCTTTGGTGTCAGAAAGACCTGGGTTTGAATCAGATCCCATGAACTCTCTAGCTGTGTGACTTTGGGCAAGTCACGTAACCTCTCTGAGCCTCTGTTTCCTCATCGGAAATGTGGAGATTTGTTGAACTGCCCTGGGGGTTAGCATCCTTGTGGACCTGATCAATTTCTTGGCACATCCTGAGTGCTCCGGAGGTGCTGGTTTCTTCCTCCCGCTCCCCTGCCTGGGTGTAGAGGGGAGAGAGGCCCACAGGGCTGCACGGTGAGTCAGCCTGGCTGGCTGGCTGGCTCTGGGGCACGGGCTGCTTGGACTCTGCCAGCCACGCTTCAGGCTGTGTTCTACAGCTGGAGAGGCCCCAGTCCCAGAGTGCAAAGAGGTGTCCCAGTCTCCACCCCACTGTGGGGAGCAGCCCAACCCAGGGAGCCTTGGGGCGGGGTGAGCATTGCAGTCGAGGCTGCCACCCTTCTAAGCCAGCTGTCATTAGTTGTTCTGGCCCATAATTGGGCTGTAACCACCTTTCGGACCATGATCATCTGTGATTAGCCTCTCCGTGCCTGGGAATGCTGATCCTACACTATCCGCTCCTCTGCTGCCCCAGCCCTTCCGGAGGGCCCTGCCAGAAGCAATCAGACAAGAGCTTCTTGCTCAGAGACCTGCACAGCAAGCTCCTTCCTGCACTTTGCTATGCTCGTGCCAGCCTGACGCCAGGAAGTAGACTCTACTGAATTGCTCTGTTTCTGAGCAGTGGACACCAGGTTCCTTCCTCTCCAGCTAGGGAGGGATGGGGGCTTATAAAAAATAAGATCCAGCAGGGGCATCATGACCTGGTGGTGTAGGGTGCAGACTGAAGTTAGACCAGCCTGGGATGCCACACCAGCTCTGCCACTTACGAGCTGTTAGGGCAAGTTAGGAAGCCCTCCTGGGCTTTTCTCACCGGTCCAGTGGGGGTACCTACCTCATGAGGCTGCAGCGAGGATTATGTAGGTAACAGGTCAGTTGTTCAGTTGGTCAGCTAGTCACAACCTCTTCACTGAGCACCTTTGACATGCCAGGCATGCACCTGCAGGCACAGGTGAGCAACACGGAGACCTCAGGCTCTGAATGCTCACGTCCTGGGCAGACAGAATAGACTTGCACGTTAATGATGCAGTTTCAGGTACGAATCGCTACCATAGGGTCCAGCAGGTGATGCGGCGGGTGTGAGAGGGAGGTGCTGCCCTAGCAGCTGTGGCAGGGAAGCGTTCTCAGAGGCAGCAGCCTTTAATGGGACCTAAAGGACGAGCAGGGTCCAGCCAGGCAATGGGGAAGGGGGATGGCGGCACAGACAGAGCCCTGGGAGGTGAGCAAGCTTGGCTCGTCTGAGGTCAGGAGGGCCCCTGGGCTCGCAGCGTCCTGGCAGAGGGGGTAGGGGCCATCGAATGGGACCTTGTTGACCACCATGGGACATGTGGATTTCATTCTGATCACAGCGCGGCGGAGCATCTGGAGGGCTTTCAACAGGCGTGGTCAGATCAGTTTTCAGCTTTAGAAACAGTGCTTTGGTGGTGTTTTGGGGATGAATTCCAGGGGGCCTGGGTGGAGGCAACGAGGCCAGCTGGGAGGTTGCTTCAACAATGCTGGCCCAAGAGGGCAGGAGCTTGTGCCGTGATGCGCAGTGGAGCCAGCAAGGAAAGGTAGGCTTTGAGATTTATTCAGCCAGCAGGACTAGCCTTGTGATTGAATATTGACATGGAGGAAAGTGAGAGTTTCTGTTTTAACCTGAGAACTGGGTGGATGGAGCCATCTTCTAGGTAGATGGGGAAGTCCTGGGGGCTAGTAGAGGATTTTGAGAGAGCCGAGAATGAGATGCCAATTAGACATCGAAGTGGAGATGCCAAATAGGCAGCTGAGGCATCAAATCAGGAGCAGCAGGGAGAAATCAGGAACGGGGATGCACGTGCTGAGGTGCCTGCATAGGTGACATATAAAGATGCAGACAGGTTGAGATCACCGCGGCAGTGAGTGTAGAGGGCCGGACACAGGGCACTGGAGCTTCCCACAGCCCACCTTCAGGTGGGGATGAGGAGGCGTATGCAGCAGAGAAGGCTGAGAAGGAGCAGGAGGAGGGTAAGAGGAGGACCAGGTGAGATGGGCCTGTGGAAGCTGGAGGAGGAGCTCAAGCTGGCAAACGTGAAGTAGAGAGGACAGTGCTGGCACGTAGTAGCTGCTCCATAAATAACAGCTGTTCTTATCATTGTTAGCAATGAGTGATTTAATAGGGTTTCTTGCACTGAGTTTTGGGAAACACAGGAGAGGAGCAAGTCTACCAGTGCAGTCAAAGAGGACTTCTTGAAGGAGGTGGCACTTAACTGAGATTTTGAGGAATGAGTAGACATTTGGCAAAAAGAGGAAGCAAATTCTTTCTTTCCTTCTCCCCTCCCTCCCTCCCTCCCTTTCTTCCTTCCCTCTCATTTCCATAATCATATTTTGATACTCACTGTGTACTGGGATGGGGGGATGACTTCCCCATCCCTCCCCTGCCTAATCCAGCTCTCAGTGCAGAGACTGACGTGAGGGTTCATATTGTAGCATCCATGGTCCCATGAATCTCTTGGGCCAGCTACACATCAATGGCAGGGCAACAGAATCTCTGTAAGTCTTGGACTCTGTCTTCAGTCTCTTTTTGTCTTGTCCCCTCTCCCTTCCCAGGGCTCTAGGCCAACTGACCTTATTCAGTCCCTATAAGAATGGACTATGCTCCCACCACCTCAGGGCCTTTGCTCATGCTATGCTCTCTGTTAGAACACTCTTCCTTCATCTCTGCCTAGTTTTCTCCAATTCATCAGATTAAATGTCACTTCTTTAGGGAAGACTGCTGACTCCATGAAGCAGATCAGGTCTGCTTCTTAGAACACCGCAAACCCCTGTTGTTTACAGGAACATCCCAAGCTCTATTATTTATAAGAATACCCCCAAACTCCTATTGTTTACAGCACCTACTATAATTCAATTTGTATACCTGGGCTTTTATTTGCTACATGTCTACCTCCCCTACTAGACTGCAAGCTTGCAGGATCTGCATCTGTTTTAAACACCACTAGAAGCCCTAGAGCTAACATTTACTGAGCACTTACCATATGCCAAGTACCGTTCAAAGTACTGTAGATAAATTAACTCATTTAATCTAAGAAACAACACTTTGACGAGAGCACTATAATCACTATTCTACAGATGAGGAAATAATCAGAACAGGAATTTGAACCCAGGCAGCCTAGTTCCAGAACCTGTGTTCTTAACCACCAGGCCATATGAAAGGTACTCAATAAATATTTCTTTCCTCCCTCCCTCCCTTCCTTCCTTCCTTCCTTCCTCAACAAGTACTTATGAGACCCATTAGGTGTAGTAGAGGCCCTGTTTCAGGTGCTGGGGAAACATCAGTGAAGAAATGTGGGTTCCTGGCATCTTGAAGGGTACATCCTAGTAGAGGCCAGACAATGAGCAAATTAATATGTCATATCTGGTGGTGATAGATGCTAGGAGGAAAAGTAGAGCTGGCTAAGGGGCAAGAGAGCTGGGGAAGGGTTCTTTTGGACGGGATGGTCAGGAAAGGCCTGACACTTGAGCAGAGACCCGAATAAAGTGAGAGAGACCAGCCTGTGGCTGTCTTGGGAAAGTATGTTCCAGGCAGAGGGAACAGCACGGCGAAGATCCTGAGGTGGGAATGTGTGTGCTGTGAAGGAAGAGGGGAGAGAGTGGAGACGAGTTGGTCAGAGAGGTGGCTGGGATAAAGTCATGAGGGGTCTGGGAGGCCAGCCAAGGATCTGGTGTTATTTTTAATGCTGGGAGCCACTGTAGGGCTGCATGAATGAGACAGTGCAGCTGATCGCACTGGCCTGTGTGCTGGAGTTGGGGGATGGGAACAGATCCTTTAAACCTTGCTCCTCTGGCCAAAGCTGGTGCTTTCTCAGCCAGAGCCAAGGCTTGTAAAGCCCCGAGCCCAGGATGGTTCCGGGCGCCTGGGGAGGGAGCTGGCACTGCCCATGCCCGGGTGCAGCCAGGTCCAGTGCCACCTCTGCCTCCCTGCCCTTCCTCCCACCTGCTAAGCAGTCTTCTGTGGTCTCCCCCATGCAGCTTCTGAAATCAAGATACCTGTCACTTGCCCTTGACCGGTGCTGCCCAGGCATTGCTCAGAGTATCCGCTGATTGGTAGCTTTGGAGGCTGGAGAGTTCAGAATGATAATCGTACCTCAGGTCTGGAAAACCACCTAGGCCAACTGCCCACCTGATGCTTCAATCCCCTCTGCAGCATCTCTGCTAGCATACCTGCAGGGATGGGGAACTCACCAACTTTAAGGGCAGTGTATCACCTGGAAAACTCTGTCTCTTAGAAAGTATTTCTTACAGTGAGTTAAACTTTGCCCCCCACTAACTCACACAGAGGACCGTCTAAGCCTTCCCACCCTTTCAGAGATGCAAAGCGCTCAGCACCTGCTCAGTCTCAGGCTACCCCCATGGATCCCCAAGCAGGTGACTACACCTCAGCTTCTTGCCACTGTGCCAAAGAGAGCTCCTGGCTCCAGAGGAAACATCTGACTGCCATTCCCTCTTCCAAGGTCTCGGGGTGCCCATCAGCCCCTCCATTCTGAGCCTCTCTCCCCAACTCCTCTGAGAGGGCTGAGGACCACAGGACAGAGCCTGGAGGCCTTTGAACCCACTGCCTCTGCCGCCGACCTGGGCACCCCGTGCACACTTTGAGCATCGTCCACGGCCTCATCGTCCCCTTCTGTTTCCTCTCTGCACAGATTTGCCCAGGAGACTCCCAGGGCAGTGCTGTCTCAGGGAGCTGCAGGAGTGAGCGCCACGGAGGAGCCAGCCTCTGGGCTGCCTGGGGCCCAGGGGGAGAGAAGGACCAGAGGATGTTTTCTATCACCTCCTTCTCTGCCTGGGGGGGTGCCTCCCAGGAACTGAGAGCCTCACTTTTACTGCGCAGTGATCTTTTCCCGGGCACCGTGCTAAGCAGGGCTGTCAAGCACACCTGCAGAAGTTGTGCACTGCTCAGCTGCCTGCGGTAGTGCCGTGCCCAGCTTGAACGCCCGTACGTGGTGGCCTCATAAGCGCTTTGCCCACTTTGTCTCCTTTGTTCCTCACAATACCCCTATGAGGGCAGTGTTATTGGACTGTCGATTTTATAGATGAAGAAGAAGAGGCAGCTCAAAGAAATTGTGTAATATAAGTCCAATGTCAAAACAGTGAGGTTGTGACCAAGTTGGGATTAAAACCTTCAACTCCAGACCAAGGTCTTCACCGCTGTGCTCTCATTGGAAGGAGTCACATAGCAGACTGTTCGTGGGTACAGACTGTAGAATAGGCCTTGCTTCAGAGCCTACCTTCATCAGTACTACCTGCTCTGCCTGACTTTGGAAAAGTTACTCTGAACTTCTGCCTCCTTTTCTATAAAAGGGAGAAGTGAGCTTCACAGAGCTGTCAACGAGATTCAAAAAGACAGTTCATACCAGAGCAGCTGGTACAGCCCAGAGCCTTGTAAGAGGGAAATCAATGGTGGCTTTAAAAAACACACTGTCAGAGGTCCATAGCAGGGCTGGGGGCCACCCAGGAGCAATACCAGACTCCTCCTACCCACCAGCCTGGTGGATCAAAGCAGCCAGCCCAGCTCTTCCCTCACCAGCGGCCACAGGTGGATTTATTTTGGAAGTGGCTGGTTTCAGGCCAGCAGCAGGGTGCTGCAGTCTCGCGTGCAGTAAATAGCTTCTTGCACAGCAAGACCAAGCCTCTTCCAAGGAAGGATGTAATCATCAGCCGTGTTTAGCACCTGCACTCTGAGAAGAGAAGAGCTCAGTCTGCTCCTTGGGGGCCTGTGAGCTGAGGATACAGTGATGGGTAACAGGCTGTTGATTGAGGCTTTCCTGTTGCCTCGGAATTGCCACTCAAGGGACGAAAACAATGGGTGCTAAGTGGTCCCACAATCAGAAGAGCGAGCTGCGGACTTATTGAGAGGAGGCTAAACAGCCCCCCTAATGTGCCCACACATATATACAGACACCACCAAGCCTTGGGATTCAGGGGGAATTCTGAGAAACAAACCACCAGCCAATGGAGGGCATGATATGGCTGTTCCCGTCCCCTCCCACTGGTGGTCCTTCCACCAAATCTAGTGAGGCAGGTCCTAGAGGACATCATAGAAAACAGGGGTGTCTGGAAGAGGCCCTTAGCATCTTGGCCCCCTCTGGGCATGTGTGATGTCTAGTCTGTTCTGGGCAAGGTGAGAAGCCAAGAGCTAGAGAGATAGTAGAGTGAGAGAGGTGTTGGGCATGGGGGCAGGGGCTGCATGCGTGCCCATCACTTGGTGTAGCAAGGATGTAGGCGTTTGGGGTGGGCCCTTGGCTTGAGCCATCCTGCTGAGCTGTCTACAAAAGGGCTGGTCCCCAAGAAGGGGTCCCCGAAGCAAGAGGTGCCCCAGGGAAGAGGTGAACTGGGTCTCCTGCTTCCTCCCCAGGATAAGGGGAAAGGGGAAGATGTGACTTTTCTGTCTCCCTACACACCTCCTCCTGGGGCAGGCCCTGGGCCAAGCCCAAGCTGGACTGTTCTTTAGGTAGACATTGAAGTTTGAACCCGTATCACTCTGGATTGGGTCTTATACCTTCACAAAGTGCCTGGGAAACTAAGAGACCTGCCTGGATGCCATTAGAGCGTCAAAAGGAGAGTAGACAGAGCAGAGCTGGGGCAATGATGGGAGAAAAATACAATGGGTTCCTGACTGCATGTACTTAGTTCAGACTGTTCCATAGAGCAAACAAACAATGTTTGACTTTTTTGGGTCTGTCTTCTTTAAAAGAGGCCAAATGTGAACGTGTATATGTGTGTGTGTATGAGGGCCAGAGAGCCCGGATCCTAATTCTCCTCGAGGGGTGTGTAGTTGTTGCCCCCTGCCACCCCCCGACCCTTGCACCATGGGTCATGGACCAAGGCTGTGGAAGAAGCTGACTGAGTTCACGTAGAATCCAGCGTGATGAACTAGAGGCCAAATCTGAAAAATCGCGGGTGAAGAAAGGAAGAGGCAGGTCAGTTGAGCGTTTCACAGCACAGCTTTGGGGTTCATGGTCTGCTACTGGCAGGCCATGTGGCCTTGGCAAGTCACTTAACCTCCTGGGTCACTTCCTGGCTCATATTTCGCAAAATGTGGAAAATAAAACTTATTCTCTAGAAAACGCTGTGAGGGTTAAGTAAAATAATCTATGAAAGTCTTTAGCTCAGTGCCTGGATAAGAAAATACAAAAGAAACAAAAATGAAGGAGTGATGCTTTGCATTATAAAAATATATATTTAAGAAAAGTCACTCCCACACTCACAGTCCTTTGGTGTATATACCTCTTGTGCATTTGAAGTCAGGTTGTTCTAAATTTGACTTACAAGCTCCTTTTTGGGAATAACAGAAATAGCGAGAGTGGATTAAGCTCTGGGAGAGTGCCAGATTCTGTTCGAAGTGTTCCACTAGTACTAACTCAACAGCCATCGCTTAATGTGAGGTCTACCTGGGTGGAGGAGGGTCACTCTTCAAGCTGGACACCCTGCTACAGCCTCAGCTGGATCTGAGCTGGTGGATTTGCCAGGTGCCAGGGATATGGGTGCATGAGTAGTGATGAGGGTGTGCATGCATGTGGGCACCAACACAAAGGCCACCACCACGAGAGCACAGATGTTTATTAAGGTTCTGGGCACTCTTGCCAGAGCACTGAATTACCGACTGCTATGTGACCTTGGGTCCTCTGTTTAACGTGATGGTCAGACCCTAAGGAGATACCTGATGTTAACCTGCCTCCTGGTGTCCACACCTTTGTACGATCCCCTCTCCTTGAGTGTGGGCAGGACCCATGATTTGCTTCTAACCAATGGAACATGTCAAAGGTGATTGATTGGATGTTACTCCTGTGATTATATCTTACTGTATACAACTCTCTTCATTGACTGAAGAGAGAAAAGGAGAGACTCTTGCTGGCTTTACAGAAGTAATCTACCACGTTGTGAGAGGGCTTAAGGAAAGGGCCATATGGCAGAGAACACTGGGTGGCCTATAGGAGCTGAAAGTGGCCCCCTGCTGATAGCCAGCAAGGAGATGGTGACCTCAGTCCTTGAACTCCAAAGAGATGAACTCTGCCAACAAACTGAATGAGCTTGAAGCAGGTCTTTCCCCAGTCAAGCCCCTGATGAGACTGCAGCACTGGCCGACACCTGGATTGCAGCCTGCTGAGACCCTGAAGCAGAGAAGTCAGCTAAGCTGTGTCCAGACTTCTGATCTACAGAAACTGTGAGATAGGAAATTGTGTGTTAAGTCTTTCTGTTGGTGGTAATTTGTTATGCAGCAATAGAACATATAGCCTCTCTGTGTAAGTTCCACTTTTGGTAAAGTAGGGAGAGTAAGAAACTTGGCTTCTTTCTTTCCTTCACGACACCTGCCCACTGGTCTCACAGGACACAGTGAGGTGAATTGGGTAAATAGCTGTAAATTGTTGTAATATCCTGGAGAAGAGCACTAATACAGAGTATAGTGATTATATCATCAAAGAGGTTTTTAAATTCATCCAAAGAGCAATTCTAATGAATTGTATGAATAGTGGTTGGGGGGAAACATAAAGTGCTTGGTAAGTGCTGGAAATTAGGAAGGCTTCCATTAGAGGTGCTCAGTTCCTATGATGGGTAATTATCGAGGCAGAATAGGATCTGCAAAGCAGCCTCTTCCTGGGTCCTAACAATAGACATAAAAGAATGAGGTCAATAATCCTTAATGAGGAAGGTAGCTGATGTTGGTGTCTCAAAGAGTAATTGTCATCCCCAAGGACAGCAGTGCCTCCTAATTAATGTTTTATCCTGGGACCAAAAGTTCAGATGGTGTATCTTTTGAAGGTGGCACAACATGGGGTGGCCATTCTTATTGCTTGTAGGGAAGGTGATGACTCCCACATCATTAGGCTGGGATTTTTCCACTTCACCTCAAAGCTTTGGGGGTCAGCAGAAGTTGAACATAACTGGTAGAGTGTGGTAGTTAAAAGCTCTTGGGCTTTGGAATCAGGTCTGACAGAGTTCAAATCTCATCTGTATCTATATCACTGTATCAATTAGCTCTTGCTGCATAACAAACAAGCCCACATTTAATAACTTAAAACAACAAGCATTCATTTAGCTCGCAAGTCTGCAGATTGCCTGGGAAGTCCTACTGCTCTGGACACGACTTATCTTTGCTGGGCTTGCTCATGAATCTGCCATCAGTGGCTTAGCAGGGGTATGGCTGTCCTTGACTGGCTGCTAGCCGTTATGGTCTGTCAGCCTCCAGCAAGCTAGCTGGGGCTTATTGACGTGGCAGCCAGCAGAGCTCAAGGGAAAAAGCAGAAGCTTGCAAAGCCTCTTGAGGACTAGTCTTAGAATGGGCACAACTTCACTTCTACTGCATTCCATTGATCAAAGCAAGTCTTAAAGACAGCTCAGATTCAAGGGCTGGAGAAATCGACTCCATCTCTTGATGAGAGGAGCTTCAAAATCACATGCAAGGGGGTGTAGATACAGGGAGGCTATTAGTTGGGGTCATCAATGTTTCTTCCCAAGGCAGCACTGTTCCAAAAGCAGCAAAAATGAGCAAGCCTCTGTTTGAGTCACGTTCGTTAAAGTTCCATTGGCCAAAGCAAGGAGTGTAGATATAAACTCCACTTCTCAATGGGAGGGAAAGACTTTGTGACCATTTTTGCCTTTCTAAAGGTTACTTGGGAAAAACTTAACCATCACTAAATAAATGGATCCCAGATGAGGCAAATGCGGCAAAATCTTGATAATTGTTGAACCTGGGAAGGCAGCAGTCAACAAGTTGGTAAACACAGAGTCCAGCATTATCGTAGGAGTCTCTGTACCCCATGTCTTTACCCCACCACCCGGGTCTTCTCCAGCTCCTGCACAGCCGAGGTCCCTGCCCTGTGCCCCATACTTTAGAACAGTACCATGCAATAGAAATCAAGTGTGAGCCATGTATGTAGTTTTAAATTTTCTAGTGACCATGTTCAAAAAATAAATAAAAAGAGACAGGTGAAATTAATTTTAAAAATATATTTTATTTAACTTTATATCTAAAGTATTATCATTTAAACAAGTAGTCAATATAAAAGTGATTGCTGAGGTGTGGGTTTTTTTTAAAAGAGCAGGAACTTTATTTATTTATTTATTTATTTATTTATTTATTTATTTTTGTCTGTGTTGGGTCTTCGTTGCTGCATGCGGGCTTTCTCTAGTTGCGGCGAGCGGGGGCTACTCTTCGTTGTGGTGTGCGGGCTTCTCATTGCAGTGGCTTCTCTCATTGTGGAACACGGGCTCTAGGCGTGTGGGCTTCAGTAGTTGCAGCACACGGGCTCAGTAGTTGTGGCTCACGGGCTCTAGAGCGCAGGCTCAATAGTTGTGGCACACGAGCTTAGTTGCTCCGCGGCATGTGGGATCTTCCCGGACCAGGGCTCGACCCCGTGTCCCCTGCATTGGCAGGTGGATTCTCAACCACCGCGCCACCGGGGAAGCCCTGAGGTGTGATTTTTAAATGCTAAAGCTTCAAAATCTAGTATGTTTCTTGCACTTACAGCCCATCTCGAATTTGCCCAGTCACATCTGAGGTGCTCAATGGCCACATGTGGCATGAGGCTACTGAACGGGACAGCTTAGTGTTTGAGAGTCCTGCTCTGGCTCTCGTCCAGCTGCATCCCTCTCATGGAGTGAGGAATCCATGGAACCAAATGGACATGCCTGCTTGGAGCTCATACCCCCTGTTTCTAGACCAGACTCTAGGTACATAAGACCCCAGAATACCCTGAACATCAGCCCCAAGCTGGCTTGCCAAGCTACTAGGGCTTCTTCCCCAGGTGCACCCTCCAGACAGATGTTCTGGTGCTCACCCCTAGGCCCCAGTGGTCACAGGGTTACTGTCTGCTGGTGGGATGTGTAGACATTGCTTAGATGTGCATGTGTGTGAGCTCCTTGCTGTGAGGGATGGAGGAGGAGGTGGGAAGAGAAGGGGGTGGGGGACCTTGATCCAGTCCCCCAAATGTTGGTGGCAACCACGACTGCCTGGAGGGCGGGACAGGAATGGAGACTTTTCTCTGGTTCTTCCTCCTCCCTCCACATCTAATTCAGTGGGGAAGTCTTGTTGATTCCACCTTCAAATACAATCGATTCTCATTACTCACTGTAGCTATGTTCTATAAAGTTGTGCAAACAATGAATTAGGGAATACGGGACCATTGCTCCTAGGAGAAATTCAGGGTTAGGTTCCTGCAAGCCTCTGGCTGCAATATTTTCATCAGCTTCTCTATACATAACCCTGTTTTATGTGTGTTTTTCTTGAAAGACATCCTGTTTAATATATATTGATTCATTAACACTGAGCTCATGGCCAACAGCTCTATGCCTGAACAAAGCTTATCTAAGACAAATATTTTCTCCTTAAGGCACATCACAACCTTCTTGGGCTTAGGAACACTAGACAGCACTTCCACACTATAACTGGGGACAATTTTAAAGAGCAAAATCAGCCCAAAAAGTACAAACATGAAAAACTAAGCAGGCTGCTTAGTTTTATGCAAACTAAGCAGGCTGCTTAGTTTTATGCAAACTAAGCAGCCTGCATGAAAGACACTTGCTTACAGTAAGAGCTGAAACGAAGAGGCAGAACATCGTTCTGTTTGACCTCAGCAGGGAACATGCACGTGGGCAACTCGAATGTTCTGCTGCTCTGCACATGTCTGAGAATGACCATGAAAGCACCATGGGTACTGATTTGAGGTTACAAATAAATGTTAGCGAGAAGGTGAATTCGCAAGTACAGAACCCGGGAATAATGAGGATCAGCTACATATCTTCGCTCTGCCTTTTTGCCCAGGGCCACTGCATCTCTCTCCTGGAGGAAGGCCGGGCCCCCTGACCTGTCTATGTCCACAATTGACCCACCACCTCCATTACATGCTTTCCTCTTGGCTGCCAGTCATCTTTCTAAAGACATCCTTGCACTCTCTTTCCAGTTCACTCAAGATGAAGCCTGAACTCCTCGCCGTGGCCTGTAAAAGCCTCCTCGCCTGCCTCCGTGACCATCTCAGGCATAGCCCCTCACCCTCTCCCTTCGCTTGCCTCTCTCCAGCCATACTGGTCCCCTTGTTCCTCCAACACACTGGCCCTTCCCCTTTCAGGGCCCTGCACTTGCATCTCCTCCTCCTGCAGGTCTCAGATTGAAAGTCCACGTCCTCAGAGAGGCCACCCCACTGTTGTAAAGATACCACTCCTCTATCATTCCTCCAGCGGGGTCACCCTGTGAGCATGCTTCCTGGTTCTTAAGGTTTGCAACGCAATGATTATTTACTGCGTTGCTTGGTGGACGCTGCCATTGGCCAGTGGCTTCTTCCGGGGCAAAGCCAAAAATGGTTTTATTCATTGTGGACTGTGAGGTCCGGGACAGTGGCACATGGTACAAGCTCATTGAATCAGCCTGTGAGCCCTGTGGCCGAGTAGCCTGCCGGACTTCACTCCTCCGGCCCTGCGGAAGGAGGGGTCTGTGTGAACAACCCAGGTCGAGGGCCAGAGTTCATCCTTGCCCTTGTGGCTGCCTGTGCGTCTGGCAGAAACTGCTCCCACCGAGCTTCTCCCTGGGAGCGAGCACTGCACCAGCCCTTGTGTGACAGACACCCCGTGCCTCCTCGGGCCCTGGGAGGCAAGTTTCTGATCAGGAGCACTTGACATCCAATACTGATTCCCAAGGCCTTTGTAGCTACAGGATCTCGTGGCCTCACCCGAGAAGCCGACCTCTCCCTGCGGGAAAACACATATTCCTAAATTTAGAAACAGCAGGGCTTTGTGATGTCGAATAGCACATCCTTATAGCTTTAAAATTGCAGCATCTCACGGCCTCCACTCAAGGAACTGATCATCCTCTGGTCCTCCAAAATCCTCTTTTGGGCAAGAACTATATTTTTATAATTATGATGTGGCAGGATTTCATGGTCCACCCAAGGGTCTGACCACACTTCTAAGACCCACTTTTGAGTAAACACCACACCCTCATGTTTATGAGGCCACAGACCCTCAAAGGCCCCACCCATGAAGACAGGCCCCTGTATTCCTGAGCTGCCCTTTGGGCAAACACCACAGTCCTGGATTAATGGATCTCACAGGGCAACATAAAGAGATGTTTTTGGCATTATACACAATTTGAAATAAAAACATAAAGAAAACAGAATATCCAAAGACTCAGGACTTCCCTGGTGGTGCAGTGGTTAAGAATCCGCCTGCTGATGCAGGGGACACGGGGTCGATCCCTGGTCAGAGAAGATCCCACATGACGCGGAGCAGCTAAGCCCATGCGCCACAACTACTGAGCCTTCGCTCTAGAGCCCACGAGCCACAGCTACTGGAGCCCACGTGACTAGAGCCCGTGCTCCGCAACAAAAGAAGCCACCGCAATGAGAAGCCCGCGCACCGCAACGAAGGGTAGCCCCCACTCGCCACAACTAGAGAAAGCCCGCGCGCAGCAGCAAAGACCCAACGCAGCCAAAAATAAATAAATAAATAAAAAACAAAGACTCCGCCTGCGCTGGGCCAAATATGCAGGAATAAAAACCGTCCCAGTGTCAGGACAGGGGATGTTTCATTCCCTACTTTCTAAACTTTCTGTAATATCACTGCCTATATGATTAAAACTGTGGCCAAAAAAGAAAAATGCTTTGTTCCCTCCACGGAGTGATGAAGATGATTTATCGGAGTTTAACAGTGAGTTACCCCTCTGCCCCCAGGCTTGCTGACCTTCTGGAAAATCACTGAGATTTATCATTATTACCAAAATTGATGCCCCAGGTCTCTACGTGCTAGATGTTTGTTCTGCACAGTAATGGATGAGGGTGCCTGGGTGAGGCAGTGCATCTATCTTATCATGGCACGTTGCAACCAGGCAATTATGGTCCATTTCCTAGTGGCGACCGGCTCCTCCTGGGTGGGGTTGTTAGCCCACGACCCAGAATGAGGGCTCAGCCTGTTCTCTGGGGAAAGCCCATCACCCTAGCAGTGACTGGAAGTGGGGAGGACGGCTGCCCCCTGGGAGTATATGAGGATGGTGATCAGAGGTAAAGGACCCAGGAGGTCTGCACCGGAGCCCAGGGAGGGAGGCCCCAGACCAGGGCTCCTTAACTGGGAGTGATTTTACCCCCCCACCCCCGGGGACATTTGGTCGTGTCTGGAGACATGTTTTATTGTCACAACTGGAGAACGGATGCTAGTGGCATCTAGTGAGCAGAGGTCAGGGTTGCTGCTAAACCTCCCACGTTGCATAGGACAGCCCTTCCACAGCAAAGAATTGTCCTGTCCCGAATGTCAGTAGCGCAGAGGTTGAGAAACCCTGCCCCAGAGTAAGGGAGGGCTGTGTTTCCACCGGTCAGGGACTTTGGTCATCATCAAGGTCCTGATAAGGAGGTGGGCCTGGCACTAACAGAGGTGCTGTCAGTGCCTGCTGACACCAAG
Organism: Balaenoptera borealis; assembly: GCF_965194805.1. NCBI lineage: Eukaryota > Metazoa > Chordata > Mammalia > Artiodactyla > Balaenopteridae > Balaenoptera > Balaenoptera borealis. Next base: position 15,893,093 of record NC_138868.1, read on the forward strand.
CAGGGAGGGCACTGGAAAGCATCGTCTAAGCTGGTTTTATTATATTTAAAGCTTCAGGGGCCAAGGCTTGTTAGCACCTCCTAGTTTTTCTTTTTTAATTTTATTGAAGTCTAGTTGATTTACAATGTTGTATTAATTTCTGCTGTATATCAAAGTGATTCCGTTATACATACATATATTCTTTTTCATATTCTTTTCCATTATGGTTTATCACAGGAGATTGACTATAGTTCCCTGTGCTGTAGAGTAGGACCTTGTTGTTTATCCATCTTATATATGATAGTTTGCATCTGCTAATCCCAAACTCCCAATCCTTCCCTCCCTCACGGCAACCACAAATCTGCTCTCCACATCTGTGAGTCTGGGTCTGTTTCATAGATATGTTCATTTGTGTCGTATTTTAGATTCCCCATACGAGTGATGTCATATGGTATTTGTCTTTCTCTTTCTGACTTACTTTGTTTAGGATGATAATCTCTAGGTCTATCCATGTTGCTGCAAATGGCATTATTTCATTCTTTTTATGACTATATTCCATTGTATGTAGGTACCACATCTTCTTTATTCAGTCGTCTGTCCATGGACATTTAGGTTGTTTCCATGTCTTGGCTGTTGTGAATAGTGCTGCTGTGAACATAAGGAGCACCTTCTAGTTTTGAGTGACGCCCTCACCCCACCCCACCTGCCACACCAGAGGGACCATGTAGTGTCCTCCAAGCATGCCCTATGCTCTGGTCCTCTGTGCCCTTTCCATGCTCCTCCTCTGCTTTTCCCTTCTCTCAGTTCTACCTAATTTAATCAGACCCATCTTTCAAGGCTTAAATGCCACTTCCTCCATAAAGCCTGCCCTGATTACTTCCTCTCCCTGTGTCAATATCCACAGCTACCTTTCCTTCAGTAGGTTGAGTAGGAAATCACCTCCAGACTGGAGAAGGGGTGTGCAGTAAAGTACCATGGTTAAATGCAGACTCTGGTTCCCAGGAACTGGGCTGACATCCTGTTTTTGCTGTTTGTTACTTAGTAGATGTTAGACAAGTTACTTTAACCTTCTGAACTCCGTTTCCACATACCTGAAATGGGGCTCAATCAAGGGTTGTTGGGAAGACTCCATGCTTTAAAATGCTTTTGCAAAGCTGGCACACATTAGGAAGGATAAAGCATCAGAGCTAAGCTTAAACATCATTGTCCCCACTTGCTAGGTGAGGAACTGAGGCCCAGAGAGGGTGGGCAGCCTGCCAAGGTCACACAGCCCGGAAGCAGTGCTACAGTCCCCCCATGGATGCAGGAGCTCCCTGACATCTGCAGGAGTCAGATGTGAATGCTTCCCTTTCCTGGGCTGCCTGGGTGATTGCAGGCTCAGACTCTTGGCTGATCTAACCTGCTAGCTTCTAAGTTCCTGGCGCATACCTGGCTGTCTCTTACAGAGGCTGCCAGGTCTATATTCCATTCTGCGTTTCCATTCTCCCAACAGGCCTTGGAGGTAGGTACAACCATCCCAGCCATTTTACAGATGAGGAATGGGGACTTCAGGAGGCGACATGACATGCTCAAGGTGACACAGCTCCTAAGAGGCAGGGCCAGGTTCAAATCCAGGTCTGCTGATTCCAAAGCTAATGATACTATGCTTTAATGATAATAACCTAGTAACCATCACAAATGGATAAAAATAGCTAACATGAGCCCACACCACGTTCCACGTACTGTGCTAAGTCCTCTGCAGGTATAACTTACAGGTTCCCTTGTTGTCACCAATGTACAGGTCAGCACATCAAGATCTCCAGGGAAAATGACTTTCCTAAGATTCCCAGCCATTCTGCCTCTTACACCCCATGGCTTGAACTTTCCAGAAGCTCTCTATCCCATGTCAAGAACTCTATGCTCACAGCCAGGACCCCGGCCCAGAAGTCCTCAGCAGACTGCTCTAGCCACACCAGTGCGCCCCTGGCAGGCCCTGTCTTGCCCTTGGAGGCTGAGCTCAGCTGCTCCCTAATGAGCATCTCTGGGGACAAAGGCAGCTGGAGCTCCTTGTTCGGGGCCCTGTTGTAGAGACAAAGGCAGGAATTGATGTGTTCTCTGTTCTTTTGTACTAAATAATTGGCTTCAATTAAGTGGGCTGGATGGAGTGAGGTACTTGGAGGGGCAAGGACGTGAAACTTATGAAAATGGAGGTCTGTGGTGGGGGCAGGAGGAGAGGGCTCTGAGCGGCCAGCCTGGGAGCCACTCTCCCCTCTGCCACCTGGGGAAAGGCTCTTCGCCTCACTTCCCTCAGTTTTTCTCCTCTGTAGAGTGGCGAGAGGAAGAGGGAGCCTCTGGCTGAGGGGGAGGGGGTTTATATCACACTTGCCGAGAGAGAGAGAGAGAGAGAGAGAGAGAGAGAGAGAGAGAGAGAGAGAGAAGAAAGCAAGAAAGAAAGAAAGAAAGAAAGAAAGAAAGGAAGGAAGAAAGGAAGAAAGGAAAGAAGAAAGAGAGAGAAAGAAAGAGAGAGAGAAAGAAAAGAAAAAGAAAGAGAGAGAAAGAAAAGAAAGATAAAGAGAGAGAAAGAAAGAAAGAGACAAAAAGACAGAGAAAGAGAGAAAGAAAGAAAAAGAAAGAAAGGAAGGAAGGAAAGAAGGAAGGAAGGAAGGAAGAAGCAAGAGAGAGAGAAAAGAAAGAGAAAGGGAGAGAAAGAAAGAAAGAAAGAGAAAGAAAGGGAGAAAGAAAGAAAAAGAAAAAGAAAGGAAGGAAGGAAGAAAGAAATAGAGAAAGAGAAAGAAAGAAAGAGAGAGAAAGAAAGAAAAAGGAAGAAAGAGAGGAAGGAAGGAAGGAAGAAATAAAGAGAAAGAGAAAGAAAGAAAGAGAAAGAAAAGAAAAAGAGAAAGAAAGGAAGGGAGGGAGGGGGGAAGGAAGGAAGAAAGAGAGAGAGAGAAAAGAAAGATAAAGAAAGAAAGAGAGAGACAGAGAAAGAAAAGAAAGAGGGAAAGAGAGAGAAAGTAAGAGAGAAAGAAGGAGAGAGAGAGAGAGGGAGGGAGGGAGGGGGAAAGGAAGGAAGAGAAAATTTGAGTTTGAAACCACTAGGCAGAGGATTTTTAGGGTCCCTCCCAGCTCTAGAGCTTTCCAAATCCCTCCCTGAGGTTTGGGTGTCTTAAGCAGAGGATTGGCACATCTGTCATCAAGGAGGCTTGGTCCAGGTGGCCTGATCTGTGGTGGCCATGCTCTGTGACCTTGAGCCGGCCTTGCCTCTCGGAGCCCTACTTTCTACATCTGAGAAAAAAAGAAAATAACGGTGATGATGGTAACAGCAGTGACAATACAATAATTGCTAAGCTTTCCGCGTGGACCCCACGTGCCCCCGCGTTGAGCACCCACCTGTGCTCTCTCACTGAACCCAAACCCCAGCGAGAGAGGTGCTAATGGCCCGCATTCACTCACTGATTAGTTAACAGGTACTTATTGAGCACCAACTACATTCTAGGTGCCATGAAAAAACACAACAATCCCTGCCGTCATGGAGCTTACATTCTATGGTGGAAACCAACAATAAAAATCATAAATAAGGAAAAGAGAAGATCGGTGTGGGAAGGGGGCTGGTGGGGTGGGTTTGGGGTGGTGGTGTTGTAATTTAATATCAGGCAAACAGGAAAGGCCTCAGGAGAAGGTGGGATTTGATCACAGAGCTGACGGAGCCATGTGGGTATCTGAACAAGGTACTCCAGACAGAGGGAACAGCCATTGTGAAGGCTTTAAAGGCGGGGGGGCCCTAAAGGAGTGTTTGAGGAGCAGTGGGGGGGATTCATGGGACTGCAGTAGAGTGAACGATGGGGAGAGGGAGGGGAGGGGAGTTAGGCTGGGGGACCTCTGTATGGGATTTTCAAACTGTACTTGGCAGAGACCTGGGGACCCACGGACATCTGGGACCTGTACACATAGGGCCTGTGGTTCAGGGCAGGGACCTGGGCTTTTATCTGAGAGAAATGGAGCATCTTGGAAGGGGCGGTATTTGGGGCAGAGAAGCGACGTGCAGGGATCACGCTGAAAGAAGGAGGGGAGGAAGAGAGAAGTGGCCAGACTAGGGATGCATCCTGAGTGTAGAAAGGACAGGAAGTGCTGAAGCTTGGAGGGGAGATCAGAGGGAGAAGGCTGTCCAGGTGTTTGGATGAGTGACAGGCAGGGGGAGATTCCATTTACTGAGACGGGAAAACACGGAGATGCCGGCTGTGGACATGGTAGATGTTAGATGCCTATCAGCCATGGGAGTGGGGTGACCCCCAAGCAGCTGGGTCAGGGCCCAAGTCTGGGCTGGTAGTTTCCACTGTATAAATGGTATTTGGCTCTATGATCTTTGAGAAAGCGGGTGTAGACAGAAGAGAAGCCCATGAAGCCCCGGGCCCTGGGTGTCAGCGGAGGATGAGGAGACAGGCAGCCAGCAGGCAGGGACAAAGCAGGAGTACCGAGGCCCCAAGAGGAGGGAGCCATCAACTGGTGACGAAAGGCTAGTAAGAGGAGGCCCCCAAATGATGCTGGATTTAAGGATATGGGAGCCTTTGGCGACCCTGACAAAAGTGGTTTTGGCAGAATAATGGGGACAAAAACCTGACTGAAGTAGGTTCAAGAGAGAATAGGAGAGGAAGTGGAGACAACCCGCTTTCACAGACGGAGTCTGGCAACTCCTTCATGGGCAACAGAGGAAATGTAGGGGCAGAGGACTTGGAGAGGGGTTTTTTGAAGGTAGGAGAAATTTGAGTGCATTTGTCTGCTGTTGAGAATAACCCAGGGAAGGAGAAAGCTGACAGCGCGGGAGGGAGAGAGGGAGGAACTGATAGAGCAATACCTTGAAACCAGCAAAAGGGGCTGGCATCTCAGGCGCAGATGGCAGGTAGGCCTTAAACAGGCTACAAAAACAGAAACTGAGGCCCAGAGAGGTGGAGTGACTAGTCCAAAGACCCACCGCTAAGCAGGGGCAGAGCAGGATTGAACCCAAGCAGTCTGACTCCCGAGCCCCATCCTGTCACCACCATGTGCTAAATAAAGCCTTGTATCCCCAGTTCAGGGATGTTGGTGAAGGCCCACGGGGGTCCCTGTGTCCAGGGCGGGTTGTGGCTCAGGGGCAGGGCCATGATGGCTGCGGTAGCCGGGCTGGAGCCCACGTGTCCCACACCTGATATGGCTGTCCTCTGCTGAGCAGGCCCCCTCCACCTGCCTCCCAGCCTGCTGACCTCAGCATGGAGTAAAAGAATCCCAGAATTCCAGGGCTGGTGGGGCCCCAAGAGTCCCCATCATCCAGAGAGAAAGTGCCCAGTAGGAAGTTGGATAGGTGTCGGTGTTGGAAGTTGGCAGGTGTCCGTGCAATCAACTCAAACTGGGCATTTGAGTGGGTGTGTCTTGCCCTGAGCTGATCATGTTGAGACCGAGAGGGGAGGACACACTGCCCTCACTTTCCCCCAGGTTTCTGCTGGAAGAAAGGTGGGCATGGGCTTCCAGCCTCAGCTGGTAATTAATGTCTAGTGAGGGCTGCAAACACAATTTAATGACACACTGCCCTGGACTTCCCAGTCTCCAGCCACGAGGGAGAATTTGTATGTGAATTTCAGTTTGTGTATTTGTGGCTTGTATATAATACACATCTGGTGTATTTGAGTGAGCTTGCATCTGTGTCATTTGGATACATGTACATGTATCAATGCGTTCATCAGCCAATGCTGTGATAATGCTGAGGAAAAAACAGCAACACCTTAATGGCCTGCAGGAGCTAATATTTCTTTTTCTCCCTTCCAGGTCTGGTGTTGGCTGGGGTTCAGCTGATCTCTTCTGGGTTTGGTTAAGTGCCCAAGACCAGGCCAAATTACGTAAGCACATTGAAAACCTCACATCAGGTCCACTCACATTCCATTGGCCCAAGCAAGTCACACGGCCAGGCCCAACCTCAGTGGCATTAGGAAGTATATTTTCCCTACAGGGAGGGTACTGTCAAGTCACACGGCAAAGGGTGTGGGTGTAGAATCCGATGACAGGGAGGGAGTGGAGAGCTGAGGTGATACTCCTCTCTTCCACAGCAGGGCTGGGATGTTCATTTATATGGGGCAGGGGGCATATTGCCAGCAGCTTCCTGGCCCAATCATTGTTCCCACTTACAGCAAGAGTGGCACATCCTCCCACCTCAGAAAGCCCCCAAAGCCGCTTGTCCTTCACCAGCTCCATCTAAGTGTGCTTGGAGAGTGATCATTTTGATTCTAACTCTTAGAATTTTCGAAGGAGGGAGTGTTCTGGATGATCGTGGAGGGGGGGTGGGGGTTGCAGAATCTCACAGGTGTCCGGTGTGCTGCCCCCGGGAAACCCAAGCACGGCCAACAGGCTAAGGGTGATTTGTAGCGTATCCCCCTCCACTCCCTGCCCTGCCCTCCTTGGGCCCAGCCCTGTGCCTGCCTCAGCCCATGCAACCGCCCAGGAGGGTCTGGAATCCCGAGAGGCCACACCATCCCAAAAGAATCCTTCTGGCCCAAAGCACCGTTGTCGATGTCCGTTCCTCCCCAGGGTTTCCACAGGCAGCTCCCCTGAACTGGCACTAAGTGTTTAGTTTCCTTGCTCCACAGTACTGACGCCTTGCCCGATCCCGGGGGAATGTTGCAACGTCGCCTTTTCACTGGGGGCTTGGCCAAGAGTTTCTGGATCGGCACTTTCCTCGCCCACTTTCCTGCTCTGCCATCCCACAGATGGGCGTTTCCTTGGCAACTGGGATGAGAGCTGGCGAGCGGGAGTGGCGGCTCCTGGTTTGGAGTGGATGTCCCCCAGACAGGAGAGGAACTGGAGTGGAGACGCTCTCTCACCGCAGGGACACCCTATCTCCCACGGTGGGCGGAGAATTTGCTGAGATGTTGCCAATCCTTCCCCTTGTTTTCCTCGCTGGTGGGTAGTTACCTGAGGCGGGGTGTGGTACTGATGGCAGCCCTCAGCATGGACCTGTCTCCCCGTCCCCATAGGAGCCTGCCCCGCCCACCGGAGATACCGCCCCCGTCCCTGCCCCCGCGGGGCCTTGAGGGCAATGGGCCGCCCTAACGCCTATAGTAACGGCTGATGTTCTTTGTCGAGGTCGATTCTAGCCTCGGCTTAAAGATCAGGTAGAATATGTGTAATGGAATATCATTCAGCCTTTTTAAAAAGGAAGGAAATTCTGCCACGTGGTACAACGGGATGAACTTTGAGGACATTATGTTAAGTGAAACAAGCCAGTCACAAAAGGACAAATACTCTGTGATTCCACTTACATGAAGTACCTAGAGTCATTAACTTCAGAGAGACAGAAAACAAGCTGGTGGTTGCCAGGAGCTGAGGGGAGGAGAGAATGGAGAATTAGTGTTTAAAGGGTACTTTACATTTTACAAGATGAAAAGAGTTCTGGAGAGTGATGGTGGTGTTGGTTGTCCAACAATGTGAGTGTATTAATACCACTGAACTGTACACTGAAAAATGGTTAAATGATACATTTCATAATATGTATACTTTACCATAATAATAATAAAAAAAAAGATAAGGTGAAACCCCGAGGAGTTATTTGCCCAAGGTTACGCAGCCACTAGGAAGTGGAGACTGAATTTGAACCCATGGGGTGACTGCAGCGTTTACACTCTTTCTCCATACACATCTCCCATGGGCCACTGCAGGAAAAGTGGAGAGGAAGGACCCCGGCAGGCAAACAAGCCCGGGGCCCGCACAACATTGGAGGCCAGAGATGGAGCTCTGCAAGCCTGACCCTGCCTCTCACCTTGGACACAAGCTCCTCTCTGAATCAACGCCCCCTTGGGGAACAGAGATTGTAAAGATCCCACCTCAAGGGGTGGGTGTGAAGATAAAAGGAGATTTGTGCTCCCAGCACAGCTTCTGGGCTCAGTGCAGAGGGCTAAATACATATAAAAATGGGGCAGACTCAGCACCACCACGTGGGCCCCATAAAAAAAGTTTGTTCAGTCCGATGTCAGGGTGATGGAGGAAGTAGTGTGACTGCAGCATCTCAAGATGCTCCTTGAAGTAGGTGTCATTTGAATGAAAGGCAGAGTAAGGTTTCAACAGGAGGTTGTGAGATGGGGATGGCATTCCTAGAGGTTATAGTCTGAGTAACAATCTGGAGGTGGAGGTGGGTGTCTGATCTCTCCTGAGAACTTGCAACGAGGCTCATGTGACTGAAGTGTTAGAGCTGAAGATGATTAATCAGTTCGCTGGGTGGCAAATTACAGAAACTCAGCTCAAAGGGAATTTTTTGTTCACATTATCAGAAGAGTACAGGCGATGAGCTTCAGGTGCAGTTGGATCCAGGATTCAGTCTTTCTTGTTCCATCTCCCAGTTCTGCTTTTCTTGAACTGGCATCATTCTGAGATAAATGAAGGTCTCAGGGCTTCCCTCCCTCTTGCTTTAAGCCTAGTTGGGAAAGAATAGATCGTTTCCCAATAATTCCAAACCAAAGTCCCAGGGCTGACCCTGAATGACCCAGCTTCCATGGCAAGCCATCCCTGTTTTCAGGGCTGTTGTCTGGGCTGGTGCTTGGGCCCAGCCCTGGATCTCGGGGGTGGAGGGTGTCAGCCCTGCCGAGATGACATGGGCTGAGAGTGGAGGCTAGGCTCTTCCTCAAATGAAAACCAGAATGATGTTTCCAGAAGGAGGAAAATGAATGTTAAGCAAGTAAAAACACCAGGTGTCCTCTACAGGTAGCAAGAGCTAAGGCTGCAAAGAGAAGCCCTCCTCGAATTCACATCACAGTGCCCCCCACCTTCTTAGCCCCCCCAGTCTCCCCCTCCTGCTCTGACAAGATGTACTCATTCGCACCTCCTTGGTTTCTCTCTCCCAGCCTCCCTGGATGCTGGGAGTAATCTGATCCCCATCAGAGGTGCCAGCAGCACCTTCTGGCAACACAGCATCTGCCAGCTGCCACCCCGGCCACGGCGACCTTATTTGAGTTAATGGCGGCTGGGGGTGCGAGTGTCTCAGGCTGACCTGTTCCTCTGGCCCCCACCTCCTGCCCGTGAGATCCTTGGCCATCTGGGGGAGCGCTTGACTTTCTGGTCCAAACCGACCCTAATCAGGTTTTTGAGCACAGTCCCAGAAGGTTCTTGCTGGCTCTGCTGATATGTCAGCGCCAAATATAGAACAGGCCCAGCCACCCCACCCCTTAATTCTGTAATTTGCTTGAAATCAGATGATAATGCCAGCCTAGGGAGACTTAATTTGTGATAACCCAGTTCCGCCCCCCGGGTTTGGTCCAAGATGTTATCAACGTAGAAAAGCATGCCTGTGGCTTCAACCCCCTTCCCTGCATCATCTTCCCTTTTTAGTCCCTGATTCCTGGTCCCAAAGGCTATCTTCTGCTGCTGCCTCAATCCCCTCCCCCTAAGTCCCTGAGAAACTCATTCAGTGTGGAGGAAATGGGCCATTTACTTATTCATTCACCCTTCAGACAATTACTGTGCTCGTACTATGTGTGCAGACACTGTGAGGTCCTGGGGACAGACAGGACATTGTCAGAGACAGACCCTGACCGCCCAGGGCTGCTCAGAGATTACAGCCTGATGGGTTGGGGGAGGCCAGTGCCCCTCTCAGGAGGATATGGGGTCTTCAGTGACAAGCCTCACAGTGAAGCGGAGCTAAGAAGGATGTTGGCATTACTTAGGGGAGCAATAGCGCTTCGGGGAGGAGTAGAGGGTTGCCCGATGTGAACGGCTGGACGTGAAGGGCTGGGATTCCAGCTCTCAGCCTCCCTCAAGAGCTCTGGCCCCTAGACCGCAGCCATGGGTCCCTGTCCTGTCCAGAAAGCTAGCTTTGGAAATGGCCTCTTCTCTCAGGGGAGGAGTGAGTACATGAGCGCTTCAGACCTTCCTTATCTGCTTCCTCCCCACTTCCTGGAATAGTTCCTATTCGGTCACACAATGAAAATAGCAGCAGCACCTGCTGACAGAGAACAAGGGCCAGATGCTGGCGGACAGCGGTGAGCCAAAGCCACTGTGCAGCCTGAAACTACGGGGCTTCACAAGCCAATGTCGAGCGATATCTGCCTCTATGGAAGGAAAGGTTCAGGGCTGTGAGAAATGGTAACAGAGCAAGTGAACTCCTGTGGGAGGCCAGGGGTGAGGACCGAAGCGAGTCCCTGCAGGATAGTTTGAACTAAGTCGGGGAGGTGGGGGAGCAGGGGTGAGAAGGACCTCGCTCGCTCCTGGCCAGGGCGCTGCAAGGGCGAGGTCTGGAGGCTCGAGCATGGGGTTGGAGGAATAAGGGCCCCTGATACTGAGTGAAGCTGGGAGGTTGGTGTATCTGGCCCTTGGTCCTTGAACTTCATCCGGGAGCAAAGAGGGGACAACTCCCGGGCAATGGATCTGGCACTGCGCTGCCAACACACAGCTCAAGGCCTGCACACACGAGACCCAGTGACACTTGAGTTTCAGGTAAGGAAGGGGTAATTTTTTAGTGTACGTCCTGGCTTCTCCATACTGACAATAAAAGAATTATTTGCTGTTTATCTGAAATGTCAATTTAACTGGGTATCCCGTTTTGTGTTTGGTTTCTTCGCTGAATCTAGCAGCCCTCAGTGGGGAGATGGAGAAGACTCCTCTTCCTCCTCGGGGCCACATTGTCACCTCCCAGGCCGATGAACTCGACCTCAGCCTGCTGCCCCACCCTCACCTTTGGCTCTGCCTCCCCAACCTTCATCCTGCTCCCGGGAGTTCCCATGAGGGGAGTCGTGGGGAGGAGGAGGCGGGACAGATGGACGGTCTCCTGAGGTCACAGTCGGGAGCAGGGAGAGAGCTGGGACCCCCCAGTTGTGTTGCCCGTGGGTCAGTCCCACCTCTGAGCTTCTGCACAGGCTGTTCCCTCTGCCTGGCACTCGCCTCACCTGCTGTCCAAGGTCCAGTTTGTCACCGGCTCGGAAGAGTTTTTTCTGACCTCCCCGTCTCTCCCAGCACTGGGGGGCTTTGATGACAATAGTACCATCAGCTGCCCCTTGCCAAGCACGGGTTATGCCGGCTCCTTCACGTGTTATTCTCACGTCGCCTGGGGGGCAGGCGCCTTCCTCTGCAATGCACAGATTAGAAAACTGAGGCTCAGAGAAGCTAGATAACAAGATGCAAACTTGGGCTGTGAGGCCTGGGGACCTGTCCTCATTCCCAGGGGACTAGGGCACCACGAACCTCAGTAACAGGGACCGTTCAGGCTAACAGCATTTTCCGGCCACAGAAACCCCCTGGTTTCCCCCCCCCCCCCCCGCCCACCTTTCTCTTTCCAATTATAAACCCACTTCCTGCTTAAACCAGCAGGAAGCAAGGTTTCCTGTTTCCTTTTTAAAACCCAGCTAGATTTTTCTTTGACCCCTGATTCCTGAGTCTGGTCTAGCAGAAATCCATAAAGAGTTCTTAACTGAAAAAAAATATTAAGTCGGCTGTCTCCTGGGCTTTCGTCTTTCCTTCTTCTGTTGTCAGCGAGAGCAATTTCATGACACTCAGCCTGTGACTCACGTACCCGGTGGATCTCAGCCCTCCCTCCCCAGCCTGGGGCAGCAGCCTGGGGGCTCTGCCTTTGCTCACTCGCTGTCTTGGCCTCTGCTAAATGCCACCTAGAGCTGAACATCTCAGATTCTCTGCGGTTAATCAGGCTGATTGGTTTTAATCAGCTCCCTGCTGCCAACAAACCACCAGGGAGCAGAGTAGGGTTGGGCAGTGGAGGAAGTCTGAATCAGTGGGCGGGGGCTTGCTGTGTGTGACTTGTGGAATGCTTACCCTCTCTGGGCCTCGTTCATGTAAATGGGAGCAAGAGAACATAATTCTATGATAATAGAGGCATTCATTCATGAGGTGTTTTTGAGCACCTACTACGTGGGCTTGAAAATGTTTTGGGCCCAGGATATAGTCACAAATGAAGGGGACAAGCTTCCTCCCCCCTAGTACTTGTATTCTTTGAGGAGAGATAGAGGCTATAGACCTGTACTGCCCACTATGGAACCACTAGCTCATGTGGCTATTTAAATGTAGAGTAATTAAAATAAAAGAAAATGGTCAGTTCCGTTCCTCTGTCACAATGGCCACATTTCAAGTGCTCAATAGCCATATGTGGCCCATGGCTACGTAATGAGCAGTGCAGATAATAGCACATGTCCACCTGACAGGAAGTTACTGGACAACACTTCTGGAGGCTAACAGGCAACATGACCTCAGGTAGAGTGATGGCAAGTAAAGCAGGGGAAGGGAGTAGAGGTGGACCAAGTGATGGTTTTTTAGAAAGAATGGTCAGGGGAGGAAATATTTGAGCAAATATGAGAGCCATGAGGGAATGCTCCCTGTAGAAATCTGGGGGATGACTGTTTCGGGCAGAGGGAAACAGCAAGTGCAAAGGCCCTGAGGTAGGAGCACAGTTGGTGCACCGAGGGAAGGGAGGCCAGTGTGGCTATAGTGGGTTAACCTGTCAGCTCCTCCAGCAGTAAGCAGGGGGAGCATTGAAATTCTAGGTCAACTCTGCTGCCCCAGGACAGTCAGACTTTCTTCCTTCCTTTCTAAGTGTCCGGGACTGGTGACAGCTCTCTCTGTTCCCCCTTTCTGTTCTGAGCCTGAAGACTCATGGGATCTCAGAGCAGAAAAGGCCTGCAGAGATCATCAGGAGCAATGCACTCACTCACTTAGGGATGGGAAGACTGAGGCCAGAAAGGTGAGTCTGGACTGGAATGAGGGTCTCCTGCTGCCATCTTCTGAATCACGAAGTCTGGAAGCCATTCTTTTCTTTCCCCTGTCCCAGAACTGACACTGGTGCATCTCAGAGTGTGTTTCCCCAGGCCAGCAACATCAGTACCACCCAAGCATGGCAGGAATGTAGTCCCTGGGCCTGGGGTCCAGCAATCTGTGCTTTACCAAGCCCTCCAAGTGATTCTGGGGCCGCCAAAGTTTAAGATACAGAGACTCTGGCCTCCCCACTTCAAATCCTTCAGGTCATGCATTCTTCCCTCAAAATCAGCTGAATCGTTCTAAAATACACAATCTGCCTACGATCACTACACTTTGCTGCCCCAAACTCCTGGAATCAGATAGCTTTGGGCATCACTTCAAATCCTTTGGTCTCATCTTTCACTCCAGCCACAGCTGTGATGCCCTGCTCCATGCAGATTTTGTTTGTTCGTTTGTTTGTTTTTCAGCTTCGTGGAGGAGCAATCTGCCTCTCCTCAAGCCTGCCTGCCCCTTTCTGATCCTTCCTGGCCTGGACCTTCTCTGGCACCAATCAGCAGGTGATCTTGGCCAGTGGGGGATGGAGCCTGTGCATGAATGCTTTCCACTTTCTTCCTGGGCTGAGTGCTCCTAGCAGCCCCATGGGATGGAGCAACTCTGCTTGAGGCCCCCCATCCCAGTGCCCTGACCTTGTCCCTGGATCACACTCTCTGACTATCTACTCACACTTAAGCCTTTGTCATAGGCTCTGCTTTCTGGAGACCCCAGGCTAAGACATGCCCTTTACTACTCACATCCAGCTGTGGGATGTTCACTTCCTACAAGGCTAGACTCTAGGACGGAGGTTATACCCTGAACAAAACAACCTCTGCCCTCCTCCTCCTCCGCCCTAGTAACCAGTGCATCATGGCATTGGGGAAGGTGGGACATCTCCATGAGGCCTCCCTCCTTGTCCTAGAAGTAGAGTATCTGTGATATGAAGTCACATCCATGCTTTCTGGGAAAAGAGAGCTCCCCTCCTGTGTCCCCCTTTTCTTAGACTTGTTCACTCTTCCTGCGTTAGATGGGCCCCTCTCAACACCCACTGACCCCTGCTCGGCGATCTCTGGATCCCCAGAACCTCTGTGTAAGGACACAAATTGTTGTTACCATGTACTGAGCATTTACTTCAGCCAGGTTCTGTGGGTAATGGTTGACAGAGTGGATTTGGGAACCAGACTCCTTGGGTTGGAGTCCTGGCCCTGCCACCTATCACCTGTGCAACCTGGGGGCAACTCACAAGCAATCTGTGGCCCAGCATCCTCATTTGTAAAATGGGGGCAAGAACACCCCCCCCCCCCAACAGTAGAACTGTTAAGGAAGCAATGCTAATATATATGCATGTAAAGTGCTTAGAGCCACTCAGGGCACACAGGCAGTGCTATCAAGTGTGGCTAAACTCTTTATTCCCACCACAACCCTATGATCGAAACATTACAGTCTAATTGTTCAGATGGAAACTGGAGTTCAGAGAGGTTAAGTGACGCCAGTGTGCCCAAGGTCACACAGCTGGTCGGAGGCGGAGCTGGTACTTGAACCCTGTTTGTCCCAGTCCAGAGCCCTTGGCTCCGAGGGATTGTTTCCTGGTGCTCAGGGACTGAGTTGCAGCTTTAAACCTTTCTTCCACCTTGAGGGGAGGACTGGGCCCTGCTTGAGCCCCCTACCTGTGGACAGGTTTTGATTATTGGTTGGAGGGAGACCCTCCAGGGAAAATAAAGGATTTCTGGAGTCCCTTAGGGTGCCAACCAGCACCCACACCCCCAAACCTTGTTCCCCTTCCTCCTGATTCATCCTGTGTCCCCAGCATCAGCTGCGACTGAGTGGACACATCTGGGCTGCTGGGATCAGGGAAGGCATTTTGTACATAACGGTATTTCCAAAGCTGCATCCCAGGGAAAACTCGTGCCCTCGGAGGCCCAATGGAGTTAAACCAAGAACAGCTCTGGGGTTAAAAATGCCTAGAAAATGTTGGGTTACATAAAGTCAAAAGATCTTCTGTCCCCCCACCCACCAGGACCTCTGAGAACCTTTAACATGTCAACAGGGGCCCGGACTCTCCAGAGGGGAACGGAGCATGCACGTTTCCCAAACAGTTACCCAGGGAATCCTCTTTCCTGAGGACAACCTTTCAGATTTACTGAACTTTCTTTGGGCACAGCTGCTGTGGAGTCTGGCGCACTCCACTCTCTTCCAGACAGACAGATTCCCTCAGCCAGATGGGGGCTTCCCTAGCCGGCTGCTCCCGCCTGGGGAAGACTCCCCAGGGAAGACTTCCCTGCTCTTGGGAGAAGGCGTGAGTCACCCATCTTGGGCTTTGGGTGCCAGCTCTGGGGTATGGGGACAGGTGTGCTCAATGGGAGCGTATGGGCAGCCTTTCTGTATCCTAGGAAGTGCACACCGCCTCCAAGAGCGGGCCCAACTAGTGGCTAAGGTTCTGCCATGCTGCATTGTTTGTTATAGCCATGTTGGTTACTAAAATGGAAATTCCTCCTTACCAGTTGGTTAAAAGCTGCTGCTCTGAGCCCCCAAGTTCCCCCACCCTCACTGCTGTCTCAGCCACCCCAGCCTATCTCGTGGGATCCTCTGGACCTTCCCATGATCCAGCAGCCAAGGGGTTAATGCTTGGTGCAGCTGAGGCCCCTCAGGACCCTCCAGGCCTCCAGCAGGCCTGGGTCTATTCCAACTGGTCACAGCCCTGCCCTGCCAGTGGTTAAATACTTTGAATATCATCCCTGGTGTCAACTGTTAGTACCCATCAGATGCTCTAACATCAGAAGGCGTGAGCAGATGAAGAACATAGGAACAACGGTGTGCTAGAGGAGAAAACACGGTCTTGGGGCTCAGAGCTTTCATCCTCTATCTCTGCCATCCCTAGCTGTGTGCCCTGAGGTTATTCTCTCTCCCTGAGTCTGTGTTCTCATCTGCATTCCGGGTGTTATGAGGGTGAAGGAGACCCGTGGCCAGCACAGGGCCTGGGCCACGAAGAACGTTAGTTGCTTCTTCCTTCCCCATTGCGCCCAGTGCAAGATGCTGGTGGGTGGCAGGTGCCTGGAGTGATGCCCCTCCCCAGTGTCTCTTGCCCAGCGCAGCCTCCTTATTAAGGGACCTGTTCCATATCCACATCTAATTACCCTCTAACTGCCTGCTCCCTGCTGGCCTCCACCTGCTTTCTGCCTCCTGCCTGGGCAGGAGCTGGTATCTAATTGGAGCCACTCCCCTGACCTGGCAGGACTCCTCTCCCACTGGGGGAGGCAGTCTCAGTGGGAGGCCAGCCTCTCCTGGCTCCCGCAGGCCAGCTGACGGATAGGGACAGCAAAGGCGAGTTTGGCTTCCCCTGAGTTACTGCTCCCAGTGAGAGCAGGGCGAAGGATGGGGAATGGTGTCGGCTGAGCTCATGGCTTTGGAAGCTCTGCATAGTTTATTTCTCTGTGAAAGCAGTCTGGAGTAGTGGCTAGGGGTGCATACTTGGAGCCCAACAGACCTGGTTTGAATCCTTGCTCTCTGTTTACCAGCTTTGACTTTAAAATCCTCATCTGATCCTCAGTTTTCCCATGTGAAGAATGGGAATGTGGGGAGGAAACGACAGAAGCACATAAGGGATTTAGCACCGAGCCCAGCCCATGCATGCTTTTGTTGGGGCTAATGGTACAGCTGCACACTTCTGATTCCATCCCACCTGTCAGGCTCAAAGGCCCCAGGTTGGACACTTTCACATCTGATATCTCATTGAGTGCTCACAACAACTCAGTGGGGTTATTCGATTTTTTTCATGGAAAGGGAAACTGAGATTCAGGCAGGTAAAGTGACTTATTCAAGATCATCCAACTGGTAAGCAGAAAGGTCTAATCTCATTGTTCTTTCTGCATCCACTCCTGACATTCATTCAGAATTAAATATTTATTGGGTGCCTATTAGGTCCCCTACTTGAGTCCAGTAAGGACTGGCCTCCAGACTTTTGGGTCACAAGCCAGGCACCTACACATCTGTAGCTTCATTCTCTACCCCCGTCTCCCTGCGTGCCTCTACTATAGAGGTGAGAATGCTACATACTCAATTTCCCAGTCTCTTTTACAGCTAGAGATGGCCCATATATGTATCTGACAATCTGGCAGGGGGCGTTGGGACCAGCAGTAGTGAAAGGTGGATTGGCCTTTCAAGGAAAGTTTTGAATTCCTGGTAAAGAGTTCAGGCTGCATTAGTTTATAGGTCCTGCCTTAAATACAGACATGACTTCTGGAGCTGCAGCAGCCATCTTGTGACCATGAGACCTCAAACATAAGCATGAAAACCAATAAGCTAAGAATGTCCAAGAAGAAAGATGAGAATTCTGGGTTCCTGATGACATTGCTGAGGCCTGAACTACCACTCCAATCACCTACTATAAGGTGAGAAGAACAATCCCCTCTTTGTCTAGGGGCTAAACTTCAGGCCAGTAGTTCTCAAAATGTGGTACCTGCTTCAATAGCAGCCTGGGCATCACATATGAACTTATTAGAAAACTAAATTTTTGCCCTCCCCCCAAGAGCCAGACCTGCTAAAGCAGAAACTCTGAGCAATCTGCATTTTTACAAGCCCTCCAGGTGATTCTGATGTACTCTGAAGTTTAGGAACCACTGGTCTAAGCGCCTCATTAATCTGACATCTGACACTTGTTTATTTGTATCTGAGTGCAAATCTCATTGATACCATCCCTCTGAGCTTTTGCTCAAAGGCTTTTCTCTGCCTAGAATGCCCAATTTCCACCTTCTCTGCCAGTCTTTTTCATTAAATGAATTAATTTTGATCAGAGAAACCCAGAATGGCAGAAAATTCAGCTGTTGCAATTTGTCAAGGTGCACGATTATTTTCTGGATTTAGTATCAGCTGTTTCAGAGGGCGGGATATAAGCAAAAAGCTACAAAATTGCGCCATTTAAGAAAATGTCTGGTTCCAGCTGGAAAACCTGGAATTGGTGTTTCTCTCTCTCCCTTTTACATGAGACCGGAAGGAGTGATTAGCGTGCTCCAATATCTTTCCTTTCAGCTGCCACAAATTCCCCAAGGCCTCCTCTCAATGAGGTCACAATCTGAGCCCGTGTGGTCCACTGTGGGCTGCTAGGATGCTGGGGCAGTGGTCCAAGGGGACAAAGGCAGAAGCTGAGAGGCCTCTTGAGACCTAGGCTCTGAAATTCACACAACCTCACTTTGGTCAGATTCTACTGTCACAGACCAGCCTAGAATCAAAGAGATGGAGAAACGGGCTCCACCTCTGGCTGGGACATTCAGCGCAGTCACTTTGCAAAGGAGCCAGCGTACTGGGATGGGAGGAATGTATGGCCATTAAACCGTTTACCGCAGAATCATCCTTGTCTTTCACTTTGCTTTAATCTTACAGGAGGCTTCAAGTTTCTTCTGAGACATTATTGAAAATCCATTCTTGGTTCCAATTTTTCTGCTAGTCAGAGATGGTTTAGTTGCAAGGAATAGAAATGACTCAAAATAGCTCAAAGGAAGGCTGGGGAGGGGACAGATATCATGGAAATGAAATGGTTTTGGACCTCACGGAACCCAAAGCAGGGAGGAACCAAGAAAGTATCTTTTTCTCGTTTATTTTGTTTCCCTCTCTTCTTTTTCTATGTCATCTTGCTTCTATGATTCTCCTTTTTTTGTCGACTTACTCTGCATCCTTGTGGCTTCTTTCCTTCCCTGTAATTTTGGTCTAAGATATGCAAGCGAGAGCCTGCTGGTCTGTGGAGAGAGGGAGTGCAAAAGAGCACCTTGTAATTTTCTGGTGTCCAAACTGGCCCCAATTCCACGGTCCCTTACAGACTCAGAACCCCCATTAGTCAGAGACTCCTTGTCTCTTAGTTCACATTTTTATGACAAAAAGGGGTCCCCGGCTCTGCAGTAGGCTGGCTCTCCTGGGTTAGCCGTCCATTCCTCGTCCCATCGGCTCATCACCTGCAAATGTTAAGGAAGGCATGATACAAAAATGGCTTCCCAGATGCAGCCCTGCCGCTGGGTCATGGGTGTGCAGTTCTGAGGAGCAGCAGTCTGTCAGAATTCAACTGTGACTTCCCTGTGGTGCTGGGACCCAGTGAGAACCCTCCAGTGTGTCTCCCAGGGAGCGTGGTACGGAGACCTCAGGAGCTACAGCTTTGTTGGTCGACCCAGCAACCCTTCCCACAAGGACCTTTTCTTCCAGGCCACCTCAAGAATTGCTGTTTTGCTCCCAGAAGGGTGAGCCGTTACCTACTTGTGCTGGGGAGGTGCCCTCCTTCCAGCATGGGCCAGGGGCTTGCATGCTGGCTCTGCACTTTACGAATTGTGTGACCGTCAGTCCGTCTTTCTGAGCCTCTGTTTCTCCAGCTGCAGGATGTGCGTGGGGTCCCTACCTCCCACATGGGGGGAAGACCAAAGCTAGCAAACGTCAAGTGCCTAATGTACAGGCAGTCCCTGACTGACGGTGATTTTTCGACTTTATGATGGCGTGAAAGCAATAGCACTCAGTAGAAACCATACTTTAAATTTTTAATTTTGATCTTTTCCCAGGCTGGCGATACGCGGTACATAATCCCTTCTGATGCTGGGCAGCGGCGGCCGCAGCTCCGAGTCAGCCACGTGGTCACGAGGGTGAATAATCGACACACTTACAGCCATCTGTACCCAGACAACCATTCTGGTTTTCACTTTCAGTACAGTATTCAGTGAATTACATGAGAGACTCAACACTTTATTATAAAATAGGCTTGTGTCAGATGACTTTGTCCAACTGTAGGCTGATGTAATGTTCTGAGCACGTTTCAGGTAGGCTGGGCTAAGCTATGACATTTGGTAACTTAGGTGTAAAAGAGCATTGTCGATTTATGATATTTTCAATTTACAATGGGTTTATCAGGACCTAATCCGGTTGTAAGTGAGGAAACTCTGTAATTGATGGTATTGGAAATACTAAAACATGATAGCTGAGTAACAATAATGGTAATAATAATAATTAACATATCTTACTAAGGAATGGACTCCCTTGGCCTGTGAGTTTTGAGGGGATGACTCTCTTACTGCTTCCAGAAGAGTAGGACCCCTTTGGCCCTGGGGACATAATAAGTGGTATCAGGATGTGGTGTGACTCAGTCAAGTGACACCTTGGGCCTTCCTGATGCCTGGGAACGGTTGCGTGTATGTGTATACATGTGGGTGCGTATGCATGTGTGTGTGTGGACAGCAGGCCTCTGAGGACCCACACCTCCCAACATCCCAGCCCTTAAACCTACACTTCCTCCTGAGGTCAGTTAGGTCCCTGTGAGATCCAGGGCCCAGCACCCCAGGGTAAGTCCTGGGACACGCTGGGTGAATTCCGGGACAGCTATCTCTTCGATGGATTTTGCAGACCCCTGTTTTTCCTATTCTCAACTTTCTGCTTTGTGACCACAGCCAGCTTGGAGCACCCCTGTGGGAACATGGGGTCCGGATCAGGTAAAAGTCAAATTTATGAATTCAGTTCCCAGGCAGCAGCCAGGAACTGAAGACTCAGGCCGCCGTTGGCATGTCGGGGCAGGAAGCTGAGCCCCTTGCTTGCTGGCTTTAGTGTTCGGGTGACTTAGATGACAGCTATTAGCCAGCCTGCCTCTGAGGTCTCAATGAGATTGTCTTTATGCCCTTTGTCCCAAGACCTAGTGAAGTTCAAAGCCTTCTCCTTTACTTTTGCTAATTACCAGCAGGAGCTGGGGGCAGCAGGAAGGGAAGGGGCTTATCTGTCCTGCCTGTTCCTCCTGCTGGGCCCCTCCTCCCCAGAAGCGCTGCCTTGGAACTGTGCCTCCCGATCCTGACATGAAATTGGCTTAATTTCCAGAAGAGCAACAACAAACATTTACATAAAATATTCACAAATTCAATATCTTCTGCTGGAAAACCTGGGGGGCTGGGCCTCATGTCAGAATGCACAGTCTCATACCTTTAGCTGCTACTTCCTCTCTTGCCAGCTGTGTAGTCAGTGGTTATCAGCTTGGGTTTGGAGCCAGACGGCCAGGGTTCAAATCCCAGCTTTGCTACTACTTACTAGCTGTGCAACCCTGGGCGCTTTCCCTACCTCTCAGTGCCTCTACAAAATGGGGACGCTAATGGTATCTGTCCTAAATGGTTGTTCTGAGGCTCAGGCAAATTAATAAGAGTTCATAATTGTAAAGTGCTTAGAGCGATGCCTAACTCAGGAGGTGCTAGAGAAGTGACTGGCAAAGTTAACCCCTTTCACTTGAAAACTGGGACTCAGCATACTGGTTATGAGGATGAAATGACATCACAAGCATTGTGGATTTTTTTGGAGGGGGTGCTTTTTGGGTGGTGCAGGCTGCCAGACACCCAACTCCCATCTTATCTGGGGAGGAATTCTCAGTCCTGGTGGCGTGGGTAGACCTGGAGCCCCTCTCCTTGCACCAAAGCCCCTGACAGCTGAAGCTCAGACCTGTGACCTTGCCTCCGCCGACTGAATGCCCCTCCCCCCAGATCCCGATGCCAAGACGCAGGAATAGATGGGACGTCCTTCCCAGTGGCAACATTGGCAACGTGCCCCAGCTGGCCTATTAGTGTGACAGTGGCTGTGTCACGAAGGGCTGGCCACCCTTCGTTCCTACCAGTTTTCTGAGCCCGATTCCCTCGGTTTTGTAAGCACCCCAATCTCTGTCGGTGGCAGAGACTTCTCATGCACCTCCTCACCCCACCCCAGCCCCTGCCCCCAGGAACATCTCCCCTGTTCACGTAGTAATAGAACATTTCACTGGTCCAATGGCTGCTCAGAATACAACTAGATTCCTCAGCCTCCCTTGCCGCAGGTGTGGCTGTTGAACAGGCCGTAAACGATGGGGTATGAGCAGAAGTGACGGGTGCACCCTCCAGGGGAGCCCTTGCGAGCAAGGGCCATCCCCTCCCCTCCTATTCCCTTTCCTGCTGGCGGAGCAGTGAACCTTCCTGGACCACATGCTGAGGGCCTGAAAAATTCATGGAGCAGAACCACCGTTGCATGTCAGCTACTTACTGAAAAAGAAAGAATTTTCTCTCATTGAAGCTATGTTATTTCTGGTCTCCCTTTTCTGGAGCCACGTGCCTTACAGGTAGCTAATACACCTTCTAATAGATTTCCTCCAAGGCTTCAGCTACCAGAGGTGGTTCCTTAGTCTTTTCTTTTTTGTTCTTTTCTGCTCTGTGCTTTTCCTTTTCTCTCTTTCTCCCTCTTTCTTTCCTTTCTGCTCTTTTTTGTAATCTGGCACCTTGGTTCCTGCAATGCACTAAGCACAGAGCGTCCACATTCCTTAGTGCGGATCAGGACATGGATAAATATTAGCCATTGTTTGCGTTGTTCCTCAGCCGCGCCGTCCTGGACGCCCTGGGAGCTTGCGAAGTCTCCCTCCTCACAGGGCAGCCTCCTGCCTCACTCTGAGCCTTGGGCACCAGGCCTGCAGTTCTTACATTTCTCCCCAACACTTGTCAAAATATTTTTTTCCAAACACTGTTACATGTCCTCCTATGAGGAGCCCTGGCGCCAGCTGTTAATTTTATAAAAGTTCCTCCCCTCTGATGGGTTTTTTTTTTTGGTTTTGTTTTGCCCGTGAGGCTGGCGTCCAGCATTTCTATTCCTTTGATCTCTAAATGGAAAACAAAATTTAGGAAACCTGAGCCCATGGCCCGTGGAGAGACGCCTGGTGGATAGAGGTCAGCAGCCCCCGAGTCGAACTGCAGCGTCAGGTGGCAAATCAGAGAATGTCAGATCCAGAAGAGTCCCGAGAGGCCAGGTGGGGCAAGTGATTGCTGGGCGTCACACGGTGAGCCAGAGGCAGAGTCCTGCTTCCCTCTCAGCGATTCTGCTGCTGGACCAGAGACTCTTCTAGGCTGTTCCTATGCATGTGTGTGGGTGGGGGCCACAGAAGAATCAGATTTGGGTCCTGTCCTCCAGGGACTCACAGGTCACAGAGGAGGCGAGACATGCTTCCCAAAGTCAATGCCACGTGGCAGAAAACGATCACGACTAAGAGAGCTGCGGGCACTCAGGAGGGAGGGCCACTGTCTCAGAGGGAGCACAGGGAGACTTCCTAGGGGAGGAGGCATTTTAGTTAGTTCTACAAGGATAGGGAGGTGAGGACATGTGATTTAGGAGGAAGGCTTTCCAGGAACAGGTACTGTTCATGCCACAAAGGTTTATTGTTCTTTCATGAGCCGGATCAGTGAGCCCGGCAGAGGTGGCCCTGTGTCCAGGAGCTTACAGTCTAGCAAGAGAGCCGGTGAGTGAGCTTAATCACACAAGTCAATATCTAATGACAGTTGCAACAGACGCTGTAAAGAAGTGGATCGAGAGGCTGGGAGACCATCTAGCTGATCCTGACCCAGTTGGGATTAGGGAAGGGTCTCCAAGGAGCTGTCATCTCATCCGAGACGTGGAGGGTAAGCAGGAGTTATCACATCAAGGATGTGCTGGGCTCTCAGGGAGACATCCTAGCAGAGGCACGGTGTGTGGGAGGACCTCGAGGCAAGGAGCAGTGTCGGGTGCCCAGAGCACAAATTGCAGGGAGACAGAGCTGGTGATGCAGGAAGAGGCCCCATGCTTTCTCAGCAAGGGTGTGAGAATGCCAGCTCACGTGGTTAAGCAAAAGGGAGTATGGCCAAGTCTGCCAGTTGCCCCCTACTCTCAGTTTTCCCTTTCTTACCTGATCTCGGTACTCCAGTTTTTCTGCTGGGCACTTGCCACCCAGAATAAAGACTATATTTAAAAAAAAAAAATTACATTTCCCAGCTAGGTGTAGCTATGTGACTAAGTTGCAAATATTGGAGTGTAAGCAGAAACGATGTGTGCAACTTTCAGAAAGCATCTTTATATGGAATGGAAGACTCTTTCTTTCTAATGGCTGGAATACAGACATGTTGGAACTCAAGCAGCCATCCTGAACCATGAGTTGGGAGCCCTGTATTAAGGGTAGTGAAGCAACAAGGTAGAATGAGCTTGGGTCTTTGATGATCATGGATCTTCTATGCCTGCCCTGGATTTGCCTCTAGATTTTTGCCATTTGAGAAAAAAGAAAAACAAACAAGTAAACAAAAACTTCTCTGTTATTTAAGCTAATTAAAGCTGAATACAATTTATTTATTTATTTTTCTTTTTTTTTTTATTGGAGTAAAATTACTTTACAATATTGTGTTAGTTTCTGCTGTACAATGAAGTGAATCAGCTCTATGTATACCTATATCCCCTCCCTCTTGGACCTCCCTCCCACTGCCCCCCATCCCACCCATCTAGGTCATCACAGAGCATTGAGCTGATGTGGATTTAGTGAAAGATGCTGGAATTTTCAGGGAGAACACACTATGGAATGATGATACTCATGATGATTCTAGAACATTCTATAAGGAAGCGAATTAAGAAAAAGGGCAGCACAGGAGCCCTCAGATTAGCTCTACGAAAACCAAAAAGTCCAAGAAAGAAAATGCAACCACAGTACACTACTTGACTCAGCAGTGAGTAAAATTTATTTTGTCACAGTTATGAAACACTGACTATGGATTTAATAAATAAATATCTATGATGCTTACGATGTGAACAACGCTTCCTAGAGTTGTGTGGTTGTCCTGAAGGCAGGGTATACTTGAGCAAAAGTCCTTATCTCGCATAATTCAGGGGGTTGGGTCTAATATGGACAAATCAAAAGATTATACAAGGGCTTCCTTGGTGGCGCAGTGGTTGAGAATCTGCCTGCCAATGCAGGGGACACGGGTTCGAGCTCTGGTCTGGGAAGATCCCACATGCCGCGGAGCAGCTGGGCCAGTGAGCCACAATTACTGAGCTTGCGCATCTGGAGCCCGTGCTCCGCAACAAGAGAGGCCGCGATAGTGAGAGGCCCGTGCACCGCGATGAAGAGTCGCCCCCACTTGCCACAACTAGAGAAAGCCCTCGCACAGAAACAAAGACCCAACACAGCCATAAATAAATAAATAAATAAAAATTAAAACAAACAAACAAAAACCCCCATTCATTTGGCCCACTATCCCCTATTAAAAAAAAAAAAAAAAGATTATACAAGATGCAAATATTTTAAAATATGAAAGTAAATACCACCCCCAAAACAACCAAAAGAGTTGAAAGTAGTTGTTTCTGAGAGCTGGGATGAGATCTGCGTAGGAGGAAGCAAGGATTTGCTTTTTTTAAAAATCACTATTTAATCTTTTAAAATTATGCTTTGAAAATATAAAATTTAGAAAGAACCTGACTTGGATGTGATCTCTCCCTCTTTTAAACCCCCAAATCATGCTGACAGCACCGTCTGTCGATAACATATAGGCTTTGTAGTCAGAGCAGCTGGCCATGGTTGGTTTACAATTGGATCCACCACTTGGCAATTGTTTCCCAGGGTTGGGAGTGACTGTCTGAGCCTCAGTTTCCTTATCCATATAATGGGTATATTAGTATCTTCCCCACATGTTGCTATGGAGAATTAATGCAGGTAAATTGCCTGGCACACATCTGGCACATGGTCCTCTAAATGGTATTTGCTGTGATTGTTATTTGTATTATTTGTGCCGGATTAAGTGTTATGAACTTGCCTTATCTTCCTACCGCACTGGTCCTCAAACTTGAGCATGTATCAGAGCCACCTAGAGGGCTTGTTGAAAGATGGGCCCACCCCCAGAGTTTCTGATTCAGCAGGTCTGGAGCGGGGCCAAGAATCTGCATTTCCAGCAAGGTCCCAGGGGACGTTGATGCTGCTGGTTCAGGGACCACTGGTCTACTGCATAAGTGGCTTAATGATGGACCCGAAGTTGATCTTGGGAAGCAAACACAAAAGGAAAGAATTAGAAGAGCTCTGACAAAGCTTCCTATGGGAGAACTCACACCTGGGGGAGCAGCGCCTTTGTGGGGGGGGCAGGTGGAAGGGGGATTGGGGAAGGTTTCACAAAAGAAGTAATGCTTGAGCTGAATTTGAAGGACCAGGAGAAATTCGCCAAGCTGGCTAGACAAGGAGCGTCCCCAGCAGAGGGAACAGCAGGTGCAAAGGCAAGAAGGGAGGAGAAAATACGGCACATCTGAGGCACTGTACCCACTTTTCCTAACTCCTAAGGCATCTTTGGAGGGCACGATGGAGCTGACAGCACATACTCAGCAGCCTGTGTGCGCATTTGGAGACCTTTTGAAGGGCTGAAGCAATGAACAACACACCTAGGAAGGTATGCGAGGATCCTTCCCCGGGATGGACAGCTGGAGCCTTGAAACCAAAAGGCTGCTTTCATACCCACCGGATGGGGCATCTTCGATGATTCTCGCAGATTTCAGTGATATCACGCACCCGGGGATAAAGTTACAGAGACTCAGAAAAGTCTTTAATCCCAGTACTGCCTGTTCCGTGGATGTATTTTCACGTCTTCATGGGAGATGTAACTTGGAGGCTCAGACATTGGATTTCCAGGGCGTGCTTGGTGGGAGCAGCAGGGCAGACCATATAAAATGAGGTCTGGATCTGAAAACCCACGTTGCAAGTTTACCCAAGGACGCAGCTTTCCTCTTTGGAAGGCTCCTCTCCCTCTGGTCTCCCAGCCCCTTCTCTCTTCCTGTCTCCATCATGCCTGTTGCTGGGCTGTTTCCTGCTCTGCTGTAAATCTCACCCCAGAGAACACAACTACACGCCTGCAGTAGCAATTACACGTTAATGGAGGGCCAGCAGTGGTGCACAAAGGAGGTTTACGCATTTGAAGGTGCCCAGGTGGAGCTCAGGGTCCCAGGGGCCTACTGGGCCCCTGCACCTCTCTGGGGGATCAGCAGGCTGGAGGCCTCCAAATGTCACCACCTGCATCCACGGCCCACGTTAGTTCAGCCCCTACCGTGTGTGAGACTCGAGGCAAGTTGCCGCAGGACGAGGTTGTGACTCTGCCTGCTCTGTTCAGTGACCTCTCCTGTCAAATGCCTGCTACACACAGGCCCTGTGTGAGGGCCTGTCCATACGTTCGTGCTCTTGTTTTGTCCTCTACTTTTCCGAAAGAGGTAGGCGCTAATGTACCCATTTCATAGAGGAGAAAAGTGAATTTCAAGCAGCTTAAGTAACCAAGGCGGGTGCGAGGGAGTATGGTATAGGGGTTAAGAGCACAGACTCTGGAACCAACCTGCCTGAGTTCAAGTCTCAGCTCAGCACTGACCAGCTGTGTAACCTTGGGCAAGTGACTTAACTCTCTGTGCATCTGCTTCCTCTCCATAAAATGAGGGTCCCTTTGATATAAGTCAATGTATGTTGAATAGTAGCTGCCATATATAAGTCAGTTATTACTATTATTAAGTTAATTCACGGACAGCAAGTGGGCTAACCCATACTGGTTCCAATCTCCTGTCTGCCCTGCTGCCCCTAAGGCTGGTTTCTGGGGTGGGGGGAAGATAAGGACATGAGGGATCATGAATGTGCCTGCATCCTATACTTTACAGAGTCAGAGTGACATGGTTTGAATCCTCAAGTCTCCTGACTCTCTGAGCCAGATTTTCTACATCTTTACAAAGTCGTGTCATCAGGGTTAAGAGCCAGGCTCTGGAAACACGCTGCTTCGGTTACGTCCCCAGTTCTACCATTTTCCAGCTGCAGGACTTTGGGCGAATTACTTTCTCTCTTTGGGCCTCAGTTTCCTCATCTGTGAAATGGGGATGATACTAGTTCTTACATCATAGAGCTGTTAGGGGGATGACATGAACTGTCCCATGCAGAGCCCTTTGAACCATACTGCATGCACGGCAAGTGCTACCCAAGTGTGTACTGAGATCATAATGCACGTAAGGCAACACAGGCCCAGCACAGAGTAGGTGCTCAATAAACAGCAGCAATGATGAGGAGGGGGTGAGGAAGCTGCAAAATTCAGCCTTTCCTCTTACTAACTGAAAAGCCTCTGGGCCAAGAATTCTCAATCCTGACTGCACATTAGAACAACATGGGGGATTTTTTTTTAAAAACGCTAGCACTCAAGACCCAAACCCCAGAGATTCTTAGTTAATTAGCCTACACAGGGCCTGGCATCAAATGATTTTTTAAAAGCTCTCCAGGAGATTCTAACAAGCAGCCAGGATTGAGAACCACTGAGTTGGGAAATAACTGAGGGGCCCACTTGGAGGAGACATTTTAACTGGGTAGATCAAGGCAGGCCTCTTGGAGGAGGGGCTATGTGACCTGAGGTCTGAATGGTGAGAAGGAGACAGCCAGGCAAAGACCTGGGGCAGGGGTGGGGGTGGGGTTCATACAGGGAACAGAGCTGGTGCAAAGGCCCTAAGGCAGGTATGAGCCTCAGGTGTGTTGGAAAAGGAGCAGGAAGGCCAGGGTGGCAGAGACAACCATATGTGAGAGGGAACAGATGAAGATCCCGGTCCAGGATGGCAAATAAGGAAAACTGAGTCCCTCTCTGGCCAGAGGGACTGAGGTTAGCACTTGGACTAAGCAGAGAGCAGCTGAGGGCATCCACCAGACATGTCCACGGCTGATTTAAGTCTCTCAAGTATCCTCGAGTCCGGGAATGAGAATTCCTTGGGAATCTGTGGGTCCAGGCCTCAATCTCCCTGGGCAGGTTTCATCCTGGCACCCTCATACGTGGGCCATCAGCCCCAGAAGGATCCTTCGGGACAGGAAGGTGGGGAGTTATTCCAGCGACCCGAGAGGGAGGAGGGGGAGAGAGGCTGGGCGGAATGTCCCCTGGGGCCCATCACAAAGGCCACTCAGGCTGGTGGCCGCTCTGGCAGCCAGGAAAATGCCAGCCTCCTGTGAAGGCTTAATCATTCTGCTCCCACCGCTGCCGGGTGACGGCTCGGTGGGGAGCAGGTGTTTCTATTTTCTGGCACAATTATCTGGGAAGTGAGGGCAGCGGCATCCATGGATGTGTCTGCAGCTTTGCGTGTGTGCTGTGAGGAGTGTCTGTGTGGATGGGTGTATATGCCTTGTCGTGTAGAATTGCACGTGTGTGTCTCATCTTCACAGGAGCGCGTCCTACCGAATGGTGTGTGTTTGTGTGTGCTTCTCGCATCTGCTGTGTGTCATGGTGTCTCTGTGTTTCCTGTCTTACTGTATCAGAACATGTTATATCTGGATCTGTCTTCACAGTGTGTGGCTGTGTGAGTCTGCCTGTGTGTGACCGTGTGACTACACACATATGCCCAAATGGAGGGTGCAGTCTGGCTCTGGAAGCACCCCTCTCTGAGGGCAGGCTAGTCCCACCACGATGGCCCATTTCCTCAGCTGTCGAGCGGGGCAGCCGGTCTCCATCCTGGGGTCACACAAGCACTTGTGTTGATGTTCCGCCCGGGAGGCTGAGTTTCGTCTTCTGAGGAAGGGGTCTCCGTCCAGCTCCTTTGTCTGGGCAGTGGATGGCCACTCCCCAGGCCCCATCGACGTGAGCACTTCCTGCCGCAGGCCCAGGTGGGGCCCAGCTGCATCCGGGCCGGGCTGCTGATGTGGGCTACGGGTGGCGGCGGGGCCTGGCCTGGGGCCGCCTGGGCCCTGTGTGCTGTCTGTGTGTGCGGACTGCTCGCCCGAGGGAGAGCCTATCTGTTTCCAGTCTGCGGCCTCCCTCACAGCTGGGGCTCAGAGAGACGCAGAGGAAGGGGAAGCGTTATCAGCCCAGGGCCAGCTGGGTCCAGAGGATATGAGACCTTGGGGAGACTCTCTAGTTATCAGCAGGGAGCATGATGGGTTTCTATGGAAATACTACACAGTTTATGCCTGGACCTCATGTCCGACATGAACTGAGCATTTGCTGTGGGTCAGGTCCTGAGCCTGGGCTGACGTCAATAGAAACAACAACAATAATAAAGCAGCCCCCGTCTGCTTCTACCACCAGCATCGACTCCTCCACTTTACTCCTCCCAGCACTTTGCAGACCCCCTGGGTTCCTGGGTCTCACCCACCCCTGTCTCTCCTCAGGGCCTTTGCATGTGCTGTTCCCTCTTGCTAGAACACCCCTTCTTCTGATCTTCCTGTGGGTGGCTCCTCCTCCTCATCCACCAGAGATATCACCTCCCCAGGGAGGCCTGCCCTGATTTCCCTTCATATTATGCCTCAGTCATTTTCTGTCACATCATACTTCAGAGACTGTATAACCATTTGCCATTGTCTCAGTTTTTATGTGTTTATTATTCTGTCTTCCCCTGCATGAATATAAACTCTCCGAGGTCAGAGCCCTTGTCTGTCTTATTCAGCTCCATAATTCCAGGATCAGTGTATATGTAGTAGGTGTTTAATAAATATTCATTGGCAGTTTAATAAATTTATTGAACACTTATGTGCCAGACACCGAATATTATATCGTTTCAACCTCACAATCACCCATAAGCCAAAGCTGTGTGCTATTAGCATCCCCCATCTAACTGAAGAAGGAAAATAAACTTCATAGAGGTTAGGAAACCTGTCTAAGGTCACACAGCTAGTAAGTGGGAGACTCAGGATTTTTATCCAGGTCTGCCTGATGCTGCTGCATGCTCTCAACACTCTGCTGTGATCAGGACACAGGAAGAGTAAGGAAAGTCTGGCCAAGCAGACAGACGGACAGCTGAATCAGTTACCTATTGCTATGAAACCAACTGCCCCAAAATGGTGGCTTAAAACAGCAACCATTGATTGCTCATGGTTTAGGATTTGGTAATTTGGGCAAGGTTCAGGTGGGATGGCTCCTCTCTGCTCCAGGTGGTGTTGGCTGGACTAACTTTAGGCAAGAAGAAAGGTCACTTGGCAGGCTGGCTGGGGGCTGGCTGGTCCCAGATGGCCTTCTCACTCAGTCTGGCAATTGGTTGGGCTGTCAGCCCGGCACCTTAGCTCACCTCCGTGCAGCCCCTCCAATAGGTTAGCCCAGGCTTCCTGTCGTGAGCTAGGTCCTAAGACAGCAAGAGTGGAAGGTACAAAGCCTCTTAAGAAGTCATACAGTGTCACTTTTGCCACATCCTATTGATCAAGATGAGTCACAAGGCCAGACCAGATTCAAGAGGTGGTGAAATAGACTCTATCCCTTAAAGCAAGATGCTACAAAGAATATCTTTTTTTCATCTACCACAGTACTCCTTTCTGACCATGATTATTATTCCACATGCAAAATACACTCACCTTCTCCCAAAACTTCCTCAAAGTCTCACCTCACTACATGACCTTATGGGGTACATTTTTGGGATAGGTCCCCTTCTCCAAATCTTCCCCCTCTACAGAGGACCCTGTGGGGGCTAACAGCAGACCTTCTCTTGGCTTCTGATTTTCAGCATCAGGCATCCTGGTCTCAGCGTGCAGCCAGAGCTGGAGACCAAGGCCAGCACTTCCTCCAGAGGCCTTTGCAGAAGTGCAGCCACTGCTCCCCCAGCCCGCTCGGGAAACCAGAGGAGGGGCCTTGTTTCCTCCTTTTTATAGATGGGGACTTGAGAACAACAGAGGTGGAGTGACTTCCCCAAATTCACTACAAGAGTCCTACAGAGATGGGAATAGAGGCCAGGGGTGCCAAAGACTTCGTCCAGGTTTCTACTTCAAAATTTGGGTGATGCCAAAGTGTTCCTGAGAGCAACCCAAAGCCCTGGGCCAGGGAAAACTTGAAGTGGGATGCTAAATTGATATTTATTCGTTCATTCATTCATATTATCCTTCAATCACAAACTATTTACTGAACACTATTGAGTCAGGATGTACCAGGATGATACTAGGCACTGGTATAATTGTGAACAAAGCAGAGGGTCCCTGTCCTCTTAGAACTTACAGTCTGGTGGCACCTACACACATTAAACACGTAACACAAGAATAAATACGTGATTTGAAGGAAACATACAGAATGCCATAAGAGCTGCCAATGGGGGCTGACCCAGCCTGGGAGAAGCTTCCATTATGAAGTGTTGTTTAAGCTGAGGGGAAAGCAGGTGCAAAGGCCCTGAGGTTGGAATCTGCTTGACGTATTCAAGAAACAGTACAGCAGCCAGTGAGGCTGTGTAGGCCATGGTGAGGAGGCTAGACTTTATCCTAGCTACAGTGGCAAGCTTTTGAATGCGGGAGAGGTGTGATAGGTCCGTGTTTTTAAAAGTTCACTCTCCTTACACTGTGAAGAATAGATTGGAAGAAGGTATGAACTGAAGTTGGGTTGATTCATAGCAACTGCTACTTTTTTTTTTTTTTAATCAGTCATCAATTTTATACACATCAGTGTATACATGTCAATCCCAATCGCCCAATTCAGCACACCACCATCCCCACCCCACCGCGGTTTTCCCCCCTTGGTGTCCATACATTTGTTCTCTACATCTGTGTCTCAACTTCTGTCCTGCAAACCGGTTCATCTGTACCATTTTTCTAGGTTCCACATACATGCGTTAATATATGATATTTGTTTTTCTCTTTCTGACTTACTGCACTCCGTATGACAGTCTCTAGATCCATCCACGTCTCAACAAATGACTCAATTTCGTTCCTTTTTATGCCTGAGTAATACTTACAATAGCCAGGTCATGGAAGCAACCTAAATGCCCATCGACAGACGAAATGATAAAGAAGTTGTGGTACATATATGCAATGGAATATTGCTGCTCCTTATTGAACACGTGTGTGCAGATGATTCTGATGTATCGTCTCATTTAATTGTTCCAACCAGCCTGTGAAGCAAATATCATCAGCCTTGTTTTATGAACTTAGTAAGCAGGGTTCAGAAAGGCCCCACCTCCTAATACCATCAATTTAGGTTTTCTTTTTTTTAAATAAATTTATTTATTTGATTTTGGCTGTGTCAGGTCTTCGTTGCTGGGTGCGGGCTTTCTCTAGTTGCGGTGAGCAGGGGCTACTCTTTGTTGTGGTGCACAGGCTTCTCAGTGCAGTGGCTTCTCTTGTTGCAGAGCACGGGCTCTAGGTGCGCGGGCTTCAGTAGCTGCGGCGCACGGGCTTAGTTGCTCTGCGGCATGTGGGATCATCCCGGACCAGGGCTCGAACCCGTGTCCTCTGCATTGGCAGGCGGATTCTTAACCACTGCGCCACGAGGGAAGCCCTCAACTTAGGTTTTTCAATGTTACAGATTCTGGGGGGACACGAACATTTAATCTATAGAAATAGCCTCAGGCTTACTCAGCCAGACCATCCTTGAGCTAATCCCCAAGGCTGGTCTTACCTCTCCGTCATTCCAGGAGGCAGGATGCTGGAATCCAGACCCCGTGACCCTCTCCGCTGAAGAGGAACTTGCTCAGGTTCCTGACTGGACAGTGCTGGCGCCTCCGTCTGGCGGCACAGGCTCACAAACTGCTCAGCCTGCCTGTCAGCTGTCTTTTCTCACATGTGACGCCTCTCAAGTTTATGTTTATCAGCTCCCCCACTGGAAGGCCAGCTTCTTGAGGGCATGGGCTGATTTCATTCACAGCAGCAACTTCAGCTCTTAGAACGCCTCCTGGCACGTAGTAGGTGTTTCATGATGATTTGGGAACACCTGATTGCACACCAAGGTACCGTGGCAAAGACTGGGAAGGGTTTGCTTTTTTGGTGGAGCCACACTTTAAACCCACACCAACAGGGTGCCCATCCTGGCTGGGCCCCTTATCTGCTGTGTGATCTTCGGCAAGCTGCTTGACATCTCTGGGCCACAGTTCTTCATATGTGAAAAAGTTCTGGGGCCCTGTGCCTGGGGCCTGGCAGACATTGATTTACAACCTTCACACTGAACATCCATATTCAGGTGAAGAAACTGTTGATTGAGAAGTGCAAGGCTTTTGCCCAAGGGTATTAGGCTACAGATACATAGGATCAGGCAGTCCTCATATGTAAACTCAGATCGCTCTGACTCCAAATTCAATTCTTCCTGCCTCCCTCCCCCATTTGTTCATTTGTCCCACAAAGATTGGATGATAAGATTTGGCAGGCAGGCACCACTCGGCTCCTTGGCCCTGGAGTGACCCAGCTCTCCCATTGCCTCCAGCCACACAGCCACAGCCTTCTGGGGAGAGCGCCAACTGCACATGGCTGCTCTTTCCAGAAGCTGCCTGGCCGCGTGAGGAAGGCTCATTTTCCTTCCTCTACAAAGGATAACTTTGCGGACAGCGTAGTTGCCTATTATAACTGCTGTTGGTTGTTGCCATTTACATAACTTTTTAATCTGAAATCATTTAAGACTCACAAAAAGTCACAGAAATAGTTCAGAGTTCCCACATACCCTTCACCTAGCTTCCCTTCATGATAATATCTCAAGTAACCAAAGTACATCGTCAAAGTCAGGGAACGGATGTCGGCACAATATTATTAACTCAGATGCAGACCTTACTCAGACGTCACCAGTTTTTGCATGCATGCCAATGGTATTGTTCTTAATTTCCAATTTTTGTCAGTTACCCAGGCTCCTAGTTCAAAGAGTGAGCTGGTTTAGGAAGTTAGTAAAGACAAGTGGCCATTTCCAGCCGTTCTCGCCTCCGCTTCCTCTTCTCCAGAAACGGCCACTTCACTTCCTTCAGTTGATCATTCTGTGTTTAGCTCCCGATGGCTCCATAACAGACTTGTATCGCTATATGTATTTTTTCAGTGTTAGGCATTCTCCATTGCTTCCCTGCTCTAGAACATGCAGTATTAAATCTCTGTCTTCTCCTGCTCCAACCCCACACTTCCATCCCGCCTCTCCTCCCCAAATGGCTATGCCATAATTTTGGTGACATTGGTACTCTGTGTTACAACTGTTACGATTTCTTCATTTGCTTAGTGTTCTGTGCCCTGATCACGAATGTTTTTCAACCTTAAACTTTGCCAGTTGTCCCAAGCTTTCTCAATACTTTCATTCACATCCGACTTTCTATTAATTTCATCATCTTGAAAGAAGTCTCTCCTGGAACCTTCTGACATTTCCAAACTGGACATGTTGCCCTCTGCAGCTGGCACTCTGGGATCTCCCCTCCCTCCACTCCCCACCCCTGCTGCCCAGCCCCCCATCAGCTTGAGGATCCCTTCACCTCTCTTCTGAGCTGGATTTCCTGCTTCCTGGATTCCACGTCTCCCTGTTTCTTGCTTCTCTCCTCATTTCAGTGGAGAGCATACTCTCTCAGTTTCCTGAGAAAGAGTAGGTGGGAGGTACCTTTCTCGAGTCCTTGTTTGTCTAAGGGTATCTTTACATTTTTGGTGTGACCTAGAACTCTACGTTAGAAACACTTTGCTTTCAGAATGTAAAGGTTTTGTTTCTTTATCTTCTCCCTTCCAGAGTTACTCTCGAGAAGCTTTAAGTTATTCTGACTCCATTTTTACTTCTGTGGAAGTCAGTCAACTCTTCCCTGTGCTGCTGACGTCCTGAGATTTTCCCCTTGACCTTCCCTGATGGAAGTCTGGCTCGTGCGCTGTGCTCAGCACTTGTGGGGTCCTTCTGATCTTGGGGTTCACATCCTTCACTTTGGGGAAATTTTCCTCAACTATTGTATCGATATTTCCTTCCTATCATTTTCCTTCTCTTTCTAGAACTCCTACGATTTGAATATTAGAGTCCCTGTACCAGCCCTCTAATTGTCTCATCATTTATCTCCCATTCTCAATGATTTATTTTGCTATATATTCTTGAGAAATTTCCTC
Organism: Balaenoptera borealis; assembly: GCF_965194805.1. Taxonomy (NCBI): domain Eukaryota; kingdom Metazoa; phylum Chordata; class Mammalia; order Artiodactyla; family Balaenopteridae; genus Balaenoptera; species Balaenoptera borealis. The sequence goes on from NC_138868.1 coordinate 15,928,305, forward strand.
AACTTTGTCTCCCAAACCTTCGACTGAGCTTTCTGTTTCTGCTATCATACTTTGTTTGCCAAGAGCTCTTCTTGTTCCCTGTGTTTCTTTTTTATGGCATCGTGTTCTTTTTTCATGGATGCATTATCGTCTATCTCTCTCTGGATCTAGAGGTTTTTGATGTAATTATGATTATATTTTTTATGATTTTTTCCATGCCTACTGTCTTTCCCGTTCTGGTGCCTTTGGTCTGTGTGTCTGTTTAGGTCTCTAAGTTTGCATTAGCAGCTTTCAGACATGCCCAGTGATCCTTCATTGTCTGCTTTTGATAAAGAGCCAGACATAATAGAGGGTGGGCGTGTTGAGCATCTGTGGGGAATGCTGGATGTCAGGGTCCTTAGATCTTTCCTCCTGATCTGTCAGCTCCCCAGGGAAGACCTTTCCATTCTCTTGTCTGGAAATTTGACGTCTGGCTGACAGTGTTCCTTATGGTACATTCCCTTAACCCCCTGTTTTCAATATGGTGCCCCATCTTCCCCTGTGCCTGGAGCTCTCCAGGACAGAGACTCCTGATTCATAATCATCAGAGAACAAACATGGAGTCCTCTGTCGGGTGGGAAGGAGCCGTCACCCTGCAGCACAGAACTGGGGAGAGGATCTGGGAGTGTCCCACTGCTTCTTCAACAGCTTTCCCTGATGGCCCTTTCCTCTCCCAGGGCATCCCACTGCTTCCTGGTCCCACCCCCCAAGAGCCCAGGAGGATATGACCATTTCCTCTTTCACTATGTCCCCAGGACTGGCCTGGGTTTGGTCCCCAAGGAAGAGAAGTGTCTTTTTAGAGTGAATCAGGCCAGAAAGGCAGCTCCAACCTCAATGGGGACAGGCCCCCTTGAGCCTCATTCACGTGTCCCCAGGCCTCAGGAGCACTGCAAGATCAAGCACAGGGTTTCCTGTTACTTTCCTGAGTCTCTATTTCCCCCTTTGGCCAACAGGAGTTACAATGTCTCATCTCTCATTTAATGGGACTCTTAAAGTACAGACTGAAATCAAAGCTGAAAGAATCTGCAAATAGAGACCACATGTGCTTTCACTACCCTCCCGCCACCACTATGCCAGACATGGCTAATCAATCATGACACCGTTTCCCACTGAGCCTAGAGAAGAATTTCTCCCCTTGATCTGACTGCCATTTGGGCAGGATAATTCTCAGTTGTGGGGCACTGCCCAATGCACTGTAGGAATTTAGCAGCATCCCTGGGTTCTACTCATTAGATGTCATTACCCCATGCACCCCAGTTGTGACAACCAAAAATGTCTCCAGAAATTGTCAACTATCCCCTAGGGAATAAAATTGCCACTGGTTAAGAAGCACTGACCCAGACTCAGCCTAGCATCCTTGTGGACACAGGGCACTCCAAGCAGCCACTGTCAAGCTGACTTGGACCATGGAATGAAACCTGTTTGGCGAGCAGAGCTGACACTTCACATAGGTCCAGAGCCTAGTAGGTCAACAGCCTGATTTGGCAATTCTATGACCCAAATTAAGAGCCTTCTATTTGAGGGTAAGAGCAGCCCCAAGCTGCCACTACTTGAGAATAGACAGAGAGCAGGGTTGGACTTGAGTGTCCCAGTCCTGCTGTGTTAAGTCTCATGCTGACAGCTGTGGAATTGATCCCCCAGGGCTCCCAGACCACCTAAATGTACCAGGGATGCAGACTAAGATGTTCTTTGTCTTGTCTGAAGAGTATGGAGAGAAGATGTGCTGGTGACCAGATGTCATCAGGGTCCCCCTCCAGACCTCTGTCTCTGGACAGTGCCTGGCTCCAAGCAGGGAGGTGGGATAGCCTAAGGGTGATCTTTAAAGTCGGACCCCAGATCTGCATCTAGATCACCTCGGGTGCGTGTCAGCATGCAGGTTCTTGGACCCCACCCCAGAGCTTCTGAATCAGCATTTTGGGCATAGCATCTGGAATCTGCCTTGTTAACCAACTCTCTGGGTGAAAACTAGTTCAATGGGTAAAACACAGACGTTGACTTTGATTCAAGTCCTGGTCCTTCTTCTTGGTAATATGCAATCCAAATAGCTGATATGACTGAGAATGGCTAATATTTATTTAGTGTTTATTATGTACTAAGCACTGTGCCAAAATTGACTGTGCATTGGCCCAGTTGATCAATCACTCTGTGTGGTAGGTTCTAGTTTTAACCTCCATAGTTTAAATGGGAAACTAAAGCTCAGGGAGTTTAAGCACATTGCTCAAGTTCACGCATTTGGAAGCAAGTAAAGCTGGGATTTGAACTGAATGGTCCAATGCAGGACCCTTCACAGTTGCATGAGTCTAAAGAACTGAGCACAGGTTTTAGCAGTGTTCTTTGCCCCCACCCAGGAGGAGACCACAGGGATGACTTGGGAGGGACCACCACTCCCTGAGGGGTGGGTTTTGTAATAGCCCCAGGGTAGATGGACCTTGGGCAAGATACTGAGCCCCACAGTCTCCAGTCCCTAGTGGAGATGCCACTGGGTCACCTTGGAGCCAGGAACCTAGTAAGCTCCAGGGATGATATCTGAGAACATGAGACTATTTGGAAACTGAGATTTCTCCTCTCTGTCCCCTTGCTTAATTCCCCAGAGTCACTGGCTGTCAGAAGGGAAGGAGAAAGCAGCTCAAAAAAGACATGAAAATAGGTTTAATGTTTATGACAGAACATTCTCAGATCCTTTTAGGCATGAGGCTCTTCTTCCAGGTCAAGAGAGGGTGTGTGTGTGTACATGCATGTGTGTGTTGTGGGTAGAGATTTATTCACTCATTCCATAAATATTTGTCAAGGACTCTCTATGTGCTGTGACCCAGTTAGGGACAGGCCATTTTCTATAGCGCCATTCATTGAGTATTTACTAATTTACTTCAAGTAAATTAAATATAAATACTTATTTTACAGCAGAATGGGTAAAATTGTGGATTCTGGAATTAGATGACTTAAAATCCTGCTCCTGTTTTCTGCTAGTGATGTGATCTTGGACAATGTACTCAGTTTCTTTTTACCTCATCTGCACATTGGGTATCCTGCCAGAAAATACTCTCACAGAACCATGTACTTCTGCATCATAGCACTAATCTTCATCGCAATTATATTCTTTTTTGTGTGCTTATTTTATTCATGATTGTGTCCACTAATAATAACACTTATGGAAATTTCTACTTCCAGTAAGGATATAGAGAGATGTAAAGACCTTTGTTCCTGTGGTAGCAACAAGAAAAACCCAGAAAAAATAAAAAGTATAGCTTTCTGTGTTACTAGGGAAGAATAGTGGACTCAAAGAACTGAATTCCAGAAAGAAACAAGCTCTTTATGGGGGAGCGAGAGTTGTGACAGCTTCCACACTTGGAGGAGGTTCTGGTTTGTGTATAGGTAGACAGAGGAACATCAGCCATAGATGGAGAGACTTTGCAGGGACAAAGGAAAACCATTCCAGCCTTGGACCAGGGTGTGGGATGACAGGTCAAGTTGGGGTCTTGGATGCATCCTGAATGAAACAAGACATCACTCAGCCCATCAAGATGGACAAGCCATCTTCTCAGTGAAAGAAGAGATCATTTGGTTCAGCAATTCATCCTCCCAACCCGCCCTACCTAAGCTTTTCTGAAAGCCAGCTGTGGAGGAAAGGCACATAAGTAGAGAAAAATTACATAGTCTTGAGCATTCTCACAGTGATTGGAATGCAGGTAAACCAAAAATACCTGAAACTGCAGCCAACCCCCTCCTAGCTCAAATACTGACAAGATAAAAAAGGCAGAGGATGTTGGTGGTTGGGCTAATTACAGGTAACTAAGAATAATTGAAGCTATTTCTCAGCCCCAGCTCAATTATACTCTAAGCAAAATCTGGATGAGCAGCCTCTCAATCCAGCTATTAGACAGCAGAAAGGGTTTAGACTTTCTAGGAAATAAATAAAACAAAACATTAAAATGACACTTCAATCTCAATTGTTCTGTTATACACACTTTTAAGAATATAATACAATTAAACACTAGACAAGAGAATAAATAGAAAAATGTGACCCATAACTAAGAGAAAGCAGAAGTAATAGAAGCAGACATGTAACAGTTATTAGAATTAACAACAACAACAGAAAGACCTTAAATACATATATAAACATATGAAGAAGTTTATAGGGAAAGAAATAGATAGAATGGTGAAGAGATGGGATTTTTCAGGATATCAATGGAAAATCTCAAAAAATAACCAAATGGCAATTCTGGAAATAACAGTTAAGATATCAGAACTGAAAAGCTTATTGTATAGAGAGTAGATTTGACACAGCAGAAGAGAAAAGCAGTAAATTTGAAGAGTGGTCAAAATAAACTTAAACTTAAGCATAGAGGAAAAAAGACTGAAAAATAATGAAGAGAGCATCAGTAAGCTACGATATAATATCAAGCAGTTTGCAGACATATAATTGGAATCCCAGAAGGAAAGGAGAATGCAGTATCAACACAAAGAAAACCATAACTAGGCATATTATAGTAATGTTGATAAAAACCAGTGACAAAGAGAAATATCTTAAAATCACCCAGAAAAAACAAAAAAGATGCATTACTCGGAGGGACAAATAATAAGAATGATGGCTGACTTTTTACTGGAAACGGTGCAAGTTAGCAAACAATGGAAAGCATCTTTAAAGTGCTGGAAAAAACCAAAACTATCAATGAAATTATCCTTCAAAAATAAAAGTAAGATAAAGATACTTTCAGATAAAAAGAAACTGAGAGAACTCATTGCCAGCAAACCCACACAATAAAAAATGCTAAAAGAAGATGTTCAGGCTGAAGAGAAATGATAGTAAATAGAAACGCAGATCTATAGGAAGGAATAAAGAGCACCATAAAAGGTAAATAAGTGAGTAAATAGAAGAGAAAATTTTTTCTCTTTTCTTCTTTGAAACGAAATTGATCACATATCGCAGGCTAAATATACAGTGTTCCAGCCACTTTGTAAAACAGTTTGGCAGTTTCTTTAAAAGTTAAACTTACTATAGAACCCAGCAATTCCACTCCTGAGATATTATCCAGGAGAAATGAAAATTATCCATGCAAAGATTTTTACTGGAATGTTCATAACAGCATTATTCATCATGTCCCCAAAGTGGAAACAATCCAAATGCCCATCAACTGGTGAATGGATAAACAAAAAATGTGATATAATCATACACTGGAATATTATTTAGCAATAGAGAGCAGCAAACTAATGATACAAGCTACAACATGGATGAACCTCAAAAACACTATGCTACGTGAAATAAATCAGATACAAAAGACTACATATTGTATGATCCCATTTAGATAAAATGTCCAGAAAAGGCAAAACTACAGACACATGAAGTATATTAGTGGTTGCCTGAGGCTGAGGAGGGGAGGGCAATAGTGAGTTACTGAAATGAGCACAAGGGATCTTTTTGGGGTGATGGAAATTTTCTAAAATTGCTTTGTGACAATGGTTGCACAACTCTGTAGATTTACTAAAAATCATTGAGTTGTACACTTAAAATGGCTGGATTTTATGCTATGTAAAGCAAACCTCAATTAAGCTGTTAAAAATTGACTATTAAAAGCAATTATACTCCAATAAAGATATTTTAAAAAAATAAAAAACATGAAAACTAAAAAAAAAAAATTGACTCTTCAAAGCAAAAATAATAGCTGTGTGCTGTAGGGTTTTACATCACATACGGAAGTGAAACAATTGACAAGAGCACAATAGGTCAAAAGGGGGTAAGGTGGAAGTATAATGTTTTAAAATCTTACATTATAAGGAAAGTGTATAATATTAATTCAAGGTAGAATATGGTAATTAAGGATGCATATTTTAACCCCTGGAGATGCCCCTAAAAATAAATAAAACAAAAATATATAGCTTAAGGCCAATAGAAGAGATAAAATGGAATACTAAAAAATTAATAACACTTGAGTAATGTAAAACAAAGTAGGAAAGGCAAAACCAAGGGACAAAGAAGAGACGATTACAAACAGAAGATAAATAGTAGGATGATAGACTCAAGCTCAATGTATCAAAAATTACAATTAAACTAAATAAATGAGCTCAACAATCCAATTAAAGTCAGAGGTTTTCAGAATGTGTTAAAAAAGCAAAACCCTGTTTGGTAATTGCAATCATTGTTGCTTTTGTTGTGGTCAGCCATTTACAATGCTTGGTGTCAGTTTATTTATCTCTTGTAAAAATAAAATACAGTGTGTATGTGTGAAAAAAAAAAAAAGCAAAACCCTCTCTGTGCCATCCATAAGAAATCAATTTTACATACAAATACACTTTTCCCAGTAAAAGGCTGAGGAATGATAAACCATGCAAACACTAAGCATAAGAAAGCTGATGTGGCCATATAAGACCTGACAAAATAGAATATAAGATGAGAAATACTATCAGGGCACTTCTTAATGATAAAGTGGCCAATCATCAAAAAGACCTAATAACCTGAAATGTCTATGTACGTCGTAATAGAGCTTCAAACTATGTGAAGCAGAAATTGACAGAATTAGAGGAAGAAATAGAAAAAAACCAGAATGATAGTTGGGAATTTAACACTCTTCTCTTAATAATTGAGAGGCAAAATATCAGTAAGATTATAGAAGATGTAAACTAGTTGACATTTGTAGAAATTATACCCCAAAACTACAGAATATGCATTTTTTTTTCAAGTGTGGAAAGTTACAGATGATGTGCTCGGCCAAAAAAGAACTCTCAAGAAACGTCAAATGATTGTAATCATTTTTTGTAAGATTAAACATCCACTTACCTTATGACTCAGCAGTTTTTTTTCTAGGTACCCAAGAGAAATGAAAACATGTCCACAAAGAGTCGGATGCAAGAATGCTCATCGCAGCTTTATTCCCAATTACCCTCACGTGTGAACAACCCAACAGTTTACCAACAGAAAAATGGATACAGAAAATGTGGAATGTTTATATGATGGAATGCTACTTAACAATAACAAAGGACAGACCACTGGTACACACAACAAAATGGATAAACCTCAGAAACATTAGGCTGAGCAAAAGAAACCAGACCCAAAAAAGTACACACTGTATGAGTCCATTCATATGAATTTCATGAGCACTTTCTAGTGATAAATAGTTACTATTCTAGTGTCTATCACTACAGACCTAACACAGTCTTGGGGAGGGAGATGGCAGGAGTTGACTGGGAAGGGGCACAGGGATCTGCCCGAATGGTGAGAATGTTCCAGTGCTTGATTTGGGTGTGGGTTACGTGGATGGAGATCGTATACATAATTTGTCAAAATTCTTCTCACTAAACATTTAAGATATGTGCATTTCACTGCACATAAACTATACCTTGATTTGTAAAGAGTACAAATAAAAATAAAACTCTTGAATGTTATGAATACCAGGCACAGACCCAAATTGTTTACATGCATTAACTCACAAAAGCTTCACAAATCTTACAAATGGGGAAACTGAGACACCCAAAAGTAGTGTCACTTGCTCAAGGTCACACAACTCACTCATAGCACCACCCAAAGGCAAGGTTTGTGTATGGAGTGCCCACCATTGTACCCAATGCTCAAACAACAATAAAGGGTAGATTTGTTATTAACAACCCTTTGAGGCAAGAATCATTAGCACCATTGCCTGAAAGAAACTGAGGCTCAGAGAGGCTAAGTGACTTCTCCTAGAAGGTGGTAGAGTCAGGATTTGAACCCAGGTCTGTGTGACTTCCAAGTCAGGCCTCTCAAATTTCCTGTGTTGAGTCACTCCCGTGCCCACTCTTGGGGGGCAAGTATGATCCGCGTGCAGCCCCTCCCACACAACCAGGTGAGTTTGACATTTACACCTGCCCTTTGGGAGATGTTCTCATGCTCTGTGCAGGAACTCACCCTGTATCATCTCCACCTCGACCCAGATGGCCATAGACACTCTGTGGCACGGGGGTGGGTGACTTCAATGAATATGGTGAATTTTAGGGAAGGGGAGTTCAAGCTTTCTCGATTTCTCACCAGTTCACTCATTCAACAAATTTGTGTAAGCCCCGACCATGTGACAGGGCTGGGGATCCAACAAGGAACAAAATAACGGAGCTTATATCCGCTGGTATGAAACAGACATTCAAGCACATGAAATATATGCTATATAACTTCTGGTGGTGTGATGAAAAATAAATTAGGGGAAGGGGAGAGAGAGTGGCAGCGAGGGGTCAGGGCTGGCCTCTCGCAGGAGGTGATAATTGAAGGGGTGACCTGCAGGAAGCCAGGGAGTGAGCTTTGGTTCTATGGGGGCAAGGGAGAGGGACCTCAGGACTGCAGGGGAGAAAGTGTGTAAGAGAGGGCGGGGGCAGGAGGGTGTACACAATATGACTGGCTGGGTGAATATAAGTCATTCCCAAGGAAATGGTCCTGGCCAAGTTCACTCAAGGTTTCCAAGACAATGAGGAGAAAAGGAAGTCACCAGCTCCTGCCAGACCAAAATTAGGTGACAGCTGAGGAAGGACTAGGGCCTGGTTTTCTACAAGGGGAGCAGAGAGACTTCCTTCCCTGGTGGCCTTGAGCACTTCTGCATGAGAGCAGGCCCAGAGCCCCCCTGCTCTCCCCCAAGCACCGAGCACTTGGAGAACTTTCCGCCATTGAGCAGGTATTGAGGCTCTGCCATGTTGTAGGAACTCCATCAGGGGTTGCACACACTACCTCACTAAGTCCCCACAGAAATCCAGAGGTAGGAAATAGTGATTGCATTTTACAACTGAGGAAACTGGAATTAAGCTCATTGTTGAAAGGTGCAGAAAAGGGGCTTGAGCAAAAATCTATGCAGAATCCAGGTTCTTTCTATTCCATGGTGCAAAGACCAAGAGCTTTAGAGGCAATTACCCAGGCTGCAAGGTGAGAAGGTCATAACATCCTGAGCCTTCAGTTCCTGTTGACTGGATGGATGGCAGATGGATGAGTGGATGGATGGATGGATGGATGGATGGATGGATGGATGAGTGGATGGGTGGATGAATAGATGGGAGGATGATGGACAAAGGGATTAATGGGCAAGTGGATGGATGAATGGAGAGATGGATGGATGGATGATGACACAGATACAAATAGGCAAGCCGACACTTTTCTATAACTTATGTGCACATATTTTCAAAAAAGATACTTCCCCTTTCTGAGTTTCATGTCTCCTTCCAGAAAATTAGACTGCTGGACTTAAGCAGTTGTTTTCAAACTTTCGTTTTATTAGTGAAATCCTGTCTTCAGAGGCTACGTAATGAGCAAAGTTGGGCATGATAACAGAGAAAAAGAGGATGGGTAAAGAGGCGGGCAGAGCACCAGAAGCTCTGGTACCCATGGACCTCACCTTTACTCTCTGTAGGAGCACCAGAGACACCTTTGCAAAACCAAGGAAGGCCTTGGACAACGGCGATACAGAACATTCCATTTTCAGAAACAAAGACAGAATACTGGGGAAGGATGGCAGAGGGATGGGGACCTTAGCCAAACCCTTAGCCTTTCCTGCCCACATCGACTATCACTGCCTATTGGGTTAGCAAGGGCCCACCTAGCTAAGAGTAACCCAAGGGAGCACAGCCATGTCTGCTTCTGGTTCTCCTGAGGATGTACAAATGGGGGTACTGGGTGTCATCTGAAACCCTGCCAAGTCATTCATTTAGCCCAGGGAGCCACAGAGAGGAGTAACTCTGAGCAACCTCTGCCACCTCCTGTGTCCCGTTTGAGGATCAGACCACAGGGTGGGAGCTGATCCACATGACCAACCTCACTCACTGGGTGATGGGCTCCCCCCAGATGTGGGCCTGGACCAGGCAGAACGTTCACTCGCTTTGACTGGGGATACAGAGCACCAGCCAGGGAGGGAGATGCAGATGGCCACTGTAGCTGGGTGGGGGTGACCATTCTGTGTGCTGGCCTGGGCCGGGGGCTAGGAGATAGCATTCTTAGTTGGGTGAGGTCCAGTCCCAGAAAACTGGAGAAGGAATCCATGCAAGCAGGATTCCCATAAAGTTCTTGGGCGATGAATGTCATAGTTTCTCTGTTGTACAACTTTCTGTTGAAAGCATGGTGCTGAGTGCTTAGGTACATGGGGTCAGCAAGACCTGGGCTTGAGTCCAGCTCTGTTGTCTACTGTTCAGATGACCTCCAGGAAGTTACCCATCTTCTCTGAGACTGAGGGCGGAGAGGGGCATGCCTAGGGCTGTCTGGCCTGGCTAAACCCTATTAACTTAGGATGGAGTCCCAATTGCTTGGCACGGCTGACCTGGCCTCAGTCTTCCTACCAGCCTTCCCTGGCATCACTCTCCTCTCTCTCTCTCTCTCTCTCTCTCTCTCTCTCCGCCTCCTTAGGGCTTTTATACTCGAGGTTTCCTCCAAAACGCTCTTCTCCCTTTCCTCTCCTTCTCTCTTCATGGGGTGTATTCTTCATTCCCTTTAAAGAACATTAGCTACTATAACAAATGAATTTCAAACATCCATGGGGTAAGGTAAGAGGAATAGAAAGTGGGTGTTCCTGTCCGTGGGCAGCTCTCCTCCATGAAGTCTTGGAGATCCAGCCTCCTTCTGTCTGTGGTTCTGCCATCCCAACAGCATCTGTGTCCAGTTCGGGGAAAGAGATACTGAAGAAGACACACCTACTTCTTAAAAGCCTTAGCCCAGAAATGGCACATGTAACTTCCACTCATGTTCTACCAGCGAGATCTCGTCACCGGCCCACACCGGCAAGGAGAGGGCTGAGAGATGTAGCCCCCTTCCAGGGACAGCCCTACACCATGGAAGGGGAGAATGAATTTGAAGAGACAAACATGGCTGGTTGTCTCCACCACATCTGGCTAACTTCCCCTCATCCTTCAGGTGTCAAGTTAAACGTTGTTTCCTCCAGAAAGCCTGCCCTGAGTCTCCGGGTACGGGGAATTAGGTGTTTCTCCTGTGTGCATCCAGCGCTCTGTCGTTTCCTGTATCATATTGTACTGTTTTCTTGTTTGCATCTAGAAAGATAATATGAACACTTTACGGTTAAATTCTGTGTTTAACTGTGCACCCCCGGGATCCAGCCTGATGCCTGGCACATAATGGGCACAATATATTATTGGATGGATGGATGGATGGATGGATGGACGGACAGGTAGACAGATGTATAAAAGGAAGGACACACACATCTTCCTCACACAAGCCTTCAAGCTTGCCCATGCCTCAGCTGCTTCTTTTTTCTCTGAAAACTGGCAGTGGACTGGATAACTCCTGGCTCTACATTCTCATGACAGCTCTGTGAAAACTCTAAAGCTGAAGAGCCCCTCTTTCTCTTCCTAAGAGAAGGGCTCCATGAACCCCACCAAATCCTACTTCCTTCATCCCCTGGACAACTTCCGTTTTCCCTCCTGGTCCAGCCAGACCTCCCCAGTGCTGTCACAGACTCATTTTAGACAGAAATGGCATCACTTCTTTGCAGTGTTGCTCTGTTCATGGACCCTGCATGGGGAACTAAACCCCACCAGCAGGTAGGGGGCAGGACTGCACCTGAAAGGTGAGATCATTCCTGGGGGCAGTGACCAGTGTAAACACATGGCTCTCCGACCAGGAACTGGGAGGAAGGGACGTCGATGGAGGACAGAGGGCTTGAGAGCTCTCTTATCTTGTCCAAGATAGTGAAATATCTAGGTGGTGCATGTAAAGATGGCATCCTCCTTACAAGGAGGTCATCCCAGGGCTAGGGAGCAGAGAGTCTAAGAGTGGGCATGCAGGTGGAGACAGGTGTGGGAGGATGGGGCCTGGGGCAGAGCTCACTCTGTGAGATCCAGACTACCTTAGGGAAGCCACATGGTGTTTATTTCCCTGTCATCTTCCTTTTTTGAATATCCAGTGAGTCTCAGGTACGCTGCAGGAAGTCTGCCCACCCTGACACCAGAGTGCTAAAGGGGGACGGACAGCAGCTGTGAGCCACGGGAACCAAAAGGAGAAGGAGAACCACAGCCATCATAGCAGCGAAGATTTACTGAGCACGTACTGTGCACCAGGCAATACTATTCTAAGCTCTTCACTTAACTCACTTAATTCCCAGGCAGGCACTATTGCCATCCTCATTTTACAGCTGAGGAAACTGAGGCAGAAAGATCTGACAACTTGTCCAAGGGCAACCAGCTGGTAGATAGCAGGGCTAGGACTTTACCCCAGAGAGTCCCATCACCATGGGGCTGGTGAAACTCACACCTGTCTGAGTATTTGGCCCTACCAACCCTCCCCCACCAGGAGGGATTCCTTCCTGTGAGAGCATTGGAAGTCTCCAGTTATGTTGTATTAATGCAAATGGTTTTCCTTTCAGAGTTTTGCCCCCACCATCTCCTTCTTTTTTTAATAGAGGTATAATTTATATGTAATAAAATGCAAAGATCTTAAAGTATAGGTCAATAACTTCTAACAAACATACACATTGGTATAATCACACTGCAATCAAGATAATAGAACATTTTTCATCACCTCCTAATCAATCCCCCACCACTAGAAGCCACTACTATTTCATGTTGCCTGTCCTGGAACTGGATGTAAATGGAATCATACTGTGCACCTGCCCCCCGCTTTTGCCCTTCCCCATCCTCCCTCCCTCTCTCAGGTCAGTGTCTTCCTATTCTCGGGGCCTTGCTTCACACTGAGCTGTCAGGAACTGGGCACACAGAGAGCCGTGCACCTGATCCGTGCTCCCCCGTGTCATTCCCAGAGGCCACAGCAGACATCACTAATCGATTAATGCACTCATTCCCACCGGGCCCAGATACAGCCTCTGAATCCTTCATTTTTGTGGGTTGTAATCCAGAGAACCCCTATCAGTTGGTTGCAATTGGCACAGGAGTTGAAATTCATTTGCCAGCTCAGGATTAAAGTTGATCCCTGTTTCCTGGAGGGAGCTGCATTTTTTAAAGCTCTTTATTTTGAAATAAGGTAAGCCTTGCAAGGAGTTGTGAAATTGGTACAGAGAGTTCCCATATACCTTTCCTCCAGCTTCCCAATGATAACATCTTACATAGCCATAGTCGATTATCAAAATCAGGAGACTGACATTGGTATAATACTGTTAACTATACTACAGATCTTATTCAGATTTTACCAGTTTTTTGTATGTTCATTTGGAGAGGAGGTGTAGAGTCCTATGAAATGTTATCACATGTATAGATAAAGAAACTCGCCTGCACTCCCCCTGGATAGTCACGCCTCCCTCTCCCTGTCCCATAAGTGGATCTTCCATTCATCTCTGTGTCTCTCCTTCTGCCAGTATCTCGCTGTCTCGATTACTATAGCTACAGAGTAAAAGAACTGCATTTTAATAGGAATTCAAACCTTAAGCCAAAAGTGAGAAGCTCTGATAGTGAAATTTTGTGAAGTCTAGGTTCTAGGCTTGACTCTGTGTGATTTGGGGCAAGTCACCTCACAATATTGAGTATTTTTTCTTTATTAGTAAAGTAGGGATAATAAAAATAACCCTTTATGTTGTAGAGCTGAAGTGAGGAATCCAGGAAGTTAAATAAGAATATTCTTTGACCTCTAAAGTGCTAACAAGGTGTTAGTGTTGATGTTTCTGAGGGGGCCTGATAGATGCCTCCCCTCTTCCCTGAGTTCTGAACCAGTTGAGAAATAAGAGAAAAATATTATCATTATTACTGACGAAGCTGATAATGGCAATTGTAACTTATCATCCTGGAGAAATGAGCTGCCTAATGCTGAACGCTGGAATTAGGCAGCTCTACCCCCAACCCCACCCGAAACCCAACCCCTGCCACAGAGCTCTGTGCACCATCCATCTGCCCTGGGACGGCTTGGGCTGCGGCGTCAGCGCCGAGATGGAGAGAAGTGGGTGATTCTGAGATCTTACGCGGAGGTGGAGCTGCTGACAACGATTGCTGATGGATTGGATGTGGGTGGTGTGGGAAAAGAGGGAAACCAGGATGGCTCTTATGTTTGTAGCCTGGGGAATTGCTGGGAGGTGGTGCCATTTACAGAGATGGAAAAATGGGGATTGGGACAGGTTAGCTGAAAGGGAGGGAACCAATTCAGCCACAGACTGAGTGATGGGCCACAGCTGGGTACTGACCCCAATTAGATTGACCCTTAACCCTGGTCACTCTCTAAGTTCTCTCCCTACTGATGTCCCCAAACTTGTGCCTTTGGTGTCCAAAGGTCCATGGACGAGTGTGAGCTAGAGAGGGTGGGACCCTGGGAGCACCATTTAGCGCCTCTCCAAAAGGTCAGCTGTCACTGGGCATCCCTCTGCCCAGGCTCCCACATTCCCAATGCAAGGGGCACTTCAAGGACTGACGGTGCACCAGGCCCTCTAGCGGGCCCTGGGGACCACAGATAAACAGGACTCTGGTCTTGCCCTTCAGGAGGGGACAGCCTGGTGGGAGAGGCCCACCCACGCTGAGGTTACATCATCTTATAAGAGGCTGAGTGGTCCAGACTCAAGCCCTATGACCCCCACCCTACTCTTCCTGCTCCATCCATCTCCCATTCAGAACAATCCCCTTTCTGCCCAGGACACCATTCCCCAGGGGCTGCCCTCTCCCCCATCAGAGGGGACAATTGTAATGACACAATTGTCCTGTGGGCACCTGTGTGATGCTGCCTGCGATCATAGGATACTGAGGATTTCCCCGTGCTCTCCGCCTCCTTCATTCCTTACAAACTGTCCCAAGGTCACTCCCAGGAGCGTTACCCCAAGTCACATACAGATTGTGTTCAGGAAAATATTCTTCTCTCCCTGCAGGGAGCCCAGCAAGTGTTGAAGGCTGGGGTGGGTGGGGAGGGGTGTGGAAAGGGGCTCCCTACTCTGTTCTCAACTCAGCCCTGTGGGACAGGGGTGCATCCCAGGCACTAACGACCAAGGGCAGAGGTCCTGCCCGCATCGGATGAAGTCTGGGCAGCTCTTGGCTGCCTGATCCCGGCTTCAGCCAGTCTGACCTGCGAAGGTGGCAGGGAGGATGGCTTTGTGAATCACAATCGGGAAAAACAACCACAAGGAAACCAGAGAACCACCTGGAAGGTGAGCTGAGGGCAGAGGGAGACAAATCTGAGTTCAGTACACAGGTGGTTCCACCTCCCAGCTGCTCGGAGTTTGCCGCACGGGCTCAAATTAGGAAACTGTACCAAGATCCCAGCAACCAGTAACTGAAAAATGCAAATGACTCTTCCTTGGTCCATAAGCCAGTTATCGATGTACTTATTTAGTATTGTTTTTAGTGAATAAAATAATGTCATCTATTGAGAGTTTACTCCACTCCAGACACCAGGCTAAATCCACTTACGCTTCAGCTTACTGGATTCTCTCATCAACTCTGGGGCCGTTATTATCCTCATATTACTGAAATGATCTTAGAGAAGGTAAGTTCATACCCCGAAGTCCTGGCTAGGAAGGGGGAGGTGAGAACTGAACCAAGTTTTCCCATGCAAAACCCACCCTGTTTTAATTATTGTCACTCGATAGTGTGTTTTGGTATCCATTCGGTAAAATCTCCTTATCATTTCATCATTATTCTTGTCCAAAATTTTCTTGGCTATTCTCAAGCAATTACCCTTCCAAATGAAGCTTACATCCCCACTGCTCTTTTCCCTGGAATTACCTTATGTTTGTTAATTATATGAGAGAGAATTGACATCTTTACATTTGGGACTTCCTTTCTAGAAACACCATTACGTCTCTATTTATTCAGATATTCTTTTTTTTTTTTCCTGGAGTAAAGTGTTAATAGATCTCCCTCCACAGCCCTTGCAACGCTTCTTGTGAAGCAAATTCCTAATAGTGCTTTCAGCATTTTGTTGTCATTATGAGTGAGATCCTTTTTCAAATAACATTTTTAAATTAAGTATAGTGACTAGCTGGGAAAACAATTAATCTTTACTTAATTCTCATATCTATGTTTTTTACTAAACATTTTTACTAGCGCTGCTCATTGCTACCCAAGCAGAGTTGTCTGGATTTTTTCAACTTAGAAATCACATCATCAGCAAATTGTTACCATTTTTGCCTTTCTCTTCCATGTTTGTAATTTCTATTTGTGTTTTCTTGTCCTTGTGACCACCTGGAGCCATTCTCTCACGTGCTGAGAGCAGAGCCACATCCAAGTGAGTTAAGAGCCTAACACTCTTGTACATATCATTTACATTTCATATTTTGCACCTTCACATACACTAACTTATTTGATCTTCACAACGGCCACTTAGTCAATCAAAAACCATGTGCCAAGCACCTCCTATGTGCCAGGTGACCCGAGACATGTGTTTCTTGTCTCCATGGAGTGCACGGTCCAGTGTGAACCCAGGAAGTAAACAAGTGCACACATTAATTAAACAATCACAAGTAAACAAAACACAGGCCAGAAAAAAAGCATAAAGCATCATCACCTCCATTTTACAGATGAGGAATCCAGACCCAGGATGGGGATGTGACTTGCACAAAGTCACATGGCAAATTAGTGGCTGGGCTGAGGTGCAAACGCTTTTTTGCCCCTTGAAGCT
This sequence comes from Balaenoptera borealis, assembly GCF_965194805.1. Lineage (NCBI taxonomy): Eukaryota > Metazoa > Chordata > Mammalia > Artiodactyla > Balaenopteridae > Balaenoptera > Balaenoptera borealis. The sequence goes on from NC_138868.1 coordinate 15,944,809, forward strand.
GGGGGCGACCTCCCAGCTTTCTCCAGTCTGTGCACGTGGTCCTTCCTGGGCCCAGAGGGCCAGCTGTCCTCCAGGCAGCGCCAGTGTCTTCGTCTGAGGGCCGAGGGGAGAGCTCTCGGGATTTCCTCACCAGCCAGCCAGGGAGGTGAATGTTGCCATTGGCAGAGCTTCCTTGGAAAACCTTGAACACCCCAGCTGTTGCCACTCACCAGGCACTGCCTGCCCTCAGGGTTTGCCCTGCTGCTGAGTCTCACTTCCCTTCCTAGAAGGCTCTGCCCTAGGAAGTGAGGTCTGGCTGTGGGTTGTGACCTGGTTCCAGGACTTGTGGCTTCAGGCCCAGCTAAGAACTGAGGCCAATGCCAGGCCTTCTAAAGTGGGAATGAGTGTGGCCATTGGAAACGAGGTTACACTCGTCTGCAGGTTCCCAGTGGCTCCGAGGGGGCTCAGAACACGGGGGTTGGGAAAGAACTTTCTATGACTCCACTTGCAAGACCAATCCTAAAGCTCCCACCCTTCGACTCTCCTCTATCAGGTCCAGCCACATTTCACCCTTCACAGCCTTCATGTTCAAGGCCAAATGGCGCTATTTCCTGTTCTCCATTTGCTTTCCTAACTTACACCCTCTGTGTGTTTGCTCACTCTCTTCCCTCCACCACTACCTTTGTCTCCCTTTCATCCCAACACCCCCAGTCCTTTGTCTACATGACCAAACCCTCTCCATCCCCCATACCCCAGGGCCGGATGTCTCCTCCATCAAGCCTCATGCACCCACCCCTGCTGGGAGTGCTCTTGCTTCCTCTGAACACCAGGTCAGACAGCCAAGTATTCTGATTGGGGGAGCTGGTGGACCTCTCTGAGCCTCGGCTTCTCTATCTGCAAAATGGGCATGCTAGTCCAGCTACCTCAGAGAATCATAGACTCAGAGGCTAAAATAACAGTAGCTTTACAAAAGTTGGTGCTCTCCTTTTTCCTGGTCTATGGAGAGAGAACCAAGGCACAGGGAAGTGAAAGGACAGGTTCAAGGCCTAATCAACAGCTAAGGTGAGACTGTGCAAGGGCAGCCTGGTTCCAGCTCTCTGCTCTGAATCACCGTGTGATAAGCAATAAGTGTGCGTGTGTGCACCTGTGTATATGCGTGTGTGTAGGCATGTGTGCATGTATATATGTGTGTGTGTACCTGTGTGTGCCTGTATGTGTGTGTATGTGTGTATGTGTTATATATGTGTGCCCATGGGTAACATTTACTTTCATCGTTCCTTATCTCTGCCCCTCTGACTTGGCCCCTTCTACTTTGTTTTATAATTCTTGTGCTCATAGCTTATCTCCGTACTCAACCTTCAGCTCCCGGGTGGTGGGGTGGGGAGGGTTGGCTCTCACCTGGGTCTGAATCTCCAGGGCTTAACCCAAGAGCCCTGACACCCTCCCCCACTTAGATTTTCTTTTCCATCTTTCTGAAGTGCACACATCTTGCTGGTTTGCCAGAGAGAGCCTTGTTTGGCAAACGCATCCCACGGCCCTGGATGCAGGAGGGTCCCTGCTGCACGTGCTCTTCCTCTGACTCTTAAAAGGGAGGGCTTCTCCTCTCATTTAAGTCTCAACTCCAGTGTCACCCTCTCAGGGAGGCACTCCCTGGCCACTCTTTCTAGAATGGTCTGCTTCTCATCGCCCTGTTTTACTTGCTTTGTAGAACACATTGCCATCTGAGACGATCTCATGATATCTATTTATTTGTCTGTTTCTGTCTCCCTCCCACTGGTATCTAAGCTCTGTGAGTAAAGGGTCCCTGTCCACGGAGGGGTTTAGAGCAGAGCTTTTTACCTTATGGTGTGCATGCAAATCACCTGGGGATCTTGCTAAAGTGCAGATTCCAGTGGAGTAGGACCAGGGCTGGGCCTGAGAGTCTGCCTGTCTGACAAGCTCGGGTGATGCTGGAGCGGCCGAGCCCCGCGCTCTCAGCAGCCAGGTCCCAGCGCTGTGGTTCTCCGCCCTATGCAATCAGAAGCTCTGCGGTGGGGCCCAGGGGTGTGAGTTTTAACAGGTGATTGTGAGGCACGCTCAACTGTGCAAACCTCTGATCCAGAGCTGTGCTAAGGGAACCAGCCCCGAGCCAGGGCTGCCTCGGTTCAAATCCTAAGGTGACTCCACTTGCCTGCGCCTCTGTTTCTCCGGCTGTGTAATGGGGAGGATAACAGTCCCTTCCTCATAGGACTGTTAAAATTTTTTTTTTTTTTTTTAGTAATTTTATTTTTATTTATTTATTTATTTATTTATTTATGGCTGTGTTGGGTCTTCGTTTCTGTGCGAGGGCTTTCTCCAGTTGCGGCAAGTGGGGGCCGCTCTTCATCGCGGTGCGCAGGCCTCTCACTATCGCGGCCTCTCCCGTTGCGGAGCACAGGCTCCAGACGCGCAGGCTCAGTAATTGTGGCTCACGGGCCCAGTTGCTCCGCGGCATGTGGGATCCTCCCAGACCAGGGCTCAAACCCGTGCCCCCTGCATTGGCAGGCAGATTCTCAACCACTGCGCCACCAGGGAAGCCCAGGACTGTGTAAAGATGGAGTGAGTTAATGCGTGTTCACTGTCACCACTCTGGCGGTTTGTCCAACGAGTGATTGGGCGTCAGCCAGAAGCTGTCAACAGGAAGTGATGGGAGTCGGAACTGAAGGCTGTGCCAGGCTGGGCATGACTTTCTGGGCCACCTGTCTCCCTGGCTGATGAGGATCCCTGTTGCACTGACTCCTGTGCTCCAGCAAGATTACAGGGTTGACCTAAGCACCAAACCACACGTACTCTGCAGCATTTGCTGGAGAGTTGGCCACACAGGAAGGGAGAGGCCCTGGGCTGCCAGCGGTGATCCCTCACCTGGTCTTGTTCCAGGGACGCTGGCTTGGCGGTTGCCTGGGTACCACGGAGGGGGAGAGGTGGCTCTGTCACCAGCCCAGATGAATGACATGTCACTGTTTATTGTGCTCTTTCCCAGGCGACCTCATTAGAGTGTGTGTCAGTCTGTGAACTGGGCCTTATTATCCCCATTTTACAGACAAGGAAACTGAGGCTCAGGAGAACTCCTGGAAGGATCCACAAACCAAGCTACCTGTCCCTGGTTGATGGGGAGGCTAGAAGGGCTGGTCCTGACCCAGAGGAATGTAGGTCCAGAACCCCTGCCCTAGGCATCACCATCCTTCATCCACCGAACTCTGAAGGCTGAGGGCGGCCCCGCAAACAAGCTCAGGGTCCCAAACCTGCCTTGTAACTTAGCACAGGGCCACAGGCCTGGCACCGACAGCCAACTGAGAGCCAAAAAGAATCAGACAGTGATATGCCCACTGGGGCAGAAGGTGAGCCAGACTCTTACAGGAGGTTGTGACCTTGTCTCTGTCATGGACCCCACTGGCCGCCTGGTGAAGCCTAGACCTTTTCCCAGAGAAACTGTTTAAAAACTCATGAAACAAAATACATAGAATTACACAGGAAACCAATTATGTTAAAATAGGATTATCAAAGTAAAGAAAAAATTGCAAAATAGTAATATATGGGCTTTGTTATTGATTCATTAAATAGCAAGATCCAGCGGCAGGTTTAATAACTAACATAATTTCAAAGTAGTGATAATAAATGATGAGCACAAATGATATTTCAAGATGCCTGCCACACCTAGCATGGAACATGGAAACGCCTGGGATTTCTCGCAGCAACAAAGTCGCAGGCGCTGTTCATCACTGTGGTTTGTTGCCCACACACACTCGAAGGAAATGGTAAATTTCAAAGAATAAAGATGGGATTGTTTTCTCCATTCAGATCCATGGACCTCAGTCGGAAGCTCTTTAAAGGAGGCTGGAGCCCCGGGGTAGAGCCCCGTGGGGTGATGACTGAAGGGGCTGCGGCTTTGGGTGGAGGGAGACAGAACATCACCAGGGCCCTTTGCCTTTGACCATCCCCTCTCTGCACCTCCCGGTCTGACCACGGATGCTCACATCCTGTATTTCGCACTGCTTTGTCCCCTGACTTCTCAGCATAGTCTGAGCCGCCTTTGAAAAGGTCCCTTTGGGGAGAATGGGCTTATGGGGAAAGTCCCCTCCCAAGCGCATTCCCAGAGTCCACCTCCCCTGGATTTGCACGGGATGTCTCCTCGCCACAACCAAGGCCAACGGCCCCTGGAGGGAGAAGGGGGTGGGGGAGGGAGAGCAGCTGCTGCACGGCTGACCAAGTCCACCCTTGGTAACAAGTCCTTGCTGTTTACAGGGTTTTCTTGCTCATGGTCTCATTTCATCTCCAGTGCCTTCCTGTGAGTGAGCACTGTCATCTTCATTCTACAGGCGAGGCTCAGAGAGGTGGAGAATTTGCCGAAGGTCACACAGGCAGGAAGTGGAAGTTGCCTCTGTGGCTACTGTCCTTTGCTTGGGATTCCTGCTGCTCGGAGAAGTAGAAGGCTGGTCTTCTGTTTCTACGGTTGTGGCTGGCTGGCTGGGAAGCTGGAACTTCTATTTTGTATCTGGCTTCTCTTATTCAGTCATTCACTCATCCATCCATCTCTCCATCCATACATCCATACATATATCTGACAATCTGGCTGCGTGGAGCTTATGGTCTGGGGAAACCGATGCAAATAGATAGAAGTGGCAACAGTGCCAAGTGCTCTGAGGCAGAGGTGCGTGGCTAGGAGAATGTTCGCTGGGCTTTAGCAGAGGTCAGGGAGGGCCTCCCAGAGCTGAGATCCAAAGGATGAACAGGAGACAACCAGGTGAAGAGTACCAACTGGTGAGAGGGTGGGGTCAGCTGTGTAGAGAAGGAGTTAGCTGTGCAGGCTCTGGGGTCGGGCTGGATTCAGATCCTGGGGGTATCACTGACCAGCTGTGCAAATGTGATAAGCCTTCACACTTTGAGCCTTGATTTCCTGAAAATCAGGATTATAATAAGCATACCTACTTCACAGGAGTGTCATGACGATTTAATGGGGTGAAGTGAATAAAACTCTCAATGTGGTGCCTGGCCCCTGGTAAATGTTCTGATTCAGCCCTTAAGCTTTTAGGGAGTGTGGACACAAATAAACGAATCCATAAAAGCACTTCATAGGAAGGTCTGGCCACAGCATAAACTGAAGGGGTGTGTGGAAAGTTCTACTGGATCGCCTAGCAGTCGTTCAAACTCGGCCGCATTTAGAATCATCCGGGTGCCCAGGGCACACCCCGTATCGATTAAATAACTGAGGTCTCTGAGGGTGCATCCATCACCCGTAGCATTTAAAGCTCCCCACATGATCCCAACGTCCAGCCAGGACCAAAAGCCACTGTCTGGTAGGGAGGTTTCATTACTGTCTGCAGCAGCTGGGGAAGGGTTCCAGGGCAGTTGGTGATTGAGGAGCTCTCCAGGAATAGAGAAGTTTTAGATACACAGAAAAGACCAGGGAAGGAATTCTAGACTTCGGAAAGAGGCTGAACAAAATCTTGGAGATGGGGGTGGAGCATGGCATTCGGGAAATGAGGTATTTCTTTTTTTTTTTTTCAGGCCTTGCCGTGCAACCAAGGATCGAATCTGTGCCCCCTGCAGTGGAAGCACAGAGTCCTAACCACTGGACAACCAGGGAATTCCCTGGGAAATGAAGTAAGTGAAGGAAACTGGACTTGCTGGGGAGGGGGCTCACACAGCCGGGTGGTTGGACACAGAACTGAGTCAGCTGCTGAGGAGGCTTGAGGGCTAAGAGAGGCCTTTGGTCAGGTTGAACTGGAAACGTCGCTTGCGGGTGGCCCGGTTCCCACTGATTGGAGTAGCTGTTTAGAGCGCTGTGTTGAGAGGGATTCTGAGCCTGCATCTGAGTGTGGCAATTGATTAACAATGGTGGCCAAGGACTTCCCTGGCGGTCCAGTGGTTAGGATTCCGCACTTCCACTTCAGGGGACATGGGTTTGATCCCTGGTCGGGGAACTAAGATCCCACAAGCCTCTCGGTGCAGCCAAAAAGAATAAAGATCGATTTTTAAAAAACCCAAAACAACAACAACAAAAAAACTTTGGTGGCAAAGGGTGTGGTGGCCATCATGGCAGCACATATGCCAGGCACTTCCTAGTCTGGCCAGGTGGGACTGCAGGGAGCCGCTAGGGTAGAGAGTAGGGATTGGTTTTTACTCTTCTTCTGTGGTGCCTTCCCAGAAGTTGCTTCAAGAAAGAGGACCGGGCTTCCCTGGTGGTGCAGTGGTTGAGAGTCTACCTGCTAATGCAGGGGACACGGGTTCGAGCCCTGGTCTGGGAAGATCCCACGTGCCGCGGAGCAACTAGGCCCGTGAGCCACAACTACTGAGCCTGCGCGTCTGGAGCCTGTGCTCCGCAACAAGAGAGGCCGCGATAGTGAGAGGCCCGCGCATCGCGATGAAGAGTGACCCCCGCTTGCTGCAACTAGAGAAAGCCCTCGCACAGAAACAAAGACCCTACACAGCCAAAAATAAATAAATAAATACATAAATAAATTAAAAAAAAAAAAAAAAGAAAGAGGACCTTCCCCACATCTTGGCCATGAAGAAGCCAGCCAGGGGAAGAGAGGTGCGTCTGAACTGGGTAAATTACAAGGCAGGAAAAGGTGTGGTCAGGAAAAATGGAGGGATGAGCTTAGAGATTGCCAAGATTCCTTCTAGTTCTGATACTCAGTAGAGAGGAATTTCCCAAAATGCCTTTGAGAGGTTGTGAGATTCTTGTCCCTGGAGGCATTCAAGGAAAAAGCTAGAGGACCAATGGACTGGACTGCAGAGAGACCCACATATCAAACAAGGTTGGTCAAAAGGACCTCCTAGGGGGTCCCAACATGGTGATTCAGTGATACAGCCATCAGCTGACCAGGAGACTGAAAAGTGACTTGTTCCTGGAGGCAAGAGCAAGGACTGCAGAGGGCTGGGTCTGTGCCTGAGAGGCCCGGAGAGCAGAGCTTAGGACCCAGAAAGAGAAGGGTGAGAGAGGAGGAGGGCACACGGAGCCCAGAGCCTAAAATAAAGAATGTTGACTGCACATCGGGTTCACCCGCCCATCCCGGACACAGGAGCCAATGGTGAGCAAATGGCCTCTCTGAGTTTCCTTCCTCTGTGCCAGATTTGGCCTTGGAGCTATTTGGGGCCTGGGCTGGTCTCCCTGGAGGCTCCCTGGGCTTGTAGACATGTGTCCTCTCTCTCCTCTGCCATGCCAACAAACACAGCCTGGAATGGCCAGCTCTGCTCTGACCAACCCTGTTTGCAGGGGAGAGGAATCGCTGATGGAGCACAGTGACCTTCCAGGCCCATCCTTCCCACTGTGGACTTGGGGCGCCCAAGGCAACGGAACAAGCATCACCAGGCGATGCTGTGCGCACGTTTTGAACCCCAGGCGCAGCCTCCAGCCCCATGATGTCGCCTCTGCTCTGCATTCCCTGGGACCGTACGGAGCAGCCGCTAAGAGGCAACGTGGATGCAGAGCCACCTCAAGACAGACACAGCTGCACACAACGAATTCTCCCTTTTGTGTAAAACATTAATTAATTAATTAACTTATCTTTAAAAAGATTTTACTTGTCACTTTTATTAATTTTTAAAATTTTGTCACATAAACTTTTTAAAAAAAATTTTTATTGGAGTATAGTTGATTTACAATGCTGCGTTAGTTTCAGGTGTACAGTAAGTGAATCAGTTATATATATACATATATCCACTCTTTTTTAGATTCTTTTCCCATATAGGTCATTACAGAGTACTGAGAAGAGTTCCCTGTGCTATACAGTAGGTCCTTATTAGTTATCTATTTTATATATAGTAGAGTGTATATGTCAATCCCAATCTCCCAATTTATCCCTCCCCCTTCCCTTTCCCCCCTGGTAACCATAAGTTTGTTTTCTACATCTGTGACTCTACTGCTTTCTAAATAAGTTCATTTGTACCATTTTTTTTAGATTCCACATATAAGCGATATCATATGATATTTGTCTTTGTCTGACTTACTTCACTCAGTATGACAATCTCTAGGTCCATCTATGCTGCTGCAAATGGCATTGTTTCATTATTTTTTAAGACTGAATAATATTCCATTTTATATATGTACCACATCTTCTTTATCCACTCCTCTGTTGATGGACATTTAGGTTACTTCCACGTCTTGGCTATTGTAAATAGTGCTGCAATGAACATTGGGGTGCATGTATCTTTTCAAATTATGGTTTTCTCCAGATATATACCCAGGAGTCGGATTGCTGGATCATATGGTAGTTCTTCATTTAGTTTTTTAAGGAACCTCCATACTGTTCTCCATAATGGTTTTACCAATTTACATTCTTACCAGCAGTGCAAGAGGGTTCCCTTTTCTCCACACCCTCTCCAGCATTTATTGTTTGTAGACTTTTTGATGATGGCCATTCGGACCGGTGTGAGGTGATAACTCATTATGAATTTAAAATACATGTACGTTTATCCACAGACAATCTCTGGAAGGGTATTCAAAAACAAGATACTCGTGGTAGATATTTCCTCGGAGGGAAACTGGGTGGCTGGAGGACAGGGTGAGGAGAGAGACTGGTCTCTCATTATATTACTTTTTTGTATCTCTTGAATTTTGTACCGTAGCACGAATTGCTATTCAAAATTAAACAAATCGTAGAGCACCGTTCTGCAGTCAGACTCTCTGGGGCCAAAAGTGAAGCCTTGAGCACGTTACTTAGCCTCTCTGTGCCTCAGTTTCCTCTTCTGTGAAGATGCGATGTTAGCAGCGCCTGGCTCAGAGGTTGTTGTGAGAATTCACGAGAAAGCGCAGCACAGGGGTGTCCGGCACACAGGAAGCCAGTGATGGTGCTGAACTACTATGGTAACGATTGGTTAGCAGAACCATTTCCATCCAGGGAGGTTTCTGATGAGAAACTGAGTCTCAGAAAAGTTAAGTGACCTGGCCGAGGTCACAGCGTCGGGAGCTTGTTCTGGACGTGAGACCCAATGAGACACCGTCCCTTCCCGTGTTGGAGGGTGAGGTGGGGACACGCACAGACCGCGAGGACAGCTGCACCCAATGCAGTCAGTACTGGGACAGAGACCAGTACAAAGGGCTATGCAAATGCAGAGACGGGGCCATTGATTCTTCCTGGGAAAATGAGGGGGGTTGCTATGGTCTGGGTGGATGTGTAGGCACGCCAGGTGGAAGGCACAGCATGTGCGAAGTCTCAGAGGCCCTGATGAGCAGCATGTGAAGGGAAAGTGGAGAAGCTGAGTGTGAAAGGAAACAGCAAAAAAGAGAGATGACTGGGGAGGTGGCAAATTAGCACAAAGAAGTAGGACAGGAGGAAGCAAACGGGAACGGGAGACCAGCATGAAGTCAATGGGAGGGGAGGCTGAGCCAGAGTAGAAAGACAAGAATAAAATTTTCTCTCATCTCCACTCTCCTCTGCCTTCATCTTCCATCCATCTGATGGATGAGTAGGCGTTTCCCTTTACAGACACACACACACACACACACACACACACACACACACGCTCGTACGCGCACAGAAGCACATTCAGCCTTCATGCTTCCCTCGTCTGGGGTGCAAGAGACAGTCACAATTTGGCACCAGTTTTATTGAAGCAGATTCGAGGACATCAACACATGGATAGATGAAGCAAGATGAAGCTCAGGAACCGATGTCGTGTCCTCCGCGGGGCTGTGCCGACCACCCTGTGTAAACCACAGCTGCCCTCCTCCACCTCCCCGCCCTCCACATCGTCGATCATCTTCCAACCTTCTGATAATTTACTTATTTGTTTATTGTCTGTCTGCACCAAAATGAACGCTCCATGAGGGTGTGGGTCTGTTTTGTTCTCCTGTTGATCCCCAGGACCTGGAACTGTGCCTTGGACACAGTAGATGCTCAAATAACATTTACCATGATTAGACAATTATATGCTAATCAATTCTCATGCATACTTTATTTTACTAATTATCACAATCCCACCCTGGGAGGTGGGTATTTTGAATCCCATTTTACAGAAGAGGAAACAGAGGGTTAAGAGGGATCCAGTAAGTCACCAAGCTTTGAATCCACCTCTTTGGGTTCAGCCAAACCTTGGAAAACCTCTGGATGTGTTTCGGGCCCCTCAGAAGCAGGGAGGGGACAGCAAGGCTTCCATCACCCCACCCAAGTTGGGCACAGACGCCTGCAACTGGCCGGCCTGTGGGCCTGCAGGGCTTAGTCGCTTCCACCAAGGACCCCTTCCCTTGGCCTCAGCCCCTCCTTTCGTAGCTGGAGGCAGCAGCCCACTGGGTGATCACACAGGCTCTGGAGAGAGGGCGCTGGATGCCGCTTCTTACTGTTGGCCGTGTGACCTCAGCCCCACTTTCCCCGAAAGTAGAAAACGGGTCGTGAGAGGTCAATAAAATAATTGAGTACAGTTTCTGACACATGCAGTAGTTGTATTAGTCAGGACCCCACCGGAAGTAGAGGCACACTCAAGGGTTTAACTGAAGAGAATTGGATGAAGAGGCTCTTTACAGAAGGGTGGTGTATTAGTTTCCTACTGGTGCTGTAACAAATTATCACACGTTTATCCCTTAAAATGACACAAATTTACTCTGGTTCTGGAGGTCAGAAGTCCAAAATGCTGGTTCCTTCTGGAGGCTCCAAGGGGAGATCTGTTTCTGGTCTCTCCCAGCTTCTAGAGGCTGAGGGCTTTTTTTTTTTTAATCCTTTTACTGGGGAGGAAAAAAGATATTTAATATTTCTGTTATATAAGGAATAGCACCTAAGGCAGGTACTTCTACTCCTGACCTCAGCTCCAGGCGCTCCTGCTTTATAAAGCTATAGGACAGAGCAGAGTTGGAATGGAGAAGAAAGGTAGGGTAGAAGACAACAGATAAATTGTAAAGGAGCAGGGAGATGCAGAAAGAATGATAACAGCCGCATGTGTGAGACTGAGGGCTTTTCCTAGCTCCTGGCCGCATCACTCCAATCTCCTCTTCCATCATCAAATCACCTTGACCCTCTGTCTCCCTCTCACGAGGACCCTAATGATTACGTCCTTGGGCCCACCTGATAATCCAGGATAATCTCCCCATCTCAAAACCCTTAATTTAATCATACCTGCAAAGCCCCTTTTGCCATATAAGGTAACATATTCACAGGGTCCGGGGATTAAGGCATGGACATCTTGGGGCCATTATTCAGTCCATCACATGTGGAAATGGATGGAGAGGCAGCTGGGGATTAGCATCTGTGGGGAGCTGTCACCATCCTTAAGCCTGGAGTGGGAGAGGCAGAAATGACAACTGGCCTTCTCTCCTCCTGCCAGCACCTCTCGTTGGCTGAAGCCCAACCAGAGGCTGAGGCACAGGGCAGGGCAGGGAAGGGATGGGGGTGAGGAGATGGAAAACAAGCAGCACAGTACTTGAGTTGTCTTAGCTCTGACTGTGCTTGAGGCCTGGCCTTTTGAAGACGGCCCAGGGCCTCGGGCTGCCTGCCTCTGTCTGTCCTACCTTCCAGGGAAAGCAAAACCTCCTACATCATCCCAGGGCACTGGGTGCAGAGTCTGTTCTCCGCAAGCTGCACTGTTAACGATTTGGGGCAAAAGAGCTGCTGGGGAAATTCAAAGCAAAACAGCCAGCAGGCTCTTCAAAGCCCATCTCTGCAACAAAGGACTGAGAGAAGAAAAAGGCGCAGGCCAGCGGGGGGCCAGCCTGAGGAGCAATTAGAGCCACAAAGGCTCTCTGATCTTCTACAGAACCCCTCACAGGCCCTTAAACAAATCCCTCCAGCGAGCTGGAGGCTGAGCAGTGAGGGGCAGGGAGCCCAGAACTGGGAATCTGGGGACTGGGATCCAGTCCAGCTATGCCCTTGAGTCGCTATGTGACCTTGAACATGTGATCCCCTGTGCACCTCGGTTTTCTCATCTATAAAATGGGGATAGTGGGACCCGGTGACTTAGGTCAGTTTCTCTAGAAACAGAGACTGAGGCAAGGATTCTTGTGCAACTGATTTATTGGGGGAAACCTGGAGGGGAGTAAAGGAAACGGGATGGGCTGGGGAAGAAACCAGGCAAAGCTGTGGGTTCAGCTGAAGTCTGGGCTCAGTTTGATCCCATAGAAGTGTGACTAGCACCACAGGGTTGTCCCCCTTGAGACAAAGGTAGGCCTTTTGTGCCCATCTTGGGGGAGGCACATGCCCCCACCCTTCCCCCACTACAGTGGACTGAATAATAACCCCCAGAGATGTCCACATCCTCATCCTCAGAACCTGTGAATATGTTACCTTCTAGGTAAAAGGAAAGACTTTGCAATTAAGGGCATTGAGACAGGGAGACTATTCTGGGTTATCTGAGTGGGCCCAGTGTTATCACAGGGTTCTTATAAGGGGAGCAAGCAAGAGGGCCAAAGTCAGTAGTGGGAGAGGTGACAGTGGGAGCAAGAGGCTGCAGTGATGTGAGGAAGGGGCCACAAGCCAAGGAAAGCACACAGCCTCCAGAAGCTGGAAAAGGCAAGGAAATGGATTCTCCCCAAATGTCACCAGAAGGAGCTCAGCCTCGATGACACCTTGATTTTCGACTTCTAGCCTCTAGAACAGTATGGTTTCAAGCCACTTTGTTAAAGCAGCGATAGGAAACTAATACACCTGCCAAGACACGGTGGTCACACAACTTGCCCCAGGCTCAAGGGTCCTGGTCCAGCTCTGTGCAAGAGCTGGCATGCTCCCACTTAATGAGGTGGTGGCCCCGATCCCCTTGGATCCTCTTGCCAATTTCAAGTGCCCTACCTCACCCCCTGGCTTCTGTGCACTTTGGCCTCTAACAGCCCTCAGGCCTAGAGACGCTTTGACCTTGGTGCAGAGAGGGGGAAGCTAGGGTGACCTTCGGCCAGTGACTGATGGCTTTGCCTTGCGTCTGATCAACTCTGAAGAGTAATCTACACTAGAGAGCGCCCCGACTCTGCACCTTGGCTCCCCTCTCCCTGACCCTGACCCTCACTCCCACCTGTTCCCCTGGTTCCCCTGGAGCACGTCCCTAATGGACTCATTACACAGGAGCCCTCCTCTCAGGCTCTGCTTCCGGGGGGGCCAGCCTGAGGGGCCCTGGACCAGGAGCCTTTTCTATCTGGTCATCAAAATTATGCACCGAGGTGAGGAGGAAGATGATTCTCATTTCACAAACAAGGAAAACTGAGGCTCTGACCAGCTCTTGACCACAGGGGTTAAGCCAGAATCTGAATCCAGACACAGGAGACAATGCTTTAAGCCATGGACCCTACTACCTTGCAAACATCTCCTTCCCCCCCGGAAGGAGTGAGGGACTTTGCCCTTGGGAAAAATCATCTGCATTTCCTGGGGACAGAAGTGGTTGGGAGCGAAGAGCTGGGCTCTGTAGGAGAGGGATCCCTGTGGGTCCCTGCCCATCTCACCATTTTGGCCCCAGCCTGGGTCCCCGCAATAGGACAGTGCGGGAGGGGAAGGCCTCGGGACGCCATCAGACCCTGGAAAGGGGTGTCAAAGCCAAGGCTCCGTGAAGTCATCAGCTGAAAAGTCACACTGGCTTCACATAGATTCTCGGGCCAAATCCAAATCCTGGCCGATGATTTATCCTTCTCTCCCCTCATTTTCTCCCCTGTGAGATGAGGATAAGAGTCCTGTGACTTTCATCATAGTCCGGGATGAAAGGAGTAAGAGATGGGAACGTGGCTAGGACAGAGCCTGGCACCGTGAGGTCCTGTGAACACCCCTGCTTCTCCCATGACTCCGTGTGTTTGTGCTGGTGCATTCCTGCCCAAATGGAAAAAAGACACTTCCAGCAGCTGTGGGGCTTTTACCTTTCTTTTTCTGGATTAACGGGCCTGGACTGTGGGATCCATCTTTCTCCCTTCTTGGGGCTCAGAAGCCCGGGACAGACAGGGCAGGCCAGAATTGGACCAGCTGCCAAGAGAAGGGGTTCCCTTCGTCCCTCTGCCCTCTCAGCAGCACACCAGCCTCACCCTCTCTCCCATCAGGCAATCCAGTGGCCAGGCCAGAAGCCCCTCTTTGCTTCCCATCACATCTAGGAACTCAGCTGGGCACTGGGCCAACCTGAGGGGGCTCGGCCAATCAATTTTCTAGGCAAAACCAAAACCGGGCAGGGGAGGATTTGGGCCTGACCTTGAACCACCTCTTTTGTTAAATGAAACCAACCTAGAAAACAGAGTGAAAACCTCCAGACCCACCTGCAGGGGCCTCATGCACGGGTGGTTGGTTCCAGCGATGTTGACCATGCTGATGGTCCCGGCTCCGGGCGGTGCCCAGGCTTAGGGATGAAGCCACACATTCCCACCCCTGGGACTGTCACAGCCTAGTGGGAAAGAGAGACTGAAGGGGCTCCAGTGTCGAGGAAGCCAAACAACGCCCAGGGTACACAGACACACAGTGAGGTCTGGCTGAAGAGGTCAAGGTCGCCGCTGACAGCGGCACACCACGCAGCGCATCTCCCGTCCCCAACACGAGCCGCTCCGCCATCGTTGCTTTTGCTGGCTCCTCTGCTATCAGGCAGGGCCTTCTCTTTCTTTTCCTCTTCTCCTCCCGGAAGCAGTCCCAGCATCACTGGCTTCCGTCTCCTCTCTCCTAGACCCTGCTCCCACCACACATGCCCTGCTTCCCTCCTCGCGTGCTCCACATCCCCCCTGCATCACCTTCTGTTACTTGCATGTCCCCTCTGATCCTCTCACGGCCACCACCATCATCACCCTCCTCCCTCCCGAGCCAAGAGAATTCCAGAAGGGAATTCCAATGACTACAGATTTCTCAGCCTGATTTCAAATCGAAAGAAGCTCAGCTTTATCAAGGGCTAAACTGCTTAGGAGTTTTTAAGCTTAAACACAAGACTTCAAAGGCATTTCCTGCTAATGAGATTAAATGAGATAATGTGTGGAGCTCGGCACACTTTCTGTGCTGACAGAGGCTGCTTTGGACCGAGCCCTCGGGCCACCACCACCCGGGTCCTTGCTCTCCTTTGCTGTCAGGGCACTTGGGAGGGGAAGCTGGCAGAGCCTCGAAGGGTATGTGACGCTGGGGAACGCAGGAGACATGGGAGCAGAGTCATACGGCAATCTTCAGGCACGAGTGTGTAAAGGGGCGTGTGTGCCTGTGACCCAGAGGTGAGGAGAACAGGGAGGAATGATGCGGGAGCGATCCAACCATGTCCTGCTGAGTCTCACGTCTCCCTTGGGGTCTCACTCAGCTGCTGTCTTGCTGCCACCACCATGCTGGCCTCAGGAGGTCACTGGGGTCAGCACAGTCCCCTCCGGCTTGGCCTGGGCCCCTTTCTCTTCGTTCCCCTCAACTGAGCCAAGACCTGCTGTCATTTCCAAAATGATTCTGTAGGAAGAGCAAGGTGAAAACCCAATTATGTTTCTGCTGGCTGTACGCCCGATAGTTATTTCTTAAGGCCAGGTTTCTGGTTCCAAGAGACCCCAAGGAATCAGCAAAGACATCTGCGGGCCTCCGATTTTCCACTTAAGATAACCACAAAGGCACACTGAGTGCCCATCCCGGGCACGCAAGCATTCTCTGGACACTCTCTACTAAGAAGGGTCAACTGTGGTCCATGGGCATCAAGCAGGGGGAAGGGGACTTCCACACACTGAATTCCCACACTGCCCAGCCACTGTGCTAAGAGCTTCATGTTGTGAACTCACTCATTCCCCGAAACAACCTTGTGACACAGGTCCAGATAGAGCAAGGCCCTTGTCTAAGGGCACAGAATTGGAAAGAATAGCTCCAGCTATGGAATGTCCTCTGAGTGGAAAGCTAATTCATATCATAAATGTGATAGCACTGGACCCTCCCAAACCAGCAGTAAAAGGTTAGGTGCTATTACTGTCCCCATTTTACAGGTGAGGAAACTGAAGCTCAGGGAGGGGAAGGGATCTGTTCAAGATCTGCCAGCTGGCCAGAGGTAGTGCTGGGACCGTGGTTTGGGAGTGGGTGAGAGAAGCCACTTCCCTTTATCCTCCCAGGCTTCTTGAGAAGGAAATGGGCAAATGCGGCAGCTCCCAACTTTCTAAGGGCTTCAGCTTCACGTGAGTACAGTCAATTCAAATATTTACAAGGGCTCAAGCTCAGTCTAGGCAAGAAGTGGGAGACTTTGGGGTGTAGCCCAGAGGAACTGGTAAGCCTCTGCAGGCCTCCTTCCCCCTCCCCTTCTCACCTCTCCCCTCCCCTGAGTCCTCCTACCCCAGCCTGGGCCACCTCCTGGGTCTCCGGGCAGCCCTCCCTCCATTCTAGCCCTCTGGCAGGATGTCTGCTGTCCCCTCCAGCAGTGTGGCCTGGCAAGGTAGGGCCAGCACAGCTTCCAGCACCAGGACCCCTGGGCTCCAATCCCAGGCTTGTGTGACCTCAGATATATTAACTCACCTCTCTGAGCCTGTTTACCCCCAAGTTGCAATTAACAGTAGTACTCTACCCCAAAAGATGATGCAAAGCTTTCATCACCTCCACCCCTTCTTTTTTTTTTTCATTTTCAGCGAACACTATTTATATAGCACGTACTTTGTGCCAGGCACTATTGTAAGCATTTGTATTCCTAATTTAATCATCATCACAACCCTATGAGGGAAGCACTGTTACTATCTTATTTTACAGATGAGGACTCTGAGGCACAGAGAGGTTAAGTAACTTGCCCAAGGTCACAGAGCTTTTGGGGGGAAATATAATTGACATATAACATTACACACAGCTTTTAAGGGGCAGAGGTAGGACTCAAAGCCAGACAGGTTGGCCCTAGAGTTCAGGCTTTTAACTTCCTA
Organism: Balaenoptera borealis; assembly: GCF_965194805.1. Taxonomy (NCBI): domain Eukaryota; kingdom Metazoa; phylum Chordata; class Mammalia; order Artiodactyla; family Balaenopteridae; genus Balaenoptera; species Balaenoptera borealis. The sequence goes on from NC_138868.1 coordinate 15,961,529, forward strand.
CTCTGTACTGAGATAATGTGTATAAAGCATTTTAGTATTAAACTCAACCAAAGAGAAATGCTTACTTAATAAGTGGTAGCTGTGGTGGCTGTGTGACCTTGGGCAGGTCATTTTACTTCTGTAAGTCTCCATTTTTTTAATCTCTAAAATGGGACTAGGGATACTTCTCTGACAGGCTTGTGGGAAGAATTCAATAGAGTACTGGGTGTGGAGTGTCCATCACAGATCCTAATGCAGAGCCGGCCACGGGCTCTCGGCGGTCCTCCTCTCTGGAAGGGACAGGGGGAGAGGGTTCAGGGCTGACTGTAGTTAGACACACCCACTGAGCCAGCAAGAGCAAGGTGTAGAAAAAACCACAGGCCTTGGTGGGGGGGAGGGCAGGTGAAGCGGCAGGTGAAGCAACAGGTAATACAACAGGTGTGCAGAGCATAGGTAGGTACAGGGCCTCTAAGGAGGTGGCATCTGGGGGTCCAGACAGGGGGAATCGGAGAGAAGGATATGAACACTGATGGGGCCATCTAATCCTCTCAACAACCCTGAGAGAGGGGACGTGACACACCTTTAGAAGGGGTGGCGATGAGCTTTGCATCTTAATACAACTTTGTGGTTTCTTTCCCGCTTTCAGCAGAATGAAGGGCCCCAGCTACAGGGTCAAGCTCCAGGTCAGGAGGACCTGTTTCCTCCGAGGGTCCAGCACAAGAAAGGTCAGAGTTCTTCCTGAAGAAGTGTCTTAAACAGGCAGGTGCTGCAGTGGGACACTGGGCTGGGGAGGAGGAGGGGTCCAGCTAGGACAGGGCAACGGGGTGGGGTGAACCAGCAGCAGGGGTGACTCGGTCCAGGGAGGGCACAGGGCCCGGCTAGAGTGTGGGGGGACCCCCCCCGACATCCAAAGAGGGGCAGAGGGTGCTCCCTCTCTTCTGCCCCCTCCCCCCATCGGACTTTTCCCGTGCACGGATCTCAGAGCAGCTGCCACCCGGGGACCCAAACAGCTAGGGGGTGATGGGAGCCCTTTCTAAGGAGGCTGTCTGTTGTCCTCAGAGACAGGAAAGCCACTTCCTGTAGGCCCAGCTGTGCCCTGTGAGAAACCAGTCCCCGGCCCAGCAGCCTCTCTCCTCACTATAAACCAGAGGAGGCCTGGGATGGATTCACCCAGAGCCACTGCCCTAGGAGGGCAGATTCATTTTTTCGGGAGAGCATCTTCACAGCTTTTCCATTTCCTCTGGTGGCAATGACGGCCCAGCCTGAGCCCAGTGGCCCCAGAGTGAGGTCACCACACGGAAGTCTGACCTCAGTGTTGCCATGGGAACCCTTGGGATGCCACCACCACCTGCGAGCGGTGACAGGGAGGGCAAGTGGGAGGGGATGGTGGCTGATATTGACTGTGTGTCACCCTGCTCCTGGCTGCTGGGATGGTTTGCCCCCAGACATATGTTGTCAGATCTCAACCAAGCAGGTTGGGCAGGGAACGTGTGGGGGGCCTGCTGGCTCCATTGTGTGTGTCTGTGTGTTTGGGGCATGGGGGAGAGGTGTTTATTAGACCTCCCGGGGTGCTTCATTTTCCTCTCCCCCTGGACCCAGCTAGCATGCTGACCGCCGTGCTCCTCCTGGACCCAGACTGACATTCACAGCAACCTGGTCTCCATAGCAACCAGCTGTGACATCACAAGGACACTACGGATGCTTTAGCTGGGGCGGAGGAAGCATGAATGCCTGTTCAGGGCAAGAAAGAGTGTCTGCTTCCCCTCCAGCAGCCCCTCATGTGATAGAGGAAGTGGGCGTAGAAACATGGAAAGGGCAAGGGACTCTTCTTGGAAAAACCAGGTTTTTCTGTGAGTTGCAAACCGAGGCTTCTCTGGAGGTTGAGTGGAGTCTAAATGAAGTCGCTCCCTCCCTCTCTTCCTCTTCTCTCTCTGCATCCCTTAGAAATTGCATCTCAGTTTCCTCAACTTTAAAATGGGGATAATAGACATCATTCTTTATTAAGGGCTTATTACGTGCCAGGCACTGTTTTTAAGCACCTTGTGTGAATTTTCTCCTTAATCTCATAACAATGTAGTCTAGTATTTTCCTCTTAGTACTCCCCCTCTTACAAATAGAGGAAAACGAAGCACAGTAAAAGGATTTGAACTCAGACAGTCTGGCTCGAGAGCCCATATTCACAGCCTCCCAGGAGCTCAGCGACACCTCTATTTTCAGCCACGCTGTGGCAAACAGTTCCACGCAGGCTTCAATTCACTTTGCACTGACAGCATCTCGCCTCATGTGAGCACGAGGCATTTTTCTTTTTCTGCCCTAGGGCTTGTGCAGTGCCCAACACGGGCTGCTGGCAGGAGTACGCTCAGCGTGAGGATGTGTGGAGGGAAGCTAGCTTCCTCTGGGCCAACCTCAACCAGTGGGGCCCGGGAGCTGAGGGATGAATGCTCCTGCCAGCTCGCCATCTGGCCGACAGTTGGAGCGTCCTTCCATACACTGCTTTTAGAAGGTCCCGGCAGCACTGAGCCCCAGTCACCCACAGCAGTGACCCTGTGATGCAGTGTTACCTTGGATTTTCTGCTTTTCTTTTTTCAGTCGGATTGGTCCCTCATTTCTGCTCCCTGGGATCACCTCCAAAATAAAGTCCCTGTACCCATGTCCGTGCACTGGGTCCTATTTTGAGGGGACTCTAGGCCAAGACATTTGACACTAGAGTGGCCCTAAGAGCAATCACACAGGGTGGCATTCGACCTGGACCGCTTGGTGAGATATAGTGAGGACCCCATTGCAGTGTGATGGGCGGGTATGACAAGCTGCCATACTGAGCATCACAGGCATTAAGATTGTTGGCAATGATAAAGATTGTGGGGCTGACTGGTTCCTGATTTGGAAGCCTTAAAGAAAGAAAATAGCAGGCTCATGTCAATCATGTGTCAATTCACGGCATGTTGTGAAGACCCAAACCCTCCATGGTACTGTTTAAAGACTCTCTCCTCCTGCAGCCCAAGGGAGGCTGCACCCTGTACCGATGATCAAGCTCAGGGTGAAATTGGAGGGGGCGCGTAGGGCTGCAAAGGAGACTAGTGCACAGTCTGGACAGATCTCTGAAGCAAAGTCAGAGCCCTACTGGGGAAAGAGTGGGACCCTGAGACCTGAGATGGGGACCCTTGTGTGGGTGATTCTGAGAATCTTAGAGACCCAGATTCCTCTGAAGCTTTGAGCACTGAACCCCTACAACTCAACAAAGCACTCCTTGGCCATTTGGGGCAGGGGGTCACGGCTGGGCTGCCTCCAGGGAAGGCTGCCATGTCCCCCCACCCTGTCCCCTTCTCGGGCTCAGGTCTGATGGAGAAACCCCAGTCTGGGACGGGTGGTGTACCTCCTCGAGTGGAACACCGGGCTCCGCAGCTTGTCTTATTCCAAATGAGCTTGGGATTCATCTGGTCTTTAGTGGAAACACAACCTGGCAAAGTGGGGACTAGACCTGGGCTTGAGCTCAGCAGGACCTGGGTTCGAATCCCACTCGGGTCCCAGGCAGAATGCTGCCCGGTCAATCCCATTGGTGGTTGGGACTCTTAGGGAAGCTTGTGGATCCAAAACTCAGTATTGGTGACCGGGCAGGTATGTACAGTGTGCCAGGCACTTTGAGACGGGAGGCTGCAGCCATAAATAGCCTGTCTCTCTTTTCAAAGCACTCACAGTCCGGTGGGGAACACAGACACGCATAAGCAAACTAAATAACAGTGACGAATCAGCTTTTTGAAATTTCACTAAATGTCAGGCTTTGTACTGAGCCCTTCAGGTACGTGGTATTATAAAATCCTTAAAAGTACTCCACGGGGAGATTTCTATCCCCATTTCACAAACGCAGACAGGTGGTAGGGTTGGGATTCGAGCCGACCTTACCTCCCTCGAAGCATGTGCTCTGCCCTCACCCGCAGTCTGCTTCTTTCGGAGAGTGTGACAGCCTCAGCAGAAGGATGTCCAAGATGCAGAGGAGAAAGACCATGCTGGTCTGATGGGTGGTCCAGGAACACTTCCCAGAGGGTGGCATGGCAACCCGCACATCTAAAGGGCTGAATAAGTGGGAACCGTGGTTAGGTTACTACTGAGCACATGTAGTGAGACCTCTGTCTTGGGATCAAGTTTTCAGAAATGGCTCAACACCACACAGACCAGAACAAGCGTGAGCTCTAGCCACTGCCCCATACTCAGACGTTAGAGGGCAGCCCCTGGACCTTGGCAGCTTCTTGGGTTACAGAACCCCAATTCTGCCCCCAGAACCCGAGGAGAGCAAGCACCCCCGTTCTCAGATCTTCTCTCCCAGGCTATCTAATGAACGAACCCTGGAGATGGGGGCTCCCCCATTGGGTGTTTTCTGGCCTGTACTGGTTGGGCTCTGGAGTTCTGAGTCAGAGAAACCAACTGAAGCTGGGTTCAGCAAAAAGGAGGACTTCTTTATGAAACCCCGGCGGTGCCTTCCAGATCGCCCAAGCTGGGCAGGCAGGAAGGGCCAGGTCTGGGGAGACTAGAGCCGGGCAGGAAGCCATCGGGACAATCTCTCCCTCCTCATCTCGGCTCCCCTCTGCCAGCTGGCTTTGTTCCTCTCCTTCTTTGCCAAGCAGCGGTTTCCATTCCTCAGAGGCCCTGGCTGCCCCAAGCAGCTGGGGTCACTCTTTTGGCTTCAGCCTAGCCCCGTGGAGAGACCAGCCGGCTGTGTCCCTCCCTCTCCTTCCCGTCCCAAGTCCCAGTGTTCAAGAGAGGCAACTGACTGGCCCAGATGGAGTCACAGGTCCAGCTCGAGTCTAATTACCCCTAGCTAGGGTGGGGTCATGCAGTACAATCTGGCACCCTCCCTTGGGGATGGGGAGGGAGGAGTTGCTATAGAGATGGGGGGCCTTCCGCTCATAGGCTGTGCAGACCTCCCCAGGAGGGGCCGCGGCCAGAGACCTACCTCCGCACCCACCTCCTACCTTCTCCCCTCTCCCCATCCCCACCCCGGCCAAATGCCCACAAAGAACCTTTTTTAAAAATGTTCCACTGGCCCTAGGTCTCAAGCAATCTGTCATTCATCAGCTCAAGCTCTATCCCATCAATGGAATTAATATTTTCATCCTTATCCTTATCCTTATTATTGTCTATCACTGATCGAGGTCTTCCTATATTCCAGGCACTGGACATAGCCCTTTATACGAATTATTGTACTTCATTTAACCTTCGTGTCAACACCATGAAGCAGATACCGTAATTATCCTCACTTTATGGAATTAGAAGCTGAGGCGCAGAAAGGTGAAGCAACCCGCCGACATCCCTGTGGATTGGCAGGGCTGGTACTGAAGCCCTCCAAACGGGCGGGTTCAGCTCTGTGCTGGAGGCTGCCGGGCACAGAGCTGTGGGGTTCTGCTTAGTTAGCGAGGCCACGCTGCACACAACAAAGTCACGGCCAGGACTGAATGAGCACATGGCCGTGGCCTGGCTGGAGGAGATTACAAGAGGAGCTCCGAGAGGTCCTGATCGATGAGGAAGGGTTTCCTGGAAGGTGGAAGTTGAGCTTCAGAGGACAGGTGAGATTTGGACGGTGGAGAAGAGACATTTGAGACAGACACCTGCATCAGGAGGACCTGTGTGAAGACAGCTGTGGGGGTGGCCCAGGCTGGCTGCAGAGCGAACTCAAGGGCAGACGTTGGGGCGGGTGGGCAGGCACCAGACTCCAGCAGGCCCTACTTCCCGCTGCACCCCTGGAACCGAGCGCTGCTGAACACACGTGGCTGCCACTAGCATTTGCTGAATTGAATTGACTGGAAATATAGTAAGTAAAGGTGACCCAGAGCAGGAGGAAGGTGGTTTAAGCTGTGGCTGAATGAGACCAAGTCCTTTTACAGGCCCTTTATTTGTGTCTTATATGTGCAGTGTCTCTCCAGGTAGATCCCCACAAGTCAGTAATGTCGACAAGGATCACTCTTCCTCTTTTCCAGATGAAGAAACCAAAGCACAGAGAGGTGGAGCAAGTTGTCCAAGGTCTCCCAGCAAGTGGAGGCTCAAACTCAATGCTCCTTATTACAAATTTAGGGTTCCTAGCGGAAGGGGGTTTGAGTGAACCTGGGGACAGGTTTCCAGTGTCTGAAAGAAACCATGAAATTCTAAAACACGGACATTTAGAGACAGAGGGAAGTGTTTTGGACCCACACCAACTTGGGTTCGAATTCTGGCTTTGTCACTTCCTAGGTGATCTTGGGCAAGTCACTTGTCTTCTCTGTGGGGACAATGGCAGTGCCTCCAAGGGTACTTGTGAGAATTAAAGGGGTCAGTCGATACATGTGACGCATTCAATAAATTACCATCACAAGTTGCTTAACCTTTGAGCCTCGGTTTTCTCAGCTGTGAAATGAGGGTAAGCATCCAGAAGGTATCCTGAACAGGGCAGTTGGAAAGACAAAACGAGACAACACGCCCAAGTCCCACCCCAGTGCCTGGTTTAGCACACATTCCTTCCCTCCCCCGCAGTCCTCCCTCATGTCAGGTTTACTCTGGTAGCATAAATGACACGCTGCTCTAAGAAAAGCACCGCTTGTGAACTTGAATGCACAGACGTGAGCTCAGGAAGCATAATGCGTGTTCCCTCTCCCACCTGGTGAGAAAGCCTCCATGGACTTCAGGGTAAAACGGCCGGGTGCTGAGTGGGTACACTGGGTACCGGGGGGATCACGCTGGAGGCAGCTTCCAAGATTCTCCTCGGAGCCTGGAGATGCAGGGATTGGGACCAAGGCAGCCGGCTCTGGCTGCAGACCTGGGCAGTTGGGGCGCTTCTGCAAGGAGATCCTCTTGGTCAGGGTTAGGTTGACCAGGGGTGGGGAAGAATGTTCGGGGTGCAAGCCAGGGACAACATCATCTCCAAACGACTAAGCAACAGACCTGAGTTCCCTTTTTTTTTTTCTTTTAAATAAACCACCAGTTAATGAGTACTTACTAAGTTCCAGGCACTGTTCCAAGCAGTTTACATGGATCCCGGCCACTACCATCTGTGCAGCCTCGGGCAAATTACTTAACATCTCTGAGCTTCAGTCTCCCCATCTGAGAAATGGGCTTAATACGGTGCCTACCTCCTAGGGTTGTGATGAGGATTAAATGAGTTCACACACAGTGGTCTTAGTGAATGATTAGATTTGGGGGTTTTTTTGGTATACATTCATCAATTTAATCTTCATAATGATCCTGAAAGGTTAGAACAATTGTCCTCTTCTTCTCCTTACCCTCAGTTTTTTGTTTTGTTTTGTTTTGTTTTTGGGGGGATGAATATTGAGAGGTTAAATTTGTGGCTCCTGAGTGTTGACCTGACCGCATAAAAATGCACGTGGAGAACATGTGATAAACCAAGTTCCTGGGCCTGAATCTGTGGAGGGTGAGTCTGTGAGTCTAGGATGGGCTCGAGGATGCGATAATACGTTTGTAGTAGCATCCCAGGTGATCTGGAAGTAGGGAGCTGCACTAGGAGATCTGGCAAAGCCGCACAGAGGCAGGATTTGACTGCGGAAGTAGCATCATCTACACAAAGAGCACTTCCACTGGTGGGTGGGCTCTAACCTACTCTCCACCGCATCCTGGGGCTCTGGCAGTGCGTGGGGCGGTGGTGTGGTTCTGGCCTGGCCCTCTCTCTGAGGAGTGGGGCTGCGTGGGGCTCTCTGGAGCAAGGTCCTCCAAGCAGCCATATGCAGCCCACCCTGCCCCCATCATGGCTTCCTTCCCCCAAAGTCACCCAAGCCGCGGCATGTGGGCCCGTCAGCTCTTGTGCATTCTGGAAGGTCTCACCAACGATCAGGGACCTGTCCCCCTTTGGGTCCCCACAGACTTCTTCTCCAGGGCCTGTCTCCGTCCTCTGGTGCCACTGCACATGTGGAGAGCCTCTGGCAACTTCAGGAGCTGCCAAAGCGTTTGGTTACTTTGCTCATTTTATTAATAAATGTGTACTGATGCCAATAACATGGAAACTGCTGCCTGGGAACAGGAGTGGGAGCATGCTCTGGGGAGTTTTCTGGCTGGATTGCGGCGACAGGAGAAACAGACAGTGATCTAGGGGGAGAAGGGAGGCAGGCAGCCGGATGGCCCAATTTAGGGCTTCTGGGGGCATCCAAGGACCTCTGGAGTTTGTGAAGACCTTTTTGGGAAAAGGAGAGTTGGGAGGATGTGGATAGGAAGGAAGCTGGTGCCCTGACCCTCCAGTTGGAGCGCTTGGAAATGCTTGGGGCTGAAAGCCTGGCTTAGCCCGGCTGCAGGCAGAGGGACACATCTTCCCCTGGGTCTGCTGGACCCTGAGTGTACGATGAGGGGCGGGGGAGATGGCAGCAGTGCCGTACTTGCGGAGGATCTTAAACCCCAAAGCAGCAGGAAAGGCAAGGAGGCATCTTCCCCCAGAGGGGCTGCCAGCCTGATGCTGGGCTCCGAGGGAGGGAAACAGTAATCACACATGTGAAATGCAGGGCCTTGGTGTAGAAGTGGCCGGCAGGCAAACCTCGCAGGGGGCAAGCTCCTGGCCTCCAGAGCTCCAGCCCCATGTGCAGCCACTGGAAGCACCCTCTCCTCCAGCCAGGATATGTGTTCACTTCTATTACTGGCCAGTGAATAAACAATCAGAAAGCCTTGCCAGGATCTGCCGTTTACCCTTTAAGGGAATGAACTTCTGTTTCATTTGGGGAGTTTAAAAGAAAAGCAAAAGCCCTCACATCACAGCCCAGGGGTCTCCATCAAGCTTTCTCATGCCCTTGACACAGCAAAAAGTTCTGATCACACCTACTGAATAGATTTATTCATCTATAAATAATAGTCATGCATTACTGTACTAATGTATTATGAATATTATCAAACAGGCACAAATATATAAAGTTAAATTAAATCAGATTAAAATAATATTTTTAAATGTTTTAATAAGTGTGAATGGTTTTATGCCATCATTAGCTAAGATCGCAAACCAAAAATCTATACTTATAGTTAGGCTCATTAGTAATAATAGTGGATATAAATTCTTATTGCAAGTTGTCTTCTCACTCATATTTGAACTTTGGGGACCATTTTCTTTTTAGACCCAGTTGGATTATCACAGTGTTTGCTTCTCTGGTGGCTGTCGGAGCAGATGTCGGGGAGTGAAGGGTCCACAGCCATGCCTCGCTCTGGATTCGAGTGCGTGCATTATGTTCAGGGTTTCTTCCTTTTTCGTCCCTCTTTTTCCTGCTTTCTTTTTAAGTCCTCTGTCCACTTGGTGAAAAATCACTTGAAGGGTATTCTCACCTAGAAATCTGCTGAACTGGTCTCACATGAAGAGAAAAGTTCTTCAAAATGCTGACAGCGAAGAAAAAGGCCGGCTGTCAGCCCAATCTTCCGTGCAGTAATGTTTGACATAAAGACCAAATATGGACATCAGCGTCAATCTATAAATACTGGTAAAACTGAATTCTTTTCCTTTTTTTCTTGGATGACATGGAAATAGAAATAACAATTTTTTAATATTCCTTTCGCCTCAGAGAATTACCTTGCACACCTCCTGGGGTGTTTGCACCCCAACTGGGAGACCTCTGCCAGGCTCCTCACCGGCCCCCTCACTCCCTAACCATCTCTGTTGCAAACAGGAGCTGGCGGAGCTTACGAATATGTGGAAAATGTGGGTTTGATCAAATCACTGCCCCTTCCTTGCATCTCATGGGCCTTCCATGGGTCTTGGGGAAAAAAGTAAAACTTCTTCTAAGATGTGGCTGCTTCTCCCACTTCCCTTGCATTCCCGCCTCCCCCAGCCTGTCTCATTCTGCCTCTGCCACGAGGGCTTCCTGGGGCCCCTTGGCACAGTCACCCACCTCCAACTAAGATGACACGTGGCTGGCTCCCTCTCGCCTTCAGGTCTCAGTTCTAAGGTCACCCCTCGAAGAGGCCAGGGTCAGCCCCTCATCTAAAGATTATTAATCTCCCCTCCCCTCCGCAATTGTTCTCTGTCGCCGTGCTCCTTCATAACCTTTAAAGCATCAATCACACATTGTCGCTATGTCAATCTGTTTGTGGACTCTGCTGTCTCTTCTACCAGATGACAAGCTTGGGGGCCACCGGGGAACCCCCATGTCCACCTTTTTCACTGCTATGTGCTCAGAGCCCAGCATGGTCCCTGGCGTATTGTAGGTGCTCGCTAAGCAAACGAGTAATGAAATGAATGAATCAGGTCTGGGTGAAACTACAAGTGCTTTCTTCGATCGGGCTTGTCTCTTGGCCACCACTAGAAGCTCCACGATATGGGGAACCGGCTTCCCCCTCCCCGGCCTCAGGCCTCTCCAGCCTCCCTTACACCGGGGAGGCCAGATGTACCTGTACCCGTCCAAGGTGCTCAGAGAAAGCCTGGAGTGGTTTTCCAGGGCCAGAAGAGGCTATGAAGAGTGAGGTGTCCACTCCCCTCCTTTGAGGGCCGAGAAGCCAGAGTGTCAGAGAGGGGTAGGGTTGAACCTAAAGACACACAGCAAGGGCAGGACGGAGAGCGCTGCCAGGAGCTCAGGTGGAGAGATAGTAGGCGTTTTCTTGGCTCAGGGGACCGAGGCAACTGGGAGGTGTGTAGCTGTTGAGGGCAGGGGTGCCATCGCCCGGGCTGGACCCCTGCATGGGGCAGGGGCTGAGGCCTGACTTTGCCCCCTCTGGGTCTGTGCTCACACGACCCTCCTGAGGCCCTCGTGGGATGTGCCCGGTCAGAGAAGCACAGCTGAGGCTCAGAGACGGGTCTAAGCTCACACGGGTGGTAAATAGTGGAGTCCGGACCCCACCTGGGTCTGTCCATGCCCAAGGTGACCCCCCCTCCCCCTCCCCTACCGCAGCCCCTCTTTGTGAGCCGGCTTTAGCAGAGCTGGATCGCCCTGTGATTCGCTGGTGCGCGGCACACGGGGAGGGACAGTTGCCGGCCTCACCAGGGTGTTGGCAGGCGCAGATCCTTCAGGGGCACCAACCCCAGCTTCTCCCGCTCAGCGCTTGCCTCTGAAAAGACATGAAATCTGACCCTATGGGAAAGCTTAGAGAGAAAGCAGGGAAAAAATCTCTCTTTTCAAGAAACAGACCCAAAGGGACCCTGTTTCACCAGTTTCCTTGACAGCCTCTGGTGAAGTGAAGCTCTTTAATATATTTTTAAAGAAAACTGAAGCCCAGGAGAATGACTGGGGTAGGACGTGGTGGGGACCATTTCTAAACATCTTTCCCTTTTTGGGTCTCAGTCACTTCTTTACCATGAAGGGGTCGGCCTTCATCACCCAAAGCCAACAGGGTGGGCCTCCCATTTCAGAAGTTTACGCTCTGAGGATGGGCTGGAAGGTTCCCCAAAAGTGGGAACTTGATTTGGGTCTTGAAGGATTTGCAGCAGAAAAAAAGTTTGAGTGGTCACACAGGTGGGCAGGCCAGGGCCAGGTCTGGGGAGGCAGCCTGGGCCTGATTGCAGGGTAGGGAGGAGGGAGGGGGGGAGGGGGGAGGGGAGAGGGGAGGGGGGAGGCTGTCGGAAGGGAAGGGGGAGGTATGGTAGGAAGATCCTCAAACCAGGAATCAGGACACATGGGTTCCACTCCCAGCTCTGCCGCTGACTTGCTGGGTGATGTGGAGTGGGATCTCTCTGCCCCTTCCCAGGCCTCAGTTTCCCAGTCGGCAAAACCGGTAGGAGAGGTTTAGACTGAGTGAACCCCAAGCTGGCCTGGGCCAGGTGTGGCTCTGATAACCATGCCCCTTCCCCACTGGGCGCCCTCCTGCCTGTCTTTAGCTGAGGCTGCAGGTGTCACACGACTTCCCAGGCCTCTCCCTGCAGCAGCTTACTGTTGGGCCCCACTAATCCCCCTTAAACCCACATCTTCCTGGCTGCTGTCGCCAAGAGTGGCCTTCGGGAGCCTCCTCTCCCTGGAAGAGAGGACTCTGTGACTTGGCAGGGCTGAGGGGGGCAGGCCAGAGGCCTCCAGGCCATCTGTTCTTCAGGCTGGGTCCCAACAGAGAGGCCATTCAGCGCTCTCTGCCTGTGTCTCCCCGCCTCCCCAGGCCCAGGCCTGAGCAGATGGCCCGCTGCCACCCCACCCCAGAGGCTGGGGAGCCTTGAGGCCCAGCTGGAAGCCGGGGGCGGTGGGGTCTGCCCTCCTCTTACAGAAGTGGTCGTCGCCCGATTCCAGGTCCTGGGCCCCTACCTCACTGGGCCTCAGTTGCCAGGCCTGGCGCCCTCCTCACCACCCACTGCCCAGCCAGCCCCACCTCTAACCATTCAGAGAAGCACCATGAGGGTGAGGCCGCACCCTCAGACACCACCCAGGCCAGTCCCCTGGGTCCACAAAGAAGGCACCAGCCACCTGCCTGAGACCACAAGTTCCTCAAAGTTTAAGCCAAGACCGGAACCCGAATCTCTGGCTCCTGGTGAGCCTCATCGCCTCACAGCTGTGGTCCTCAGTCTGCCTGGGCCTCAGGTTGACTTGGGGTGGGGAGCAGTGGTGAGATTCTGACTCAGAAGTTCTAGGGAGGGCCCTGTGAATCTGCATTCTTGATAAACTTTCCAGGCAATTCCCAGAAGGCCTCACAGGTGCTGACATCCTGGTTGTCTTCCCTGTTTATTTCTAGCCTGAATGGCAGTTAAAGTTCTGTGATGTAGGCAAGTCATTGTACCCACTTCACAGGTGAAGAAATTGAGGCCCCAAAAAGGCACACAATTTCACAAGGTAAATTTCACACAGTAAGGTCCTTCCAGACCCAGGCCTGGTACTGAATACTTCTGCCTCCTTAGTTAATGGGTTTTGGACAACAGTCCCCTGCCATCTCCCCAGGGGAGAGCAGGAATGGCCCTGAGACACTCCTACCACTTCTCCCCTCCACCCACTTTTAACACTTAAAGCCCGAAGTCCTGAAAAGATGATGGTGTCTCCCTCTATCCCTAGTGCAACCCTAAATAAAAACAACACTAAACTCTAAAATAGCTGTAAGGAAGTCCCATGATGACAATAGTACTTTGAATTTTAAAAAAATTTAAACTCTTTAAAAACACCTCCCCTCATTTGATGGCCCGGAGCAATATCCTCCCTTCCTAAGAGATGACTGACTGTCCCAGGTGCCCTTTCCAATGTGGGAGTCTGGGCGAGGGGCCAGTCAGCCACTGAGAGCTGCCCTCTCATCCCTGAGCCTGGTCCCTCCCCATCTCCCCCAGTTCCACCCAATTTCCTCCCCCCAGAGCTGGAATGAACTCACCAGGGAAGCCTAGCATCTATCTCAGATGGGCCCTGGCAAGGCAGAGTCTCATTGACGGGGACTTGAAATGTATGCCTCTCATATCCTTGACCATCAGGCTTCTCTTCCTGTGGGAGCTTCGAGAGAAAGGCCAGGCTCCCTCCTCACCCCTCTGTGGAAAGGGTTCTTCCCTAATCCTCTTTAGAGAGGAGAGAGAAGGGCAGCCCTCCCAGGGATGAGGCCCAGAAGCTGCCCTCTCTCCTCTTGGGACCACTGGTGTTAGCTGGTACTGGAGTATGGAGAAGCCAGGAGGGACTTCAGGCTCTATGAACCTTACTAAAGTAAAACAGGACCTATATTCTAATCTTACCTTATAGGATTATCCAAAGATGAAAGGAAATAGTACACACAGACGCACAGAAGGCATATAGCACAGAGCCTGACTCGCGGTAAGTATTCAACACACTGTCCTTATTGTCGCTATGAGCTAGAGTGACATCAGAAGAAAGAGCACTGGAACAGGAGTCAAGGAACCTGCTTTCTAACTGGGACTATGCCACTAATGGGTAGGTGGTTTTCAGCAATTCCCACAGCCTCCCTGGGCCTCAGTTTGCCCATCTGTAAAATGAGAGTGTAGGGCCAGAAAAGGTCTCTAGTCCCTTCCAGGGCCGACTCTCCCTCACTCTACCACTTTCCATGGCTCTCATTTGTCCTTCCCAGCTCAGTTAAATGTCACCATTCCTAGGAAGCCTTTCCCAAGAGCCCTAAGCTATGTGCCTTTCCAGGCCCACCCCCCCCCCCACCCCAGCACTGCATTCCTCTCACTGGCCCTACGTAGGAAGACTATGTCTCTCCCATGATGATTCCCACGGCTGCTGTGTGTGCCACCTTGACCTCTGATTTGCAGCCCCAGGGAGAGTCATGGGATTGTTATTTCCTTTGGGCCGGTATTATTCCTTCCACTTTATAGGTGAAGACACTGAGTCCTGGGTATTAAACAACCCAAGCGGCACAACTCAGGGAGCCTGGGAGTCCCAGAGTCTCAGCCTGATTTTCTGTAGTGACTCAGGGCTTTGGCAATCATTACAGCAGCGATTACTCCTTAAATTGGGTATTTTTCACTGTTGACGCCACTGCTGCCAAGGGGGACTTCTTTTTTTTTCTTTTCAGTTTGCATTCACCAGGCCGGGGGAGGAGGGTTGAGTGTGAAGCAAAGCAGAAGGAGAAAGAAAAAGAGATGGGGTGGGAAAGCTGCACAGAACAGAGCGGCCAGGGTGACTGTGGGCTGCCCTGGACCCCTGGTGAGGGTGAGGGAAAGTAGCAGAGGGGCTGGGTGGGCGACAGTCGGTGTGGGGTGAAATTCAGAGGGTAGCTGCCAGAGAACCAGAGGTTCTCATCTGGCTCCTTGGACTCCAGGGATTAAAGCCTGGGCCGAGGCAGCTGGGTGCATATAGGAGAGGGGCAGCCGAGACCACCCCTGCTCTCACAGTCTCCCCTCATACCCACCCCCCCACTCCCTGCACTCCTCAGACACCCACCATGTGCTGTCACTGTGCTAGGCACACAGGTGCAGCAGTAAACAGACACAGTCCGGCCTGGAAGTAGCTCTCAGCCGGCCCCAGGCACTCAGAACCTAGGTCTCAAATCCACCAGTGCCTTAAGAGAGCTGCTGAGGTTGGCTTGGGGGCCTTTGGGAACCCAACCTTGGGCTAGAGTATGGGAGGTGCAGGTGAGAGGTCAGGAAGGAATTTCCAGAGGAGATGAGCTGGGCTAAGAGAAGCATGAGCGAGAGCCAGCAGATGAAGACTGGGCCGTGGTGGGGGAAGAGCATCCCAGCAGAGGGAACAGCACACGAGACGGATCCGGACACAGGACACAGCAAAGCACAAGAGGGCAGCTGAGAGTAGTATCTGCTCAGATGTCTATCTCCTCCATCAAATTACAAGCTTCTCTAATGCAAAAATCACTCGTTTTACGTATGTATATTCCTATATTCATTTTAGCTGGAACAATATAAGTTCATTTAAAATCTTGCAAAATGAAGTGGTAGGTCTATGACGGCCTTTACCCTTGGGCTGCTGGGTACTGCTGCACAGGCTGTGCACTGCAACACTCCCTCTGCAGTAGGATTAATACCCATTGGTTCTGCTCTGCATTGTCATTTATTAGTAATTATTCTCAATACACTTATTAATTTCCCTCTCTCTCTCTCTCTCTCATAGAATAAGGTGCTGGGAATACAATGGTGAGTGAGACAAATGACGTTTCTCTCCTCAAAGAGGGTATGTTCTAGAGGAGGCAGATAAAAGAAACAGATACATTTTAAAATGGAAAGATAATCTTAGATGGTGACACATGCTATAAGTGTAGTGAACAGGGGAAGCACTTGGGTGATAGGGGTCAACTGTGATTTGGTGGCTGGGAAGACTCTCCGAGGTGACCTATCAGCTGACACCAGTGGTAACAGAGAGAGAGGCAGCAATGGGAAGGCTTGACGGCAACAGCATTCCAGGTAGAGGGAATGGCATGTGCCAAGGGCCCAAAGTGGAAACAAGTTCAGTGGATACAAGAACTAGGAAGGTGGTGGGGGAATTCCCTGGCAGTCTAGTGGTTAGGACTCAGCGCTTTCACTGGGCCTGCCGCGGGCCCAGGTTCAATCCCTAGTCAGGGAACTAAGATCCCGTAAGCTGCACAGTGTGGCCAAAAAAAAAAAGAACGAGGCAGGTGGAAGTGGTGTGGGTGGAGCAAAGGGAATGAGAGGAGGGCAGAGGATGCAGGGCCACGCTGGCTACAGTGACGAGTCTGGATTTCACTCGAAGCAGCAGGGAAAGCCATGTTTCATAATCTCTGGTCAACTTTTTCAAAGCTCTCTTGGACTGCTGAGTGGAGAGAGAGTTGGAGGATGCAAAGCTAAGAGCTGGGGGACCAGTTAGGAGCAGTCCCAGTGAGAGCTGATCTTGGCTTGGGTTAGGGTTGGGTAGCATGTTAGGGTAGGTGCCGGTAACTGAGTTGAAGAGGCAAAATAGAGAGGGTTCTCTTACTGATCTCAGTATGAATAACAACAATAATAAGATGATTCATGAGTACAAAGCACTTTTATAGCCACTTTTCTCACCTTGTGACATGGACAGGGCACTAGTAATAGGCCCATTTTCAGCTGTGTAAACTGAGGGCTCAGAGAGGTGAAGAGTCCTGCTGAAGTTCTCATGACCTGGAGGGGACCCACAGGAACTCTCTCATTGCCTCAGGATGCCCACTGACACCTACTCTCCCTGTAGGCCTGGCTGGGGTCGGACGTCCTTCCCCGCCCCAGGACTGTGGGAGTGGTCAGGCAGAGTGGTCTTCTGTTTACTGCTTTGGGCTGAAAATACATTTTAGCAATTGGCAAAACACAGGAAAGCTGCAGCTCAACATGCTTAGATTGGTAAATGCACACTGTGCCCTTCTCTTAATATAAGGATATAAAACAATAATTTATTCATACTCAGAAACCAGAACACTTCCTTCTGCCAAGGTCCTCCTGCAACCCCTTCCTTCAGCCCCGCACCCACAGAGGGGCTCCCAGAATGGCCCGGGCAAGCAGTGGGCAAAGGGAGCTCTGTCCTGGGAGTTCGAGTGGAGGGGCACACTTTACTGAGCACCTACTGTATGCTGGTCCTGAACTATTTCTCATCCAATTGTCAAAATAATCCTGTAAAAGGGAATTAGAAGACAGGAGACTTAGAGACTAGGGTTTGAAGCCAGGTTCTGTCCCTTATCAGCCGGTGATTTGGGAGCGTTATTTACCTACACAGTGGAGATGATAACAGCTGCATCTTCAAGGCTGCCTATAGAGTCCATGAAGTTGCCCAGCATATAGTAAGCGCTCAATAAGCACTAACTAGCATCATGAGACTAAGGTTGCCATTATCCCTCTTTGCTAATGGGAAAACAGAGGCGCAGGGATGCTACAAATTTGCCCAGGGCCACACCGCTGGCAGTTGGCAGAGCCAGAGGCAGGGTCGTAGACTTCTGAAGCCAGGATCTGAAGACTCACCAAGCATCCAATCCATCTCAGGGTTGCACCCTCCACCTCAAATTCACCCAGTTCTAGGAGAGGCCGGCTGTGTGCCAGCCTGAGGGTGGCTGTGAGATTTGTTAAGGTTAATACATGTGAAGATGTCAGCAACAGACCTGCCATCCCAGGGGTGTGGCTTAATGAGGGCAGACAGATTACATAGCAGTGTGTCAGGTGCAGTCACCAGGTGCTCCCAGGGCTGGAAGAGACAGCCTTGAAAGCTTCCTGGTACATGAGTGATGCAGGGGGCGGTGTGCTGGGAAGGACCTCTCAAAAGTGAGACTGCCTGGAGGATGGAAGGAGGGCATTCCTGGCAGAAGGCCCAGCCCGGGCCAAAGGCCAGGAGGGCTGAAGCACTGGAGTGTTTGGGGGTACGGCAGGGTCGGTTCTCGGGGGTCTGGGCGTGGTGAGGAGTGTGGGGCAGGGCCTGGTGTGCTGATCCCCACTCACCCAAACAGCCACAGCGTGCCCTTGGCGCCAACTGCTCAAGGAACACCAGCCTCCCAGCTGCAGCGCAGCTTGTGCCGAACCCCTTCCGCAGGCCCCTGATGGGGAGATCCACCCTATCCCCAGCATCCCCGCACTTGAACCCTAAATGGGGTAACAGAGGCAAAAACTGACCCACGGCGGTTATAAAGACCCTTTGTGGGGTACCAGGGGAAAACAGTGGGTTTTGGAGCTGACAGATTTGCGGGCTGGAATTCTTGGTGCATGAAGCCAGCCCTCTCTGGCCCTCAGGTCCCCATCTATAAAATGGGCCACGTCGCAGAGGTTTCATATGCAAGCACGGGTCTTGCACCCACAGGTTGCCCAGAGTGTTGTTTTTTCTCTCTCTACCCCAACTCCGAGTGAGGGTGGGGCGAGGACGGACGGGCGGCGGTGAGTGGGGTTGGGGAGGCCCTAGCTCAGCCTCCGGGGGCCAGGGGGACTGGGGGGGAGGTCTGCCTCTGCGGGTCCCCTCCTCCGGAGCGGAGGACTGCACGCAGCCACGCAGGGGTTAACCTGCCTCCCAGTCGCAGGCTCGGGCGTGGGAGGAGAAGAGCGCCGGGTGAGGACTCCGCTGCAGGTGCTCCTTCCACCCGCGCCCCGCCCGGAGCCCTGGCGCCCCGTAGCGTAGCCTCCCCGCCGGCAGAGCCCCCCCCCCGCCCTCCGAGTACGGGCGGCGGCCGCGGGCGCCCTGAGCCTCGGGCACGCCCAGCCCTCCGCTCCTCCTCGGAGCAATTACATAATGATACCTCCCGTGCGGTGCGCCTTTGTTTCTGCGATCCGCCTCGGCAGCGCCCCGCGAGTATTAATAAACCGATCACTCAACACGCCGGGCTGGGCGTTATTTGTGTCGATTTGGGTAGGGGCACCTCCGAAAGAATAATAAACACGGCCCGCCGCCTCCCGTGGGAAACAGGGCAGCGGGCTCCCCACCTCTCCCACCCCCGTCGCAGCCCCTCTTGTCAGAGTCCCTTCCCATCCTCACCTTGGTCAGCAGTCTGGTCTCAAGAAGGAAAAAAGAAAAAAAAAAATCCAGAACGAAAAACTGGGGGTTCCAGGCCCATCTCTTCCCCTTCCCTGGTAGGTGATATCTGGCAAAGAGAGACTCGTTACTCTTACCTGCAAAATGGGCCGAATAATACCAAAGTGTCAGTTTAAATGAGAGAATCTAGAATTTTAGTTCGCTTTGCAGACTCTAAAGCAGTGGTTCTCAAACTCTAGCTCGACTCAGAATCACCGGGAGGGCTGGTTGAAATGCAGATTGCGGCCCCGGCCACTGTATCCCTTCAGAGTTTCTGATTCTGTGTTGTCTGAGGCGGGACCAGGTACTTGCATTTCTAACACATTTCCTGCAAACCTGCTTTGAGAACCACTGCCCAAAAGCCATTTATAAATTACCTTTATAAATGTAAAGGTGATGCCCTTGCCCCAAACTTGGATGACTGCCCTGGGGACAGGGCAGGCCGGGAGGATCAGCCATTCCCGCCCAGGTCAGCAGCATAGCCAGAGCCGTCTGGGGCACTGGGCCTGGGGTTCCAATCCTGAGCTCACTGATCTCTGGGTTGTGGCCTTGAGCGAGTTATGTAACTCAGTGGGTCTCAGTTTCCTCATCTATAAAATGGAGCTAATAATGGTACCGACCTCATGAGATTTGTTAAGGTTAATACATGTAAAGCACCTAGACCAGGGCCTGGCACGTGGTAAGGGCTCAGAAAGCTATCTATTGAGAAGATGATAGCGCTCTCTAGGGTGTGGTACCCAAGTGGTCTAGCATCCCCTTGGGCAGGAGGCAGGTGAGGTGCTGCTCAGGCCCTAGCTGGCTGCCCAGGGTCCAAGGTCCTGACCTCGCAGCCCAGAGTGGCTGCTCTATGCTATCACTGTAAAGGGGTTTGGGGGGGGTCTCCCAAGCTGAAGATCCACTATCTGTTTTTCCCCCACCCCATAGCAATTCTTTTTGGTCAGGCAGGGCTCAGCACTTTCAGAGAGTCTGCACCCAGCCTGAGGCTCTTATCTGACTTGCAGCAGTGTGAGCTGTGCCCACAAGGGATAGTCCATACTCTGTTCTGAGTTTTGGAAGCTGCCTCTCTCATACCAGCACAGAGCAACAGGTGTCCTGGGCCCCCAGACAGTGACCCCACCACCCGAAGCCAGCTGGTGGAGGCCGGCTTTCCCAAAGACAGTCACATGCACCTCCCTGCACCGCCACTCACCACCATTGTCGCCTGTTCATTCATTCATTGAGTCAGTGAACATTAATTGAGCACTTACTGTGAGCCAGGCTCTGAGCTCAGGACTTACAGGTCGGGCCTCACTTAATCCTCCAAGTCCCCTGTGCCTCAGCATGATTCATCTCTTTCCATTTGACAGATGAAGAAACTGAGACTCAGAGAGGCTGAGTAACTCGACTAAGGCCACAGAACTAATAAGCAGAATTAGGGCCTTGACCCTAGATCCAGGATGGTCTAACTCCCAAGTTCTGCTCTCACCTGCCCCCTTGAGCTCTCCCCAGTGGAAGCAGAAAAGGGCTGGCTGTGGTCCTCCGGTCCCAGAGCTGAGCTGCCACGTCCTTCCTTTAGAAGGGCTGAGTCTCACTGCTTCCACCCGCATCCTAATGCGTTGTCTCTCCCACAGGTGAGGAGCTGAATGACATTCTGCGGTCCTGGAGCAGCAACGGCAGCGGTGGGGATGATTCATAGGAGGGAGGGCGGGGGTGGAGGGAAGGAGGCCTGGACAGTCTCCCCGGCGTGGAGGCAGGGGCCAGGCAGGGTGGGGGACGCCTGTCTCAGGGTCCCTGAGCTCCCAGTCCCCAAAGCTGTGCTCAGCCTGGGCCCGCTGGAATTGCAGAGGAAAGACCCAGAGGTCTTCTTACCAGACAGGCTCACAGGGAAGGAAGACACTCTAGAGGAAGTGAGGGGAACCAGCAAAGGGAAGTGGCAGGAGTTATGAAAGCCCAGCTCCTCTGCTTCACGCTGTGTGCTGGGACAGTGGCTCTTTCGGCCTGGGCCAAGATGGTGCTCCTTGTGGCAGTTTCCACCACCTCCTGGCTTGACAGATTTCACCCCAGAGCTACTTTCCCAGTTTACCAAGCAATGGCACCTCCGAGGCCCTCTCCCTCCCTCCTTCTTCTGGGCTTCCTATGAATAATATCAGTAACAGTAGTCTACTATGTGCCTTCTCTTTGCTAACAGCTTAACATGTATCCTCTCTCTTAAACTCCCAATAACCTCTAGGAGATAGGCTCTACTATTATCCCCATTTTACAGACCAGGAAACTGAGGCTTAGAGAAATGAAATCACTGGCCCATCCCTAGGATTTGAACCCAAGTCTGTCAGCTCCAAAACCCCAGGGCTCAACCACTACAGGCCTCTGACAACATCTTTTCCCTCTACACGCACCGCCATCCCCAGGAAGGGGTCCCTGGTAAGACCTATCCCCTGTCCCTAGCCCCAAAGACTAGGCCAAACCCTCACTCCCCCCAGCCTCTCTCATCATCTCTTGGGTGCCAACACTAGTCCCACTGCTGGCATCTTTGAAATCTAATTGCCTCTGCGTTCTTCCCCGGGGAGTCACAATCCACAAGTGATTTCTAGCCACAGACGCTGGCATTCCCTGTGCCCACTCCACCTTCCAACACCCACCTGCACGGGCGCACACACAGACACACAGCCACAGAGGAGGTGCTGCCGCCCCTGCTGGCTGGAACCTGGGCAGATGGAGGCCCAGCTGCTCCCAGGCTCCTGTGGGAGGCTGGAGGGGAGTGACCCTCCCCCAGCCACGGCTCTGGGCTCCACCTCCACCCCACCCCCACCCTCCTGGGGCTTTGAGGGAAACATTTCACAATAATGAGAATCACAATAATAATGATAATAATAGGAATCAGCATCTCCAGTCTGCAAACCTTTTGCATCTCATCACCTCACGTGACTCTCACAAGCTCGTTTTTTCAGGAGCAGCAGAGGGTGCCACAGCTGGTTAGGAGCAGAGCCAGCAGTCCTAACCCCCTTCTCTCGCCCTCTCAGTTAATGTTCCCTGGCCTGCACTGTAAATAATGATGACATCTCATGGCTACCACGTGTCAAGCACCTATTCTTGCCTAGATTTGGGGAGCACTTTACAAATGTCAGTTTTTATCCTCTTTACATTTATGTCCAAGGTAACTCAGAAATGTTAAAGGCAGAATGGCAGTCTAAAGAATGTTCTGAAGTAGAGGCACATCACTTTAGAAAATCATATAGGAAGGAAGAGAACAGAGCTTTTAATGGCCTCTTTAGGTAAAGTGGATGCCAGGGGTAATGGAGAATGTCTCTTCCTTCTCCTCCGGCCCCCCCAAGCACTTTGGCTGTTACTGTGAGTTGTTTCCATTGCTGCGCTTGACTATTTGTGCGTGCATCTGCCTCCCAGGAGCTGTAAGCTCTTCAAGGACAGGGACTGGGGCCCCAACAGCCAGCACCTTGTCTGGCACACAGGAAGGGCCCAGTCAACATTGCCTCCTTCGTGGAGGATGATGGGATGGCTTGTGCTCACACCTTCCCATCTGATGGGCTTGGGAAACAAGAACACAGAATCAAGTCACCCAGAGCTCAAGGTTTATCCACATCAAACACCACCTAAGGCATGAACCCCTCCTCTAGCACCCTCATCAACTCTTCCTTGGCTTCTGCTTGCATGCTGCTAGTGACAGGGTACTCACTACTACTAAAGCAGCCCCTTCTGTGTTGGAGATCTTGGAGCAATTGTTATAAAGTCCCTCTGTCTATTGATAAAAGTCAGGCTCTCGGGTATATCCAGTAGTCACACCTAGGGGAGCACTAGTTGTGTCTCCTAGTCAGGGGGGCAATCAGGGGTAACACTGTACACAAGTGAGGCTGGTGCCTGCCCTTCAGCAACCCAGAGCCCAGAATGCTGGGAAGGCAGAAGGAGTAACAAATGAATTCATCATCCCTGCTTGAGCCAGCTCTGTTAAGGCAGTGAGTTGAGGCTCCGAATTGTCACAAAGACTACTATCAAGCCCTGAGACTTCAGTCAGGTGGATTTTGGGTCTGTGCTTCACCCAACAAAGCTAGGAACAATCCTGATCTGTAGTCATATTCATTCACTCATTCATTCATTCACTCATTCATTCATTATTGGCTATCACTGGCTGGGAGCAGGGATGGTGGCACTGTGGGCCACAGCACTGCCTCAGGATCAGAGTGTTACCTTGGTAATCAGACAGCTAACCGTCACTGGGTGCTTACTATAAGCCAGGCACTTCCTGTTTACTTCTGTGTAAAGGGCATAGCCTCTCCTGCCCAGTCACAGCTCCGGGGAGGGCAATGGGAGTCTGCTTGGCACACCAGCCCTGAGCACCTGGTACAGTCAGCACCCAATAAGCATTAGCTGCTGCCATTTAAATCTCCACAACAACCATAGGTGTTCCTACTATTGGTTGCCCCCATTCTGTACACTGAGAAAACCAGACACCTAGAGGTTAAGTTACTTGCCCATGGCCACACAGTTTCCAAAAGCCTGAGCCAGGATTTGGACCTGGGCAGTCTGCTTCCAGAGCCTGCTTGATCAACTCTTAAGGTACAGGTAGAAGCCTGGGGAACCACTCACCTTTCTCTGCCCCCTTTGCTTATCTTGTGAAATGGAGCTTGTCATCAACCTCGCCTTCCTCTTTCCTCCACCCCCCTCCCATTGTGACCATCAGCCAAGATAAAGAGATGCAGGTGTTCTTTTCTAGGAAGGAGGTTGGTGGGAGTTGGGGTGGGGAAATATATTACTAGTCACAAAGGATTGAAATGAGCTCAGAATCTTGGGGGGGGTGGGAATTGCTGTAGAAATCTAGTTGTTTTAGGCTGAAAGGCTCCCAGAGAGCCTCCAGGACCCCCAAACTCCATTCTCACCCCCCTTGCCCTCCACAGGATGTGCGGACACAAAAGGTCTCGCCACTGTGCCTCCTCCCTCCCCCATGTGCCAATGAGCCCCAGCTAAGATCTTTGTCCCTTGACAGTGCAATTTATAGCAACATAGCTGAGGCTGGATTTTAGGAGGGAGGATGAAGGTGTGCGTGTGTGTGCGTGTGTGTGTGGTGGGGGGGGGGTTGATGGTGTCATGTTACTTGACAAAGTCACACCAAGCAAGGGGGGACTAGAAAGGGTGAGCCTAGGCTGGAAGCCAGAAGACTAAATGAAAGCAAACATTAACGACCACCGTCTGTAAAATGGGATCAATCATCCCGGCCTCATAGGTAGTTGTGAGAATCACGAGTTAATACTTGTAATTCCTTCAGCACATGGTGCCTGGCACGGAGCGGGCGCTCAGCAGACGGGGACCATTGTTGTGTAACTGTGTTATTACACACTTGGTTATCTACCAGCCAAAGCATTCCTTTCCGTTTTAGACACTGGCCTAGGCCCCAGGCGATACCCCAGGGATATTTAAGACAAGGTGGCTTGCCAACCTATGAGGGTGTTGATAGTCTCACGAAAGGGGCGCAGTCTTGAGAATTTGCCACGAAAAGTCTCCCTGGGCGGCGCGAGTCCTCTGTTCGGATTCCCAACCGCCTTCCCCCGGGGCGTGAGCGCGCCCCCCGCAGGCGATCTCGGGGAAAGCCTCGGCTGGGGAGCCCGTGGGCCCAGTCGCCCCAACCCTTCTCTCCCGCCCGCCCCGGCGGCCACCCTCGGGGGCTAGGCAGCGCGGCGCGTGGGAGGGGACGGCGCGCCATTGGCTTGTGCACGAAACTGAGAGGAGGGACCAGCTCGGGCCGCCAGACTCGGGCAAAGCCCCGCCGCGCTGGGCCCCGCGCGCAGTCCAGCCGGCCCTGCCCTGCCCGGCGCGGGCGGCGCGATGTGAGTCGCCCGAGGGCCCGAGAGTCCCCCTGGCACGCCAGCTCCGCGCAGCGCCGGCGCCAGCAGGCGCTAGGAACGTAAGTTCTGCTCCCCGCCGCCGCTTCGGAGCCTCGCACTTTCCCTTCCCGCCGGCAGCTGGCCGGTGCCTGCGCAGCGCAGCCCACTGGGGGCTCCTGCGGCCGCAGGGACCGCCGAGGACAGAGAGGACCCCGTGCGCGCGAATCGGGCGCCCCAGCACCTCTTGGCGCTGGAGGGTTCTGCCGGGACTCCAGGGATTCCCCCCTCCGCGGTTCTCCCGGGCGCCGTCCCGCAGCCCCTTCAGGTCCTCTCCTTCGCGCTCTCCGCTTGCTCCCTTTCCTCTGACTCGGTTTCCCTCTCTCCCCCGGCTTCCTCCCTCCGCCGTCTCCTCCCTCTAGGACGGTTTATTCCGCCCTCCGCCTCCGCCTCTTGGGCTCGCGCTCTCCGCTTCGGAGCGAGGGAGAAACCGAGCGGAAAGCATTTTCTCCCTCCCTGGGGTCTGACTCGGTCCCCGCGCTCGGTTCTCTGTCCCCTCCCCCCTCCATCCCGGTGCCCGTCCTCCCTCCATTGTTCCCGGGTCCGGGGTGTGTGCGGCACAAACTTGCGAGTCCCCTTCCTCGCCCCCTGCTGGGTCGAGGTTGAAGGTGGCGGGGTTCCCGCTGCCCATAAGTCTGGCCCGACCTTCTGGTTCAGGAGACCGTGGGGGCGGGAGTGCTGGGCCAGAGCACCGCAGGCGTCCGGACAGCCAGGAGCTCCCGCCTGGAGCCCCCAGCCCTCTATGAAAGTGGGTGGGTATCTGGAGCTGGGAGATAAAGGACACATTGGAGGGGGGAGGAGCAAGACCGGGAGACCCCAGCCTCCAGGGGTGGGGGGAGCAGAAGCGGCAGCCGAGCCTAAGCCCCAGTTGTTGGGAGGAGGTTAGGGGATGGACAGGTGGAGACCGACGCTCCCCACTCTCTCCCAAGCCGCGCGCTCAGCGGACGGAGGCAGCGTGGTGCCATTGTCCTGGCGCTGAATAGCCTGGGACTGCCTGCCTTGGGCGGTATACTCGTACCCACTCCGGGGGTCCGTAGGGGAACCGCCAGGACGCCTCGCCCACCCCCGACGCCCCTATCACGGTTGGGACCTAGCTCGGCGTCCTCTCGCTCCGCCCTCCCCCGCCCCTACCCCGTCCCGGGCTCCCGCCGCCTCCTCGAGGCCCCGGGGGGAGCGGATTTCTACGCGGGAGCGAAGGGGACGGGGGCGGGAGCCGGGTGGAGGGTGGAGGCCGAGAACCCTGGGGCGTCTCTGTAGCCCAGAGCCCAGCGTCGACGGCCAAGGCCGCCTCGCCGCCGCACCGCCCCACCGCCCCGCACTTCCTGGTTGATTTCCTTCAGACAAACTTTTCCCGGTGGGGCTGCCCTGCGGGGAGAAGGCACCGGGGCTGCAGGGATGCCCACCCCAACTGAAAGGCCTCTTGGACCTCCAGTCTTGGTGGCCTGTGGAGAGGGAGCTGATGCCCTCTCTTCCTCCAGCTCGCAGTGCCAGGGACACAGGGATGGGGGATGGGGGAGGGGTGGGGGGTGGGGAGGGACAGGGACACAGGGATGGGGGATGGGGGGAGGGGTGGGGGGTGGAGAGGGAGGTGAGAGGGTTGTTGGAGAGCCAGGGGGAGGCCGAGTCCATTTTTCAGCCGGGCCTCACACTTAGCCCAGGGGGAGCAAAGATTTTTCTTGTTGGGTTGTTAGTAAATAAGACTACGTATTCTCCAGGCCTCTGTTATCCCATCTGTAAAAGGGGCCCTCTGCCCCCCAAGGTGCCCTCCTGGCCCCATTGTCTTGGGAACTAGCAGACCTGACTTCTCCTTTTCTGCCCACCTGCTGTCAGCTTAATCTGTCCTAAATTTGGAGTGGAGGGCTGAGGCCCAAAGCCCTCCACCCATGTTTGGCTGTCAGTACCTCCTGGATCCACAGCTCAGGCCCGCCACCAGCACCCCAAGTTCTCTAACCCCACACTCAACTGCCTCCCCTCCCCCAAGATCTTATGGTAGCCCCCCTCTGTGTCTGCTGGAGGAAGGGCCTGCCAGTTCAGGGGTTGGGGGTGGGAGGAACAGTGGAATTGACAGAGAGACCTGTGATATTCACACAGCGCTGAACTGTTCTTTACTTTCTTTCATTTATTGAACAAAATGTTTGTGAGGGCTAGGCCAAAAATGATTTAATGAACAAAGTGCCAGATACAGTCCTAGGCCCTGAGAGACAGCTGTGAACAAAATTAAAAGATTCTTGCCCTTCTGGAGCTGACACTTACAGTGGGGGAGGGGCAAATAACTAATAAAGTAAATAAGCAAATTATATAGTATATTGGGAGGTGAGGGGGAAAAGTTGAGTGTTGGGGGGCGTTGAGGCCAGGGGTGAGGTCGCCATTTTAAATAGGGTGGTCAGGGAGGTCTCCCTGAGGAGGTGACTTACGAGCTAAAGTTTTGAGGGAGTGAGCTGTGGGGATAGCTTCAGGGACTAAAGATCTGGCAGAGAACAGCCTGTGCAAAGGCCCTGAGGCTGGAATGTGCCCGCTGTATTTGAGGAACTGTAAGGAGCCAGTGTAGCTAGGGTAGAGTGAGCGGGTGGGGAAGAGATAGGAGACAAGGCTGGCTGAGAGGGGATAAGCCTCCCCATTTCACAGATGAGGGAGGTGATGCTCAGAGATAGCATAAGTAACCCCAGGGCAAGCTGCCTAGGAGTGGCAACTGCAGGGTGGGGTGCCTAATGTTCTGACTCCTAGCCCGTAATAATTTTCCCTTCCCCCTGCATCTCAACCATTTATTCACAACAATGGTTGTGCCCCTCCCCAGGCCAGGCCTGGCCAAGTGCTGGGGATATGGAGGGGAGCCACCCAGGCTTAGTACCCCAAGGGGCTCCATATTCTGCAGCCTGTTGCCAGCCCCCTTCCCAGGTTCCCCTTGCCCACCTGTTGTCAGTACACTCAGGGCAGCATCTTCCTCCTGAGCCAGAGTGACCCTAGTTCTCTCTCTTCCCATTTCCTTCCTGTGGCCACTCCCTTGTAAGCACCCCACTCTGTATCCACATGTGGCTTCTACAGGGGGACCTGTTCTGAAGTTGGTATGGTCAAGGGGGAAACTGAGGCAAAGAAGTTGAATTTCCTTGTCTGAAAATAAGAGCAACATTATTTGTGAGCGTTCACTATAAACAGGAACTGTTTTAGGAGTTTTTTGTGCATCTTCTCATCAGTGGGAGGTGGGTGTCATTATTACACCCATTTAACAGAAGAGGAAACTGAGGCCCAGAGAGGTAGTATCACTGGCCCAAGGCCATGCAGCTAATAAGTGGTGGAGCCAGGATATCAGCACAGGCCTTTTGAGTCATGCCAGAGCCCCCCAAACCCTGGGGGAGATGGTTAGTTCTGGACTGTGGTTCTGCCCCATCAGGGTACTGGGAAAAGTACAGGGATCCTTCTGCTTGCCTCCCCCAACCCACCCAAAGGGCAAATAACTACTTGCTTATGAAAAAGTTGGCTCAAAATTGTGGGGCATCTCTTCACAGAAACTCCCTTCCCACCCTTCTCTCCTCCTCTCCAAGTTTCTGGGCATCTACAGGCGTGGGGGAGGTGGAAGGAGTGGGAGGGGAGAGGGATATGGCCACTGCCTTTTCACAAGAGCTCTGGCCTAATGGGATCTGGAAGCCAGACTGTCCCAATAACCATGGCCCCATGGGATCTGGAAGCACCAGCTGCCTTTGAGGGCCCTGATGTGGTCGCTGCGCTGAGGGGGAGGCTGGCCCACTCCTGGGTTGGAAAGGACAGGAATTCTCCATGTGTTCTGCCCTTTGTGAGTGACAGTAGGGACAGAGAAGCCCCTCTCAGTGACTTCTGTGTGGCAGTGGATGGCCATCCGAGGCCTGGACACCCCCTTGCCCACACAGCAGTTTCAGAGGGTGAGGCCCCCAGGGATGTCCCCTCCTTCTTGCCCCTTGTCCTGCCCTGCCCTCTCACCCTCTCCAACACAGCAGGGAATGTTTATTTTTTCTGTCCCTGAGGGCTTGGAGATATTTGTGATGAAAATGTGGGCTTTCCTCTGTCCTTCTGGAAATTAGGCAGCTTCGAAAGAGAGAGAACTGGTAGAGAAATAGCAAAATGTGTGTTTCCAGAGCCAGTGAGAGAGGTGGTAGGACTTGGGGGCGGGGCAGCTTGTGCTGGGGTCTTTGCTGGAGTGCGGCTGGTGAGTGACAAGGTTTGGAAGCCAGATCAGGAATATCACAGCCAGGAGGGGCCCTGGAGACCACACTTCCATTTTTCAGGCGAGGAAGCTGAGTCCCAGAGCCCGGCCCTGGCTTACCTGTGATGGCAGAATCTGTTGGTGACCTCAGCTGTCCTGTCTCCCAGCCCAGTGACTCAGGGCTCAGCCTTCCAGCTTCAGTCAAACCCTCCATTGCCAGCTCCTGTGTTCCTGGAGTTCTTGGAAATGGGGTGTGGAATCCCTTTCTTGACTACAGAGCTTTGTCATGGGGACTGGTTTGTACCCCAGCAGGTTCGCGTCGTGTTCTTTCTTCTCCCCCGCCAGTTCTACTCTGTCATCCTTGCCCTTGACACAGAGCCCTGAGCCCGGTGGTGCTGCCGGTACAGAGAGAGGTGGATGATGCAGCCCCACCTTCCACTGGCTCACCGGCTACTTGAGAGACAAGGCCGCCTGAGGCAGGCTGGCCTTTAGAATAATTGCACTCTGCTCTCGAGGGACACACTGCAAGGAAGCCCTGCCACGTGGCAGCCTCGCCTCCGCTTCTTCCCTTAGCCCGTGTACCCTGAGGAAACGCCCACCCGGCAAAACCTGCACCCCAGAGGCCACTGTGATAATGTCGGTGATGCAGCTGTGTGACTTCCTAGTTTAGTCCAACCCTGCTGACAACCTAGTAAGTCAGGCATTGTCACCCCATTTACAGTGAAGGAATGGAGGCTCCAGGAAGTTAATCTACCCAAAGACACAGGACTAATGATACAGAGATTTGGACCTTGAGATTTGAAATTCACTCTGCCTGAGGGCCCCGGTGGAGGGTTCTGGGCTGGGGGTTCTTTAGACCCCATCTCGCCCAAGGGGCTGATGGGCTGCCCACGGAAGGGACCACAGGAAGGATGATGCAGGCTCTGGACCCTCCAGCCCCCATGGTCCCCTTGCTGGGGCTCTCCCTGCCTCCCCTTCCCTCTGCCCAGGGCCGGGAGGCTCCATCTCTCACTGCCCCCACTCCTCTGCTGCCCGTCCCAGACCCCATTTCCAGCTATTTTGCACCAACATGATAACTGAACAATGGGTCTCCTTGTAGCCCTTCCCAGGTCCTGCTGGAGTCACAGGGCCTTAATCCAAGGGAGGCTGGACCCCAGGGAGGGGTTCAGATGCTGGCAACCTGCCAGGGACTTTCACGGGGAGATGCGATGGGGAAGATGGCTTAGAGTTTAGTTCTTTTTGGGTGTCATGTTCACCACACCACACCCCCACCACACGCACAGGTACACGTGCGCTCATGCACACGCATGCACACACACCAGCTCCTCTCTGAATATCCAGTTAGGCACAGTTAACTTAGTTTGAATTTCGGCTCTGCCACTTACCCCAAGAGACACATACGTAAGTCACTTGGGCCTTAGTTTCCTCATCTGTAAAATGGGAGTCATAGTACAGCTGTTCTCATAGGGCTATGGGGGTTACACGGAATTCCTGGTCTAGAAGTACTTGTCCCCTGCCCCCTTTCCTTGGGAGGAAGTTTTGGGGGCATTTCTTCTTACCAGATGGGGAGGGACAGGTATGCTGTCCCTCCAGCAGAGGGTCTTGTTTGCAAAGGAAGCGGTTCTTGGCTCTGACACTCAACAGCAATGACTCCCCCCTGAATCACCGGAGGCTCGGCGGCTGGTGGGTGCTCTGGGCCCCAGGCCCCTTCCTCTCCCCCAGCCCCTCCTAAGCCAGCCCTCATGGTGGCACATTCTCCATGAAGGGGACAGCTCTGCAGTCCATCTGTTTCTGTGGAAACCAGGCTTCCTGGGAAGGCTACAGGGGGGTTGGGAGCGGTCCTCCAGGACTGGCTTGGGAAAGATGTCTCAGCCCCATGGGCTCTGCTGCCAGGGCAGCGCCTGGACAGCCACCCCTTTAGTGTTGTTAATTGCTGTCCTTCGGGGAGTGCATACCAGGGACCAGGCCCCTCCACTGCCTTTTCTCAGTCTGTCTAATCACACAACCCTGTGAGCTAAGAAGTCGTCGTGTGGTTTCACAAATGAGGAAATGGAGGCTCAGAGAGGTTAAGTAACTTTCCTGAGGTCACAGACCAATTAAGAGAAAGAGTTGGGGGTTTGAGTCCAAGTGTGCCTCATCATTAAGTATATGCCCGCCCCCGCCCCTCCCCTGACACTTGTAACGCGCTCCTCCTGTCCCCTCATGAGCCCTTCGCTTCCTGGTCCAATCTCGAGGCTCTGCTTGGCCTCTGTGCCATCATGGCCCCTTCTGTCTTGCCGCCGCTAGGAGCTCTTTGGGGATGTTCTTTTCTGGCCTCAGATGAGGAAGGAGGAAGGGGCTACACGGGGTCAGATCTTGGCCAGCAGGGGGCCTCGAAACCCTTCCCCCAACTTTACTTTGTCCCGAATTTTTGTTGAGCTCCTCCCATGCCTGGAGCTGTCCCGGCCAGGTGAACAAAACCATCAGTAACCCCTGCCCCGTGGCACTCACCTAGAGATGGCTGCAGCTCTCTGAGGTGGTAGTGGGGTCTCACCCAACGTTCTCACCCAACCTCCAGTCATTTCTTGGGCACCCCAGTTGCCAGGGAAAACCCCACCTACTCTCCTGGAGTCTTCAGCACCCCCTGACCTGCTTGCTCACGGTCACCTGGCCAGAGGAGGTACCGGATTGGAACCCAGCTCTGCCTGACCACAAAGCTCCTTCCCTGCTCTCCTGTGTCACCAGCTCACGTGTGGCCTGGGGCAGAGCTCGCCCGCTCTGGGCCTCAGCTCTCTGGCCTGTCCAGCGTGTGTGTGGGGCAGAGCCTCCCCTTGGGCCCTGCCAGGTCTAACTGAGTGTGATCCTGAGTGTTGTGGGTAGAGTTAGGGAGACCTGCTTGCCTTGGCCTGACCATCCCTCATTCGCCTCTGCTGCCAGAGTGCCTCTGTGTCCCAGCGGGGCCAGCGGGGAGGTTCTCAGGTGGGCACAATACCAGCCCTGCCTTCAGATCACTGGGTCTCAGGGAGGCCAGCTGGCCCTGAAATGATGAGGAGGATGGGCCGGAAGTGGCCCTGGCCGCCACTGAGGGTCCAGAGAGGGGAGGGGCACTGTGCCCTGGGAAGGCTCCCTGGAGGAGGGGGCGTGCAAAGACCCTGAGGAACAGGGGCCATCGGGATGGAGGGAGTGGAAGGCAGTGGTTCAGAAGGGAGAACAACTGTTCAAAGGACAGTGATTTCCCAGTTTATTGGGAATTGAGGTCAGAGAGGCTGGCCAGGGGCAGGATGCAGAGGATCGTGAACACTGGGTCTGGGGGCTGCAAGCCGCATTTTCCCTTCTCCTTGCCTGGCAGGGCCTCCCAAGTGAGCATCTAGGAGCAAGGGCAGCCCTCCTCCCAGCCCTTCCCCTAGCCTTGGGCAGCCTGGCACCAGCCTGGCACCCGGGGGGCCCTTCAGGAGGCAGTGGGGCCTGGGAAAGGAAGCATGACGGCTGTGACAGGCAGGCTTTTTCCACTGTGCACGGCTGAGTGAGGAGAGGGAAGGAGAAGGCGCGGGGCCCTGCCTGGC
This sequence comes from Balaenoptera borealis, assembly GCF_965194805.1. Lineage (NCBI taxonomy): Eukaryota > Metazoa > Chordata > Mammalia > Artiodactyla > Balaenopteridae > Balaenoptera > Balaenoptera borealis. Next base: position 15,993,843 of record NC_138868.1, read on the forward strand.
CCCGGGCAGGGCACTTTGCCACAAGGTATCGCCTGTTATCTCTCTCCTCCAGCCCTTCTGCAGCGTGGGCCTTCTCATTAGCCCCATTGCACAGGGGCAGAAACTGAGGCTGGGAAAGCTGCGGTGTCCTACAGAATCAGGATTTGAACCCAGGTCTGGCTGCCCCAAAGCCGATGTTCAGCTGGGGTACAAGGAGGGAGTGGGGGAGCTGTCCTCTGTCCTCTCTTAGGTTAAAATGGGGCCAGCCCTACCTGGAGTGACCTTGAAAGGGAGGAAAGTTCATGGGCAGATCAGAGGGGGTGTGTGGTGTGTCTCGGCGGTGGGGTGCTTAGGGGCTGCTGTGCGCACACGTGCGTGTGTGTGTATGTGAGCGTGTGAGTGTGGCAGCTGCCCGCCTGCCCTCTCCAGGTGGGGTCCAGTCCTGCGGGTGAAGGAGCAATAGGACGCAGGTCTCAGAGCACTTAACTCTGTAGGGCCAGGTGCTGGGGACCCTGCTCCCTGGAGATAATGTTTAAGATCTCACTTTCCCTGGGAGGCTGTAGGGCCCTTTGTTGGTGGTGAGCTTGCTGCTGGGCTCTGGGCTCTGGGGACAGCCGCAGTGGGTCCCACCAGCCCAGGCACCTGATGGCTGTGCCTGAGTGATACCGGACGTCAAATGGAGCCCAGGACCCTGTAGCCCCCCTTTTGTACCAGCCCTGGGCCTGTGGTGCCGAGGGGACGTCTGTGCCTGTGTTGGTGGGGAGGGACCATCGGGCAGAGGAAGGCAGCCGACCCTCTGAGCGGGGTTCGCTGACACAGCCCAGGCCTGGTGTGCTGTGGCCCGAGTGTCAGCCTTACGCCATGGGATTGAGGTCTGGGGACTTTGCCCAAAGGGTGGAGACGTTAGGAAATGCTAGTTAGGCCCCTCTCCTGATCCTCCCTGGCCTCCACCCCGGAGCCCCTGCCACATGGGGGACGTGGGGAGGAGGGGGTGTCTGTGTCTAAGTGCCCATGTCAACCAAGCACTTGGTACGGGCCAGGCACTACCCTACGCTCTTCACGGAGGTCACATCTTGTATTCTCACAGCATCCCTATGAGGGAAGACCCTTTGCTTCCCCAACTATGGATGGGGTGACTGAGGCACAGAGAGTGTAAGTGACTTGCCCACAGGCACACAGCTAAGAAGTGGTGGCCCTGGGATTTGAACTCAGAGTGTATGGCTTCTGCAGCTAAGCTCTTCTGGCTTTAGCAGGCACTTTATAAAATACTTTCTGTCCATTATTTTGCTTCTGCTTTGACCAGGCCTAGGGAAGATATAAGGGTTGTTGTTTCCATTTCACAGATGAGAATACTGGGGCTCAGAGAAGCAACTTGCTCTGATTCGTGCCTGACAGATCAGCATCCCTGTCCCCACTCAGGCTGTGAGCTACTTAAGGGCAGGGACCCAGTCCCACCACCCCCTACATGGCTCACAGCACATGCTCACTAAATGCAGTCCTTTCATTTAAATGTGTAGGTGCTGTGCTGTGTGCTCTTGACCAAGCTTCTCCTTTTGCCCCTGGATCTCTAGGAGCTGGGAATTACAGCTCCATTTCACAGATGGGGAAAACCGAGGCTCAGAGCAGTGTGACTTGTTCACTAAACATAGGCAGTAAGGGGCACAGCAGGACTGAGTCAGGCAGCCTGGTCGACCTGGGTGAGAAGGGTTAAAACACTATGGAGACCTATATGAAGGGCTAAAGTCAAGTCTGAGCATACCTGGTGCTGGCGAGGATGGGGAGGAATGGGAACACTCATGCATTGTGGGGAAACGGAAATGGTTCACTGCTCTGGAAAGCAGTCTGGCACTTTCTTCTAGAATTAAACGTAGATTTACCATATAACTCAATATAATTCCACACCCAGGTATTTACCTTCGAGAAATGAAAACTCATGGTCACACCAAAACCTGCACATGAATGTTTATAGCAGCTCTATTCATAATTGTCAAACTCTGAAACAACTCAGATGTCCTTCAGTGAGTGACAGGGTAAACGAACTGGTACGTTGACGCCGGGTACTGGTACATTGATTCCCACTCTCCTGCCGAGAGGAAGGGACCGTCCATATACACAGCAGCCTGGATGAGCCTCAAAGGCATGATGCTGAATGAAAGAAGCCGGTCTCCACGGTTATATACTACATGATTCCATTTATGGAACACACTTGAAAAAACAGAAACAAAACTATAGTGACAGACAACAGATCGGCGGTTGCCTGGGGTCAGGGGTGAGGGGAGGGTCTGACTGGTGATGCAGCTGCCCTGGGTCCTGATTTGGAGGCGGTGGTTACCTGGATCTATACATGTGCTAAGATTCATATAACTACAGTCCCCAAAGAAGGTTCATTTCACTGTATGCAAATTAAAAAATAAAAGGCCAGAGGGGAGGCCGGAAGAGGAAGGGTGGCGACCAGCTTGCCTGGTGCTTCCTTCATGGAGGGATGGGTGAGGGGCCAATGGCTTGCTGGCTCCCGGGGGGCACCCTCCCGCGGGTCCACCTGGCAAGTGGGAGGGATGCCAGGCTGATCATAGCTTCTACCTGGATTCACCAGAAGGTGGTAGCAAGCGGCTGAGGTGTTGTGACAGTGCCTGGGCCCCCCCACCCCGAGGAGCCTGGTTAAACCCTTGCTGCCCCGGGCGGCTGCCCCCGCTGACCAGCATCAGGCATTCATTGAGCTGCCTTCCTGGTCACCACCAGCCGCTGCCTCCCATTCCCCGGGATGTATATACGTGGGAGAGGAAAGCATAGCTGCCCCTGTTTTACAGGTGAGGAACTAGGCCAGGGGGCTTAGGAGGACAGTGGGGCCTGGACATTACTCACTAAAGACCTCCAGTAATGACCTTGGCCATTATTTCCAAACTCGAGCTGGTATGCTTCCTGCCCAGTTCATCCAGTGTAAAGCCATGTTTTCCAAACACCCCCCCCCCCATTTGATTCTTTGTTCTGATGTTTATTTGCTGGGTGCTCTATTTTGTTTTAAGACACTGGGTCTTAGTGTCTTAGAGTCTGGAAAACTGGAGGTGACCTGGGGACATTTCTGTGCCCTGCCTCTGGCTGGGGCTGAGAGGGTGAGACTTGCCGGGGGCCACACAAAGACCTGAGTCTGATGCCTGGTTGGGGGGGTCCAGCAAGCCCACCTCAGGTCCCTGGTTGAGGGACAGGCAACTTCTGAGCCTTGTCTGTTATCGGGGGTGGTTTTCCTGCCTTGCTGGAGAGTAGCTGTGGGTGAGAAAGAGGTGCAGGGATATGGGAGGCACCCAGCACTGGTGCGGCACGTGATAAGGTGGGGGGTACTACCATTTTTCAACCCGGTCTTCTATCGAACCTCATTGAACTTGGTTTTCTCATCTGTAGAATGGGTGTAAATAGTACCCATCTTGCAGGGCGGCTGTGATCACAGGAGCCCCCTCAGGGCCGGCTTCTGGAAGCCTTTACCTCACTGTGGTTTACACTGTTGTCTCCTCCACATAGATTTTGTTCTGACTGAAGGTGAGGACGGCCACTCAACTCACATCAGCGTCTCCACTGCCCGGCACACAGTAGGTGCTCAAGAGCTGGTCTGAGGTGGAGCTGGGGGGAGGCCGGAGGTTGGGTGCCATCAAGGATCGTGGGCAGACCTAGGGGGGTGAGGGGAGAGCAGGGAGGGGCAAGGCCCAGACTACTGCCACAGAGCCCTGCCAACTCTCCTGGCCATCCTTCCTCTGGCTCAGCTGGGTCCTGGGGTCACCCCCTCCCCTTCTTTTCAGTGCTGGCAGGTTAGAGGGAGGTTGTCTGGGAGGGTGGGTGGGAGGGCTTGCTGGGCAGAGGAATTGTCTGGCAAAAGTTCAATGGCGGCCTGGACTCCAGAACTCAGGAGCCCTACCCAGGCTTGGGTAGACCCTTCCCTCTTCTGGCAGGGCTGACCCAGACCCCAGTTTACCCCCTGCCCCCAGGAACCTTTGGATACAGTCTCTATCCAGGCCTGAATGCCTTGTCCTGGGCCTATACCTCCTCCAGGGCTGTCTGTAATGCTCCGTCCGGCCTGGTCGTCTGGGGCATACCACATCCACTTACCATCCAGATGGGCTGGTGGAGCTGGAAGGCCTTAGGACCATCTGCCCTAACGCATTTTACAGATGAGGAAGCTGAGGCCAGGAGAGGGCAGTGACTTGACCCTTTTTAATCACACAGTTGGGTGGTTGGGGAGCCCAGTACTGAACCTGGGCCCTCAGATTCCTCCTCCAGTGTCCACCTGCTGCCCCAGGTTGACGGGGAGGCGTCCCCAGGCCCTGGGCTGGGGTCTGGCTGCCCTCTGAGATCTGGAAGCTGGGCAGGACCCGTGGCTGAGGCTGGTGTCTCCCTGCAGCCCTCCTACAGAGGCCGGGCTCCAGGACAAGATGGCAGCCAAGCAGCCCCCACCTCTCATGAAGAAGCACAGCCAGACGGACCTTGTGAGCCGCCTGAAGACCCGCAAGATCCTCGGCGTGGGCGGGGAGGATGACGATGGGGAGGTTCACCGCTCCAAGGTGGGTAGAGCTCGGAGGAGGGGCCTTGAACCAGCCACATGGGGGTCTGCCTCTGAGCACCAATTTGGGGAGGCAGATCTGGCCCACTGTTTGGGGAGAAGAATAGCTGAGACCCATTATAGCTGCAGGGAGCCCCCAGATTTAGCTCATATTTTCTAGAAATCTAATGGATATGGCAGAGGAATAGTAGCAATAACGAAAATGGATCGTTAGAATTAGTTGAGTGCTTATTTTTTGCTTGCTATGGCACCAGCTACTTTATAAGCATTATTTACCTTGGGAGATATAGGGTCAGTTATTAACCCATTTTATAGATGAGGAAACTGAGGCTCAGAGAGGTTAAGGACTTCCCCAGGGCCACACCAATCAGTGGCAGAGCCAGCCTTCAAGCCCACATCTGGCAGACCTCTGAGCTTTCATCCTCAGCCACTGTATTTTCAGCTTCCCATAAGCCCCGGTGTCAAGAGGAGGAAGAGAGGGTGTGCCTCAGTGTGACCCTCCCGGCCTGGGTGACCCTTTGGCTAAGCAGAGCCACCTGGGCATCCAGGGGCCTCTGGAAGAGGTGAGTAGACTGGGCAGGCAGAGCTGCGTTCAGCCTGGTTGCCTCTGACCCCTCTGTGTCCACAGATCAGCCAGGTCTTGGGCAATGAGATGAAGTTTGCTGTTCGGGAGCCTTTGGGGCTCAGGTAAGCATTACGAGAGTTTGGTGGGGGGCAGGGCTAGGGGGAGGGGCTCATCAGCCTTGCCCCTGTGTAGTCTTGTCTTTGGTTCCATCCCGTCAAATTCCCTCCCCCAGACCAGCCATCCCTGGGCATCTTGGCTGGAGAGGGAAGGGTCCTGTGGGGCCTGGGGTGGCAGCAAGGGGTCTGGCTCTGACCTTCCTCTCCACGCCTCCCCAGGGTCTGGCAGTTTGTTTCTGCTGTGCTCTTCTCCGGCATTGCCATCATGGTGAGTCCCTGCCCCACCCCTGGGACCTGGCCCCCTCCCCTGCCCTGGGACCCCTGCTGCCTTTCTGTGCACAGCCATCATATTGAAGCCCCATCTGTCCAGACTCTCTGGCTGCCTCCGTGACCTGTTCTCCTGACACTTATCCCCACCTGTGCCCTGCCCTGGAGCATCCTAGCTCCCATGGTCCTTGGTCCCAACTCCTTGTCACTGGAACCTCAGATCTTCTGTCCTGGTATGGAGGGGTCGGGGGCAATCAGTGTCCTGACCCTGGGCTGCTACTGGGGAGAGGAAGGAGATGTCCAGGGGAAGTTTCCACAGTGAGCCCCTCACCCTGAGCCTCCCGCCCGCTGTCCACAGGCCCTCACCTTTCCTGACCAGCTCTATGATGCAGTCTTTGATGGAGCACAGGTGACCAGCAAGACCCCCATCCGCCTCTATGGCGGCGCCCTCCTCAGTGAGTATTGCTGGGGCAGACTCTGGGGAGGTGATAGGCAGCCGAGGGACCAGTAGGGGCTGAGGGAACATGGGGAGCCTTCTTTGTGCTGGGGCTCCCCTTCTCAGAACCCACGTTTCAGCCAACAAGTCTGTCTCTGCTGGGTGTGTGCTGCCATCTTGTGGCCACTGGTAGAATGTCCCCAGTGGATTGGGACTCTGTCTTTGGCATCATCTGGGACAAAGCGCTTATTGAGTGCCTGCTGTGTGTAGTGCACCACCTGGGCATTGAGGTAGAGAAATGAAAGAAGCCCAGGCTCCGCCCTCCAGGGCCTCACAGCCTAGAGGAGGAGGCAAAATCAACAGTGTCTGTAAAACCCTCACCCTTGGACTGCCCACTTGAACCACTTCTGTCTCCTCTCCAACGTGAGTCACACGCAGCAGTGCCTGTTAGGAAGCTAAATGACAGCATTTAAAACCCAGCACTGGTGGTGTCCCTCCTCTTCTCCAAAACATTCTATGGCTCCCTATTACCCGCAGACTGAAGTCCCAGCTCCTCCTGGTCTCTGATATTCAGGGTCATCTGTGGGGTGGATCCAGACTGCCTGCCAAACCTCCCTCCCCCACATCCCACGGTGGTCCCCGGACTCCAGGCGCACCTCCTGAGGCCCAGTCCCCCGTTTCAGAAGGCCTCCGCGACTTTGCAACCCAGTTTCCCCAGCCTTGTGCCAACTGCACTTCTACTTGACATTCAAGGGCCAGCGCCAGTAGCTCTGGGGTGGGGTTGGGGGGTGGGGACTGGGACAGCTTCAGGCCCTTCAGCCACGCAATGGGAGAGCTAGTGTTACGGGGTTATGGGTCAGGTTGGATGACGGATGAGTTTTAATTTGAGCACTGGGAGTGGGGGCAGGGCATGTCCGGGATAGAGGGAGGAGGACCAGGCCCCCTGCCCGTCCCCCAGGGGGGCGGGTGGATCAGGCTCCTCCGCCCCCCACTCCCCTCTCTGTCCCCCACCTCAGGCATCTCCCTGATCATGTGGAACGCTCTCTACACGGCTGAGAAGGTCATCATCCGATGGACTCTGCTCACCGAAGCTTGCTACTTCTCGGTCCAGTTCTTGGGTGAGTCCTGAGGTGGGCAGTGATGGGGAAGCTGATGGGGTACAGGGTGCGGGCAGCTTGGCCCCTGGCCTCCCAACTCTTGCCACTTGGTTTCTGGGAAGTGATGAAAACCTGTGCGAGGGGGAGGGACGCGTGTGGCTGGGTTGACCTGTACACCTGCACACCTGTGCTCACACAGCTGATATGTGCCTGTATCCTCCTGCATACACACCCGTGCACCCACAATCCACTGCTCACTTGTGGACCCAGCACAGGTGTGATGGCACACACCCAGTTCTGCCCACATGATCGCCCCCCGTACCTGCCGCGTGGGGCGCATCACGGAAGACACATCTATGGGGTTGGCAGCTGATAGGGTGCCCCAGCTCAGGGCGGGGGCCAGTCAGGCAGCCACCCTGGGGCCCATGGCATCCCGTGCTGGGGGTAAGGGATAGCCCCACCTCTGACCTGTGTCCCCTCCTGGCCTCTCTCCCACAGTGGTCACTGCCACGCTAGCCGAGACGGGCCTCGTGTCCCTCGGGATCCTGCTGCTCCTGGCCAGCCGCCTCCTTTTTGTCGCCATCAGCGTTTACTTCTATTACCAAGTCGGCCGAAAACCCAAGAAAGTGTAGCCGCCCGCCGGGCCAGGGGGCCCCTCTGGGGCAGGGAGGCCTGGGGACCTCGGCTTCCCTTTGGTTCCGGAAGGCAGGAAGGACCCTGCCCCAGGCAGGCAGGAGTGGCCGCCTTGCTCTCCTCCTGGGCACTCCCCGAACGCTGTGACCTCCTGGGCCCTCAGGTTTGGGGAGGGATGGAGCCTCTGCCCCCCATCCTTCCCCCCACACGGTGACGCCTCCCGTTCACGGGTCTCTCGGCCTCTGGATCCCCTGGACAGATGCTCAAGGAAGAGCCTGAGTCACAGGCATCCAGCTGAGGCCAGGCTCTCTGCCCCTCTGTCACAAGACCCTTCTTTCTTGAGAGGCTGTGGACTGCCTCCTTGTCCTCTCCCTAGGCCCCCAGCCAGTCTAATGCCCAAGCAGCTGAACTTGGCTTCTGCCCATGCCTGGAAAACCTTAGAATTTGACCCTGGGCCCCTTCCCTTCCATGTGGGCGCTCCCCACATGCAGGGGACCCTCTGCCCCCTAAACACACAGCGCAGCTGCGGGCTGGCAGGCAGGGGTCCGTCTTTGACCCCTGGCACCTCCCTTTCCGCCTTCTGTGAGGTGGGCTGCAGGTAGCAGGGCCCTGTCCTCAGCCCCGGCCGCCACGGCCTCTCCTCGGGCCTCGCTCTTGGCTGCCCTGCCTCCACCCCAGCTCCTGAAGGCCCCTAGGTGCCCCCTCTCCCAACTGGCCTGGGTCCAGAGGCTGCCAAGGGCCTCAGCCACAGGCCGGCCCTGACAGGTGGGCACCCGGGTAACCCCAGATGGAGGCCACCTGTAAGTGACGGGGTTTGTGGATGAGGAAGAGAGAGAAGCATGTCTTCATCACTTGGCATGTCCTCCAGGGTCCGATGTGCACCTGGCTCAGCCCCCTCATCCCCCCTCCCCGCCTCCCCAGGGTGCTTCCCTCTGGCCCTCTGGCCTGGGGTGCCTCTGAGGCCCGGCTGGGTAGGACTGGGTGCCCTTCAAGCTCAGCAGGGGCAAAAAATAGAAATATTTCAGCAAGCCGCCTCCTCTCATGCCCAGCCCCCATCAAATGCCCTGGAGGAGGCTGACAGCTGGCTCCCTCAGAGATGAAGACCCCTGCAGGCCCGGCAGCCTGTGTGCCCCCCGTGAGTCCTTTACCCGACGCCCCCCTTCCCTCCGGCACCCCAGGAATGGCAGCCCCCGTGTCCTGGGGACAGGTGTGGAGAGAAGCAGCCCCGGCCCCAGACTCGCTTCCCGTCTTGGAAGAGAGTGTCTAGGGGTGAGATGGTTGGTCCTTAGGTGCAGCCCAGCTCTGGCTGCTGCGCCCTGGGCCCGGGCCCTGCCCACGCTGGGCCTCGCTGCCCTCCCCCGTGCCCAGCTGTCCCTGCAGCCACACGTGCAGGGACACGGCCTGTGCCCAGCGGAGCACGGCACCACCGCTGTTAACACAGCCGAGGAGAGAGGCCCAGCGGGTTGGGCGCCCAAGGCTGTGCTGCTGGTAACCGCGGCCGAGCGGAAGGGAGGCTGGACACTAGGGAGGGGCCGTCCTCTCCTGGCCTCCATCCCTCGAGGCTGAAGTTCATGCTTCTTCGCAGAACCCTGCCCCCAACCGCTGAGCCCCAGGCAGGCCCGGAGCCACAGCAGCCTTTGGGAAGTGGTATTGGCTGGTGGGCAGCGCCCCCAAGCCAAGGCCATGTCCTCTGCGCTGACCCATGCTTTTGGAGGCCTGGCTAGCACGCCGCCAAGCGGCGGATGGTCTGTCCTAATGACCGCTGGGCTGGGCGGATGGACTTCCCCCGGGAGGCTAGCAGGGCAGGGGGAAGTCCGGGCGCTGGAGCCGGGCTTTGTGCCGGGCGTCCGCGGGGGCAGAGCCAGCCAAGCTGAGGGAGGGTGGCAGGACCTTGTCCCCGGGGTGGTAATGCGGGCCTGCCGGGACGATGCTGTCCTGGCTCTGTCCCTCCTAAAGGTTGGGGAGAACCCAGAATGCCCCTTCCCCGGTTCACTTGCCGGCCGCCTGCCTCGGCCCAGCTTCCCCACCCTGCCCCCAAACCAAGACCACCTTTCCTCACGGTCACTATTTATTCTTCGTTCCTTTCTCTTTTTGTAAGAAACAGTCACAAAAACCAGTGCAAAACCATCAGTGTGGGCGTCCTGCTTTATATTACAAAAACTCCTCTTGATATAGAATATAAAAAAGGGAGGCTCACAGGAAATAAACTTGATAAATTAGCTCTGCTACCTACCGCAAGGAACACTTAAGAGTTTTCAAAATAGACTTTCGACATAGGACCCACCGGGGAGGGGAAGAGGGGGCTTCTAGGCAGATGGGAGTGCTGGGCCTCGGCCGGTTTGGGGGATCCTGTCGGGCCCCTTAGGCATGGAGAGGAGAGCGGGGACAAGGGAGGCCGGGGAGGGGCCCCAGTGCCCAGCCACTAAGCAGGGAAGGTGGCCTTCGGTGTTGGGCGGGTTATGTGACCACGTGCAAGGTCTCCCCTGGCACCTGGCCTGTTAGCGGGGTCAGGAAGTCTCAGCAAAGAGACTTCCTACCCTCCCGCCTCCCCCAGCAGCCCCAAATTGCCATCTGCACCTATTATGGGCTGTTGCCGCTGGCCTTTGCCTTCTCATGCCCCCTCAGGATGGCCGCTGGGAGCCTTGCAAATAGCTACCAGCCTGCGTTAATGTTGCAGAGCAGAGACATCTGCTTCCCCTTTCCAGCCCCAGAATGTGGTCAGTGGGGGCAGACCAGGGCTCCTTGGCCCCTTTCTGGAGAGCCCTTGGGGATGAGAGTCTTACATCTGCCCTCAAACCCACCTCACCCAGGTGTTCCTCCAGGACCAGCCTTTCTTCTCGGGAGCTCAGAGGGGATAGTGCCCGATGCCCGGCTCGTCTTACCTTGAAGGCCCCAGATTCTCCTGGGCAGTGGGGACCAGATGGGGCCCTGACGCCTGGGGCGCCCCTGGACCGAAGTTACACAGCTGCCCCATTTGACCCTAAGCCCTGCCTAGCCAGCCTGATTTTTTTTTTTTTTTTTTTTGTCAACCTCATGCCAGCCCTTTGCCTCTGCCAGGAAGTTGGAGCCAATTTGTGGGTGGTCTAGAGACCTGCGCTGGGGTACAAGCTGCACGGCCCCCTGGGTCCTGGGGTTGCCCAGTCGCTAGGGAGTTCATAACATCATTTATGGAGTTGCCAGGGCAGACTGATACAGGGACAATGTGGAAAGACCCAGCCCAGAATGGGCCAGGACTGGTGAGGACAGCAGGGTGAGCGCAAGGGGGAAGGGGAGAAATGGGGGGAGGGTGAAACCAAATCTTTACAGCAGGCACAGAGCTCTGGCTGCATCTCAGAAGGGGGTAGGTGGCAGAGCAGGGGAACACTGGGCTCTAGGCCACTGCTCTGTCTCCCAGTGGCTGGAAAGCTGGAGGGGAGGCTGGAAGCTGGCACAGGGCCTTTGAGATAGAATGGGCTCTTCCCTGACCCTGAAGAGGGACAATGAAAAGAGGAGAGCGGGCACCATACTGTCCCTTCCACACCCATCCCTCAACAAGCTGGAGTTACTTGGCAGACATCACTAATCAAGATTACACTGTCCTCCCCCATTGAGTCCAGACCAAGCCTCAGATTCTCCGCACAACCTCTGGCAGCCGCTCCTGATTGATCAGGGTCGAGGCATCTTGCAATACAGTTGCTAACACTGGTCTAGAATTTGAGACCTGCATATGAGGGGCTGATTTGTGGGTGCTGTGTGGGTGTGAGTCTGTGGGGAAACCTCTCCCTGCCAGATCCTGGAGGAAACACTCAGAAATGTGCTATGGACAGCGAAGGGACAGGAAAACCGTGTCACAGCAGAAATGATGAGGTGCCCTGGGGCACCTCTTTAGCCTGGAAATAACGGGGCTCGGGGGGGACAATGTGTGGCCTTAACGCTTTGGGAAGGAGAGAGAGCAAGTGGGATGCCATGGACAGAACCACAGAAAAACAGAAACCTCTTCCGTGTATTGAGCTGATGCTAAAGTCAGAGCAGTCCAAAGAGAAGCCTGTCTTGGGAGGTAGTAAGCTCCCCGTCCTTGGAGGTGTGCAAGAAGGTGGAGAAGTCTTGGCAGGGATCTTTTGGAAGACATCCGAGTGGCAGTTCTGAGTGAGGAGAGGAGAAGCAGATGCTCTTGGGGGTTCCTTCCAGCCCTGGGGGCCAGGGAGTTGGTGGAGTTGGTGGAGGAAAGGTGGGCAGTGTAGAAAAGGGGCTGTGGTGTGTGTGCATGTGTGTGTTCCTGGGACTTAGAGAAAAGTGTGGGGAGGTGGCAGGGAGAGCAGGGAGGGCAGAGTCCAGGATTTTCTTAGCTGTGGAGCCGGGAAGAGGCAATTCCTGACCAGCTTGCCCGCTCTCTTCTGGGGAAACCAGGATGCAGAGGCCAGGGAGGGGTGTGAGCAGTAGGTCTGCTGGGACCAACAGAGCCTTGGAAGGAGTGACAGGCAGCCTGGGGATGGCGGCGTTCTTGTCCAGAACTGTCACGCATGTGCTGTGTGACTGTGGATGAGAAACTGCTCCTCTCTGGGCTTTCCAGATTATTTGCTCCAACAGATGGGGAAGCACGGACCCTACCGGCTGGGCCATCCTTGGATCCAGCATCTGCAGCCCACTCTTGGCCCCGGCCTGAGGCAGGGACAACTCCATCCTCGGAGGACCAGGGACTCCAAGTAGGTTCCAAGTCCTCAAGGACATGGTGACCAGGTCTCCTCAGGGCCCCTGGGCTTTGCCAACCTTTCTCCACAATTTTCTTTTGTCTCCTTCTTGCCTAAATCCTTATTACTTCCTTGGCACCAGATCCTGAAGCTGTGAGTTGAGGGCCCAGGTCCCGGGCTGCCAGATCTGGCTGCACCAAGGAGGGGGCCTGGCCCTGGTGTTGCTTTGGTCTCTAGTGCAGTCTGCATCCTGGGTTCAGGTGCCCGGGCCCCTGCGGAGAACCCCATGGCGCCCATTCCGGAGTCCAGACGGGCTACATCAGTCCATATTTTTGCCTTCATTTTGTTTTGTTAAAAAAATAGCTATTTTCCTCTGCCCCATTTCCTGGCCACTCATCATGGCCTCACCTCCTCCCCCAGGGCCAAGAGGGCAGGGGTGAGGGGGAGGGGAGGGCATTGGGTGCTGGGCAGTGGTGGGTGGGGTGAGTCTTCAATCTTCAGGCCACACCCTCTACTGGATGCCCCGGAAGAGGCACATGGCAAAGATCATGGCAAAAAGCTGCAAAGAAAGTAGGAGTTTGCTTGTCAGGCTGGGCTCACAGCCCTCCAGGGGGGCTGTCCCTCCCCAACGCGAAGGGGCTGTCTGCTCTGGGACAGGAAGGGGGCTCACCCATCACTCTTAGCACACTCCTGCTGCTGGCACTCCTGACACTGCCCTGGGGGCAAGCCCCTCTTGCCAGTCACTGGTCCCCTTCATGCCGTGTAGTCATGAAAAGAAGTGGGCTTTGGACATGGGTTCAAATCCGGCTCCCTTATTTGCCAGCAGCAAACTTGGGCCAATACTCAGTTCCCTTCTCTGGGCCTGAGTATGTATCAAGAGCCTACCACGTGCCGGGCACGGTTCTAAGTGCTGTCTCAGAAACATTTTCACAGACCAGGAAGTGACACACAGGGAGGTCAGGTAACGCACCTAAGGTCACACAGCTACAAATGGAGGATCCAGGATTGGAGACTAGGTATTCTGACTCCAGAGACCATGCTCATAGCCCCTGCACTCGCCTCCTTCCAGCTCACAGGAAGGAGGTGAGATTGAAGTCTAAGGCAATTAACGATGTAATGAGGCCTGTTATATAGTAGATGCTTAATTAGAAGTTACCAGGATTGTTACTAATAAGCAAGGAAGATGCAGCCCTTCTCCAAACTACGAGCACAGTCACTGAACACCTGTCTAAGGGCCCCTGGGGTAGTGGGGTGTGCAGAGACCCTGACTCAGAGATGCCCATTTCTTCGGACTGGCTGATGCCCCCATGCCAGCGCTCTTGCAAGTAGCGCAAGGCACAGTCCCCAGACCACAGGCTCATGGCCGAACCTCCAGGAGGGACAGTGGGGTGGAGGAGGCAAGGCATACGGTGAAGGTCCCCGAATCAGAGCAGGGTTCTGCCTGGCACAGAGGCCACAGCTGGGCTTATGGGCTGGGTGTGAGGGCAGCAGGTCAGGAACACAGGCATTGCTTAGCGAGCCCCCATTACACGCCAGGCACGTAGTCCCCAGCACCTGTAAGCCCCACCGTGCCCTAGGAGCAGGCTTTTAGCACCATGTTGCAGTTAAGGAAACTGTGGCTCGGGCATCCTGTGCGTGGGGAGAGGCAGAGCTGGAAGTTGAACTCTAGAAGCCCATGTTCTTCCTGCAGGGGACCCACGCCTGCGTTTTCCCAGGGGGCCTGGTACTGATTTGTGTTTCTTGTTCATTGTTTCCTCCTAGGAGAGGACTTGTTCACCTAGAACAGCGTTGGCATACAGTAGGGGCTCACTCTTTGCTTGACGAATGAATGAATGAATGACCCCTCCCTCTCCCCATCCTCAATAGTCTCCACAAAACTGCTCTAAGCAGGGCTGTAGGACACAGTAAGAAGCTAAGCAAGGCCATGTTTATGGTGCCAGGTGGGAGGGGGAACGCTGAGGATAGGGCGGCCTGATTTCATTTCCTGGCTGGCCGAAGACTGACGGCCCCTTTCTTGAGATGGGCGGGCCTGGGCAAAGCCCTCTGTCCAACCTCCCAGGGCAGCGGGTTTGAGATCCGGGAGAGGGTGGTAGAAGGAAGGGAAGGGGCAGCTCCGCCCTTTGGCCAAAGCGCCACCTAGTGGTGGCTTCAAGAGTCCGCGGCTACCTTCCGTTTGAGGGGGCTCAGGTCCCTTCTGTCTTCACCTCTGGGGCTCAACGCGCGCTTGTGAGGTTCACAAGGCCCCGCAGGCCCTGAACACCCCACAGAGAATGGGCCTGATCTAGAAGCCCAGGCTGTAGCCCCTCCCTCAAATCAGCTGCGTTGATCCTCCAGTCAGAGTTCACTCTGGACTGTGGGTAGGGGTGAGGGCAGTGACTCTCAGGGCCTGTCCATCCCCACTGCCCGCAGACTTGCTCAGATGTGTCCAGAGTCCCAGGATGACTCGCAGGCAGCAGACAGACACGGCTGGGCTTACCTGCGCATCGTCCCTGCAGTGGGGACCCACTGGGTCCTGGGTTAAGGGCCTGGAGACGGAGGCAGGCTGGGGGTGCAGGCCATGGGGGATCTGCCTGAGACCCTGTGTAGGTGTCTGCCTTGCTTCTGAGGAGCCACAGAAGCGGGGGCCTTTACTTACCTCGATGGCCAGCACCCCTATGGCGAGGGCTCCGGCCAGGTAGACGTAAGTTTCGAAGGCGTTGAGGATCACCGTGTAACAGCCCTGGGAGGGAAGGACCAGAGGTAAAGCCATAGCCAGGAAGGAGGGACAGAGGTCAAGGGCCAGCCTCAGGACTGGGGTGTGAAGCCTGGGAACTGGCATGTGGCCCCAAAGCTCAGGCAGCAGCAGGCCTACCCTGTCACACCGCTGCTGGGACAGTTTGGTGGGGAGGAGCGGGGGAGGCAGGAGGCCCATAAGCTCAGCCACTCAGCAGCAATACACCAAAGACCCTCCTGGCCCTCCAGCCCCTCAGGCGGGGCTGAAAACTGCCAGCCTGATTGCTGCCTAATCAGCCACAGACCCTTTCTTCTTTTTTGATTGGAATATTGGGAAATTTCCAATAAATATCTGGGCTCCTTGCTTCTCTCATAAAATCAGAAGATCCAGCGAGGTAAGCCATCATTTCTACGTGGCAGTACCTGGGGACAGGTGTTCCCTGGGGAACCACCATCCCCTGTTTTCCCACACCCACCCTCTCTACTCCTTCCCATTACCAGCCTGGCAGCTGGATTTTGGTTTGCAGCCTCTGCCCTAAGGAAACACAGCCCATTCTTCAAGACCCAGCACATACCTCACCTCCTCCAGGCAGCCTTCCAGGACCAGCCCAGCTCTCACAGGGCCCCTTCTAAATGGATTGAATTCCTGTGCTATTACTGCTTTCTCAAGCAGTCCTCAGGATATACAGACAGATAGAGATGGACCCAGTAAGAGAGAAAGAGAAAGAGAGGGATAGCATGCGAGCAAAACCAGAAGCTGCCAGCACGTGACCTTAGCCCCATCCGACCCTGGGTGCCTCACGTCTTGGTCATCTTCATGTCCATGCTCCTTCCCCCAGCACCATGCTGACCAGAGACTGATGCATGGTAGTTGCCTTGAATGAAATGTATTTTTAAAGGGGGAAAATTTTCTTTCTATTATGAGAACCTGCATATTCTTTGGGCCCAGTCAGAGGAACTGCAAAGGGAAGAGCCCCCCGGTGGGTGTGAGGATCATGCCTGGTCCCTGTTGGGTGACTCTGGCTGTTTCTGAGCTCTGTTAAGATTCTTGGGTGATTCTTAGGTGATTCTTGGGTGTTCACGCCCATTGTCAATCACCCAGAAGCCCCGCCTCATTGGTCGGAAGTAGAAATGACGTGCCATGAGGCTGAGCCCGGGCAGGTGGACAGCAGGACGTGATCTGGGCAGAGTGGCCAGGCGGATGGCATGAGACCCTCCTGCTGGAGGCTGGGCAGGGAAGGCTCCCACAGGCCCCGCTTTGAGCACCCAGCAGCAAATAGAATGTACCCAGGTAAACAGACCCCTCCAGCACGATGACCTGGATCCACAGTGCTCTTGGGGCTGATAGTGTGTCAGAATCATCTGGGAGGTTGTTAATGCAGATGCCAAGGCCTCACCCCCATGACTCTGGATCAGGGGATCTGGTGTGGAGCCCAGGAACCTACGTCGTGAGCAGATGCCCCAGGTGATTTCTAATGCCTTTGCCATGGCCGGGCTTTGAGACACCACAGTCCCAGCAAGGACAACAAGGGAAGAAGGTCTTAGCTGAGCTCGGGCCTTGTCTCAGCAGTGCCACTGGGAGCCCAGCTAAGGGCTGTGTGATCGGAGCCCTAAGGGCGCCCTCCCACAGGCCAGCTGGTCAGGAACCCAGAGTGGCTGGAGGCAACTTCAGAGCTGGCAGGGAAGCCCCATCCGCCTGGCCAGACCAGGGCCATCCTGGATCCGCCTGCAGACCCGTGTCAGGGCAGAACTCAAACTGCCAACCCCCTTGGTCTGGTTAGCTCTTTTTAAAGCATCAGAACCCCAACATGTAGAGCAATGGCAGCAGAAAGCTGGCCCACTCTGGAGGGAAGGGAAGGGAGACAGGGAGGAGCCTGGGAGGGAGGCTTCTGGCCCCCCGTCATCCCCTCTGGCTGCCACCTGCCTCCCGGGGCCAAAGACAGCACCCACTGCTCCACACCACCCCTCTACCCCGACACTGGCTTTGTCGTGCAGTTTGGGGGCCTTCCAGACAAGAAACACCAATAACCCGGGGAGAAGTGGTGGTTACACCAGCCACTTGCTTACTGGGCGAACTGATAGGCATACCTCGTTTTATTGCATTTCATGGATATCGTGTTTTTCTAGAAATTGAAGGCTTGTGGCAACCCTGCGTTAAGTACGTCTGTTGGTGCCATTTTTCCAACAGCGTTTGCTCACTTCATGTCTCTGTGTCACATTTTGGTAATTCTTGCAGTATTTCAAACTTTTTCATTATTATTAGATGTGTTACAGGAATCTGTGATCAGTGATCTTTGACGTTACTATTACCTCTCGCTGATGGCTCAGGAGATGGTTAGCATTTTTTTTAGCAATAAAGCATTTTTAATTACGGTATGCACGCTGTCTTTTTAGACATAAGGCTATTGCACACTTAATAAAGTGTAGTGTAAACATAACTTTTATAGGCAGTGGGAAACCAAAACATTCGTGTCCCTCTCTTTATCACCGTGGTCTGGGATGGAACCCGCAGTATCTCTGAGGTGGTCCTGTACTTACTTTTTCTAGGCCTCACTTGCCCCATCCAGAAACTGGGGCTATGTAGGCTAACTACTTCATAGGATTGTGTGAGGATAAAATGAGATGCTCCAGACAAAGCACGTTTAACAGTGTTGGCAGGGAGCCAGCCCTCGGTCCCGTTAGGACCATGCTCTCTCTCTCTCTGCCCCTGGGTGGCAGGAAGTGTCTGAGTGCAGAGTTGGGTGTGTGGGTTTACACTCTATGGCCCTGGGGATCCGTGCACAAGACACACACACACACACACACACACACACACACCTATACTACAAGGGGCAGGAGGAGCAGTAAATCCCTTCCTGAACTTGAAGTTGATTTTATGTGCCTCACCCGGGCCGGTGGGTGGGAGTTGTCCCCAGAGGGAAGACGTCCCTGCGCCCCTCATCTGCTGTGGATGAGGTACTTGGGGCCTTAACTGCTCATCTGCCCTCTGTTGAGCTGTGGCACCAAAGACCCTTTGGGTCCCCGGGCTGAATCGAGCAGACCAGTTGGCTGATGGAGGCCCTGGTACTGAGACGCCCTCGGAGGGAGCAGGGAGGGCAGGGGGTGAACGGAAGATGCCGCCAACACTTAGCGAGTGTCCGCCCTGGCCAGAACTCTGCTGTGGCCTCATGTGCTTGTTAGGACTTAGTCCCCATTCCAGCCCCTCGGGGAAGAGGAAAGGAGGGAGGGAGCAGCTGACTACTTGCTCAAGGTCACACCCAAGGAGGCAGGGAAGCGTATTTACACTGAGGGAAGTCCAAGCTCCCAGGAGCTGCACCAGGAAGCCTCGGTTCTCGCTCACCCAGGCGGGGTCCCTGGCTCAGGGCCCGGAGCTGCCTACAGTCCGGGGTATCACCTCTTCCTCACCCTCAGGATGGATGCCCACCCCTTATCCTGACCCTGCCCAGCGAGACGCTGCAGGGGACCATCTCTCCCCAGGCTGCCACCACAGACTGCGAGTCCCCTAGCTGTGCCGCTGTCGCCAGCACCCATCCTCCGTCTCTGCAGAGAGAGAACATCCCCCCACCCCTGGCTCCCGACCAGTCGCCCCCCCCCCCAACCTAATCTGACAGAGGGCAGCTAGGCCGGAGGTGCCAGCACAAAGGCCACCCACATTTATACGTCCAGCATGGACCTTCCCCCAAGCCCTCTAAGTCCAACTGTCCACTGGCTACCACTGCTTGGAGGTCCCAAAGGCACCTCGCACTCAGCTTGCCTCAGACCAGATCTGAGATCTTCCCCCAAACCAGGACCTATGGACTCACCCTCATCACCGCCTCATCCTGCCTTCCCCAAAGTCGGCCTACCACCATTTTACCTCCTGATTCATTTCTCAGATCCATACACCTCTCAGCGTCTGCACTGCCACCATCCTGGTCTAACCCATCACTGTTTCTCACTGGGACCAGTATAAAAATCCATCCTGTTCACTCAGGTCCATCTCTAACCCCTGGCCACTGAGCAGCCAGAGGGCCAACATGGCCACAACCCCACGTAGAACTCGACATGGGCTTCTTTGCTTTTCTAGCATCTTTGCCATGGGCCCGTCAGCACTGCATGGTCTGGTCCTGCTGAAACCCTCGCTTTGAGCTAGTCTTGCCTTATTCACTGTGCTCCAGCCATACTGGCCTTCTCTTGGTCCCTGGAACACACCATGCTCCCTCCTACCCCAGGGCCTTTGAACAGGCTACTCTCACTCTCTGGCTGGAGTGTTTTTCCCTCGTCAGGAGGATGAGAGTGTAGTACTTTATGTCTCGGAGAGGCACAGCAGCACCCGTAGTCACAACCCACCAGGAAGCGGGCGGGGAGCACTGAGGATAAAGCAGAGAAACAGCGACGCTGTGGGGAGAGAACACTTAAGACCACCCTGACAAGTGGGAAAAATGGATGCTTTCCTCTTGGTGGTCACCATACTGGCCTGGAGTCAAGGTCTAGCAAGATCACCATCTCCTGGTACACTCCCTGATATTTTTTTTCCAGCAGGGGAATACATTCTTGACTTGCCTGGGTGACTATCTTGACCCAGGGAAGGCTGAGGAATGAGCAGGAGAAGCTGCCATGGTGGATTCAACTCATACCAATGGAGGAGTCCGGATATTCATCATGGATCACCTTTGGGGATTTCCTTATTTCTCTTCACTGGCACTCAGTGATAAACAGGGCTGGTGGACTAACTCTACACCCATAGATGAGTGCACTCTGCCTTAGCTCCTGACAGCCATATGACTGAGTCCTGGCCAGTGAGACCGAAGCAGAAGTCTGATGGGGGTTTCTGGGAAAGAAGCTGGTGCCACCTTCTTCCTGTCTTCACCATGGGTGGGATGTCTGGAGCCATGGCAGCCATTTTGCCACCATGAAGTACTAAGCACAAAGAAAGGCCACAAGGATCACAGAGACTAGGCCTTGATTGACATGATGGAGCCACTGATAAATATGAGAAGCCACTGTCTTCCAGAATTCTTGCCATTTGCTTCAACCCTTTTAGTTTAGATTTTCAGTTACTTGGAATCAAACATGTTGTTCACTGACTCAAAACTGTGATGAGGATGTGAGGCAAATTCAGAAATGCATCCTGGGCTTCAGGGAAGTGGGCTTTGGAGAAAAATCAAATAGAAATAGTCCCTCAGCAGAGGCTTTTAAAAGGGAAGAATGCTCAGGAGGGATGCTAGTGTCTCAGAAAAGGAATCCCAGAAGTCAATCTCTGGTAATCCTCATGAGAAACAGGGGAAGAGTCATCGTAAAGAACTAATGTAGCCGCACAGGGACCTCTCTGATGAACTTCAATTTCAAAGCCACACCCAGGAGATGGAAGGAGGCATCATAATGGTGGATGAATCCAGAAGTGGGAAGCCTGTCAGGATGAAGCCCTAAAAGAACAGGGCCCATGGGAAGCCTCCCTGAACAATTCACAAGGGGCCTTAGGATAGAAGCTTGGCTGTGGGCAGCAGGCAGTCCTAATGGTAGAAGTTTGTTTGTCTTTATCAACCCCCAAGCTGTGCTGGCTGCTCTGCTCCATGGAGTTGTCAGTGGCCCAGGCGCCCTGATGCTCTGACTTTCTAGGGGGCCACCCTCCTCTGCAAGGTTTGAGACGGCTGTCACCATGGCTGTCACCGAGATGGCTGTCACCACCAGCCAGGGGTTGGGGGGGGAGAAGGAGGGGCAGGCACAGTGCTTCCTCTTAAGGACACGACTCCATTGCACAAATCACTTCTGCTCACCTCCCTTCAGCTAGAACTGGGTCATATGGCTTAGCTGCAAGGGAGGCTGGAAAGGGGGGCTTTACCTGGTGGTCACGGGGTCTCTAAACCTCCTCTTTCCAAGGAGGAAGCATGAACCGAGCATGGGGGCAGCCAGCAGTCTCTGCCACTGTGTCGGGAATCTGAGGTCCGGAGAGTGTGTCTTGGGCAAGGTGACACAGCTGCTAACAGCCCAGGTCTGCCTGACGTCACAGCCTGAAACATCCCCCCACGCCCTGCAGCTTCTCCTCACGGCTGAGACCTAACTCCTGGGGCGCTGCCCCTGCCCCCAGCTCATAGCAGCCTGATTCCAGGACCTTTGTTTCTTTATTTAGGTCTCTTTCCCCCAGTGCAGGGAGGCAGGACCATACGGGGTAGAGGAATGTGGCTTTGGGGCCTGATGAGTCCTTGGACATGACATGAGCAGGTGCAGGGGATGAGGGTGCTGAGTTCATGAGGCAAAGCTGAGGCTGGAAAGAGTCTCATCAGACAGTCAGGGTCAGGCCGCAGCCCAACTCCCATCCCCCACCCACCCCCCGGGACTCTAAGAGGCCTGACTTGAGCCTTGCCCCCATCCCACCCCAGTCCCTTCTAGCCCATCATCTAGTTTTATTTTCTTTATAGTAAAATTATTATTTCGTGTGAAATTATGACTTGCTATGTGTTGGCTGCTTGCTTATCGTCTGCTTCCTCTAACCAGATTGTAAGCCCTGCAGGAGCAGGGGTCTTGTCTGCTGTCCCCTGCTGTGTCCCCTGCACCTGGCACTCTGCCATGAGAGCCTCATCAAAGGCCGAATCAAGTGAGGGGTGTGGGGCTCAGGTCACCCTCATTCTCCCCCCACTGCTCTGCCTAGCCTGGTCTCACACACACCCCTGAGGTGTATGGGGACTGGTCAGTGGGAAGGGGGATCAAGGTCAAGGGCACTGTCTGCCTCACGGAGGGGGCATAGCAGGGGCCCTTGCAGCCCCCAGAGGTGGCACCACAGGAAGGGAAAGGGCTTCTTCTGAGACTGAGATGAAGTCCTTGGGTTGTAAAAGAAGCCAAGAAGTCTAGGAGCTTCCCAGACCCTGGAGACTAAGGTCAGGGAAACCTTGCTCCTGTGGGATCTGGAGGTGCTCTCACATGGCAAAGGTGAGTTTCCCTCCAAATCAAATGCACAGCTGAGGAGGGGCCCCCACTGTGTAATTCTGTTTCTGGCTCCTGACACCTGCATTACCAGAAGCTCAGGGAGTGTTCTACCTGGAACACTGGAAAACTCCTAGTCACCCCTGAACCCCAGCCAAAAGGCCCACTCCTCAGTCAGTGCCTGATTGATTATTGATGTCTGTGAAGACACGTGAACAAGGCGGGCTCTGGAAGTCAGACACTGGCTGCACCGGGCATCAGGGCTCTGAATGCTCACAGCCATTGATGGATTGTCTGACATTCTCATCCTTTCCCCCTTTTGGTTGGATCTCAGGAGCATGCATCGAGCCTTCCTCAGCCCCCATTCAGGAGTCCCATATCACAGCCAACATTTCCATGGGATTCCCTGAGTGCCTTCAGGCCTTCAGAGCCCACACTGTCACCCACCCAGCTCTGGCCACCCAAGCCCCGATGGACAGGCTTCCCCTGCCTGGGGGAGCAGGGCCTGGTACCTGCTTGTTCAGGAACAGGTCCCTTCCCAGGAGGCATTCCTCCCTGCTCAGCAGGACCCCGTCCCGACTCTGGGGTTCTCTCCGGCAGCAGGCCTCCGGCACCTCGCCACTCTCCAAAGCCAGGAGTCGGAAAACTGATGCAAACTTAAAGTCTTCAGGCCCGTTGACCCCGCAGCAACCAAACTAGGAAGAGAGCAAAGAGAAGGGGGGATGGGAGCTGGACCCAGGTATGAGGGTGCAGAGACACACAGCCACTTCAAAGGCCACTGTGAAGCGGCGGGCCGGGGCGGAGTCCAGACCCAGGTGTGGGTTGGCTGCACCAGCTCCTCCTGTGCAACCGTGGGAAAGTCACTCAGCTTCTCTGAGCCTCCAGCGTCCTCATCTGTAAAGTGAGGGTGGTGGTAACCACTCCTACCTCACCGGCACTTAGCACTCAATAAATAGTTGCTATGATTACTATCATCGATGATCGTTACGATTGCTTGAGGACTCAAGACGGGGAGAGCAAACAGGCTTCCTCCTGAGTCTGGACTCTGATGGATGGGCAATGGCTGCCAGCATGCCGTGCGAATGAGGGCTCCGAGGCCCGGTCTGGGCTGGGTGGAGCAGTGCCTGAGTGATCACCGATGTCTCTGCAGACACGTGAACAAGGCGGGCTCTGGAGGCCAGACACTGGCTGCACCGGGCATCAGGGCTCGGACTGCGCACAGCATCCCCGGGGCCACTCACCGTGATCATGACGGAGTTCCAGGTGGCAGAGAAGACGTCCGTGTCGTTGTTGCCCTGGTAGTGCTTGGTGAGCTCCTTGGTGAAGAATTCGCGGGTGAGCTGGAGGCAAAGGGAGGGGGCAGGCTGAGATCTACAGCAGCTTGACAGGGCTCCCCTCCCTGGCCTCTCCATCGATCTGCTCCGGGGGAGGGAGGGGGAGGGAGGGGGAAGGCCTCAGGGTCCTGGTACCAGTGATCCTCCTCCTAGGCAGCTAACCTGGGGCAGGCCCTCACCTCCAACCCCAGGACCTGCGGCCTCCCTGCATCGTCAGATCCCCGATGTGAAAATGCAGTCTACCCACACGGGCCTCAGCAAGCCTGAGGCCAGGGCCACCTGGGAACCTCCACCGGCCCTGCAGCTCCTCCCAGAGGGAGGGCTGGTCCACAGGGGGGCGCTCGCCCCTCATGCCACCACCCCCCTACCCCCACCCTGAGCTGTTCCTCAGACAGAGCCAAGTGGATGCACTGCGTCCCAGGCCCTGAAGAAGCCACCGTGTGAGAGGTATGACCCTGCTCCCTGCTGCAGGGAAGGGCGGGGACCCGGGTGGTTGGAGCCTCTGTGATAAGATCGTCTATGGGGGCAAGTTGCCCAAATTTCGTACTTGCCAGGGTCTTATCCAAGAAGGCTGTGTCCTGTTCTCCTGCATGGCACACATTCTGTGCTGGGGGGACAGCCTCTTTGACTATCCTCAGACTGTCAGATGACAACTGCTGGGCCACAGCTGGGCAAGGTGTGGAATGGAAGATTCTAGAATCAGGTGTGGGGTTGCACCAGATGCTTGGGAAGACCAGAGACCCTTAAGGGCCCTCTGACTCTGACCTTCTGGAAAAGCCCTTGCAGGGAGAGGCTCACGGGGGTCTCTCTTTGGGCTGTGGGGCCTTGCTGGGCCGGTGGGTTGTGATTTGGGCTGGAACTACTGGATGAGAGGGCACTGACTCTATGAGACCCTCTGGGGAGGGAGGGGCTGGCCATGAATGGGGCCGGAGCACAAGGGGCCCAGTACGTACGTTTTCCCTGAAGATGAAGGCCAAGATGGCTGCCGAGAGCTCCGCCAAGAAGATGGTCAGGATGAACAGGAAGAACTGCAGAGAGAAGGGGGCAGGCTCGTGAGCCCCGAGGGCGGGTGGGAAGGCGACAGGTGACCGCTTGCCGAGGCGCCCTTCCATCTGTCACACAACTGACGCAACGTACTGATTCTGAAAGACTGAGGAACTTAACTGCCATAAGCCAGACATTTTCCATAATAAACACACCAACAACCCATCTTTGGAGCCAACAGGGTTGTCTCTCTCCTGGATCCTGTCTCTTCCGGTCAGAAGGTTTCTGTCACTTTATCCTCATCCCAGGAAGACCCCAGTCATATATCTTCCCTGACTTTTCAGTGCTAACAGCAGCTGCCCCATAGAGGTCCCGAGGTTTCTCCAAACTTCTTGGTCTGAGGACTGCTTTCAGGGAGAGCTTAGGATGGAGAGTGAGGTGATCCGTCCAGGATGCAGACATGAAACATCTCCTAGACCTGCCAAAGGCTTTGTTCTGTTTTTTTCAATGTCCAAACCCAAGGAGAGCCCCTGGCTTAAACAGATCAGCCAGCACAAGGCGTGCATTGTTCACTCCTTAGCCACAGGGGCGGGGGGTGGGGGGGAGGTCTCGCCAGGTTCAAGCCCATGGTCTCTAGTCTCATAGAGGCTTGCTTGGCAACAGAACCCGACACCTGTCCCACGGTCTCTTTTCTGTTTAGCCCCCATTTCCACAGGGGAGGAAACAAGCCAGAGAAGGAGAATAACTTTCCCTTCCAAAGGTGTGCAGCTCAAAAATTTGAGACCAAATCCTATCCTCTTAATCCAGCTCCATTCAGAGCACCACGCTACCCCTTCTCTCTCTCTGCTGAAGAGCACAGTTCAGGGCTGGCCTGGCAGTGGCTCTTCTGAACCCTGGGGCTCTGGTTCCAGCAGGTCAGGGGCAGCCTTGCTGTAGTCAGCTGTGTGGGGTGACCTTGGACAGAGGTTGGGAGGCAGAGCTCCCTAACCAGAAAGGAGAGTGCCAGAGGGACACCTGCATCCCGGGCAGGCTGCCCCTGGCCCCGATGCCCATCCCATCCCCTTCCACTTCCACGAGCTGGTCCTTGGGCTGAGAGGTATGTTCCCCACCTCTGCAGCCTCTCATCCCTGTGACAGTGATGGAGGGCCCTGGCAGGGCTCCTGGCATCTCCATTTGGCTGGTGACAGACGGTCATCCGGTTCTCTTTCACATGGCCTCCACGGAGCCCCGCCCCGCCCTCTGCCCTCTCGGTGGAGTTGCTGGCAGTCCTCAGGCTGGCAAAGAGCGGCCTCAGAAATGGTTTCCACCCCAGCGACACGACTGAGCTGTCTCTGCCTATCAACCTCGGCTTAGACAGTTATAAACTATGGATGAGACAGAACTCGTGAACTCTGCGTGCCCATCACTCTGGGAGCCTGCGTGCGCTTTCCAGGGGACTTAGCACCGTGTCAGCGAGAGGATGCAGGTGAAGCGCTGTGCACGAGGCTGGCATGATGTGAGCACAGCTCAGATGGTGGATCAGAACCAGGAGGAAGCATGGCCTTCCTGGAGACAAGGGCTGGCATGGGCGATCTCCGGAAAAATAACAACAGCTACAATCTATGCGGTGCTTAACACCTAAGCACTGTGGCTCTTACATGGGTGATTTCATTGAACCCTCTGGGCAGCCTGGAGTAGCAGCTGCTGTTATCAACAACACCTCTGTTTTACTGATGGGGAAACTAGAACCCTGAGAGGGTAGAACTTGACCAAGCTGGCCCAGATGGGATAAACACAGGAACTCTTGATTCCAGAACACAGCCTCCTAACACCATGTTATCCTGGAACCCAGAAGAGCCTCCAAGTCTTAAGACTTTCAGATGGCCTGCAGGGTCTCTTGTGGATTGACACCAATCCTTTTGCTTTCACATTTATCAAATGCTTATATGTGCCAGGAACAGAGTTAAGCAAGATGCACATTTTCTTACTGAACCCTGATCACAACACTATGGCTGGGAAGGAGGTATTATTATCTTTATTTTACATATGAGGAACCTGAAGTTCAGAGAGGTTAAGTAACTGACCCCAGGTCACACAGCCAGGAAGTGGCAGAGCAGGGATTAGAACAAGGTTTTTCTGACTCCAAAGCACATGTTCTTACCCACACCTCTGAGACTACCTCCTCTCTGTTCCTTCATTCTAGGGCTGTTTATTGAGCACTTAAAGCTGTGCCAGGTACTGTGCTAGGTACTGGTAAACAAATACACCTAAGGCAGATGTGGTCCCCATCCTCATGGAGTTTCCATTGAGCCAAGGTTCATGATTCATGAAATGAAATTCATGAGATGAAAAACATAAGATTCATGAGATGAAATTAAAGAATGAACCTGGTAACTCATTGATGGGGAAAGCGGGCCTCCCCAGAGGAAGGGGGTCTGCAGATCTCCTGGCCATTGCTCCTGCCTGGAGCAGGTCTCCCCAAGCATGGGGACTGAGGGGTGACATGAGTGTGTGAGTTTAAGTCACCTGAAGGAAAGTGCAGGGCTTTGGGGCCAACATCAGTAACAATGTCACTTCTGCTAACTTCTCCGGCATGAAATAATTTCCTCCTGCTTGACAGGATTACTACCGGTTATTTGGAGGGGTTCCTCCTGGACCTGGCCACAGGGCTGATGCTTCCTGGGGCTTCCCCTAACCAGGGCCTTTCCCAGGGTTTGTTTGCCTTGAGTTAATCTGACCTCATCCCATTTGCCTAAGGACACATTTGCCAGTAATTCCTGAACATCAAATTTATCACACTTTGCTTAGGCTCAGAAAATTAATCAAGGGGTAAAAACTGCTATTTTGCCTACTAGTGAGCATTTCCAGACTTTTCTAACCTATCTGCCTACAGCATGTCAGCTTTTAGTTCTCATTTCTAATAATATTTACCAAATTTACACACTTCATGAACAATTCAGCTCATTTATCACTTTTAAATTACACTCATCTCTTTTTGCTGTTCTCTTACAATTTAGCATGTCTTGGTTATAAAATATTTTAAAAATGTGAATCTTTCAAAAAATGGGTTAAAAACATTCCTTGAACTAGTTATATAGCTGAGCAGCTAGAAAAAGGGGATGCCACACAATCTCACCAATAGGCTGAAATTGTTCCATGGTACGTGAAAATGCTGTAAAATTGATCAACAGGAGTGTTTGGAAAACGTGTTTTTAGAAGAGTTGATCGTTAGCTGACATTAGACTCATTGTCCCCAGGGCTAAGGGTCACTGGGACCCCTTGGGGTTTAGCCTCAGAGCGAGGCAGAGGGGTGCCCAGCTAACTCCTATCCCCAGGCCTCCTCTCTCTGCAAGCCTTTAAAGCCACAGTTCCAGAGGTGACTAAAGTCACCCCCTCTTGGCTTCTCTCAAGATAAGTCTTCCCTCCTTCCCTGAAGGGCAAGGAGGTGGCTCAGACTTCTTAAAAGGATGCAGTGGCCGGGAGGGGTGAGACCTGGGGCCCCTCTTCAGCTGGAACCATCACACAGCTGAGTCCAGGTTGGAAGAGAAAGCGGTTCTTCCTATTTTTCATGAATCTTTCTGAAAACCTTCCAGAAGCTGTGGTGGCCCTAGAAACATGCTAGCATGCATACCACACACACATTCAACACATGGGTACAGGCACACACATGGAGGCCCTGACATATTTTGCACATAATTTTGGGTGAGTTTTGGACCACTTGAGTCCATTCCAGGTTAGGAGGCTCTGGATCAGCCCTGGTCTGAGAGACAGCAGACCTGAGTCCAAGACTCCCCTGGCTTTGACCTGCACTGTGACCTCAGGGTTGTGTGTGTTAGGGTTCTGAGAGAGAGAGGGGAGGGGAGGGGAAGGGGAGAGAGGGGAGGGGAGGAGAAGGGGGAAAGGAAGCAGGGGAAGTAAAGAAAGACAGAGGCAGGGAGAGGGGGCAGAGGCAGGCGGGGGAGGGGGGGTGGTCCAGGAGAAGGAGAAGGAAAGGCAGCAGGCACAGAAACCAAGAGATCAAGAGAAAGGCAGAGACAGAGAGACAGGAAGACAGAGGCAGAGAAAGAGCGAGAAAAGAAAGGGAGAAACAGACATAATGAGGCTGAAGAGACAAAAGGGAGGAAGGAGGCAGAAGAGGGGATGGGAAGGGGTGACTTCAAGGTTCGGTGGGCACACCGGCCACAGCCGGGACTCAACTCTCTCTCAGGGGACTTGGAGCAAACCTCCTCCTGCCCCGGGGTCTCAGCCTTCTCCCCTAAGCACTGGGGAGAGCGATGTCTTGTCCAGCTGGCAGGCTCTGCGGGAGCCACTTAGCTGGAGAGGGCTTGCGAGGCCTCCAGCCTGCTCCTGGCCCAGAGCCCCAGCCCAGCTTCCTGTCTTGGCTTCAGGGATGAGCCCATTAACGTTGGATGGCCCTGGGAGTGGGCAAGATGTAGGGTGGGCAGAGGAGGGATGTAGGAAGGGAGCTCTGGTGTGTCCTGGGACCCATACTCAGCTCCTTTCAAAGCCCCCAGCTCCCCAAGCCCAGACTTTTCCCTGCACCGTCGGACACTGTACAGAGCTCTCCACCAGGGGGCGCCCTCGGGTTTCTTTGTTTCTCTCCAGATGGAAAGCTTGCACTGCTGCCCAAGGCCAGAGGGACCCAGGGCGCCTGTGTCACACACATCACAGCTGATTTCACGTTCTCTCTGTGACACGAATGGGGAGTCTACAGTCTGCTCTAATCTGGGGAGGAGACATTTGTGCCAGATCTCTGCCTCCCAAAGCCACTGGTGCCGGCTCATAGGCAGGAGTGGACAGACGCCTTGAAAGCCCACGTCACTGACCAGCCCACGTCTCCCTATCACTTAACCCCCGACCCACCCAGCTGCTCACCCATGAGGAGCGTCTGCAAGCTGGCCCATCCACGCACACGCTTTTCTAAGCTGGGCCGTTTTTAACCTACCCTCCAACAGGACTGCGCTCTACCCGGTTTTCCTAGCCCCGGGGGCACAGGACCTCGTAGGAGAGGAAGCCCCATCACCAAGGCCAGGGAAGTAAGCAGAGGCCCAAAGGGCCACAGCCCATGTGAACACAGAAGACCAGAGAAACAGGATATCCACCGCTTGTCTTGTTTGGCTCCAACCTATAGCTGAGCTGGTTCGCCCCTCACTTAACGAGAAGACACTAAAGCTCAGAGAGGTTAAGAAACTAGACCGGAGTCACATCATTAGTTACGAGACAGAGCAGAGTGCACACAAGCCCAGGCCTGCCCAGCTCATCCTCGTGGGCTCGCCTGCCTCTCACCGGCCTGTCCGCCAGGGAGGGGACGGCCACTCGGCCCCTGATGCATCTATAGCACCTAGTGAACTACGTGGCCTGTAATAGCGGGTCAAGGACTGTTTATTTAATGAATAAAGGCCTTTCAGAGGTCATATCATTTCTATTCTAGAAGTGGAAATGCGAAAGCCGAATGATTTATCTGATAGCTATCTTAGCTCTTTTACCACAGAGTTATATATTCGAGGTCTTATAAGCAAGTAGAAAGCATCACGAGTCAACGTTCTCAGCTGACCCTGCCTTGGAGAAGCCTGGCTGTCCAGAGCTGGAGGCCAAGGTCGCTGTCCACCTGGGAGAGGCTCACCCACACGGCAGGCACGGGTCCAAGCGCAGATGCATATAAGAAGGGCTGGTGGTCCTCCCGCTCCTGGAGGACGGTCTACTTGGCTCAGACCTCAGTGTGAGTCCCCCGTAGTGTGGATGCAGGGCCCCCAACGCCCAGCCCGGGGCACCCATGGGTGGGGTGGAGGATGGGGTACTCACCAACAGCAGCAGACACTTGTTCTCCCGGACGGCCCCGCAGCAGCCCAGGAAGCCGAGCAGAAAAAGCAGGCCCCCCATGGCCAAGAGGATGTAGGCGCCCGTGATGAGCAGGGGGTTGGCGGCCACGATCTCCCGGAAGCCGGTGGGGTCCACCATGACCCAGATGCCGATGCCCAGCAGGCAGGCCCCACCCAGCTGCTCCCCGGGGCCAGTCAGGAGAGGGGAGAAGAAACAGGCAGACACGGAGGTTAGACACTCCACACACACACATGCCATTTCCCTGAGCGAGGCCCTGGGGCAGGGGCGCCGAGTGCCCGGTGGACGGGGCAGAAACTCCATTTGCTGCTCGAGTCAATGTCCTGGCAGTGTTTTCCTCTGCTCTGAATTCCCCTACTTACCCTGACCTGCGGTGTGTCACGCAACCTCCAGATCCAGTCTCTGACCCACGCCCCGCCTCGGGCTGCTGAGAACCATGTCCTGTAGAGTTTATCTGCCACTTTTATATTCTCCTTAAATTTTAGAGCTGCTGGGTGATGAGGTCATTCAGTCCAACCTTCTGATTCCACACTGAGCCCCAGAGGGGACCAACGAACTCACCGAAGGTCACACAGCAAGTTCATGGCAGAGCCAGGGCTGAACCCCAGGCCTCCCTGACTCCAGCCCCAAGGACCCTCACCAAATCCATGAACATGCTCTGACACCTATGCTGGGAAAACACAGACAAAAGCCATCCTCTTTGTCCTCAACAGGAGCTCTCAGGTGGGTTGGGGTCACCACTCTCACATCACATTCTTTTTATGTTTTTATCTCCATGGCCCTCGTCTCCATGCCTTACTTATCTTTGGAGAGAGGCAGCTTAGTTCAGAGAAAGGGCTGTGCCACTTATTAGCTGTGTGACCTTGGGTAAGTGGCTTAACCTCTCTGAACCTTGGCTTCCCCATGGTTAAAAGAAGATACTGTTTCCCACCTCCCAAGGTGGCCCCAAATAAGAAGAAAGGACAGAACGGACGTGAAGGTGCTTAGCAGGGTTCAATAAACATCCGTTCCATTGGTCTTGGGCACAGACCAGTATCGGAAACAGACCTGTTGCAGGAGAAACCATTTGGCATCATCAGATTTTAAAGGCTGAGAAGTGTTTGAAATCCCCGTGTCGTGGGAGGACCTGAGGAATGACAGAAAACTGCTGAGCTTTGGCTTGGCTGAGGGGTCTGTAAGCTGGGGGAAGAGCTGGATGGTCTGGGGCAAGAGGCGATATTTTCAGGTGTGGTGGTGGGAGGGGGGAAGCAGAGAGGCCTGAGGGACCCAGGGACACCCAATGACAGAATCTACATTTTTGCCGTCTGCTGTGCGACGCCCTTCTCCTTGGTCTCCCCACAAACGTCCAGGGAAACCTCCTCATAGCTGTTAGATGTTTGGGGGTTTAATAATTGTGTGCTGAGTTCTGCTTCAAGGGCGGGGCTCAGGCATGAGCTGGGCGGCCCAGGATGACTCAGCCCCATTTCACCTAGGGACACTGGGGCCGCCGAGGGCCACCCAGCTTGGAAGTTGGGTCTAGAATTCAAGTCTGTGGGGCTCCCTGCTCTTCAGGATTAGGGGCAGGGGAGGGAATCCAGGAGAGTTGCTGAAATGTACAAAAAATAGATGGTGACAGACAGACCGACAGAGTCAGTCTTGACCAGAAGAGGCCTCTCTTTCCTAGTGACCCTGCCCTGGGGGACATTAGTAGATGTTTACTCATCGAGGTCTTGGCTGCACTAAGGTCAAAGGTTGAGGTGGGGTCACGGGATGAGCGTGGCTCCGCTCCTGGGAGAGGCCATGGGTCTGAGCAGAGCAGGTGGGCTGTGTTACAGGGCGCTGGGCTGGCCACCTGAGCCCCCAGGGCCTCTGTCCTTTCACGCATAGAATCCATAGGTTGGATGGGGATGGAGCCGACACATTCCAGGCACTTCCTAAACTAATCTTGCTTCATTTGCAAAAAACCTGTTGAGGGAGGAGATTAAAGGATGGAGATACTGAGGTTCAGAGGGGTGAAATGTGTTTCAGATCACATAGCTGGAGAGATGCAGAGCTGGGCTTTGAACCCAGGTCTCTTGGTCCCAGAGAGGTTTCAGATTTCATCAGGTGGCTCCGTCAGCTCCGCCCATCCAGCTCCGATGTCCGTAACTGCTGCCCTCTGATCACCCCCATCCTCCTTCCCCCTGCCAACTCCCTACCAGGGGCCAGATTTCAAGACAGTAGCCAGGACTAAGGCCCCTATCTTTTCTTTTCTAGAGTAGCTGAAGCATCATCCCAGGGGCTGTGCAAAACGTCTCTCCTGTGATGGTGGGCTCTAGGAGTGGGGTGGGCACTGCTGGGGGCCTCCCCGCCGTGAGCCCCCAGCTGGGCAGGTAGAGCTGCTTCTAGCACTGGCCCCTGTTCCTGTTCCTGGGCCTCAGCCCCACGTGACTTTCAAGCAGCAGTCAGTCCTGCCCACCCCGCAGAGGCCTGGGGAGACCCCGGGCATGTTCCAGGAATACTTACAAATATGAAGAAATTGAATACAAACATCAGATACTTCATGCAGCTCAGACAGTCACCTTCCATGGTGCTCCCCCTACAAAACAGCAAGTCCCTCTCAGTCTTCCCACTGGGGGACCCCATCCAAAAAGAACTCCTGCCCCTCCCTCCTCTCCTCCTCCTTGGGGTGTCCCAGTGGCCAGCTTGCCCTTGTAGCCGATGGGGGAAGAGGGCAGCTGACAACAACCTCCTTATCACAGGGCTGGTGCTTTGCCCTGTGAGGCCAGAGTTAGGAGTGAGAACTCGAGAGCCAGCCTGCCTGGGTTCAAGCCCTGTCTCTACCGTTCATTTGCTGTGTGGTCTTGGGCAAATTACTCTACCTCTCTGAGTCTTACTCTCTCCAACTTGAAAATGGAGATTAAAAACAGAAGCTTCCTCCCCAGCAGTGTTGGGAGGATTAACTGAAATAATGCAGAAATACGCTTAGCAGGTACTCAGTGTGGCAGGTGCTCAGAGGTGTGACATCAGAATGTTACTTGATTACAGACATGAGCCTCCTATTTGGTAGAGGAGACACTAAGGCTCAGGGCCTTGAGGGACTTGCTAAGGTCCTAGAGCAGGATCAGAACCCAGGCCCGACAAACTACCTACCACCCCACATACCCTCCAACTCGAAGGACCTGTCCAGTGAGGAGGGGTGTTTCAGGGAAAGAGCTGCAGGCACCTCCTGGGGCCCCAAGCCCCCAGATGCTCCCCTGCCCTGACTACCTCTATCGTGAGACCTACAGCATCCCACCTCCCCCTGGAGTCTCCCCGTCCCTACCTAAGAGTATGCCCATGGTAGCGGGTCACTGAATACAATTCTATTCAACAAACATTTATTGTGCAATGACTGGATGCCAGGCACTGGGGCTTGAAAACAAGATGTAGCCCTCCCCCATGCCCAGTGGAAGCAGATGGCATCTGCTATCTCAAGTCATCCCTCAAGGTGCACAAGTCACGGTCATATTCAATATACAATGTTCAATATTTCTACACTTTCTTCCTGACGGCCCTGGGCAGAGGATGGGCAGACCCAGGAGGGCCTACCCCTTCCCTTGTTCCAGGCCCCATCCTCCCAGCAGCCAGTGGAGGGCTGAGATTCAGTGGGGACCCACGGGTATGGCGGGCCTGTTTAGCTAGCATCTCTTGGTCCATGCCACGCCCACCAGTTGTTAAACCATTATCCCTGATGGTGGGTCATCCTTGTCTCTTCATCATGCCCAAGCCCAGGTTCTCTTCCTCCAGAACAGGTCCCCACACCAAGCCACCAGCCCTCCTCTATCTCCTCCATCTCTGACCTTCTAGAAGCAGCAACTAACCTGCATCTAAACATGGCAGTTCCAAGCATGGGCTCTGAAGTCAGACATACCTGGGCTCCAATCCTGACTCGTCACACCTCTCTACCTCTGTGTCTTTGGAAAGTGACTTAACATCTTGGGCCGCAGTTTCTTCATCTGAAAGTGGGCACTTAGGACCTGCATCGTGGCGTGTTGTGAGGATTAAATGAGACGTCCTGTGTCAGGGCTCCCCACGGCACCTGGCTCAGTGGGGCAAACAGCTCTTACTAGGAACACACCTAACTTTACAGTCATAGGTGACTCACTGGGCTATCATTGCCCATGAGATCAGGACCCCAGGACAAAGACTTGCACCCTAGGCACTGCATGCTGACCCCCTCTCCCTTGGGCACTTGGCTGATGCAACTCCATACATCTGCTGAGACCCTGTCGTCCTTGGAAAGGGGGAAGAGGACAGGAAAGAACATTCATTGAGTACCGACTCTTTGCCAGCCACACTCCAGCTCCATGAAGTGACTGTCCTGAATCTTTCAACAACCGCATGAGGCAGGAAGCACTGTGCCCATTTTACAGATGAGGACACTGAGCCTCAGTGAGGTGAAGGTACCCAACATCCTGGAGCTTGTAAGCATGCCCCTCAGCCCACTCCAGATCCTGTGCTCCACCTGGTCC
Source organism: Balaenoptera borealis (assembly GCF_965194805.1). Taxonomy (NCBI): domain Eukaryota; kingdom Metazoa; phylum Chordata; class Mammalia; order Artiodactyla; family Balaenopteridae; genus Balaenoptera; species Balaenoptera borealis. Next base: position 16,028,368 of record NC_138868.1, read on the forward strand.
AGGGACCACTGTTCAGGCAGACAGCAGGGCAGAAGGAGCACTGGACTGGGAGTCTGGAGCCCCAAGCTCCAGCTCTGCAAGTCACTTCCTCTCTCTGGCCTCAGTGTCTTCATCTGCAAAACGATGGAGATGGAGTTTGATGGGCTGTCAGTTCCTGCCATCAGGCTCTGACTTGGGTGGGTTTTTAGAGGGCAGGAGGGGCGGCCCCAGTGAGATGCTGAGAAGTCTTCAGGGGGCCAGGCTCTGGGGCCCCCTCCTCTGCCTACCCAGGCAAAGTTGTTCTCCAGGGTCTGATCCGGCTTCAGCTGGCTCTGGCTCTTTGGCATTTAAGGGGCATAATAAATATGGCAGCTCATAAACGGGCTACCTGTATTTACTATGTACCACATTCATTAGAGATTACATCTAATGGGTGGCTTACGGAGTGCTGGGCTCCCAGACGAGTGCAATAAAAGGGGATGTGTCTACTGGGAAGAGCTTCTGACAACCTCAAAGGTGAAGCAGGTAGAAAAAGAGATGATGTGAGCTGGAGGGTGGATGGAGACAGGGAAGCCCAGGCATCAGCTCCAGGGCAGGGTGCAGAGTGGACAGAGAGCTTTGGAGCCTGACAGAGGAGCACATTCCAATTGCTTAGCTGGTGGCCTGGGGCAAGTTCTTGAACTGCATACATCCGAGTTTCCTTTTCTTTAAAATTAGTAGCCTTTCTCATAATGTATGGAAAACACTGAGAACAGAGCTTGGTGCATGGTAGCTGATAACAGCAACAGCGAGTAGCGGCTGGTTCCCCTTGAGTTCTTACTATGTGCCAAGGAACACGCACAATCTCACTGAATCCTCGTAAGGCTCCTCGATGTAGGTAATGTCATTTCCCTTTTTTCAGGCGAGGGAATTGAGCTTCAGAGAGATGGAATCACCTGTCTTAGGTCACACAGCATAGAAGTGCCTGAACCAGGATTTGAACCCATGTCTGTCTTAATCTGGAGCCACAACTCTTAATCATCATTTTCAATGAATGCTAATTCCCTCGCCCCATTCATCCATTTTCCTCCAAAATTCAGGCCCGTCTTCACACCTCCTATGCCATTTTATTTCCCAGTGGCCAGAGAGACGGCCTCCTGCGTCATCGCCCACGGCCAGGCTAAAATCAAAAGACCAACAACTGCCAGCTCCACCAGCCACAGGGCCTCCTGAATGTGGGGACACACCTCCACGGCCAATTGGCCAGACAAAAGTAACAGACACGTGGCACCTCCAATCGCTGCCTAGATCTGGGTGTTAGCTCCACCCACCCACGGAGCCTTTTGGACGCTCAGCCCATCACCACGCAGTGCCCTAGTTTACTTCTAAGGAGAGTAGAACATAGTCTCTGGAAGGCGGATTGAGAAGAAACTGCAGACCATGGAGGTACAAAGGCTTGGCTGTTCCTCATAAAAGATGTTCGAAAGGCACTTATGAAGGAGACGGAGGGGGCGGATCTCTGCTAAATGGAAAGGCCATGCCCTCCCTGGGGCCGGGGATGAAAGGCCCACTGAGGTTTCCCCATTCCACGGAGCCCACGGGGTCCCGGAGGGGAGGGTGGCAGTGACGGTGGGGCTGCAGGGTCACACGGGTCCTGGCTCCACCACCTTCTAGCCCCGGGGCCAGTGGACAAATCACGTAAGCTCCCCGGGCCTTTGCTTTCGTGTCTGCAGAATGGGGCCAGGAATGCTGACCTGCTCAGGAAATCAGAGGACTGCGGATTAACTGATAAATCACGTATGTAGGGCTTCTCACACCAGGCCTGACACACGGCGGTGCGTCCCCTTCCCTCCTTGCCCTGCTCTCTCAGACCCTGAGAGGGGAGGACTCTGTTCCGGAGGATTTCTGCTCAGGGAGGAGGCGTGTGGTCAGTGGTTTTCACACTGGGTTCCCCGAGGCTAGCAATCTCCTAAAGCCATTTTCAGGATTTCAAGTAACACCTCAGAAAGCATCCCCTCCCCACCGGCTGGCTCAAGGGGCAAGTGTCTTGGGTTTTGGAGCCATTAAACCACTCCAGGGTGGGAACCCTATTTGTCATGTTGTTCAGAAGCTCTAACTGCTAGGTACGTATGACTCGGCAGTACGTGAACTAGGGAGAAAGTATACTTCGTAAATGACGACTTGGTAAAGGCAGTGCTGTTTGACCGATAAAATCCTTTAAATCTTGAGGCCCAGAGAGATGAAATACAGGAGTCAGCATCACAGGCAAACTTGACCTCGTGTGAATTCAAATCCCACAGGCGCAGGGAAAGCATGCTGGGAGAGCAGTTTAGGTGCTGTGGGTCCAGCTGACCTTCCATGTGGGCGCCTGCCCCAGGGTGAGCCTAGGTGGGAGCCGTGGACTTGCTGCCATGGCTCTCATGGTCTCAAGACACCTGTGCCCTTCAAGCACCCGCCCCCCGCCCCTGGCCTCTGAGGGTTGGTGCTTACAGATGGGTGCTTTATCATTCAATGTGACCCTGGATGCCACTGACTGTTTCATGTATAACAAAGCCAGGTGTTTAAGGGCTTTAAGGGGAACTTTTACGTGACACTACTGTTTGTGTAAGCACTGATTTAGAATCCAGCCCTTGTATAACTTATGTCACCAGCATTTCAATAAAAGAAGTTCTTGGCCGTGAAAAGGTAGGGCAGCACTGATCTGGCCCAACACCCTCACCATGGAAATGGGAAAACCAAGGCTGTGAAAGGGAAGGGGAGAGTGGCCAAGTTACAAAACCAATTAGTTAGGGATCTGGGCCTGGAGCCCTGTTTCTTGAAGCCCAGGCCATTGCCCGGTAGCTACTCTCCACACTCAATATTTTACTTATTTATTTTGGTAGCACACACCTTCCCTTGTTAGAATGTATGCTTAGAAAGGCATGGACTTGCTTTGTTCACTGCCATATTCTTAGTGTCCAGAGCAGTGCCTGGCACATGTGGGTCCTCAATTCGTATGTCTGAATGAATGAATAAATGCAGGAAGAGTGGGAAAAGAGAAAACAGACACAGAACAGTAGAGACTCAGCAAATCAGAGAAACAGACAAAGTCAGAAAGAGAGGGAAAGATGGAGAAAGACTGAAGGAGAGAGACAGGGAAAGAGAGACAGAAGAAGAGATATGGGAAGGGACAGACAGACAGACTGAGAAAGGTCTGCTGGGGAGACAGGATGGTATCAGGGGATGGCACAGGGGTGCACAGGGACGGGGAGGGGGGAGCAATTGCTGACTTGTCACCTGGGCAGTTCTTCTGATGTCAGCAGGACAGTCTCTTGGTCAGAGGGGTTCCTGTATATTTCCTTTATTGGCCCAGCTTGTCCTGTAAGAGAAAATTTTCAGTTACTCTAGGAAGCCAATAAGGAGCAACCACATTCAAGAAACTGTTTATGAACACCCGACCCCCCTTCGGACACGCACATTCTGGGCCAGTGCCTTGCTGATCTGGGCCCATTAGCGCTAATGAAAAGCTCTCAGCACCTGGGGCACTCCAGCTGGGGAGGCCCGCACTCCATGCCCGCCTTCTGCCCAGATGGCAGCTCCCGGGTGCCCTTGTTGGGGCCGCATGGGGAACCACATCTTCAAGAGACTTGTGGTTTCTGGCACGGGCTTCAGCTCTGCTGACGTGCTACTGCATGTGGCTGATGAACCGGGAGGAGAGGGTGGGTATGGTGGCCCGTACAACTGGATGCCACCTGGATGCTACCTGGGCACCTGCACTGATGCCTCAGCAGAGAGAGTGCTGGCAGAGCGCCGTAAATCAAACACCCTCCCCAGAAACTCTGACTCCCAGGGGAGAGAAATTTGATGCTGGAAAGGGTTCCTTAGGCTTTGCATAAGGATTTGCCAGAAGGCTCCTTTCCTCATTTCCACTGCCAGCTCCCAGCAGTGGAAATGAGGGTGTGATTTCAGCAGTCAAACGGGCCCAGATGGAGACTCCTGTTCTATCACATGTGTGGGGAATTCCATAGCCGGCTCCTGCTCGAACACTGGGCTAGAGGACATTTCCAGGGAAAATCTGAGGCCCGGGGGAGCTTGGGCTGCAGTGGGCCTTCCCATGGGCAGGAAGGGGGAATTTCTGCGTCTTGGGTACCTGTTCAGATTTCTTCCCATTCTCATCAGTGGTGGGGATGAGGAGCGGTAGGTGAAAGATTCCTCTCCCTCCCTCCCTCCATCCCTCCATCCTTCCCTCCATCCCTCCCTCCATCCCTCCACCCATCTGCTCAGCAACTCCTACTGTGCGCTGGGTGCTGTGTTAGGAAATGGAGATACAAACAAGCACAAACTCAACACTTGGGTGGCAGTGGGGGTAGGAGATTGGGGGAGGCAAGGGAAGGGATGACAATAGGGCTGGGGACCCACAGGAAGGAGGACAAACTCTCCACTGGTGTAACTCTACTGGGGGCAGTTAGGGAGTTTTCACCGGGAAGGGGATGGTGCAGGGGAGTAAATTTTGAGGGAATGTAGAGGTGGGGATGGGCAGAGGTGGGGAAAGGCAGGAGAAGTGGCCCTCCTGAGAGCTCTCTGAGGCCCCAGGAACTGGTACCCCACTCCTGTTTGGCCTAAACATACATACGTGGCAAGTTCTTCAGCTGCCTGCCTCGGTATATCTGCTGTATGGCTTTGGGCTATATGCTTACATGCATGAGCTCATTAAATGCCAAGAACAACCCTAGGAAGTAAATATCATACCATCACCTCCATTTTACAGTGGGAAACCGAGACCTGGAGAAGGAAGTGACTTGTCCAGCATCACACAGCTAGTAAGTGATGGACCAAGAATCCACACCCAGCAGTCAGAATCAAAACTAGCTTTCATGGAGAGGGCTGCGTTCACTCATAGGATTATGGTGAATCCTCAAGACAGATCTGCAAGGTGGACTATTGCCCCATTTTATGGAAGGAAACTGAGGCTTAACTGTGGCAAAGCTGTTGCATCCTCCTGAGATTCGAGGCTCTTTCTAAAACTCCAGGCAAGATGTTAGAAAAACTGTGTTGGGGGCCAGGAGGCGGGAAGAGGGCAGAAGCCCAGCCCCATCTGAACAGTGACAGATCCCTTGAAATTGATCCCGAGGGTGTGGGGAAGGGAGGACACTGTCACTACCAGGCAGGACACTGCCACCTGGGTGGACATCTGGGGGCAGAAGCCCCCGGGGTCTAGGCAAGGCCCAAGGAGCTCTGGGCTGGAACCCTATCCAGGGATGGCTCACAGGGCAAGATGAAGCCAACTCAGGGTCCTTTCTAGAGCTCGGGTTTCTGTGGCCTAAGGAATGGAAACCCCAATGTCTAGTTCGGGAGATGCACCCCACACCCAGCCCCAGGGCTCAGGGAAGCAGGGAGGGGGTCATAGTTTTCTCTTACCCCCGTTCTTCCCCTGCCCCATCCCAGCCCTGGTGCCCCAAAAGCACCATTCTCTGCCCAGCATCTCAGGCTGGGGGTCATCTTGAGTGTGACAGAAACCACCTTCCTCTGGACACTGAGGCTGGGCTGAGAGGCCTGGGTGATGCAGAAGGCTCACCCAGGGGCGGGGAGGAGGTGCTGAACTCCGTGTGAATCTCCAGCGTCTCCTCACCTCCTCTTCACCAGGATGCCCCCTCCCTGATTGTTTTCTGACCCAGTGAAGATCTGCACTAAGGGGAAGCTGGGAAAGGATGGCCTGGGTGATGCCCGCCCGCTCAGCCATCACTGCTGCTTCTGCACAGCCTGGGACGGCACCTGCCTTGGCCAGCACCCTGGAGACCTTCAGAAAGTCACTACTCTCCCTGAGACGCTAGGTTCTCCTCTGAAAACTGTGATTCTCAATTTTGAAGCCAAAGGTGGTTGTAAGAATTCATGAAATGAAGTGATATGATGTGAAAACACTTGGAAACACTGTTCCCATGGGGAGTTATTATTATCAGCATCCTCATATATTGAAAATAGGTGGATGCCCAAACCATGTTCACTGGTTATCAGTGGAGGTTGGTGTGGGGCAGACCATGGACATCTGGCTTGGTCAGGATGCATATAAATATCTTTCCTTTAAATGGCCCCAAAGTCAAATTAGTTGCTCCAATTTTGTGATAATTGAGCCTAATAATAACTAGTAGTATTGAGCATTTACCATGTACCAGACTCTGCTAAGCATTTCTCCTGCATCCTCTTATTTAATCTTACCTAGGAGGTCGGTATCATTATTATCCCATTTTACAGATGAGGAAACTGAGGCTCAGTGAATATAATTAACTGGCCTGGATTCACTCACATGGTTAGTAAGACCTGGCCATGAATCAGGCCTAAGTCTGCTAGACTCCAAACGAGAGCACCTGATAAGACATCAATCCATGGACATGGCACAAGAGAGAGGACACCAGAAAGAGGGAGTGCTATGCCTCGGTCTCCAAAGTTTCCAACCTAATGCTGCTCTGCCCTGAGTCAGGCAACCAGGCAGCGTCCCAGGGGGCTGGCTAGCATCCTCCCCCGTGCCAGCTGGAGGCCTTTGGGGGATGACCCCATCCTGCCATCCCTTGACAGATGGGAGCCCTGAGGCCCAGAGAGGGGCAGAGACGGTGTGAGGTCACGCAGCGCCACTTCATTCTCCTCTGCAGGCCCCTGCCTGGGCCAGACAGCTTTATTAATCTTGTCTCTCCCACTGCCCCAGATGGCGGCTCAGTCCCATCTGCATAGAGTAGGCCCAGGAGGGGTTCTCTGATTAAGAAGAACAGCTCAGTTCATAAATCACTCCTTTTACTTTCACCGCCCCCAGGCCCCGGGCATGCTTTCTGGAGAGAGAGAAAAGAAGGCAGGTGGACAGAGGCGATGGAGAAGCCCCCATCGGAGGAAGCAAATGTAGATCTGGGTTGGAGGGAGCCGAGAAACGTCTTGTCTGCACTCTGGCCAGGTGAGGGCGCTGTGGTTCAGGGCAGAGCCTCAGGGGGTCCCAGGGGAGCGGCCTCACCTGGGTCCCAACCAGTACCGGCTCTGCCCCCAACAAGCTGTTAGACGTGGGCCAGCTTCCTCACCACGTGAGCCTCCATCTCTCCATCTGTGAGATGGGCATTCTCAGATCTAACTCCCAGGGTCATTGCGTGGATTGAGAGATGGTGTAGGAAAAAGCACTTGAGCGGCTGTACATCCAGTTCCTTCCTTCCTGTGCACGCCAGGCACCTGCTAGTGCCAGCGCTGGGCTGGGTCCAAGGCACGGAGACCAGCGGCTTCCCTCCCTCAAGGACTCATTAGAGCCTACTGAGAATTAACAACCTGGTACTCAGAGAGGAGTGTGAGCCACATCAACCAAGGGCATGCCGGGCAGGAAGGGAGACAAGTGCTGACTGCCTGGTGGGGCTGCAGGGGGAGCCTAGAAGCTGGGGGGCCTGTGTGTGGAGGACACGGCAGGGACCGACATTTACTGAGCCTCAGTGAATACTGCAAGGCATTGTGTTATGGGCATTTACCTATAATGATCCTCCAAAGAGATCTGCAAATTATCAATAGATAAATAACCATCGTTCCCTTTTACAGAAGAGGAAACCAAGGCTCCAAGGGGCTAGAAAGGCCCCAGAGCCAGAACTGACCCAGGTTTGCCTGACTCTTAAGACGCAAGTGTTCCTTCATCAGGACTTGGGGCTGAGGCTTGTCAGAATAACGATGATTCTTGCCGTCAGGTTCCAAGCTGAGGGCGGGGGGAGAACTTATTTGCTTGCTGGCGGTGCCTGCTGGGCCTCACCTCAAGATAGACGGTCTCATAAACAAGCAATTGGCCCGAAATCCTGGCGTGCCTGGTGATAGCACGGACACGGGGACATGGACACAGCTGATGGGGGATAACATCTAATTAGGCTCCTGAGGGCAGAGCCTGTGGTGGATGTAGCGGATCCTAAATGACAGCCTTCCCCGGCCTCCACACTGGAAGCAGAGTGGCTGCAGCGTCTGGGAAAGCACAGTCTCTAGTCTGTGAGCAGAACCAGGTCTGGGCACTGCGTGTTCCTGCCGCAAGCCCTCTCCTCTGCCATCAGAGAATCTTCAAAGAAGGAAGCCTTAGTGAGGGCTGGCTCCAACTCTCTTTTTTCACACTGGGGGATGCTGAGGGCCAGAGAGTGGAAGGGTCTGGCCCAAAGTCACACAGCAGCGCCAGAACCAGGAACTCCTGATTTTAAGCCCACTGCTCTTCCCACCACTCAAGGCAGCCCCCTAAGACAAACATCTTAATTTATTTTGACTTCTGAAAGCATTTTACACACATTATTTTATCGAATCCTCCCAACCACCCCAGGAGATAGGCACTCTTGTTTTATACAGGAGGAAACTGAGGCTCAGAGAGATGAAATCCCTGGCCCAAGGTTGGAGAAATTGCTGGGACGAAGCAGGATTCCCATCCTTCTGCCCTGGCCGTCCTCCAGAGGTGTGGCCCTGGGGACTCTGGGCTGCTGGTCCCCAGAGTGACCCTTGCCACAATCCTTGCCCTCTGCCCCGTGGACCTGGACTGGACTCAAGCCACAGAAGACGCTCATCCCCGACACCTCCTGGGATGGGTCCATGGCTCCATCCTCCTGCCTTTGCACTGAGATGGCCCATTTGCAAAGGCCTCTGGGAAGGCTCTGCACCTTCCACCAAAAGCTGGTGGGCAACCTGGCTGCTTCCATGGGATCCAGAGAGTGTCCACCCCACGGCCTCTCTGGATCAGCAAAGAACAAGCTCCCTCCCAGCCAACCGTTATTCTGTGGCAATTTATATCAGAAAACACTCCATTCATTTTTATGTTCTTTCATTCATTCCCCATTTAGTGAGCACCCTTGGCCTTTGGGGGGAACCCACAGCCCTGGGGGACCTGGGTCTGGGGGAATCTGCCAGTAGACTTTCTCTGCGGCTCCTCCTGTGCTAGGAAGTGTCACTGTGTCCCCAGCCTCCAGGCAGCCCTCTCCCCGACGTGGGTTCTCCACCCAGCCTGGCACAAGAAGCGGTGACTTCTGGCAACACCTCTGCTTCACCTGGCTGAGTCTGTCTCATTATTCTCCAGGGTGCCTCCTGGAAGCTTTTGTTAGTCTTTATGCTAACCAGAGCCTGCAGCTAGTTATCTCTTACTGTATACCTGGCCTTGAACTAACGGCATACAGATCCTCACAAGAATCCTAGGAGGTGGGTCTGCTCCCCACTGACCTGTGATTGAACCAGGCTCAGAGACGGTGAGCGGCCTGCCTCAGGTCACTCAGCCAGGCTGCAGGGGTCCCCTGGCCTGATCCCAGAGCTGAGCTCTTAGCAAGGGTCTCTCACTTTTCCTCCAACCCTACATAAAATAAAATACATAGGATTAAAACAATTATATTAAAATATGGTTATGAGAATATTTAAAAAACATTTGTAATATGCAAATACTTCTTTATCAACCCATTAAATTCAAGATCTAGTGATAGATTTGATAACTATTGAAATCTGCAACAGTTTTGGGGTGATATGAAAGTATCTGCTTCTATCTATTGATGGCAACATTACGAGTACAGCTAATGGAGCTATGGCTTGTTGCCTGTGATCATAGTTGGAGGAAATGCTCAATTTCAGTTAAATGTTAGTGAAAGCAAAGATATAATCTTCTCCCCCAAGTTCACCAGTTCCTCGAGTTCCATGTCATCTATGGACCCTGGGATAGGCACTCCTGCCTTAGACATAGTTCATCCCTGACGGTAACGCCCCACCCCATCTGTGGCTCATCAATCCAGTGTGTCACTCAACAATCTCCATCCCTCCCCAGACAGAGGATGCCCTTTCCCCTCAGCCCCTACCCCCAGCAGAGGGGCAGAAAGTTTACAGCAGGAGCAAATGGGACCATAGGGGCAGGGAAGAGGAGGGGTGTCAGAACCCTAAACTGACCATAGCCGCACGTGGCCACCTTCCTGCCCAGGGCAGCAATAGCCAGCTTGGGTGGAAGTGGAGGCCAGGGAGCCAGCCAGTCTGAGAAGCCCCTGGGGAGTTTGTTAAGCCCTCAGACTTCCAGGTTCCAGCCCTGAGATTTGGATTCTGTGGGCTCAAGGAGGGCCCTACCAGTCGGTCTTTCCTTCTGATCCATCACTGGGCGGGGGGGGCGGTCTGGTTCTGTCAGGTTCAAAGACCTCAAGGTGAGCACCCCCCCTGAGGTCTATCTGGAAGGCCAGGGTTCCAAGCAGGCTGAAAATCATGCTCCCCAAATCTAGGAGGGTAACCATGGAACCAGCCAATGGCTGTCTGCCAGTCAGATGCCCAGCGTCTCTCCCCCATCACCCTGGGCAGCCAGAGTCCAGGTTCTCTGACATGACCCAGCATCCAGCATGTGGCTTAGGGCCTCCTCCCAGCCTCCCGTCTCCCCCGCTTCCCTCCAAGGGAGGAAAACTGGACAATGATTCCGCACCACTGGCCTCCCGCTGGGACCAGCCAGCACGTGTCTGGAGTGTCTGGAGTGGGGATTTTAATTCTCTGGAAACGCTCCTGCCTCTGGAGAGAGCCTGGGGCTGGGAAGAGAGGCAGCAGTCTCTTCTGTTTCCCCCAGGGGTTTGAGATGGAATAAAATATAGGAAAGGAGGTGCTTTGAGAACTAAAGAGCAGAGTCCAGGTGGAGATCAGAAGGAACTTGCAGGCCTGGCCTCATCGCCTCGGGCTCGCTTCCTAAGGGGGCACTCACAGGATGAAGTGGAGGGGGCGGAATAGGCCATCCTTATGGTTTGCTGGTGAATCCGTGCTGGCTGGAAAGGGAGGCTGCCCGAGAAAGTGACTCAGAGCCACCCTCATCCTGCAGCCAAGGAGACTGGCGTCCAGAGGGGAAAGGACTTGCCCAAGGACACACAGCAGAGTCAGGGCTGGACGGCACAGTCCAGACTCCTAGCCTGGGTGCTCCCTGCCACACGCTGGGGGCCGGCCTCAAAATGCATCCCAGGCAACGCCAGGCCCCTGGGAAAGGTGAGTGTGGATTCAGCGGCCGCAGCCACGGTATACTCACACCGGGACTGGAGGGGACAGGGCCAGGGAACACTGGATGTATCCTCAGCACTTACCATTGCTGGCAGACCTTCTCCACCAGATATACGCCTTTGGTGGCCAGGGCTGTGTCTCCCACTTCCTCTGAGTCCCCTCAGGGCACACAGGGGGTACTGGATGGAATATTATCAATATAATAACTGCTCCTGCTTTGCGTGGGCCAGGAGCCATGCTGAGCAGTGTTCCAACATCATCTGAAATGGGTGAATTATCCCCAAGTTTCCCGGGAGTACACGGAGGCCCAGGGAAGGTGAGCAAGTTTCCCTCGGTGGCCCAGCTGGTGAGAGCAGAACTGGGGTTCAGACCCCAATCCAGACAACAGGCCCACAAGACGGAAGCAGGTGAAGAGAACAGGCTGGCAGGCACGAGTCCTGGATTCAAGTCCAGACTCTTGAAAACTGGGGAGAAGCCTGCCCTCTCTCTGACCCTCGAGTCCTCTGGCTGTTTCCCACGGTGACTGCATCTATAAGCCTCAGTGGGGAGCAGGAGCCCCCAGCCCTCCCTCCCACTCGCTCTCGCTTCCCACGTTTCATCCTTCTTAGGGCTGGAGCAGCAGGAGACCCTTTGAAAGACTTGGTAATCCATCCCAAAATATGCAGGGCTGTTGCTGGGGCAACCTGGCTGCCACACAGCCCAATTTAAATATTTAATGGCTTCGCGGGTATTAAGGGGCCCTGGGAACTGGGCGGGAAAGGGCACAGGTCTGAACCGGGGTAAGGGGGCGGGGAGCCCGGGAAACTCCTGCCAGAGCAGCCCCCTCCCCCATGAGCCCCATCAGAGAAGGGTGCCTAGGGCTCCTGGCTTCTGTTGCTGTGCTTAGTGTCTGAAAGGATAAAACAGGAACCCAGGCAGTGGGTGAGACACGGAATTCCACTGTGGGGGTAGTGAGAGGGGAGAGGGTCCAAGGGAATCTCTGTTGCAGGTGGACTATTTTTCTTAAGTGCCTACAGTGCAGCGGACACTATGCTAAGGTCTTACATTCTCTCCTTTGAGCCTCACTATAATCCTATGAGGCAGGCATACTATTGTTCCCAATTTACAGCTGAGAACCGGGATCAGAGAGGTGAAGTGAGTTGCCCAAGGCCACACAGCTGCTGAGTGGCAAACTTGAACCCAAGGCTGGGTGGCTCCACAGCCAGTGCTCTTTTAGCTACATCTATCAGGAGCCAGGCCAGAAACATCGCTGATAGCTAATACCTGTAACAGCGGGCATGTATGAAGTCCTTTCTAAGGGCCAGGCACTGTGCTAAGGGCTTTACAGGCTCTAATTCACTTAATCTTCACCACTACCCTGTGAGGGAGGCGCCCCCATTTCACAGATGTGGAAACTGAGGCCTCGAGAGGGGAAGTCAGACACCAAGATCACAGGGAAGTGGGGAAGCCTGTATTCCAGCCTCAGCAGGACACTCCAGAGCGGGTATTCTTCATCTAGTTCTTAGTCCAAATTTAGAAAGTTGTATAACAAAAACAACAACAAACAAATAAAGATCAAATTTAAAATCATTTTTCACCCTGGTGCTTTGTCCACATCCTCCCAAGATGGATAGGGCGGCAAAAGGAAATCCTTCCAACTACTTAGTAATAAAGATGAGTCGCCTTGAGGTTTTTTGGCTTCAGCAACTTGCTCTGCACACAAGACATGGGCACATGGACAACAATGTAGACACAGCCTTGCAGACACACAGACACATGCACAGACAAACGTATAATACAGACACTCGTATAGACATCCAGACAGATATAGGTACACACATAGGTACTTACACAGGCACACACACTCACACAGATGTGGCCTCTGGTCGCTTTCTGCCTGATTGAACTGACTGACTATAGTGTCAGGAGAAAGATAGAAACGACATCCAAAGTCATTTGGCCAATGCCTCTGCCAACCTCAAGACTAATTTAAACAGCCAGACTGATCTGATCTTATTCTTAAAGATCTTCAGGAAGGAGGACAATCCCCATAACCTCATTCTGATGTCTCCTCCTGAAGTAGGGAAGTTCTTCCTGGCATCTAACCAAATTCCCTCCTGCTTTACATTAATCACAATGCAACTCTTGACATCAATACTCTGCTTTACAGCTCCCAAAGCCCTCCTGTTTTTATGCTCTTGCTTGATCCTCATAGCCATCCAGCAAGGCAAGCAGAGCAGAGATGACTGTAGTATTTTATGGGGAGTGGGGCCCAGAGGAGTTAAGGAGCTTGCCTGAGATGACACAGCTCCCATTGGAGCTGGGCTTCAACCCAGGTATATGCTGCTGATTGCACGGCTCCTTGAACTACACCAGGTGCTATCAATGTCCCGTGGATTTCACTTTGTCTTCTCCTGTCTGCAATGAGCCTCCTTGGATCTCAGCCTGTCAGTGTTCAGCGAGGGGACGGCACTGGCCCTGGCTCACCTCCCTCCTGCCTGAGTGATGCCCTGGTGCAGCATGGGGGATGGGGGCGTCTCAAAGTTGGGTGATCCTGGAGTACCCCCACGCAGAGGCAACCGCATCCTCCCTCCCCAGAAAGGAGTTTTCCTGTGCTGAGAGCAGACTGGTGAGGCTGTCCTCTCCTTCCCAGAGCGTCCTCCACCCCATGGCAGGCTCCTTCGATTCCCCAGGGACCAGGAACTGTCCCCAGAACAGAAGCCAAGCCCCGCCCCGAGCCTTACGCCCACAGGGCGCACTGCCCCACTTACATTTGCTTGGTAGTAAATATTAGAGACACTGGGTCTTCCCAGGGCAACTACAATTCATTCTAGTCACCTGGCCCGATTTAGGGAGGCCACAACCCCTTGCCATAAGAGGAATGACTACAGGTATTTGGAGCTCGAGTTAAGGAGGAAAAACAATGGAAAAGCAGAGAGACCGTGACTGAGAGTCCTGCCTGGCTTGAGAAGATCCTGAGAGGAAATGAATCAAAAGGAAGATCCGGGGCCGGGGCCTGAGTAGACGAACAGGCAGGAGTCAGAGAAACCTGGTTTTTTTCCTCCCCATAAAAAATCATGCCAGCTGCTCCTAGGAGCCCTAAAGAAAGATGCGGGCAGGGGTGGGGGTAGGGAAAGGGCTGGGCTTAGACAGAGACAGGAACCGGGCTCAGACAAAGGGAGTGCTTCATCCTTCCACAGAAGCCTGTTCACCAGTGCCACCAAACATCAGTGATTTACAGGCCAGGAAGGATGCTGGCAGTCCCACCAGGAAGCCGTAGGGATAAGCAAGTATTTGGATCTTACAGAGCCCCAGGAGAGAATTTCTATTTCCTTTTGACAAAATAATATCTAATAATAAAAAATAAAACTTCTCCAGGCCTTGGTTTCTCCATCTGTAGAATGGGGCAGAAAGCCCCACCTTGTTCATCTGATGGGCCTGTAGTGTCTGGGCAGCCCTGGGCAGCCTGCCTGCTGCAGGCTTGGCCCCTCTCTGAGGCTCTAGTGGATGACAGATGACCCGTGCAGAGCACATTACAAGCCAAGGATGTGCCCTTGGATTAGTCTGCTGTGCCTGGAAGGCCTCTTCTCTTCTCTGCTGAGGCCCAATAGCAGTTAGAAGGGGCAGGGAGTCTGGTGTGCAGTTTGGGTGGATCTGAGCCAGTCATGGCTTCTGCATCCCTGGGGAGGGGAGCAGGGTGGCTATGGTGGTGATGATCAGAGTTAACACTTACAGAGTGCTTACTATGTGGCAGGCACCGTTCTAAACGCTTCGTATCTATTAACCTTTAATTCACAATAATCTATGAAGTGGGTACAATTAGTATGCTCATTTTACAGATGAGGAAACCGAGGCACAGAGAAGTAAATTAACTTGCCCTGAGTCACACAGCTATTAGGCTGGCATTTGGACCCAGGCAGGTAGTTCCAGCATCTGGACTTAGAGGGTGTCTAAGATGTCCCGAAGTTTGTGGGGCAAACCATGGAGCTCTCCAGAATTAGGAAACCCACTAGAAAAGAGTGTTGCAGTGGGAACTGGGGGCTCAGGGTCTGGAACCTGCTCTGCTGCTAACTAACCACGTGACGTCGAGCAAGTTACTTGCCACCCGCCGGCCTCCGGGGCTTCTCTGCAGAGGCAGCTTGCAGAGTGGCCAAAGGCATCGGAATGGCTGGGTGGAACCGTCTCCCCGACTCGCTACCTCCATGGCCTTGGATCCTCTGAGCCTCAACGAAGCTGCGATCTTGCAGGTCCTGTGAACGTGGACGGGACTGTGCTGCCACGGAAAGCTCTAGAAGTGGAAGCTTTTGTTGTTCATTTGGAAGCCACGCCTTTTGCTCATCCACAGTTTTGTGGCTCCCGGCACCAATGCTGAGCAAACACCTGGGTGTCATTGGCTCCACTTCGGGTGGAGAGTACTCACTTACTGTCCTTTTAGAAATGGAAATGGTGGCCTGAATATTTGATGAGCAGCCCTCGTCATTCAAAAACGTAAATACAGCCCAGTCTGTAGCCTCCAGAGCTAAATGTCAGCAAAATAAAGGGGTCGGGGCTTAAGAAGGGCCCGATGGAACAAGGACACTGGGGGCGGGGGGCAGGTGGTCTCGCCCCTGGTGAACGCCGATCTTAGGGTGCGTGGGGTGTGTCTGAGCGTGGCGGTGAAGGAGGCCACACAGCCACTCACACGCGCTTCAGCTGCCGTGCAGAGCACACACAGCAATGGTGCCACTTGCCTGTGTGTCCCCTATTTTGTCAGGGAGGGGGTGCTCAGAAGAGAGCTATCAGAGGGGACTTCAGGCCAGGCTCCAATCAGGCAAATTGGTACTTTTTCTGCAACCCGAGAGGATGTAAGGATAAAAGGTCCAGGGATCTGGATTCAGTTGTGGACTTCACGGCTACCAGCTGGCTCTGTGGCGGGACTAAGCCCCCCTCTCTGTCTCGGCTCCTGAGTGCCGGGCTTCCCCTCTGCCTGTCCATCTCCGAGTCTCAACTCTGTCTGCGCTCTCTCCCCTCTCTGAATGCACGTGCACATGTGTGCACACACACAGAGACATACACACACGCTACTGGGACCACTTCCTGCAGGGGTAGAAGGCTACCAGCTTATGGCGGCTGGAACCATTTTCTCTTAAACCCCACCTCATCGGGGTCCTGGACGTAGATCCCCTAGCCCTACCCTGGGAGTGGGACCCCCAGCGGGCAGTGGCCACGTTTACTTTAGAGGATCTGCACGTGTGAACCATTGTACAAAACCTGCTTGCCCAAGGCAGCCTCAGGACTGCCGGCGCCCTGCTGGGGCAGAGGGATCTTGGGGGAGCCTCCTTGCTGAGAAAAGGAAGAACGTGGCAGGTGTTTCATTTCCCCCTGGCTCCCCAATAATTAAGAAAGAGGAAGACTCAGAAAGTTCAAGGGGCAAGGTTGGGGTTTCCCAGGGACCCCACAGGGATGGGGAGGGGGGTGGGTGTACAGAGCAGGCTTTAGGATGAGGCCATCCTGGGCTCCAGTCTGAGCCTATCCCCAGGCGCTCATGTGACCTTGAGCAAGCACCTCTGAGCTCCTCGAAGGTGACTCCAGAGCCACCAGGTCCCTGACCGCTTGTGCAGACCTGGGTCACTTCCAGGCAGACCTAGGCAGCAGGGCTGCACCGGGAGCTAAGGTGAGTGTTGGCCAGATAGTTCTGAATTTTGCCTCAGGCCATTACTCCAGCAATTGTCTCTTCCTGGGTGTAATTCTGAACAGCAAATGTTATTGGAGAACAGATCCTGTGGGAAACATTTTTTGTAGAGGCCTCATATTGGACTTTCCAAGGTAAATGTTCCAGTAAGAGATAAGCCCAAAGAAAATCCTGGATCCATTACCCCGAGTGAGGCAATGGGGGTGGGGATAAGCCACCTCCTAGCTGTGCCCTGGGGCAACCAGTGCCTCCCAGTCAATTGGGATGAATGAAATATGGAGTATGATTAGAACAGGGCCTGGCATACAGCGGGGCCTCTGTGAAGGCCCACTCACATTGCTGGGCCCTGGGTGGAGAATATATATTTTCACATACATCCCACTGAAGGTTTCTGACAACCTTGCAAGGTATAATACCCTTGGTTCATGGAGGAGAAAACTAGGATAAAGACCCTGAAGGATTTAGGATTAGGGCTGACCTGTGTGCATTCTAACGCCCAGGGCTGTGCCCTTCTCTCTGCTACTTTTCAGTTACCTCACACCATTTTAAGGCCCCCTTTCCCTCCAAAATATGGACTTAGGGATCCTTTGCCCGACATCATCAGTGATGCTCAAAGAAACCCTTTCTTCCCAGGATGTCTTGTCCTTGTCATGAGGTTACACCTGCCCAGCCGCTCGTGGAGGGGACTGGCCCTCAGGGGCAGTGGCAGAGGTTCAGAGGGTGGCAGGAGTCTGAGAAGCCAGGACCTGGGAAGGAGGGACCCCGCCCTCATCTGCGGAACCAGTTCACCAGGAGAGAACAAACAGTAAGAATGTGTTGCACGTCTACAGAGCTGCATGGGCCACACACGGTTCTCACTGGCTCTTGCAACCCTATGTGGTAGATGCTTTATTACCCCCATTTCTCAGCTGTGACAACTCAGAGAGGTTAAGTCACTTGCTCAAGGCCACACAGCTAGAAAGCGCAGGGCTGCTCCAGAGTCCAGGCTTGTAACAACAGCCTGACACTGCCCCCTCTCCCATCTGTGGTAGCAGGAGCCCTAGGCCTGTTGCAGAAGGACTGACAGCCAGAGCCTCCAGCCTGCAGGCCCGTCCCTCTAGGGCCACCAGGTGTATGTGGGGCCTGCAGTCTGCTGCCCCCAACCAGAGTGGAGTGGTGTCCTGGTGGATGGGCTGTCACGGAGGACTCCATCACTTTCCCATCTTAGAGAACGTCAAGGCTTGAGGGGCCCCCCAGGTCCTAGAGTCTGTCTCTTCCATGTTAAAGATGATGGCTCTGAAGACCTGCCCCGAGTCACACAGCATATTCTGAAGGGCTTCAGCATTATGCGCTGGTCTTCAGATGGTTTCGCCCTCTGCAGTTCACTTCTCAGGTGGGCTGTGGCCAGCTGCAGAGTCTCAGAGGTGACACTCGGGTTGGGCCCCAACTCCCAAAAAGTCCCAGGGAGGGAACACTTCCCATGTTCTGTGTGCTTCGGCTGCCCTCTCATTTAATCCTCATGTCACTATTAGTATCCCTATTTACAGATGGGGAGATGGGGTCCCAGGGAGGGGACACCCCTTCCGCAGGGTTACAAAGCTTGGAGGAAGAGAAGCTGTGGTCCTCTGCCTTGAGGCCACTGGCAGGGAGTAGGGGTCTGTGTATAACCACTAGCCAGCACGGGACAGCTTCCAGCTCTGTCCTCCGGACCTGAGACTGAGGCTGGTTGGCTGCCCCGCTCCCTGGTATTCATGCTACATATCTTGGAGTTCATTTGGAGGAAGGGGACAAAGCTTATGAAGATGCATCGCAGTGGCCGCCTTGGGGGCTCTTCTGGCACAGATACCGTCGGGGTGCCTTTGGGTTGGCCTTTTGATTGCACACAGCTTGCCAGAGATGGAGCCTCACAGCCCTGGGACCAGGACAGCTCTTGTCCAGTCGGAGGAGGAAGAGAGCTAAGACAGGAGTCATCCCTCACCAACAGCAGAGGGGCTGCCACTCATTCCTGCCCAGAGACAGCTTGTCTCTGGGTTTCCAGAGGATAATGGGACACCTTCATCCTTCCCCCCGTCATCCTGGCCTCCAGGTACTAACTAACCACGGGGGACCAGAAACAACCAGCTCTGGTTGAAGGAATCGTCTACCCCCCAGTCATTTACTTACCCCCGTCGCATCCTCGCAACAGCTTACGAGGCCCCCCACACCTCACTGAGCTCATCTCCGACCACCCGCCTCCTCCCTCACCCCACTCCAGCCAGCTATAGCCACACTGATCTCTTCCACATGGTAAGCACACGCCTACCTCAGGGCCTTTGCACCTGCTGGTCCTTCTGCCTGGGACTCTCTCTCCCTCTGATATTCCACACAGCATATTCCTTCACTTCATTCAGGTCTCTGATCAAATTCCTCAGGGAGATCTTCCCTGACCACCCCCAACCCTGCTCCCCAACAACCTAAAATAGTCCCTCTCCCCAGTCACGTCTATCCCCTTGTTGTTGACACTTATCTCCAACAAAGTTCTCTTCCGGTTATTTTTCTTCTGCCTCCTTCCCTTGAATGCAGGAAGGCAGCAACTTTGTTTGTCTGGTTCATTGCTGAATCCCAGCATCTGGTACAGTACCTGCCACAAAGTGAGTGCTTAATGGACGTTTGGGGAAGGAAGGAAAGAAGGAAGAGAGGGAGGGAGGAATCAATCTCTGCATGGGCCTCTTTCACACATTTCTGATTTAACTCTTGCTAAAACGCTATCAGAAGATGAAGGATCAGCTACAGAATTTGTGGGGTCCAGTAAAAATGAGGCGTCTCTTATTCAAAAGTTATTAAGACTTTCAAGTTGGCAACAGCAGAGCATTAAACCAAATGCAAGGCTCTGTGCCACTGCCCAGGTTGCATACCTGTGAAGCTGGCCCTGAGGAGGTGTTATTACCATTTCCACTGTGCTGCTCAGGGATGGGAGGATCAGAGAGGTGTAGTGGCTTGCCCAGCGTCACACAGCATTATGCTATGGCTTAGAACCTCACAAACTCTCCCTCCTCAGTTCTTGCAGTGGCTATGGAAGGAATCCTGTTATCCCCACTCATCTGGAAATCTGGGGGCCCAGCCCAGAGAAGAAAGTGGAAGAGCATAATTGCCTGGAAGTCTCCTGTTTCACCTCACATATTCATGCCATCTATATGTATTTTTTCATTTGATTGCCAAGTATATCCACAGTTGTTTTAATATAAAAATAAGGTATTAAAATCTTCCAAATCTTTGAGTGTATTGATGTTCCATTAGGACACGCAGGGCTAATCCTGAGATTCTGTGTACCCCCTGGCCTGGGGAGGAGTACCCCAGGCCCTGTGAGTACCCACAACTCAGTTGAAAAAGCACCATCCTAGGTAGAAGATCCTAGCATAGGCTCAACAGCCAACACTGCACAATAAATATTAGTTTCATCACCTCACTCATTGCCTCCCTCCTGCTTGGTCCAAAGGGAACCTCCTCCAGAATGGCCTCAGACTCAGATGGCAGAGAGCCTTGCACAGATCTCATTATTCCAACAGACGGGGGGAGCCTCCCTCCTAGGGAAATGTGCCTCGGCCTGTTAACAGCAAGAGGAGAGCGTTATTACCCTGCTCAGCCATCCAGGTTCACTTGCCATGCTAATTGGAACACGTAATGGTTTGTTAATACGGTCTAATTTGGGGAGGCCGGTGCACGGGGGTCTCTGGGGTCGGGGTACGGCATGGGAGAGGGGACTTCCAATGGTATCGCCAAAGAGCGCCGGGAACATGGCTGAAATGCTCTTTGGTTTTTGGTGTTTGCTTTGCAAAATGATGTCTTAATCCAGCATCCAAAGACTTGTAGTCTGTTGTGCTGCTGTGTGTGTGCGTATGTGTACGTATATATGTGTGTGCACACAGTGAATATGATGGTCGGCGGGCATATACACCATGTGTACGTTCACGATGCCGGGTATAGGACTAAGAGATGGGGGGAGAGAATAGAAAGCAGCTGAATCACACCTAAAGGCAGAAGCAGTGGTCTAATTTCGAGAACGCAAACAAAGACATCTATTTTCCCATGACTAGCTCACCCAGCCCGTATTAACACTAATTAGGAGGACTGGGAATTCGCCATAACTTCATAATTGCCGTTAACAGACTTCAGAGGGGCCATGAAGGAAACGGAACACCCTGTCCTGTTTTCACAGCCAAGGTGACGATGGTTCCGGTGGTCACTGTGTCCCCCTGCTCCATCCACAAGGCTCTGGGATTCCCCCAGGGACCCCAGATGCCCAGACTGCCCAGGATGACAGAGGCAGGTGGGCAGGGGCTCCATCGTGGGCTGTTTTAACTACATCACGTAGGTGAGGAGGGCCTGAGTAAGGCCTCTGGGGAAAATTCGCTGGTGTTGGGGGCTGGCAGAAATGAGGCAGGAGTCCAAGGAAGATGTGGAGCTACTCAGGAAGAGACCTCAAGTTTGGCCTTGGACCTGGAGGCCGAGGAGTGAACAGACCACCCCACGCCGATGCTGACCCACTGCTGCCAGCTCAGGCCGGCTGTCCTGGGCGCCCACCCTGCCCCTGCCCACCGCCCTCGTAGCCCCTGTCCATTAAGATGAACCATATTTTAAAGGTGGCGCCGAAGAGTTGGCAAGACCACAGCAGTGACGTCACAGTGTCATTGGGCCCCTCCCCAGCCTGCCGCACCCTGCAGCCAAACAGCTTAGGAAACCACAGATAAGCCACTACGGGGAACCCCTCAGCTGCTTGGCGGCGGACGGCCACCTTTGCCAGCTGACAGGCTCAGGGGCTTCCCAGAAGCAGCAGTGCTGGCCCTTCCCACAAGCCTCATTCATGCTCACAGAGACCCTCCCCTGGCCTCCCCTCCTCGGCCCTGGCAGTCCCGCTGCAGGCGCTGAGCTGTGAGGGGCCGCGGCGAGCAGGCGCCGGCGCTGTCCCGCTTCCCCGAGGGTCTGCCTGTGCGTCTGTCCCCGCTGGTATGATCTCCCCAGTCCCCACTCCCAGGAAACGCTGTCCGTCTGTCCAGCGCTTGGGGCCTGGCTCCGCTTCCAGAAGACAGTTCTTTGTTCTTCCCTGTCTGCCTAGAATCCGAGGTTCTCCATATATTAGGGAGCTTAAAGGCCCCTTTCTTAATCATATTAAAAAGGGCTAAAAACGGTATCAAATATTAACTGCCTACTGGTGATTTTTTTTCTTTTATTCTTTATATTCAGGTGTTTTTTTTTTTCTTACTAGGAACATGTATTATTCATATAATTAAAACAAATCATTGCAAAAGGGCCATTTAAACCTCACATTCTGAAGCTGCTGGGTCTTTGTGCGTATTGCAACCTGGGCCTGGAATACCTTTTCTTTTCTTCTCTGCCTGGAGAACTTCTTCTCACCCTTCAATGCCCCGCTTGATGTCTCCTCAGCCATGAAGCCTTCCCGATTTCTCCAGCATAGGCAGTGGTCCCTTCTGTTTCTTTCTTTTTGTTTTTCTTTAATTTTATTGAAGTATAGTTAACTTACAATGTTGTGTTAATTTTTGCTGCACAGCAAAGTGACTCAGTTATTTATACATATATGTATATTCTATTTCATATACTTTCCCATTATGGTTTATCACAGGATAGTGAATATAGCTCCCTGTGCTATACATAGGACCTTATTTTTTATCCATTCTATACATATTAGTTTGCATCTGCTAATGTTCTGTTTATTTCTGAGCCCCTCATTTTGGAGATGAGAGGATGAGGCCCAGAGAGGGGCAGGGGCCTCCGCAGGCCTCACAGCTAGGTCACGGGTGGTAAAGTTTGCACTAGAACCCAGAAGGGCTCCTTTTACAGCACGGGCAGTCGGGGAGGGGGAGGTCGGCACAGGCACTAGTTGATTCTCAGTTCCCCCTTCCTTCCCTGGAGCCAGAGCCTGCCCTGAAGGAGAGATGGCCTTGACCTCCGTCTTTGTTCTCAGGAATGAGCCAGGGTGCTCTTCTCCCAGCCTCCAGGGGCACAAATCAGTGAAACACAGGGAGTAGAAGCGGAGAATGGTCCAGTTGTTGTTCCACCAAGGGGATGGGAGACAGGAAGCACTGCGGCCTTCCCTCCCGCTCTGGCCCCTGAGGCTGTGTCTGCAAGGCCACCCCGATCAGGGCCCCCCTGCCCACTCGGCTGCTGCCCTGGGCTCCTCCCTGGCTGGTTGGTTGGAGGCCGGGCTCACACGGGGCCAGGACTTCGTTGCCTTGAGTCTGAATCTCAGCTTTGCCACTGAACAAAAGCTCTGATTTCACCTATATGAGGCTTACATTACCAGAAATACTATTTCCTTAAACAAACTACCGTTTATTAAGCACTGCTGGGAACAGGGGCCTGGTTAGGTATTTTATATACACCATGGCTCATCATGACCACACTTTGAGGTGCCTATTATCACTCCCATTTTACAGGTGAAAAATTGAGGCTCACAGGGAATGAAACCACTTCCTCAAGGTCAAGAACTAGAAAGTGACTGAGCTGGGACTTGAGTCTAGATCTATTTAGAGATCAGTAAGCCCGACTCCCAAGGTAGTCATACGTATTGGAGGAGATAATTGCACAGGCCAGCTGCTCTGCAGATAATAATGTACTGAACATTATAGCTTCTTCTCATTTTCCTTTCATAATGAGAGAAAGCACTGGGGGGAACTGGGCTGTGGAACCAGCTCAGCTGACGGTGGGTAGGGAGGGGAGATGTCTGGGGACCTGGCAGGAGAGGGCAGACCCCCTGGCGACCCCGATCCCTGGAAGCCCCAGGGTCCAGATTCGCTCCTAGACAGAGCATTGTTTGAGAGTAAATATTTTTTACCCTCCAGCTTAATCCAGACCAAGCTTATCTCCCCACTGAAAAGCCCACAGTCCAGAGAAAGATAAGCCCTTTGCTGCTTTCCTAATTGCAGGCTTGGAGCTCTGCTTGGGGACACCGGTTCCCTGGAAAAGCCTGATAAGTGGTCTGGTATTTGGCAGTGGCATCAGAGAGGCTGGCTCTGGGTTGGGGGGCCCCGCGGGGGAGAATGTAGGCTGGGGCACAGGGGCTGGTTCCCAGCAGGGGTCCCCCTTCTGCATGGGGCCTGAGACCCCAGCCCCTGGGCAGATCTAGCTACAGTGGGGGTGGGGGAAATGAATCCTGCCCTCCTGTTTGATGCCCACTTGGCGGGAAAAGCAAAATGGGTCACTGGGCCGCCAGACCCCTCCTTCTCTCCCAGTTACATGTCTGTTTCCCTCCTGCCAAGAGGAAGACCTTTGAAGTGCAGGCAGAACTGGTTCTTGTTCAGACCAGAGTCTCTGACATCCTCCACCAGCAGTTTCTCTAATAAAGGGCCACTAGAGGAGAGACGTCCAGTCTCTTGAGGGCTGGGGATCCTCAAATGGTTCACGGAGCCAGCCTGGGTCAAACCCAGCCAGGCCAGCCCTAGACCTGAAGAACAAACAATGTACCCACCCAGGCACCAAGTGTTCAACTAGTTCTCCAGTTGGTTCCCATCTCATCATTTTTCTCTTTCTCCCCTGGCTGTTTCTAGGATACCTGGGAAGAGAGGTGATTAGTGTCCAGGCTTTGCAATCAAGACAAACCTGGATACGAATGCTTGCTCTGCTCTTGTCAGGTGACCTGGGGCAACTTAGCTGCCTTCTCTGTGCCTCAGTTTGCTTGTCTGTAAAATGGGATCACTGAGACTATCTCATAGTGTTGTAGGGTGGACTACATGAGATCATGAGTGTCCAACTCTCAGCCCAGTGCCTGACAAAGGTAGCTCTCGTGTCGGCTCTGCCCAGGGTTAAAAAGAAAGGAGGTTTTGCTCAGAGGCAAAGGCACAAAGACCATTGACTTTCCTGGGGCCAGATGGGCTCTTCTGCTTGAGAACCACCCTCTTCCCCACACCCAGGATACCTGGCTGCAGTCTCTGGTTGGAGGTGAAGGAGTTGGGGTAGACCTAGCATTGGTTGAGAAACTATTGTGTTTCCTACGCTGTGCTAGGCCCACCCCCTTTTTACAGATGAGGAAACTGAGGGCCCTGTGGTATGAAGGAGTTTGCCCAGGAGCGCACAGCACCCGTGGTGAAGCAGGAACGTGTTCTCATGCTTTCATACAGGGCTATCCCCCATCCCACTCGATGTCACACCCCCCGGGGAAACAGGCGGGAGTGTCATCCCTATTCTGCAGGCATGGGTCTGAGGTCCAGACAGGTCCCCCAGCTGACCTGGAGCAGTGAGTGGGGCTGGGATTAACCCAGCGATGCCGGTGTGGGAAGGCTCAGCTCACAGGAGCCCATTGAGGGGCTAATGCTGGTGTCTGTAAGTGGAGGCGTGCCAGCCCCCTCGTGGGCAGCCGCAACCTCCGGCCCCTGCACGATGCACCTGCTTGGAGGGCTCTGAGGAGCGGTACCTCCATATCCAGGCAACAGGTGCATCTTTGGTCCTCTCCAAGTCACAGGCCTGCAAGTAAGGACAGTGCTCCCCACAGACCTCCCTAAGTGGCTAATTTTCAGCTTTCCAAAAGGAAATAAACCATAAGGAATCCAGACTCCTTGGCTCCCACAGGCTTCTGGAGGCAGAGGACTTCCAGGCACATCTCCTTGCTGGCTGCTTAAGCCTCACAAATGCGCCTCCAGGTATAGACCCTTCCATGCTGTTTCCTTTTCCCCAATCAAAGGACTTGCCTACTATGAGTCTGCATATTCTTCTTTCTGAAGCCATAAAGAACAAGGCTACAAGACCCTGGAGATGCCACGCAATCCCCGGGATTGTCACAGAACCCCAGAAAATGTCTGGGACCCTCAGAAGCTGCCACAGTGCTCCTGGGAGTTTCCAGATCCCTGGGCTGTCATTGTGCACCAAGATCACACAGGTCCCTTGCATGCCAGAAAAAATTCTGGGCCACCATATAATTCCCTGAACTGGCATGGAACCCCTAGGTTGCCATGGGGGGCTGGGCTGCTCCAGGAAATCTAGGCCATGTAGAAATACTGTGACGTCAGAGACCCTGGGCCACCAAAGAACCCCTGTGCTGTCACAGGACCGCTGGAAAATCTTAAAGGGGACATTATCAGCTTATGAAGCTTCCAACAACCCACAACCACACACTCTCACTCTCAGCTCCTCATTCAGGCTGTTTTCCTACCTTCTTCCTGATCTCAGCTTAAATGTTTCTTTCTCCAGGAAGCCCTCCCTGGTGTCTCCCTGGGCCTTGCTCGATGCCACAGCACAGATGTCATGTCTTCAGCTCCATGACAGCTCCTTGGGTTTGCCCCATTAGAGCACTCAGCACTCGGTACTGCCACTACCTGCCCATGGGTCTGTCTCCTCCACCAGCCTGTGAACTCCTGGAGGGCAGGGGTTGAGTTCCCAGCACAGTCAGATGGACCTTAATGAATATTACTTGAGTAAATAACTGTATGCTATTAATTTACTAGGCGCTTGACAGCTGTGTGACCTGGGGCAAGTCACTTCACCCCTCTGTGCCTCAGTCTCTTCATCGGCACAACTGGGATACCAAGAATATCTATCTCATACGGCTAGTGTGAGGCTTAAATCAGCTATGTAAAGCACTTACATAGAAAGCCTGGTATAGTAAGCATGATATAAATAGATGTTGGGTTTTTTTTTCCTTTTTTTAAGGTGAGAACATTTAAGATCTACTCTCTTAGTAACTTTCAAGTATACAACACAGTGTGTTTAACTATAGTCACCGTGCTGTGCATTACATCTGCTGAATTCATTAATCTTGTAGCTGGAAGTTTGTATCCTTTGACCAACATCTCCTCATTTCCTCAACCCGCCAGCACCAATCTGATCTCTAGTTCATGAGTTCAGCTCCACTAGATTCCCCAAATAACTGAGATCATACAGTATTTGTCTTTCTGTCTGATTTATTTCACTTAGCATAATGCTTTCAAGGTTCCTCCATGTTGTTGCAACGGTGAGATTTCCTTCTTTTTTATGGTTGAACATAAATATCTGCTATTACTATATGTGTGTACTCATTAGGTTTTTCTTTTTTTTAAAATTAATTAATTAATTAATTTTTGGCTGCATTGGGTCTTCGTTGCTGCGTGCAGGCTTTCTCCAGTTGCGGCGAGCAGGGGCTACTCTTCGTTGTGGTGTGTGGGCTTCTCTTGTTGTGGAGCACCGGCTCTAGGCATGCGGGCTTCAGTAGTTGTGGCTCGCGGGCTCTAGAGCGCAGGCTCAGTAGTTGTGGCGCACAGGCTTAGTTGCTCTGCAGCATGAGGGATCTTCCTGGACCAGGGCTCGAACCCGTGTCCCCCGCATTGGCAGGCAGATTCTTAACACTGAGCCACCAGGGAAGTCCCTCGTTAGGTTTTCACAGTGTCTAGACTTGCAGCAAGGATGGACAGGGGTTTCTTCCACCCCCAAATTTAATGCTAAATGTGGCAATAATAGCATCCACTAATATAGCTCTTACCACATTCCAGGCACTGCTCTTAATGCTTTATACACATTTACTCAATCACATAGTAACCCTCTGAGGTTGGTGCTTGCTGTGCACTGAATTGTGTCCCCACAAATTCATATGTTGTGACTCCCCCAGTGTGACTGTATTTGGAGATATGGCCTTTAGGGTGGTGAATAAGGTTAAATGCGGTCATATGGGTAGGGCTCTCATCCAATAGGATTGGTGTCTCTATAAGAAGAGGTAGAGACACCAGATCTCTCTCTCTCTCGTTCTCTCCCCATGTGTACACACAGAGCAAAGGCCATGTGAGGACACAGAGAGAAGGTGGTTGTCTGCAAACCAGGAAGAGAGGCCTCACCAGAAATCAAATTCACTGGCACCTTGATCTTGGACGCCTTGACTCTAGAACTGTGACAAAATAAATGTCTGCTGTTTAAACCCCTAGCCTGTGCTATTTTGTTATGGCAGCTCTAGCTGACTAATATGGTGTAATATCATTCTTAATCCCATTTGACACATGAACAGTGAGGCATGGTGAACTTAAGGGACTTGTCCCAAGGTCACACCTGGGGGAGTGGCAGAGCTGGGATATGAACCAGGTATTGGCTACCAAGCCCACACTCAACCACTACTTGAAACTGCCTCCAAGTTCAAGGCCATGGGCTGGGCATCCCAGAGGTAGGTGGCCAGGCCTGAGCAGCATGGACAGTCTACATCAAGGAGAACGGGTGGAGGAACTTGGCACATCTCAGTCAAGACTTTTAGGCTGCTTCCAAGACCTGCCTGCTATGCTCAGCATCCTGAAGGCTGGTGGTGGGAAAACGGACTGACCACATGCTCTGTGGTTGCAAGCTGATTGTGGCTACTGGGAGGCCATCTTCAGCCTGGCCTAGAGCCAGAGCAACTCCGCAGTGGAAAAGGTTCCCAGGTCAGGTGGTAAGCTCCCTGTCCCTGAAGGTATTCAAGTACTGTTGTTGGACCACCACTTACTGATGATGTTTGGGGAAGAATGAACAGCAAGAGTAGATATTTTCAACAGTCCTCCCCAGCCTCAAGCAGCTGTGAAATATTAGAAGGGCTGGCAGTTAAAAGAGTCCCTGGAAAAAACTCTTCCCGACCAGCTCTGCCTGGTAATTCCTGCTCATTTTTCAAGTCCCAGCTCAGACCTCACCTCCTCCAAGAAGTCTTCCTTAACTCTCTCTCCCACCTCCCCATGTCCAGGTTGGTGGTCTGTGTGAGTCTTACTGGCAAAACTAGAAACAATGGGTGGCAGTTACAGGGAGAGAGTTCACCCTGATACAAAGATAAGTATCTCCCATCTCTCTGAAATCTGAGAGGCCCAAGGTTTAAATCCTGGTGTCCCCTACTTCCTACCTTTGGGTGAGTGCCTCTACCCCTCTGAGGTGCAATTTCCTCAGCTGTAAAATGATTTCCTCTCAGAGGATGGAACCAAAGATCAAAAGACATCAACAAGTTTGGCACTTAGCATGTGATCAGGATATGCACGTTTCCTTCAGTCTCTGGGGGAGTAGTGAGCTGCCCGACACTGGGTGTATTCAAGCAGATGTCAGAGAGTCATAGTGTGGGATTGGGTACAGAGGATTTCTTTCTTGCACTGAAGTAAAGACTGCACTCAGTGTCCTTATGAGTTCTTCCAACTCTAAAAAAGCACACTTACAACTTGGCCTTGGCTGGCTATGGGAAGATGGGCACATCACTGAGTGGACACAGTCTCCACCGACCTTCACCAGGCTATAAAAAAAAGGAGTCCACACATGGTGCATGATTCCCTTTATATGAAATGTCCAGAAAAGGCAAAATTTATAGAGACCAAGAAGAGTAGATTGGTTGTTGCCTGGGGCAGGGAGTGGGAATGGGAACTGATAGCAAATAGGAACCAGGTTTCTTTTGGGGGTGATGGGAATAGTCTAAAGTTAGATTGTAGTGATGGTTGCACAACTTTGAAAATTTACTACAAATCATTGAATCATACCCTTAAAGTTAGAGAATTTTATGGTACATAAATTTTGCCTCTCTAAAGCTGTTAAAAACAAAAACAAAACACCCACCAATAAAGCAGGATTCCAGAGGAACCAATGGCGTAGTTGAGGGTGATGCCCACACCCCGTGGGAAGTATGGCAGTAGCAGGTTGAGGTCAGAGGTCATGAGGCCTGAGGTCACCTCCAGTCTCCTCCACCTGCGGCTTCACACTGGCACTTCCTTGTTATCTTTTGCTCTGTAAGATGTGAGGAAATGGAACAGACCCACCAGCCGACCTCATTAAAAGCCTGCAGTGAACCCCAGGCGATGTGAGAAGCCGAGGGAGGGAGCATGAGGGAGGAGGCCTGCAGGAGACCGGCCTCCTGGAAGCCTTTGGTGACCAGCACTGGGTGGCAGCTCAGGGCACCTCGTGGTTCAGGGTCTCTGAGTTAAGATAAAAGCCAAGGACTTGGCCTGACCGTGTTTGTAAGGCACCGGTGGGTCCACTTGAGGGAAGAGGGGATGCAGCCAATCATCTGCTGAGCACCTACTACGTGCCAGGGAGGGGTGGACATTCACCCTGGTGATGCGACTGGCCATGGGGCCAGGAGACCAGCAGAGAAACCCTGTCTGGGCACCAGGCCTATGCAATGTGGAAAGATTTGACTTGCTCATGGTTGTAAAGCTGTCTGGTTTAAACTTCTTTGTAAATGAGAGGTGGGCATTTATCAAACCCACTTAACATGAAAGAAAACCAGAGCTCTGGAAGCTACGTCACTTGCCTGAGGCCACACAGGAGTAGCAGAAGTAAGATTTGAACCCAGGGCCTATGTAAAACAGGAGAATAACTTTCAGAGCGATCTGAATGAATGTTGATCTGTTGGTTAGTAGTGAGCTCCCCATCACTAGAGGTATGTAAGCAGAGGCTTAATGAATACTCTCAAGAAGTCCAAACAGATGACCTTGAAAGCCCTCCCAAGTCCAGTTAGTTTGTGAGGCCACACATCCTTGCCGGTCATTTTCCTTGAGAGTTAAATCTGGACTGAGGGTCAAGTAGAAAAGCCTGAGCCATTTCTGAGCCCCGGAGGGAGGGGACCTAGTGGGCAGGGCCTGGCTGGCACCTCCTCTGCTGGAACCACAGCTCCTCTGAGCGCTTGCCACACACCACCACTGATTGCTGCTTGGGGCTAACATGATACTTGAATACACACAGGCCAGGCCATGGCAAGCATCACCGGGCTCCAGGCAACTGCACTTCAGCCTGAACGAGCCCCGGGATTGGGGGCACAGGAAGCAGGAGCTGCCACCCCAAAGCTGCTGCTCAGCTGGGCAAATGGGACCCTGTCTGGCCCTCTAGCCAGCGGCCTATTTCACACCTGCCCCACCTCTGCCCCGCGGGGGCACCCCACCCTCCCTCTCCCTGGTTCTGGCCTCCCCAAGGACTCAGCATCCTCTCAGCTCTGATTCACCACAGGATGAGCTCATCAGAGGCCCCTTCCCAAACAAGAGCCCCAGGCCTGAGAGAGGCCCCAGCTCCCTTTCTTGTTCCTGCCTGGCCCTGGGAAGACTGAGAGAGGCTGGGGCCTCTGAGGCGGGGGCTGGTCTGGGGTCTTCCCCTGCCACCTCCTCTCCAGGGGGCTCCCCAAGCCAGCACTGAGGTGGGGAGACCAGGGGCCCTCCTGACCCCCATTGTCATCCACCTTAGGGCCCCTCCCAGCCCCTCCCAGCCTTCACCCTGCTCCACCCTCAGAAGGAATCTCGGTTTGCCCTTACCTATGTTGGTGTCTCCACTTCAGACCTAGATGCCAGACATGCAGGGGGCACCTTAGTCTCCTCTACCCCAGAAACAGTAACTGGGGTCTCTGGGGGTGGAAGGCATGAATGCAGAGACTCAGTGCAGTACAAGACAGTTACAGCATCCTTTCAAGGTCCTAATGTTCTAGCAACAGGGCAGGGCCCCTCCATGACTCAGGGTATTCCAGGGTCTTCTCTCCCTCCACTGCAGGCTCAGCCCTGCCCTCCAGAAGACAGCCTGTCACTTGCTGCGGTCCAGGGGCCTCACACAACCTTCCATCCTCCCCACCATCTTTCCTCTGCATAAACCCTTCCATGGCTCCCCAGGGCTCCTGGGGAAAAGCCCAAACTCACAGCACAAGAAGCCTATTGATTATGCCCTCCCTTCCCCCACGCCCTCTTCTCACTCCACTCCAGCAGCACCACTTGTAGCTCCCTGAATACTCTGGCTCTACCACGCCCCAGGGACTTGGCACGGGCTGATCCTTCTGCCAGGAATCCACTCCCCTCCCCCAAGTTACACACAGATTTCTTTGTCCACCTTTAAGTCATTCATAATCCAAGCCTTCCCCAGCACCTCCCCCTTCCAGCGTGGGTTCCTTCACTCCTTCTACGTGTGGCACAGTGTGTTAGACCCGGGCCACCTGCCTGTTGTTCTCAAACTTGAGCTTGCATCAGAATCCTCTGGAAGGCAGCAGAGGACACAGGCAGGAAAGCACAGGCTGTCAGAAGGGGCTAGGGACCAGGAACGTGGAAGCTTGGGCTGGACTGAGCCCTGGGGCACCGTGACAGAAGAGAGGGCCTGGGCACGTGGCCAGACATGGCGTCTACGAGCCTCTCACTCCAAGCTTAGCCTGAATGTGGCACCTCAGGCCACCGCCCCAAGCCTCCAGGACACAGAACACTGGAGACCCTCAAGGCTCAGAGCAAACCGGAGCCAAGGGCACACAGGCTGCCGTCGCTCCAGTAGGACCACTGTCCCCTCCTGACTGTGTACCTGTCTTCTACTCTTTAAGGAGAAAAAAAAGGAGAAAAGTGCCAGACTTGGGAAGCTCCACATTCAAAGAGAATGTTGCTGGGGAAGTGGAGGGAAAGAGCTGGAAGATGGCAGAGGGTGGGTTGGCGGACATTTGCTTTTAAATTTAAATCCTTTCAGATCATTGAAATTTTTAAGGAGCACATTACTTCTGTAATGATAACTTTCAAAAATAATTTTTGCCTTAAAAATGCAAAGCAGTCTGCAAAAATCTGTTTGGGAGAGAGAAGTTTACGGCCCATTAGCTTAAGGGGTCATTAAATACATCATCATCATCTTTTCTTGAGCGTTTACCATGTGCCCAGAGCGCTGCTCCATGGTTTAACACCCATTATCTAATCTAATGCTCATCACGGCCCTATGAGTTGGAAGCTATTAGTGCCATCATTTTCTAGATGAGAAAACAGAATTTGATCGAGACTAAATAACATGCCCAAGGTCACCCAGCCTTGGAGCAGGGGTCTGAACTCTCGTGAGTCTGACAGCCGGCAAGGTCTCGTCCTTAGATCAGGGCACACACTATGCTGCCTCCTGAAACTGAAACGGAGAAACTGACAGGCCCAAAAGCCATTTGTTTTGCATCTACTCCACTGCTTGAAAACCACTGGCTTTGCACAGGAGTCCAAATCAAATCGTTACAGAAAAACAAACCCAGGGCCTGGTGTCACCAACCACCTTGGAAATTTGGACCAAGGCTCGGAAAGCGTGTATGACAGTGAATCCACTGTAATCCGCCCACCTGTCTAACCATTCACCAATCCCTGACTACAAACCCTGGCATGCTCAGCTCTGTGCTGGACGCTGGAGACCAGAGCGGGTGAGATGCCCTTGGCCACCAGGAAAGGACCAGGTGAGCACAGGGCAGATTGGACCCCTCAGCACCTTCCAATCTGCCAGCTTTGCATCCTCCAGAAAGACCCCCAAACCCTTTGCAATTCAGGATCCAAACAAGCATTACAGGCGGTGAAAATAAAACACAGCCCTGTAGTCCATGCTCGCTGGTAGGCTTCCTCTCGCGAATGCCTTCGTTTGCATAAGGCCGAGCCTGGTCTTGGCAGTCCCGTCCATCTCGTTGGTCCAGGGACAACGCGAGACCAGCTAAATATGGTGGGATCTCTGGCATTTCATCCCTTAGCCCCAAGACGGAAAGGACGGGGTTACACAAAGCCCCAGGAGCGATGGGAGGCAGGGTGGGACTTCTCCCCAGGGCTTCAGTCTGCAGACTTCAGTGCACTCCTGCTGGCCATGAGCTCCTTTGGCCAACGGTGTCCATGGCGCCAGCCAGAAGGCAGAGGCTGCTCCAAGCGCAGCCTGAGCTGCCGAGAGCAGGCGGCTTGGGTGCCCCATTCAATAGGATCCCACGTGCATTTCAGAGGTCCCGGCACATGGCAAGTGCTCAATAAATGTTTGATGAATGAATGAAGAAATGTGATTTTGAGGAAGGCAGCTCTGCCCCCATTTGGAGATGGGAGGGGTGTGACTCTCTGCCCCACCACCAAATTTTGTGGGACATGGACTTAGGTTGCCTTGCAGGCATCTATACAAAGACTCTGTTGAGGACTCCTCCCACAGAGTTATGAAAATGAAAATATAAATAATAATAACACCAATAGCATCAGTGCTATCACAAAGTACTGACCCTCTGGCAGGTGTGCTGTCAAGCACATTATCTCACTTAGTTATTTCATTTAATCTTCACATAAGTCCTGTGAGACACAGAGTACTATTACCCCCAACTTGCAGATGAGAAAACTGAGGCTCAGGGGGCCAAGGCTGTAGTACTAGCAGAGTTGGGATCGGCACCCAAGTCTAACTTGGAATAAAAGTTTAAAGCTGGAAGGGGCCTCACCCCTCATTTTACAAAGGACAAACTACAGCTCAGGGAGGCTGAGGTCATCAGTAACAGAGCTGGGACAAGAATTCGAGTGCCCCTACTTCCAGCCCAGGGTCTGCCACTAGGCCGCCTGCTTGCAACACTGTAAATGAAGATAATTTCTAAGTTCTGTAAAGAACCTCGAGATGGGAGGATTAATTATTCTTGGTCCCTGTGCAGCACCGTCTTTTCTAAAGGGCCCCTCCAAAACTCCCTCTCCTGGGCGTAAAGGGAAAACAGAAGAGCCACTCAATTCCAAACCCAGCCTGTGATTTAAGGCAGCCTTGAAGATGGCCACAGGCCTGTGTGGCCAAGCCTGGAGGACTGCATGGAAGAAGCTGACTGTCTTCATCTCACTTCCTGCCTGGTCCCTTTCCTGCCTGTTCCAAGCTCCAGGGCTCCCACCTCCACGCCTTTGCTCTCACTGTTTCTTCCTCCTGGGATGCCCTCCCCCAGCTTCCTCGCCTGTCTCATGTCCTACTCACTTTTCAAAGCCCAGCTCATATGCACTGCTTTCCCTGATTTCCCACCACTGTCACCACCCCAAAGTGACCTCTTGATCTGGTCTTAGAACCTCCAAGCCTTCCTTTATACTTCTGCTCTGAACCCTCCCATTCTCTACCTTGAATGACAGGATTTACTTTCATGTCTGTCTCCCTTATAACAGGTTGGCTCCTTGAGGGGTTCTCAGCGGTAGTCTCTGAGGAGCTGCTGAATGAACAGAGAGGGGCTGGGAGTGGAGAGGTTGGCCTCTTCTGTTTGTTGACTCGTGCACACCCCTGACTGGGTTTGCATACAGATCTCAAACTGTGGCCTTCCCTCCCTCTCCAGGACCCATCACCAGCTGCATCTTAAACTCTAAGTCCTAGAGGGTGAGGACCAAATCATTCTAGTATCTCTGTAGCATCAGTCATAAGTGGGGGCTTTAAAAAATAATGTGGAAAATAATTAAGTGATGAACATCCACCAAGTCCAGCTATGGTTTGGCATTGGATGAGGGGTGGGGGGCAAGACACCCAGAGGAAGGGTCCTGCCCTCAGTGGATCTCACAGAGGAGACAGCAGGGATCCCAGAGGGCAGCGACCATTCGGCTTTGCCCACTCCCAATCCCCGGCAAATAAACAGTGCCTGGCACACAGTACAAGCTCAACAGCCAACGGCTGAAGAAATAAATTAATACGTATTGACCCAAGGGCAGTGAGCGTCCCATATAAGGCAGGGTGGTGCTGAACGCTGAGTTGGTCTACATGGTGAGTCAGAGCTGCAGAATTCACAGGCTAGAGAGATGGAGAGAGAGAGAGAGACATGGGTGCGGGGCCAGGAGGTTTGTGGTTGACCGAAATCAACGAAGGACAGATCTTAAAAAGCACTTGGCCACAGTTGCCTGGGAGGCAGCATCATACACTGCGGTTTTCCATCTTTTTTCTGCAGAGCAATGTTTTTTCAAATGAAATCATACACCGTACCCTAAATGCATAACAGAGCTTCCCCGGTGGATGTCAGCTGGGGCTGAGGCTGGCCTGCAAACCGGCGGACTCTTGGGGCCGCTCATGCTTGATCAGTGACGGCCTCCTCTCCTTCGCCTTCCCTCGGAGAGGCCCCAGGAAGGTGGTGGCTGAGGGGGAGGCTTGCGGCCCTACTCCGGGCGTCACAGGCCAGGTCTTCTGGGAGGCCATTTAGGACAAATAAATGCTAAAGTGGCTCAAGGAACTTTCCCCAGCAATGAGGGAGTGGGGGTGAGGGTGGGGTGTAAAGAAAGCAAAAGGCCCTCCCAGCAAGCGAAGGACAACCCAAAGTGGCCAGATAAGCAGTGACTGAAATAGCGGGGTGGCCCCTAGGGAGGATGAGGACTCACTATGGGCAGGACTTCCTGGGGCAATGCTTCTGGAAAGTGAAGCACCACCTGCAGATACATCGTGTGTGTGTGTGTGTGTGTGTGTGTGTGTGTGTGTGTAAATCAGGCTTTCAGATACCAGATCCACTGAAACCGAGGCGCACCTGTCAGAGAGAGGCTATCCCTGTGCTGTAAGCCACAGGAAGGACCCATTGAGGACAAATCAGCCCCCTCACACCCCGCCATGGCTCCGATATGGAGCACCTGTTGTTTTGTCTGCTCAACATTCCTTCCTCCTTTTTCTGAAAATAGCACCTGGTTTTCCCTTTGGGGTACCAGCCCTCTCACACTTTCAGGCTGAATCCTCCCACCCATACACACACCCCCAAACACAGACCCCTCAACACTGACCAAGTCTGGTCAATCAGCATAGTCTCTCCTTCTGGTTTCAATGATTGGTCAGAGATGGTCATGTGACCCAAGGCCAGCAAATAAGCTTCAACTCTGGGACTTTTGTAGGAACTCCTGGGAGAAAGAAGCTCTCCTTTCACTGGATTTGCAATGAGCAGGATATCAGTCTGGAGCTGCTGACCACTGCCCCACTGCCACGTGGGGAGTGCTTACTGGGAACTGAAACCCACAAGGAGAGAAGCAGGAGGCACAGACCTGGGCATTATCTGAACCTTGGACACCAATAAACAGGCCCCCAATTGCCACGATATTGGAAACCAATAAAAAACGAATAAATTGCCTGTCTTCTTGCTTAATCAGGTTTGAGTTGAGTGCTGGCTTCCAAACAAGGCAGCATCTGACCTCAGTTCAGCCTTTGCCTGGCCTCTCATCACCCTATCTCACCCCACCACCCTCACCCTGTCTCCCCCTGCAGCCAACCTTCACTTCTGGCCCATCATTGGTTCCTCTGACCTGGGCAGCAGCTCTAGCCTTCCCCTCAGACCCAAGGACTGGGCACAGGCCAGCAGCCTGCTGGGCTCACCTGTACCCTAGCCTTCCCAGCTGTCTGGCCCCGCCTAGGGTTCTGTTTTGGCTGATCTAGCGAGACCCCTCCAATCTGGGCTCAAATTCACTCACTCTGCCCCCATCGCTCCTTGTCCTCCTCACTGAACTTCAGTTCTGCTGGGAGAAACAGACCCTACATAGTGAACAAGGGGCCTGGAATCCAGTCACTCCTGAACTTGCAGTGGGAAGAGTTACCCCGTGGCTTTGGTCCACGGCCTCAGAGAGACCTGCTATGGGCAGAGGCTGTGGGGTGAGACTGGGCTCATTTGTCAAGCAGGTGGGCAAAGTTCCTGGATCTCTTACCTGCTGTAGCACCTTGGGCAAGCTGCCCTTTCTAAGTCTCAGGATCCTCAACTTTAAAGTGGGGATCATACCACTACATACCTGACAGAAGGACAAAAATCTACAAAACTGACAGCACCAACTGGTGGTGAGGAGATGGCACAAAAGGAACTCTCACTCGTTGCTGGTGCGGATGCAAAATGGTACAGCCACTTTGGAAGACAGCTTGGCAGTTCCTCAAACAGCTAAATATACCCTTACCATATAATTCAGCAATCATGCTCCTAAATATTTACCCAACTGATTGAAAACTTATGTCCACACAAAAACCTGCACATAAATGTTTATAGCAGTTTTATTCTGCTATATTTTATTTATAATCACCCAAAACTGGAAATAACCAAGATTTCCTTCAATAGATGAATGGACAAAAAAACTGTGATACATCCAATGGGACATTATTTAGCGATAAAAAGGAATGAGCTTTCAAGCCATGAAAAGACCTGGAGGAACTTTAAATGCATATTACTAAGTGAAAGAAGCCAGTCTGAAAAGGCTACCTACTGTGTATGATTCCAATTATATGACATTCTGGAAAAGGCAAAAAAGAAAGGAGGCAGTAAAAAGATCACTGGTGACTGGGGGTGAGGAAGAAGGGAGGGAGGATGAAAAAAGTGTGGCGGTATCATCTTATCTGACAAGGCAGAGGGTGCCCCAGTATCCATTGCCCCTCCTTTCTTCGTAAGAGAATTATAATTGGGCAGATGGTCCCCCAGGATAAAGACTCTATCTCCCAGCCTCCCTTGCAGCTAGGCATGCCACATGACTACATTCTGGCCAATGGGACCTGACAGGAAGTGATGTATGCACCCTCTTAAAGGAAGGAGCACCCTCTCCTTTTCTGATTTCCCCCTTCTTGCTGACCAGAACGGAGAGACTGGCATGGGCCATCGTGGATCATGTAGACAAGCGATGGTTAGAGCCTCCGGACAAAAGGAACTTAGGCCCCTAATGTTTTTGTATCAAAGAATCCCCTTAGCTCAGAATTTTCCTTAGAGAAAAATCAACCTCTTTTTTATTTTGCATTTTTGTTCACATGCAACCAAATAATTATCCTAACAAATGCAAGGACTTTCAAGGATTGTCCTGAGGATTCTGCATAATATAGGTAAAACAGCTTCACTCACTCATTCATTCATTCAGCAAATAATAGCCAGTTTACTCTGCTGGGATCTGGGGGTTCAACTAAGAACAAAACAAACTCCTGTCCTCTGCAGTCCACATTCTGGTGCAGGAGGCAGCCTATCAACGTGAGGATGAATTAACTACGGATTGTCATGAGTACAGGAATACTATTAGTAACAGCTAATGCTTACTGCACTCTGAGCTTACTACGTGTCCTGTTCTAAGCGCTTATCATATATTACTTCATTTTATCTTCACCACAAACCCAAGAGGCGGGTGCTGTTGCTTCCTCATTTGACCGGGAGGAAGCAGAGTCACTGAAAGGTTGAGAAACCTGCCCAAGGTCACGCAGCTAGTAAGTGGAGGTTCAGGATTTGAACCCACGTCTGTTGGACTTTAAAGCCTTAACCACTGGGTTCTCCTGCTAGTGAAGGAAATAAAACAGGACAGGGTGATAAAGAATGATAGGGTGTCCTCTGATGGCTGCTATTAGCAGCACCAAAAACAGCAAAAGCAGCATAAAACCCCGTGCTGAACAGCCTGAGCTCCCTTACCTGGGTAGCCTGCGTCGAGAAGTCTGGAAAAAGATTGTGCCCACGTTTTTAGAAGTTCAAATTCAAAGGGTTCACGTAGCTTGGATGATGGGGTAGCAAGGTCTGCTCCCGGCAAGCTCGGGGATGTCCAGGAGATGCCCACCTGTCAAGACAAGCAGAACCAGCCGTGACTGCCTCGTGGGGGGGATGCCATCGCTCACACTGCCCGAGGTCTCTTTTTTTTTTTGAAATGTGCTCCGGGCCCTGAGGAGAGAGTGTGAAGGGGCAGTCGGAAGGAGACTGGGCTTGGGCATCAGGACTGGGGAGCCATCGTCTAGGTCCCAGCCGAACTTGCCTGCAAAAAGTTCCAAGATATGTATATGCCTGTGTGTGTATGTCCTGAATAAAAATACGCAAGTGTCACGCCCACTGTGTCTAGCACGGTGCCCTTTGCAGAGCAGGAGGCTTGACAAATGTTTCCCGATTTGCTTTGATGTGAAACATAATTTCATATGTCTGAGTGGGAGGAAACTCTGAGAGTTCATGCGCATTGGTGGAGAGATTCTTCCTCATGTGAAAATGCATTCCTGGGATGCTCCATCCAGCCAGACCAATGGCCTCATTTTATCAGTGAGGAGACCGACACCCAGAGAGGGGCAGTGACTTGCCCCAAGTCACAGAGCAAGTTGGTGTCAGAGTGAGGCCTAAACCCCAGGTCCCTCCTGACTCATCATGGCCAGGTGCTCTCTCCTGGGCCACACCCTCCTTTGTCGTCGACAGACTTGCACCCCTGGAGCAACCTGGGCACAGGGTCTGCTGCCTGCCTGACAGGTGAATGCTGGTCACAGGCCAGAATGGAGAATTGTTTCCTGACTTTGTCCAAGCCCAGACAAGGTATGGGAGGCGGTGCCCACGGTGGCCGGGAGCATGGGCTTGGAGGCAGGTGGACCTCGGTCACTTGTTGGGGCAAACTCTTTCCAGGAGTGGGAGACCCTGGGGAAGTCAGGGGTCCTCTCAGAGCATCAGTCTCCTCCTCTGTAAAACAGGGATACTAATAGCATCTCTCTTTGAGGATTGCAGGGAGTGAAAATGACACTCCTAAGTCTGTGAAGCCCCAGCAAAGCATTTGGCTCACAGCAATCACTCAATAAATGTTAGGGAGGGGACACAAGGGAGGGTATTGTGAGTGCTGCAGAGGGAGCCGGAGCACTGCACGGGGAGTTGCTTTGTGCCCTCGGCAAGTCTTTAGACAAAACTCTCTCAATGCCACCAGTGACTCATTCCCGCTGCTCCCACTGTCCATCCCCGTCTCTGCCTTCACGGACCAGCGTGGGTCCCCAGCCCAGCGTACCTACCTCTCCCCGCAGCTGCAACTCCCCACCTGCCCACGGGCTCCCCACACCCCAGCCCACATTTCACCAGCCAGCAAAATGAAAATGTCATTAGCACTCTGCAAGCTGGTGAGCTAATGTCACCAGACGGCAGCCAGTGCATGAGAACTGGGGAGGGGTGGAAGGTGGGGGGCGAATTCCCCGGGAGGCGTGGCGTTCTCGGCTTTTCCCAATAAGGGTAGGATGAAGAAATAAGTAAATGGCTGTAGGAAAGAGGTGGCAATGGAGACCGTTCTTCTAGCAGCATGCTATGGGGCTGTGCCTTTCTCCTGGGCTCACCATGGCTGCCTGTGGTCCCTGCTTCAGCCCCTGTCCGGATGACAGATGTGTCTCAGCCTCTCTGGGCCTCCTCTTCACACATACAGCTGATGAAGAAGCTCATCAGGGGGACCCCCAGCTTCCACCTTTCATTTCCACCCCCGCCCACGCTCCCTCAAACCTGCTGAGACAAGCAGACCACCCCCTCAGTTAACATGGCAGTGGGGGGGTGGTTTCGTCTCCTAGGAGGAGGTGGCAGCATTGAACCCCACGGATCCACAGGCAGGCATTCTGGGTTCCAGCCCCAACACGGCATTAACTTGCTGTGAGCACTCAGGCACGACCTCCCCTTCGTGGGGCCTTAGTTTCTCCCTCTGTGAAAGGGGGCGCCGGACACAGCATCAGTCCCGACAACGTCTCCGAGTCAGCTCTAAATCCCCCAACTCACAGGCAGAGATGCCAATGTAAAGCTCCTCCTCTTCCAATGTCCTTATGGCAGCAGCACTGATGACACCCGCAGGCACGTTAAGGCTTCCTGGAGGAGGGGGCAGATGTGTGTGTGTGGAGGCAAGAGCAGGGCGCTGTGGGCAGGGGGCCTGGGTGAGCAAAGGCATGGAGATACCCAGTGGAGGGGGGAATCTGGAGCCAAGGCTGCCCGACAGGCAGCTGGGAAATGAGATGGAACAGTCCTGTGGTCGGTGCTTTCCACGCATTTTCCCATTTAATCCTAACACTGCCAGCATTCCCATTTTACTGATGAGAAACTGAGGCTCAGAGAGGTTAAGTAATGAGCAGACATATGGTTGTTAAACAGCACCGATTGGATTTGAACCCCATAGTTGATTTAAGATCAGAAGTTCTTGATTGCTGTGGGGTGCCACTGTCTAGACTGTTTAAGACAGAATGAGCACGAGAGAAATTCAGGAGCCTGTGTGTCATAAACGCATGCAAACGAGCTCACATGATATGCGAGGGTGGGCAACGCCCACGTCTGCGTGGGAGGGGTGGGAGAGTTTAGTGTGTGAACGCGTGTACATTGTAACTGTGGGTGGCTCACTGCTGAATGAAGCTGCTGCCCTGAGTCCGGGCCCAGAAATGCCGAATGGGGAGGACGTGGCCGAGTGGCCAATGGGGCAGGGGAGTGGGCAGGCAGAAGGCCCTGGCCATCCCATGGTGGCCCAGGCAGCCCTGCTCTGTGGGCTGTGAGCTGGGCCTGTGCTCACGGGTCCTGCTGTGTGGGCCTGGCCTGCATCACTTGTCTCCGGATCCCTACTCCCCTGACTGCTGCCCAGGAGAGCAGCACATCCTGCCCTCGGCCTCTTCCTCGGCTCAGTCTCCTCCGTGGTCCCTCGGGATGCCTGTCCCAGCCGGGAACAGATCCTGTAGATCGAGCCTGGTATATACCCGGGGCTGCTGCCAGCGGGTAGGGAAGCCAGCAAGTGAGTGTACCTTGCACCCGCTGGGGACCAGCCAGACCTGTACTCCAGCCACTAGCCACTGGCTGTGTGATCAGGGCATGCAACCGGCCTCTCTGAGCCGCAGTGAACCCTCACAGAGCTGCTAAGATGACTACCTAAGGGAAAAGGCGTGCATTCTATAAAGTGCCGTGCCCACAGACAGGGCTGTAGTTCGAATCCCAGTGGCCAAGATAACCCAGGAATTAGTAGCGTTCCCTAGAGAGCCATGACTGGGAATCCAGCCAAGGCCTTTACGTAAGTCCCCCTCGCCCCTCCCCTGGGCCTCAGTTTCCACATCTATAAAGCACAGGGTCCTCAGGCTCAGATACGGAGTGGTGCTCAGCCCCTCCGTGTCTACTTTTCTTCACCATGATTCGCCATTAACATCACAGCTGGATTTCATTTGCCAGAAACCAGAAGGCCATTCATGTAGCAGTAAGCTGAGTAAATAGGGCCCAAGACAGGTAAGTTTTGATGGGAGGAGAGAGGTTTCATGGTTTCATGTTCGAGTCGCTGACTGAGAAGGAATGCGATCATTCTAGGAAGGCAGAAGGAAGCATCCAGGAACAGAGGGGGGCAGAGCTGTTGGAAGTCGGTAGAACTTGGACAAACTCTCTCCCCAAGTTTGCATTGGGCTGGCCCTGAATGCCACAGAGAAGACACAAGGAGTTCTGCTTCCTGGAGACCTCAAGGAACGGGAGCATTCCCTCATTTGGTGAGCATTAATTGAATACCTGCTGTGTACTGGGGACTCCGGGGGTGCCAGGGATGAGAGAGGCACCAACTATGCCTTCAAAGGAGCTCCTGTTATGGGGAAGGGTGACAATGTCCTTGTCTCCATAGTTTAAGGTGGCTTAGGAGGGCTCATCCCATTGCTTTCAGTTCAGAGGAGGGAAGGACCCCTTCCTGCTTGGGCCCCAGGGAAGGCTTCCTGGAGGAGGAGGCAGATTTGAATGTATGGGGATGAGAGGAGGGCACTGTGAGCAAAGGGACCAGGGTGAGCAAAGGCACAGAGGTGCCCAAGTGTGAGGTGAGTATTCAGGACCAGGAGGCAAGGCTGCCTGTAGGGGTAGCATGGGAAATGAAATAGGAAGGGGCTGGATGATTAAGGTCCTTGAATGCTGGGCCGAGGATGATGAACTCTATCCATAGAAAAAGGGGAGCCACTGAAGGTCATAGAGCAGAGGTGTGCTTCTGGTGGTTGAAGAGCAGCAAGGAGCCCAGGCAAGTGGAAACAGATGGTGAGAGGATGGAAGGAGGATGGGCAGGGCCTGATGGTGGGGGTGGATAAAGGGATGCTGGAGGGGTGGGGAAGGTAGGGGGGGATACTGAAACCGGCAGGTTGTGGGGAGGGGACGCAGATGTGGGGGGAAAGATGATGACTGAATTTAGACAAGGTGGATTTGCATCCCGGCTCTGCCACTGTCACCGTGTGCTCTCAGGCATGTCAGTTTACCTCTCTGGGCCTCAGTTTCCTCCCCTATAAAGTGAAAAAAATAAAACCGCTTCAAAGAGATGTGAGATTCAACCAGATAATATACGAGAAGCACTCTGAAGATTGTAAGTGATTGTTGGATGCTTGCTTCCTGCAATGTAAGCATTTGTTGCTTTTATTAATTAGTGGTGACCTTCCCCTATTACAAGTGAGGACACTGAAATTCAAAGTCAAACGAGTGGCTGGAATTGGCAGTGCTGGGCCTCAAATCATAGGAGAAGCAAATTATGAGCAAATAAACGTGGGATGACTCAGAGAAGAGTCTTGATTTTAAAATATTGCTAAAGAAAAGGGCTGTTTTATGACTTCTGCGCCATGTGCTTATTAAACCCAAGCTATAAATGGGAACTAATAAGTAAAATGAGTTAAGTTAATTAAAAAAATCAACCTTCAGGACGGATCCATATACCTAATGGCAGTCCATAAACATAAACATAAAATTTTAAAATACAGGAATGAATTGCAATGCCCAGCAGCTCAAAGAATCTGCAATTTCTCTGTCTGAAAATAAAAGCTATTGATTTTAGCTTGGGTTCTCATTGCTCATGAATGAGCCTTTGAGAAGTCATAAAGAAAGGAATTATTTCCAATTGTTTACTCACTAAGGATCATATGTATTGAATTTAAATTGTCTCTGATTCCTAATTAGTACAAACCAAATTAGAATCTGAGTACAGCAGATCTGGAAAGGCCCTTGGAGACTGAGACCTTAAGCTCAGTTTTCTTTGTTTTATAGACCTGGAACCCAAGGGACAGAGAAGGAGAGCTACTTGCCCAAGATCACACAGCAAGTAAGGGTAGGATCCAAGCTAGAACCTGAGCTCCAGGCACCCAGGTCGGCATCCTGCTCTGGTCCCTGCAGCATCTGTGATCAGATCATTAAATTCAGCCCTAAGAGATGTGCAGGGATGTTCCCTGGGCCTTAGCCCGGGTGATTCCTATAATAAGAACTTTCTCCCCGCTCTGGAGAAAAGTAATCTGTCCAAGAAAGGACCCTCAAAGCCCAGCAGTCTAATACTGATAGCAAAGTGAGTTCTAAGACACTCTAGCACATTGCTGTGTGTGGAACCCTTGAGCCCCTGTACACAACCTGCTTGCCAGGCAGCTCAGCCAGGAAAGAGACACACTGGGAGAGTTGGGTTCTGTTCTGAGATGGGCTGCAGGCTGGCACAGCCCAGGCCCATGTCAGTTCCTCCCTGTGTTCCAGGTGGGGCTGGAGGCACAAAGGGCTCATTGTACAGTGGGGAAGGGAGGGGTCTCTTAACTCAGCCAGGCTCGTGCTCTCTATCTCTCTCCCTCTCATTCTCTCTCTCTCTCTCTCTCTCACACACACACACACACACACACACACACACACACACACACACACACAGGGACGAAGGAGCTTTGCACAGGAACGCATGCGTGTATGTTAAGCTTCAGCCTACCCTCGATTATGAAGCAGATGTTTAATTACTACCTGAGTGTTATTAATCAGCACGATTAATACACAACCCATACCACATAATTACTTTGCAATTACACCGAAACGAAATATTTTAGTGCCGAGGGTTTGCTAATTACCCGGCCTTGCCAAAG
Organism: Balaenoptera borealis; assembly: GCF_965194805.1. Lineage (NCBI taxonomy): Eukaryota > Metazoa > Chordata > Mammalia > Artiodactyla > Balaenopteridae > Balaenoptera > Balaenoptera borealis. The sequence goes on from NC_138868.1 coordinate 16,073,051, forward strand.
GACGGTATAATGGGCAGCAATTTTTCTTCTTTCCTTTCCTTCCTTTTCTCCCTCCCCTGCCCTCTCATTAATCTTCTGGGCTGATGTCCCCACCACACAGAACGGGGAGCCCAGGCGGGCTGCCGGCCTTCTCCCCGAGGTGCCACTTCTGCCCTCTCACCGCTTTTCATGTGACCCTAAATCTCCCCCAGTCCTCTCCTCTCAGCTCTCCAGCTTGGAAATGCATGTCCTTTCCAGAAATGAAGCCGGCCTCCTGCCGGCCTGCGGATGGAGAGACAGCGGCAGGCAGGGGTTACCTGGGGACGGTCTGCAGGCAGCTGCCTGGAGTTGAATCCCAGCTCTATCAGTTCCTGGCTGTGTCATCTCTGTCAAGTTAACCGTGCCTCAGTTTCCCCAGGTGCAAGATGGAGACGAGAACAGTAATTACCTCAGGGGTTTCTTGTGAGTATTTAATATGATAGAACGCGTAAAACACTTAGCCAGTGCCTGGCACAGAGTCAGATTCCAGTAATACCTATTATAACTATCACTGCTATTATTTACCCAGAAATGGCCCCTCCAGGAATCCTCCTAATCACAGAGTCTCCCAAATGTTCAGGTGTTTGGATTCCACTCTCTACTCCTCAGATAGAGAGCTCGGTCCCATCTACCTAGAAACATCTCCTTACATTGCCCCCTCCCCTCTACCTGCCACCTCCATGGGCTCCACTTCCCTAATCCGAGCCTTCATCCTCCCTCACCTGCCCCACAGCCATTAGCCTCCTCACAATCTCCCTGCTGCTCCCACCCCCAATTCCATCCTCCACTGGGTGGGGAGCCAGATCTTCAAGGAGCAGAGCTTGGACTATGCCAGTCTCCCGCTCAACAACCTTCTGTAGCTCACCAGTGCCTATGCAGTAAGGTCCACCTGCCTCCGCTGGAAGATCACTAATGCCCCAAATTCCACCTTCATTTCTTAAGTGCATGAGCACCTAAGCTTTTGATGATGAATGAATGAATGAATGAATGTCTTGCTAGATTTGAGAAGCATCCACACCCACCAAGCTGGGATGTCCCGGAGCATTGTATGAACCTGGCCTCGAGGTTTAGCCCGGAACTTGGGGTTTATCCCTCACTGTTCATTTCCCCTCCACTTTTTCCCTCCCTTCTCCCTCCACAAAAATCTTCCCCAAACCAGCTGCATTTAAGAACAATCCATCTTTTAGGGCACAGAAACCACAGGTCCAGCTGAGCAAAGAGACCATATAAGGACCCTCAGATGCAGGGGCCAGTGTGTGGTCTCCTCGAGAGATGAGTGTAAGGGACACTGTGACAAACTCCAGCACAGATGGCACACGGAGAGAGCCAAGGGGGAGGGTGCTTATGTGTGCTTGTGTACATGGTGTGCACACTTTCGTTTGTACAAGTAGGGCCAATGTAGCTACTTGTGTGACTTAACTCCTTCAGTTACAAAAATATCAAGCAGTATGAGTCATTCATTTACTTGATAAACGTAAAACACTGGGCTCTGGAGTCAGACCGCTGGTGTTAGAAACCTCTCACCTCTGACTAGCTGTGTGACTTTGGGAAAATTCCTGAACTTCTCTGAGCCTTGGTTCTTAGTTGTAAAATGGGGCTAATCATAGCTCCTACCGATAGCATTCTTGTGAGGAGGTAACGCACACTTTGATCAGCATCTGGCACACAGGAAGAGCCAGACCAAAGTTAGCTCTTTTATTATTATTAATAATAAGAATTAATAAACCCTGGGAACATAGAAACTCAATGCCTGAAGCAGAACGTGGCATATAGTACTAGACCAACAGGTGGAGAAGGCCCTGCAGAACATTAAAATGGAAGGTAGGAAAGTGATTTTTCTCATTCGTTTCTTCATTCAGCAAACGCTCATTGAGTGCCTACTGTATAAATCTCTGTGTTAGGCGCCGCGGGAGGGCGGAGGGACTCCCTGTCTTTGCAGTGAGGCCAAGTGGAAGGTGCTGTTCACAAGTAGCTGGAAGAGGGCAGAGGCTGGGGAATGTTCTAAACCACTCACTGCTGTACCCCCAAAGCCTCAACTTGCCGGCCACTGGACACTAGATGAATGGACGGCAGCACCGCTGAAGATGCGGGAGAGCTCCTAGATGCGCAGGCTCAAGTCCAAGGAGAAGGCGAAGGGGAGGAAAGGCTTTCCAAACAGAGGGCACGGCCAAGGCAGTGGCTCAAGGGCCTCAACTTGCACGCCAGGTGGAGGGAGCAGGAAGCAGGCTGTGCTCTGGCGGAGGCGTGAAACGGGAGAGGAGAGGGAGCCGGTGGGTCACGGGCGCTGAGACAGAGCCTGGGCTAGTGGGGAGCCAAAGGAAATTCATGGAGGGGCTGACGGGGGCCACTTCAGGTCCAGGGTTTTCCTTCTTCGTCTGAAGTTCAAGCCTTGGTCTTTGGAGCTCTGAAGCCCCCTCCCGGGAGGCTGATGGAAACTTCTCCGGGGGACATTGGATCTATTTCTCTTGCCTGAGAAATAAGAATTTACATAAGGCTCCCTGCTCAACCACAGGGCAAGTGCTCTGGCCACCAACCTCCGCGGATGCAGTACTAACCCAGATGACAAACAGGAAGCGTGACTCTCCAGGTAGATGTAGAGAGGGGCACACAAAGCCAGGATGCAGTTGTTTTTACTCAGAGCCAGCCAGGCTCTGCTGGCCCGTGCTCAGCTGTATATGATGAAAGTGGCCCAGCAGAGATGTTTCCTTCCTCTCCCCATGGGCCTCCTGTGCCCCCTTCCCGACACATTCTGGCTCTTCACACACACACTCAACCCCCCACACACCCACACCCACAGCAAAGTCTGGTGTTGGCTTAAAGCAATAAGGTCAAAAGATCAAGAATGCTGACCACGAGGCAGAAACCTTCATTCTAGTCACAGCTCTGGGACAGCTTTGCTGTGTGCCCCGTTTAGGTCATGTGCCCTCTCTGGGCTTCTACTTTCTCCTCTACAAAATGAGGCGAGGTATTCAATGATTTTCCATGCTCAAGTGAAAGGAAGGGGGATAAGTCCCCGCAGATGGGCAAAAGTGAGGTGAGGAAGAATCTGAAGGGCCTGAGTCCCCGGGATGACATGCCCTGTACCTGGGAGAAAGCCAGGCCGGTTCCGACAGAAACAAGAATCAGGGGCTCCTGCAGCCTCATCGGTGACTGAGGCTGAATTCAAATGCTGGGCCCACCATTCATTATGCTATTGGACACCTTATGTGAACCCCTCTAAGCCTCAGTTTCCTCACCTGTAAAACAGGGACATGACACTTCTCGTTCATAAAGTTAAACAAGAAGACACAAGGAGGGCTTCCCTGGTGGCACAGTTGTTAAGAATCTGCCTGCCAATGCAGGGCACACGGGTTCGAGCCCTGGTCTGGGAAGATCCCACATGCCACGGAGCAACTGGGCCCATGAGCCACAATTACTGAGCCTGCGCATCTGGAGGCTGTGCTCCGCAACAAGAGAGGCCGCGATAGTGAGAGGCCCGCGCACCGCGATGAAGAGTGGCCCCCGCTTGCCATAACTAGAGAAAGCCCTCGCACAGAAACGAAGACCCAGCACAGCCATAAATAAATAAATAAATAAATAAATAAATAAATAATTAAAAAGAATTAAATCTTAAAAAAAAAAAAATGCTGACTTCCATCTTGAAAAAAAAAAAGAAGACACAAGGAGATTGCCCAGCATGGTGTCTGGGTGGAGTAGGCCTCAGTAAGTGGAAGCTATTATTAGTATTTACAGCTCCATCTACATCTGGGGGAAACCCCAGCCGCAGCTCCTTCACTGCTCTGTGGGTCCCTCCCAGACCCCTGGCAGCCCCGCCCAGAAGGGGGGCTTTCCTGACCACACCTGGGCCACATGCAAACATGGCTGTGGACTTAACATCAGTTTTCTGGACAAACCGTGGGGACTCCTCAGAGACGTGGGGAAAGGACCCTGGCATTAGGGCTTCTAACCTTCCCTGAAATGTGTCCTTTATTTGAATAAGGGGAATGTATCCATGTATCACTTGCTAAATAACAATGAGAATAAATCAATCATTTGGGGACAAACACCTCTGGGGAAATCCCAGGCCTTGGCTGACCCCGACGCTGAAGGCTCCGGCTGTGTTTCTCATTCCTGGCCCTGGGGACAGGGGTTATTAGAGATCACTAGTCCACCTCCCGTCTGTAGGAGGGAAGGAGCTCTCACGGGCCAGGCCAGGCCAGGCAGGAGACACCCATCCTGGGATGGTCTCCATGCAGACGGTGAGAGCAGAAAGACTGACTCCACCCACCCAAAAGGTGCTCAGGGGCTACGGCGGAGCTGCTGTATCCATGGCATCTGATGTGTCCTCCTCTGGATCCTATGTGGGAGGTGGGTCTCTAAACGGAACCCCAGGGAGGTGGATGATTCTAGTAAGCGGTAGAAAGGGGCTTCACAGCTAAGTCCGTCAGGTGCCACAGCCGGAGGAGTTTTCTTCCTAATTCCAGAGTAAGGGATTAGGGTGTGTGCGTCCTCGCCTGGAGGGCGCACCCCTCCCTCGACCGCAGCAGCACTGGATGCAGAAGTCTCCACCTGCCCCTTCTCTGGGGGGAACTGCTGGCCCTGGCTGTTTGGATTCACGTCACCCAGAGATGCCTGGGAGGCTACACCCCTGCCCCACCCCCAGGCATAGCCCGTAGCCCCCGACAGAGGGTACTGGGCACAAACTCTGCAATGTCATTCACTCTCCAGAGCTCCCCCGGGATCCGGCTGAGGCTAGAGTGCTCTTGAACCCCGTCCTTGCTTAGCTTCTTCCTCTGCCTCACCCTGCTCCTTTCTCTGGTCCCGAGAATCCTTCCTCAATAATTCACTTGCACAACCATCCCTGCTTAGGTTCTGCTTTCAGAGAGCCGGACCTAGGACACAAAGGAGACAGACACGGTTCCTGCTTTCTCGAGAGTCAACGCCCAGCAGAAGTCAAACCTGAGACACCGACTGACCATGACACGGTCCCTTCAACCATGACCACTGACACACACCCCCCACCAATCTTATGACATGCTGTGCAACCCCCTTTCCCTCCTGATATCACTGAATACCAACAACAACCCAGCCAAGAGGGTTTGTTAGCTCCAATTGTACAGATGGAGCTGAGGCTCAGAGGGATTATAGTTTGCCCAAGGTCACTTGCAACTCCTATGTGGCTGCACTTGGGTTAGACCTCAGTTCTGCCTGATTGCTGGGCCCCAGGGCCTGCCTCCCACTAACAAAGGGGACCTGAACACGTCTGCAGAGATGGAGAGCAGGGAGGCCCCGTGGTTAGGGTCATGCCCAGGGCAAAGCTCGCTGTCCCCCTCTGCCACTTCCTGGGCCCTGTGACTCAGGGCGCACAGCCTGGGGGAGGCGACTCTGAAAGTGGAGAGGGAGTGCGGGTCACAGGAGACTGCTTCCCTGGTGCCACTCTTCCACATCACAAGCTCGGGGGTCTCTCGCTCTTAAATGATTCTCCCAGACCTGGTTCCTCCCCGGTCCCCCTCCCCCAGTTCCTGTTATGTCACAGATCATGCGGTTCAGCCAGGCGGGTAACAGGCAGAGAATGGGAACTTTTACCTGTTAATTTGGTTTCTGAACCCCTGCTGCCTGCCAAGCCTGAACAGCTCCATGGCAGGCTCTGAAAGAAGGAGGGGAGGGGGAGGGGCAGGCAGTGGCCCACGCTCCAGGGGTGAATCCGACAGCCAGCCCCCTGGGTGAGGGCGGCACAGCGGGGCCAGGGAAGGCGAGCCTCCCTGGATCCCAAGGCAGGAAGGGGGCCTGGTTGCCAGAGCACCTGCTCCCTCTGTCCCATCCTTGGTGAGTAAAAGGCAGAAGGCCTCCAACAGCCCACTGCTCGGGGCATAGCGGAGCCCGGCCAGGCACAAGGACCCCTGCCCCCTCATCCTTCCCGCCCAAAACCTTCAGCCCTCTGTAACAGGGCCTCTCCCAAGGTACCCTGAGCCCTCGCTACCCAGGGCGTTGGACTTCATTTAATCCTCAAAAACCTTGTCTCATCTACCCTGTATGAGAAAGCTATCATTAGCATCCCCATTCTATAGATGTAGAAACTGAGGTTCAAAAAGGTGATGCTTCCCCAACAAGTCCAACACAGAATAACCATATGACCCAGAAATTCTACTCCTGGGTCTATGCCCCAAATAACCGAAGCCAGGACTAAACAGACACCTGTATCCGACTGCTCATAGCAGCACTATTCACAGTAGCCAAAAGGTGGAAACACCCCAAATGTCCATCAATATTTACATGAGTACACAGATGAACGTAATATAGGGTTTCAATGAAATATTATTCACTCAGAAAAAGGAATGAAGTACTGATACATGCTACAATATGGATAAACCTCCAAAACATTATGCTAAGGGAAAGAAGCCAGGTACAAAAGGCCACATATAGTATAATTCTAATTATATAAAATGTCTGGAATAGGTAAACCCATAGAGACAGAAAGCAAATTAGTGGTTGCCAGGCACTGTGGGGAGGGGGCCTTGATGTGTATGGGGTTTTCTTTTGGGGTGAAGAAAATGTTCTGGAACTAGATAGAAGTGATGGTTGCACAACACTGTGTATTAAATGCCACTGAATTGTTACTTTAAAATGGTTAATTTTCTGTCATGTGAATTTCACCTCAATTTTTTAAAACAGCTGGGGGAGGCTGGTGAGGGGGAGGTGATGTCATGCACTGAAGGTCAAAGAGCAGGTAAGTGGGGGAGCCCAGGTTCACACTTGGGTCTTGCTGACGGCAGGGCATGCCCTTGGCCACCATCCTCGGCTGCCTGTCCCGTGCTTTCCCATCTCTGGCCTTTGCCTCTGTTGTTGCCTTGGCCAGCAAGACCCCCGCTCCTCATTTCTGCTCTCAAAATCCTACCCATTCTTCAAGGGCCTTGGTTAAAAGCCACCCCCTCCCCGAAGGCTTCCCGATCTCCTCGGAATCCTCTCCACTTGGAGGCCCCCAGCCCCATGCCCTGCCCGGTCGTTTGCCCCACACCTCCTGCCAGAGTTAGCAGTGCACAGGGCTCTCCCTCGCTCCCCACCAGCCTGAGGGGGTAATCACACTCACAGGTCCTGGTGAGGGTTAAATAACACGAATGCCCGCGGAGCTCTCCACTCTGGGCTTGGCAGGCAGTGAGCGCTCAATCACTGGTGCTTATTAATGTCCAGGTTCACTCCTGAAGCGCTGAGACCTGCGGGCTCATCTCTGCTTCCCTGGCCCAGGCCCTGCTCCCAGGGGCACTCCTCAAACGACTGCGGAATGCGAGGGGAGAGACAAACTCCCGGACAAGCAGCCACTTTCCTACCTGTTCTCCTGCTGGGCAGGAAGCCTGTCTTGGTTCACAGTTTATAATAAATGCAACTCCGTTTCCTCTTGGCCGTGCTGGCCCCAGCACGCACACACCCAAAGTCTGCTGTTTCTGTTAAATGTCTGAGGCTCCTGGGACCAGCCAGGCCCCGACTGAGTCCCGATGTTTTGCTCCACGAGGCACCTCCAGCCCCAGGTTCTGCAGATCAGGACAAATCAGAAGTTCTGGACTCCGTAAAAGCCTACTGAACACGATCTCTCTAATAATTGTTGTCATGCTTATCTAATGAATATGCAATAAGACATTCATCATGGAAGCACTTTCTAAACGAAAGGAATTATATACATTTAAGGTATTGGCATTAAGAATAATCCCAAACACCAGACAGTGCCAACCTTTTCAAGACACTTTTGGAAGCTCTTTCGAATCTGCAATGGAATGTGAATTAGTTAAAGATGCCAAGAAATTCACTTCAAACAAAACAAGGCGGCTAAATTAGGAAGCCTTCACTCCAGGGAAGGCAAAGAGACATGCACTTCCCTGATCTTTCTCTCTACTTGGCCAGTTGATGGTAAGACAGGCTAAGGACAGGGGTGGGGGGTTGGGGGGGACCACTACCTCTCCAACTGACACCCAAAGCAGAGAGAGGGAGCTTTGGGACCAGAGAAATCCAGCCCAGCCGCTTGCCAACCCTGAGATCATGGGCCAGCTCCTTAAATCCCTTACTGTCAGGTGGTGCGGGGGCATGGAGAGGTGGGGGGTGACGAGGCTCACCTCCCTGAGTGGTGACGAGCGTCAGCTAAGGTGAGACAGACTTGCAGAGCACCTGGATTGGCACAAAGGAAGCTCTCAATAAGTATTTATACTCTTCCTTCTCAAACTATCCTCAGACCATTTAGAGAGTAAAAAACAAACCTCAGACTGAAGGACGTATTTGCAATACATACGTATTACAAAGCACTTGTATCCAGAATATGTAAAGAACGCCTACAAATCAATAAGAAAGTAAGAAAACAACCCAGTTGAAATTGGGCAAAAGTCTTGAAAAGATACTTCCCAAAAGAAGATATCCAAGTAGCTGATAAGTATATGAAAAGGTGCTCAGCATCATCACTCACCAGGGAAATGCAAATAAAAACCATAATGAGATACAGAATCACCAGCTGACTAAGACTGAACAGAGGGATGACACCAAGCATGGGTGAGGAGATGGACAGACTAGAACATTCATGCACTGCTAGGACCATCAAATGGTACAACCATCCTCTTTGGCACTGTCTATTAAAGTCAATCCCGTGACAATTCAGTATTTCCACTCCCAGTTACACACCCAAGAGAAATGCCTGCATATGCCCACAAAATGACCTGGACCACAATGTTTGTTGCAGCTTTATTTATAAGTACTCCAAATGGGAAACAACTCGATGTCCATCCACAGAAAAATGGATAAATCAGTTTTCATATATATATATATATATATATATATATATATATATATATTCACATGATGGAATATTACACAGCAGCTATAAAAAAAAAAAGAACTGCTGTCATGTGCAACAACATGCATGGAAGGATCATAAAATCATCAGGTTGAGTGAAAGAAGCCAGGTCTGGAGGAGTTCATGCTATACAATTCCACTTATATAAAGTTCAAGAACAAGAACAACAGCCTGATGGTGATCGAAGCCAGAACAGTAGTTACCTGGGGATTGAAGCGGGTGAGGAAAGGAGAGTATCAACTGGGATGGGACACAGGAGAGCCTTCTGAGCTGATGGCATGGGTCCCTGCCCACCTCCCCGGCCTTGGCTAGAACCACTCCCTCATCTCTCACTAGGCCCCAGCCATAATGCTCTTCCCTCCATCCTGCAACACTCGAATCCATTCCTGCCCCAGGGCCTTTGCACATCTTGCCCTCTCAATCTGGAACCCTCCTCTCCCCAGTTCTGCATGGCCAGGCTTCACCTATATTTAGATCTGCACGGTGGTTACTTGGTATATAAAAAAATCATTAAGCTATATACTGGAGATGTATGTATTTTACTGTATATATATTATTCCCAAATAGGATTTTTTAAAAAATTACCAGAGGATCAATTGGACCAAGCCATCTCTAAGGCCTATCAGCCCTATCATTTTATGATTCTCAGAGCCTGGAGAATGATTCTTAGGTTCTAATGCTGGAATTCGGAGATGGTGTGCTCATTTTATTCTTTCTCTTCCCTTTCACTTGCCAAGAGAGGCCCCCTCTCTTGCTCCCTTTCCCTCCCTGACTTTGTGTAAGTCAGTCTGCCACTCCTGGCCTCATCACCCCATCTGCAAAAAGAGGGTCGTGCTGCCAGGACTCCCCTCCAAGAGGGAGAAACATGGTCATGCACGGGAAATGCTCTGTGCATCACAGAGCAAAAATGCTAACTGCATTCCCAGAATTGCTAGCAGATGTCTCTTTGCATGGGGTCAAGTACATCCAGGCAGAATTGCAATTACTATGGCGAGGGTGTGGTTTAAAACTCAAACCTGGCCCACATGTACTTTTTTGGTGTCAAGGGATCTAAGATGGTGGCCATGGAACAAAAGTCGTCATGGGAAAGGGATGGCCACTGGTTTGACCTGGGAAGGCACAGATTCTGGTGTGGTCCCTCAGGCTATCCCTCAGAGCCGTGCAAGGATGATCCTTGAAGGAGACAGACGCGGTGCCTGGCCTGGGGCTTCTGCTGGCCTTTTAAAGCAAGGAGCACTGAAGCTGGAGTCTGGGGTCCTGGGTTCAAGGGCTGCTTCTGCCCTGATGTGCTGGGTGTCATTGGACACCTCTTCTCACCTTTGGGACCTCAGTTTCCCCACTGCACCTTACAAGGGTGGACTAGATCCTATTTAGAAATCCTTTCAACTAGAACTGTTTATGAGCTTATAAATTGCTTACTTCTTAAGGTCAAAATTACATCGTGTCCCTCCCCGCTTAAAACCTTATCTACGGCTTCTTATTCAACTTAGAATAAAGTCCAGACCCATGACCAGATCCTCACGGTCAGGTCCCTGCCAACCTCCCCGGCCTTGGCTAGAACCACCCCCTCACCTCTCACTGGGCCTCAGCCATAATGCTCTTCCCTCCATCCTGCAACACTCAAATCCATTCCTGCTCCAGGGCCTTTGCACCCCTTGCCCTCTTAACCTGGAACCCTCTCCCCAGTTGTGCATGGCCAGCCTTTGCCTGCTTTAGGGCACCGGCTCAGGGGTCCCTTCTCAAAGGCCTTCCCTGACCAGATAAGCAGTCCTCCTTCCTTGTGTTTTCTTTTTCCACTTTCATATCAATGATTACAACATGCGGTCATTAGATGAATTCGTGGCTTCCGTATTTTCTGTCTTCTGGGCTGGAGTGTAAGTTCCATGTGGGCAGCCACTCTGTCTGTCACCATTGAACCCTCTGACATATACACAGTAGACACTCAATAAATATCTGTGCATTTTTTCATCCTTTTTCATCCAGAGCTCTAGCCGCCCTCAGAAGCTCATGTAAGAATTTCCCAAAGAAAGAAAATGCTCATGTATAGAGGACCCAGCAGGTACTGTGACGATGCCAGGCTTTCTGCCTCCTTGTGTCATTTAATTCCCACTACAACCTTCAGAGATAGGATTAGGTGGGTGACAGGCTCAGAGCAGTGAAGAGCTGTGCCCACGGTCACATACCAGAAGCCCTGAGCTTGGAGACAGATGGCTCTGTGCCACTTGCGGCCATGTGATTCCATCTCTCCAGGCCGTGCTTTGCTTGTCTGTAAAGTGGGGCTAAGATCTCCTGCCTGCACTGCAACCTGTGTCATGATCAAGCAGGATAATTAAGGTGGGATGCTTTGCACACCGGCAAGCAGCGTGCAGCTGCACTGATGTTGAAACAGAAAGAGCCTGAGGTTTGCTTTGCCCATCAGAGTCTGTGCCTGCCCGGCCAGGAGGCGGCCAGCGAGGGGAAAGAGGACCTTCTGGAGCCAGCCTGTCCTGGATTGGAATCCTGCTCCAACCCAGCTCAGAGCTGGGTGCACTCAGGCATGCATGTTACTTCACTCCTTGGAACTCGCATCTTCTCCTCTGCAAAATGAGAAGAATAATTCTCCACCCCCCACCCGGGCTGTTAAGAGCATTAAATGAGATCACCTATGAAAAGGGCTTTTATTCCTTCCAAAGTGTTATGCAAATGTTGCTTGCCTTTTGATGTTCTGAGGCTTCTAGCTCTGATTATATCAACTCCCCCTAAAGAGAGAGAAAGTCGCCTCTCCAGGTGAAACAGGCGAGGACACTCACCCCGCTCCCAGATGACAACGCTGGCTGTCTTTGTGGGGCCCTCACTGCATGACAGGCACCGTGGGACGCCCTCTCCAGCAGTCTCCTTGTGCACTCAGCACTGAGCTCTGCACCACCATCAGCCCCATTTTATAGATGGGTAAACTGAGCCTCAAGTATCCTTGCACAAGGTTCCCCGGCTGTAGTGGTGAAGTTTTCTCCCCATGGAGGACTTAGCCAAGGCGGCACCTTTGTTTCATGAAGAACAAGGCCCAGGACGACCTGGGACCCTCTCATTCCCGAGGTAGCCCTGCACTCTGGGAGGTCCTGGCCGTGGGCTCCTCTCTGCGATGGGCTGAACACAGCCTCCCACCCTGAGTGTGGCATCTAGGAGTGTGCACACAGAATGGGGAGTGTGCTTGGGGGGACAGGACCCAGCTCTGGGCCCCAGGAAGGCCTTCCTGCCTGGGGAGCCCTGGGGAATCAACAAATCGCGCTCACCTCCACCTCCTTAGGTGGAGAGTCACTGGTCCACCTTGCCCTCCGGCTACTCCCCATTGGCCAAAGGCCCTCCTAACCCCTAAATGGTCCTTGAGCGTCTGGGAGCATCACTCTGTCACCTCCGGTTCCCCATCGCAGGCTCAGCTCCGATGGTGCCAATCTTGGCTCCAGAAAGCAATTAGACAAGATTAGTGAAGCAGAGAGAAGGCAGGTGGTGGGGGGAGGAGTTGGCAGAAAGAGACCCCTGGGGCAGAGAGACTCCGGGGGATGAGGAGAGAGGAGGCAGGCTGGATGAGAGGGGAAGAGTGGCAGAGGGATTTGGATTCGAGAGAGGATGTGCGGGGTGGAGGGGGGGGGGACGACGACAGAGATGCAAGGACTCGCCGGAGGCCCCACAGGAGGGAGGGAGACGGACCAGAGGCCCCAGGAAAAGGGAACGAAGAGCCTGGGAGAGAAACTCAGGAGAGGGAAATAGGCGGACACAGGCTCATTTATTTGGCCTTGTCCCAGAGGGTGTCTGGGAAGTGGCTTCCCCTTGCAGGGGGCCAGGAGGCAGCCGTCATGGAGGGAGGGCAGGATGGGAGCTGGGAGACCAGGCTCCAAGGCGCTAATGCTCTGAACCACAGGGCAGCTCCCCCATGGAGGTAAATGAGCAGAAACGTCTATGTGTGTCCACCACAGTGCCCACAGCAGCACTGTCCGTAATAGCCTACAACATCGGAAGCCATCTGTACCCGTCAGTTCTCCAGAGAAACAGAACCAATAGGAGCCTGAGCTGGAAACCCAGACAGGAGTCAATGAGGTCTTGAGGCAGAATCTTTCTTTCCTGGGAAACCTCAGTTTTTGCTCTTACAGGCTTTCAACTGATTGGATAAGGCCCTCCTACATACCTAAAGTCAACAGATTGCAGACAGTAGCCACAGTTATAAAACACCTTCAGGGGAGCGCCTCGATTGGTGTTTGCTTCTGTAACTGGGTACTACAATCTCGCCAAGCTGACACATCACACCACCTAATATGGTTTCCTCCGGCTGCTGTAATGAATAATCACAAATGTAGGGGCTTAAAGCAACACACAATTATTATCTCACAGTTCTGGAAGCCAGAAGTCCTTTTAAATGGGACGCACTGCGCAAAAATCAAGGTGTTAGCAGGACTGTGTTCCTTCCAGAAACACCAGGAAGAAGCCTTTTCTTTGCCTTTTCCAGATTCTAGACGCTGCCTGTGTTCCTTGCCTCATGGTCCCATCTGTCTTCAAGGTCAGCCAAGGCCAGCCTCATCTTTCTCAGGCTGCATCACCCTGACACTCCCTTTCTGTAGTCAAACCTCCCTTTGCCTCTTTTAAGGACCCATGTGATTAGACTGGCCCCACCCAGATCTCCCAGGATGATTTCCCCAACTCAAGACCCTTCACTTAATCATGTCTACAAAGGCCCTTTAGCCACGTGAGAAAATATATTCATAGGTTCCAGGCATTAGGACATGGACATCTTTGGGGGGCCATTATTCTGCCTACCACTCCTCCCAAAGGCTCATCAACAGTGGAGTGGACACATCTTGGTGCCTCCAGCCACCCAGTGAAATAGGACGAAGCAGGATCAGAGCTGGGCTACAGATCACTTTCCCAGCAGAATCGGGCCCCTGGGAGTAGTCCAAACCCCCAGGGAAGGCACAGAAGGACTCTTAGGTGATAAGAATAAGATCTTGGCTTAGCACTCCAAAGGACTATGACATCTGCCAAAGGATTTACTGACTCCAGCCCCTGCATGGATGGGCTGTTCGTCTATAGGTCAAGGTCCTAACCTCTCTGTGACACTTATCTTCACGAACTGTCCAGTGACTCTGATCCCAGATACCACAAGCTGCACACTCACTACGTGCTAGGTAACAGCTTCATATACAGCAGCTGTCAGGGATCCTCCGAGGCCCCCCTTTCTTGTACTTCTTCCTCTGAAGGCCTGCACCTGCCACTCTCATGAGAAGGTTGCCCTTGGGCTGCTGGAACCCTCTGTCCCCGTGTACAGGGAGCCAGAAGTGTCTGGGAGCTTACATCCCTCCCCCATGCTCCGGGTGGCCCTCAGCCAATGTCTGAGGGCGTGGGAGGATGAGAGCCCAGCTCCCTTGTTGCAAGTTGAGACAAACTCAGAGATGTAACTCACACCCCAGAATTCCTGGCAGGGTCAGGCTGGAACAGCCTCTACAGGACGGCGCCTGCCATCACTCCTTTTCTTGGCTTCCTCTCCTTCCCTGCTCTGCTCCCCCAACTTCTTACTGGTTTTTTCTGGTTTCTTCCTCAATAAATCCCTTATCCACAAATGCTCACCTTGGAGTCTACTTCTGCAGCATCCAGACTATGATACATATATCATCTCATTTAACAGCAACCCTTTGAGGTGAGTGGTGTGATGATTCCCATTTTTCAGATGAGGAAACTGAGGCCAGAGAAGTTTAGCAATATGCCCAAGTTACAGAGTAAGTACCCGAGTGGGATTTGAGCCCACGTCAGCCTGACACCAAGCCTGCTTGCCTCACCTCCTCTCTGTGTGATGACTTCCCCAACTCCTTGGAGACGTAAGAAAATGGAGGAACGGGTGCCAGGGAGATACATCTAGTAAAGGACAACGGGTGAGAACCCCTTGTGGGGTCTTGGGTTTCATCAAAGTAAAACAATAATAAAAACAAAATAGATTCATCATTTGCCAACTCAGGCACACAGTGTGATCTGAAGCCCAATCTGTTGGGCCTTTCCCTGGGGCTGCTCCCCCCCCTGCCAGAGAAGGAACCCTTGAGGCTCTCTCCCTCTGAGCCAATGCAAAGCCCAGCTAAGGCAGGGATTTGTTTCCTCAGCAGAGGGGGGACGCTCTAGGGGGCCGTGGGAGCTGGTAGGTCCTTGTGCCAGAGCGGCCGAGGTACAAGGCTTGAAAGAAGCTAATGACTCGCTGTTCAGTGCTTCAATGCCCCCCCCGCCATCTCCCCGTGAGTCTTTTTGAAAGAAAGAAAAGAAAATCTTAGATAGGTCCCTTTTTGCTCCTGGTCTCGGAGACCTCACAGTTCCTGCCTGGGTTTAAACCTTGGAAACAAAAGGCTGATCGCTGGGCTCCATGTGGCCGGGCAGAGGGGGGCAGCAGTAATTAATGATCTCCCAGCTGTCGTCATAAATTCCTTTTCTGTGTGCTATTTACCTGCCCAGCAGGCTCCATCTAGGCAGGTTATGGGCAAAGCATCCTCCTCTTCTAGATGGGAGTGAGCACTTAATTGCAGATGATAAGGAATGCGGGGGTGTCTTTATTCCCTTGCAAGTCCCCAGATCTCAGAGACCCAGGTGACTTTTAAGAAGGAAAAATCAAGGCAGAGGTAAAGCGCGGATCAGATCTGGTGTCTGCACACAGCAGCTTCTCTGCTCAGCAGGGTGGCCTGCCTGCTCCTGGTTCCTCTTCCCTGCTGGCCACCCTTCTGGGTTTACAAGGATCCGCGGTGAACTCAGCCAAGAGCTCCTTGACGTAAGATTATGTCATTCACCTTCATAAGCTGAATCTAGCATAAAAGACAAAATCATTCAATAACTGTTCTAAGGGGGAAAAAGTGCTCATTAATGAAGTGCTGGGGGTGTAAGAGGAAGGAAGGACTAAGCCTGGGAGGCCAGGGAGGGCTTCCTGGAGGAGGTGGAAGGTAACACCCTTGGCATCAGGGCAGCTAGAGGCAAAGGAGGAGTAATTATTTCACAGCCACCATGTGCGGCATGCCAGCATGGAGCTGGGGGCTTCACTTAGTCTCTAATCATTAAATGAATCCACCAAGGTAATCTTAGTATTCCACTTTACAGATGACAGAATGGGATCAGAGAGGTTAGGTTACTTGCCTAAGGTCACTCAGCCAACAGGAAGGAAAGCTAGGATTTGCACCCAGGTCCCGGCCCTGTGTCCTGAGTCATGAACAGCCAGGCACAGAAGTGGACGGTAAGGGGCAGACAGTGTGCTGTGGAGCTCCAAGTTGGGAGGAAGTGCTTCTGCTGGAGCAGTAGCGGCAGGCCTCCTGGAGGAAGTGTCTTCCAGCTGCGGAAGCTTTAGGCAGGCAGAGAAGGGAGGAAGGGCTTTCCTGGTGGAGGGGAGTGTGCGGGCACAGGCACAGAATGGGAGTGCAGAGAGGTATTAGCGAACAGCCTCACTTGGTAGATGTCAAAGGGGCATTGTTGGCAAATAAAGTCCCACAGCTATCCAGGACATCCAGGCCCATCCTCTGTAGAAGGCCTTGAAAACGGCAGTGAAGACTGGCACTGGGAGGTTTCTTTGGACGAGTGAGCGGGGAAGCTGGTGAGGGGTCTGCCAGCTGAATGAACAGACGCGCTGTTGCAGGGCTGGGAAGAGCAGGAACGGGCGGGCACCAGGGCAGCCGGCATGGCGAGGAGGGGCAGCTCTGGGAGGCCTGGCCACGGCAGACCAACAGCCCTGGGCTGTGGGGCCAGAGGAGGAGGCTGGGCGGATGGGAGGCTCCTCCCTGCGGTCCTTGGGAGAACGAGGATGCCACAGAGAAACAGCTCTCTCCGGGGACGGTGGTGGTTTGAGGGGGAGATGATAGGCTTGTTCCGGGCTTATGTTTCAGCTGTCAACGTGGAGAAAAGCAGCTCAGACTGGGGAAGATTCTTTCCAGACTGGGGGAGGATTTGACTCCAGACGTGGAAGTTGAGGGCCCTGGGTTGAGAAGTGGAAACGGAAGCTGGGCTGGGGAGGGACAGAAGGGGCAGAAGGGAACAAGGGAGGAGGAGGAAAAAAGAAGAGAGGGGAGCTGAGGAGAGAAATGGAGTTTCCTCTCCACGGAGAGGGAAACGTACAAGAGTCATTCATTCGTTCCCTCACAACATGGACGCTGCTAGGACTTGCGCTGGCTGCTAGATGTACAGACATTGGCAAGATGCGGAAAATGTGCTTGTGAAAAGGAAGAGACTCAGAGGCAGTGGGTTTGAATCCCACACACTGGCCACTCGGGATGGATGCCAACTTGGGGTAAGTTACTTAACCTCTCTGTGTTCACATCCCTCGTGTGAAGAAGTGAGTCTCATAATGCCCATTTCATAAGGTGGGGAATCAGATGAGTGACATATGACACTAGTCAAGAGCCCGGACAGGAGCCGGCATCTACCCAACGCAGTAAAGGGAGTGAGGGATTCCTCCCCTCTCCTCCTCCCCACACTCTTTGATCAGTGGCCCCTTTACTATTCCTTGAACACCCCAAGCTGCTCCACTTAGGTAATCTGGGCATCTGGGCACTGGAGCTTCCTTTGCTTAGAATCTCTGATCCTGGATCTTTGCTCAGTTTGCTCCCTTATTTCATTTAGGTCTTTGCTCAAATGTCACCTCCTCCAAGAGGGCTTCCTGGACCACTCTGTCTTGGGCAGCTCCCTACCCCACCAGTTACTCCCTGAAGGAGAGTTCCAGGGGGATGGAGACTTTGTTCACTGTTTCCCTAGCATGGAGAATATTGCCCAGCACAGAGTGGACGTCAACATACATTTGTGCAATAGCCAAGACATGGAAGCAACCTAAGTGTCCATCAGCAGAGGAATGGATAAAGAAGATGTGGTATATGCATACAATGGACTATTACTCAGCCATAAAAAAGAATAAAACATTGTCATATGCAGCAACATGGATAGACCTAGAGACTATCACACTAAGCGAAGTAAGTCAGACAGAGAAAGACAAATATGTGATATGACGTACATGTGGAATCTAAAAAAAAAAAACAAATCAACTTATTTACAAAACAGAAACAGGCTCACAGACATAGGAAAGAAACTTATGGTTATCAATGGGAAAAGGGGAGGAGGGATAAATTGGGAATATGGGAATTAACAGATATACATTATATATAAAACTGATAAACAACAGGGATTTACTGTATAGCACAGGGAACCATATTCAATATCTTGTAATAACCTATAATGGAAAAGAATCTGAAGCTGTACAACTGAAACTAACACAATATTGTAAATCAACTCTAGTTGAATTTTAAAAAAACATACATTTGTGAATGAATCAATGGGTGAGTAATGAATGACCCAGACACTCTGATGACCCAAACTTCTCCAGCAGGACCAGGGAGTGGTGAACAGGCTATGTGAATAAGCACAGTGATGGTCAGGTGTGGATTTGTGGGCTTGCTTGTTCCAAAGCCAAGTTCTGGGGTTCTTGGGGCTGGCAAAGGCCTAGGTGAAGGACCTTGAAAGCAATGAACAAAAAAGTGTAACACCATTCATCAGCTCCAGTACTATGGCTGGTACCTAACTGATGCTCCATAAAGTAGCTTCTTTCCTCAGATGGAGTGTGTGTTGAAGTTTACCGCAGTCCCCACCGCTCCCTAGGGTCTCCCAGACAATCAAGTCATGGTTTAAATGCCCATTATCATTGAGCCTGGGCTCCTGGTTTGTTTGTTCATTTGTCACTCAACCTACTCACTTATTTGTGTTTGCTGCTTGGCCCATGTAAAAATTTGAGTGATCCCTGGCCTAAGCACCCTTTGTCTCAGTTTCCTCACTTGTAAAGTACAAATGATTTTTCCTCCTAAAATCAAAGAAGATGAATGAATGTGGCCAGACTATGGCTGGTACCTAATTGATGCTCCATAAATATTTCCCCATCCCTTTCCTGTCTGGCTAAACTGGTCCAGCCCTTCCTTCTCCAATCAGCAAGTAAAAACTGAGCAATACATTTATGCCAAGCGACAGGCATGACCCTGGGCTGCGTTTGAACAACAAATGGACATGTCACTGCCTCCATGGCACTTGCACGCTATTATTAAGTCAAATCACTATTATTAAATTCAAATCAATCTGTAAATCCAGTTAAGAGATACATGTGCCACAAAGGCAATAAATAGAGTGCAATGAGAGAGAAGAGGAAGGACGGCTCCCCACGGAGGCTGAACACTGAAGAATGAGAGGGGCCTGCCATGTGCAGAGGCTGGACAAGTGCTCTAAATAGAGGGAACAGTCTCTGTGGAGCCCCTGAGGCAAGAATGGGCTTGCGCTCTTCTAGGAACTGAGATGAGGCTGGTGGGGATGGGGTGGGGTGCGTGAGGGGAAGGGCATGGGGAGATGACCTGGGAGGAGGACAGGGGCGGACCACCACAGGAGCAGGGATTTTCTTCTAAGTGCAGCGGGAGCACAGAATGCTGGGAGAGGCATGGTGGATCCAAACTGCCTTTTTCAAGAAGGCAGACAGGAGAAATGACATTATGCAGAGAGTAAAGCCATGCCCTTCCCCTGGACTCCCAGTGCAGCTCCCCACACCACGGCTGACTCATGCCCTGCTCAGAACACAAGCACCTGTGTGTGTCCAGCCACAGGCCACCGAGATGTTAAGACGCAGACCCACGGGATGAGGGGCTCTGGCTTTGGAGTCAGATCTCTGGTTTCAATCCTGGCTCTACCACTTGTCAGCTGTGTGACCTTGGGCAAGTTACATAACCACTCTGTGTATCAGTTTCCTCATCTCTCAACCTAGTGAGAGGAGATGAGGCAGGTAAAGCCCTGTGCACAGTGTCTGGCACCCAGAAGCTGAGGTGCTAATATTGGTGATATTTGCAGGCAGAAGACACAGGGACAATCCAAAAATGCCTGCAGTTCACGTACTGGTGGACACAAACTCTTTTTCGCTTCCCCTGTTCCAGGAAAGCCCTTCTTTCTACTGTATCCCTCTAACTTTGGGATGTAAAGAGTATTTTATATCCCCTATCTCCCACCGTCTTTCCTCCAGCCCTTTAAGGGAGATTTTTTATCATTGTTCCATTTTAATGATGGGAAACGGAGGCCGGAAGAGTCGAAGCTCCTGGCTCAAGGCCCCACGGTCAGGGGAGGAGCAGAGTGAGGGCACAAAGCCTGATTTCTGAGGCCACCGCGCCCTGCGTGTGCTGTGAGACATGCTGAGAAATCACCCACCTCTAAACGTACTGAGGGAAAAACAAGCCCAGCAGGGTCTCTGTGTATAAAGTGGGGAAGCTGAGAAGCCAAGAAATGGCCTTGTAAAAGAATACAGGACCAGGTGATACGGAAACCCACAGACAACCCACCCTGACACATTTCTATCAGGCTCGAAGGCTGGTCCAGAGACCTGCCAGAAACCTTTAAGGAGATAGCCAGACCCTGACTCCTGTTCCCAGCTCAGGTCCGTCAGGAGGTCCCCCACAGAAGGGGATTCCTCTGGGATGCATCAAGCCAGGCAAGACTAGCCTTGTCCTAGGCAGGGCTCAGCCTCTGCAGGAGCCTGAGAACCTGCAGTGAGCACCCCGAGGGGGCCAGGTTTACAAAAGGTGGCGAGACCCAGTGAGAAGTGTGAGGGCCCTGGAGTCCCACAGACCTGGGCTCCCACCCAGCTGCCCTCTTCCTCAGTGATGTGAACTGGGCCAGTGACTTAACCTGGTTGGGCCTCAGTCCCCTCATCTGTGAAATGGGATAAAAGTCAGCCCTATCTCATAGTGTGTCCTGAGGATTAAAGGATCACTGGGGTGATAATCTGTAAAAGCTCCCACAATAGTTTCTGACACGTGGAAGGTGCTGGATAAATGTCAGCCTCCTAATTGATGGCCTTCTAAGAGTCCTTTGGTTTGGAGTCAGATAGAGATCAAAGAAGGGAACTCTCTGACCACCTTTGGTACTCAGGAAGCATTAAGACTGCCTGGGTCAGAACACCCCTGGCCTCCCAGCAGGGCCCTGACCAGTGAGCACTCCCCAAAAGGCAGTGCATTGCTTCATTCCCAGCATCACTTCTGAACCTTGGGTGCACTGCTGTTGTTCAACTGGCCACACTGACCCATGAGGATCGGTTTGGTGTCTGTCTCCAGGACCAGAGAAGAGTTTACTGAGGACAGGGGTGGGTGGATGTTGATTTTTATATTCCCAGTACCAAGCAAAGCCTTCGGTACCAGCTGGTACCAATAAATGTCTGTGGCATGAATGAATGAATGACTGATGGCAGTGTCCCTGTGGAAGCATCAGACAGGCAGTCTGTCCTTGCTCAGGCTTCTCCTGAAGTGGAATAATAATTTCAACAATCACAGCACAGTAAAAAGGGTACTGGCCCTGTAACCACAGGAAGCCCAGCCGTGTTTACACCGCAGCCTCCTCTCGCTGGGGTGAGAGAAGCCAGCCTCCGGAATCTCAGGCATAGACCCTAGGGCCCTGGGCTTTATCTCCCTGCTTTCTCCTTCCTCCCATTGTCCCCGCTTGGCTTCCCACAGCCCCAGGCCAAGGACCTGGCTTTGTTTGGAGGTCACTGAGTGGCCCTGATGGGCCGAGGTACAAGGTAAAGCAGAATGGCCCATCCTCCTCCTGGAGACACATTCCTTTCAGATCTTTCCCAGGGACCCTCCCCCTCACAGCTTGGTTTCCTCAGAAACAAGGAGGCCTCCACATTCCCTGTTCCTGCCCGCATCCCTAGCTGGCTGGTGGTTGGAGGCCCCCAAGAAGCCAAATGATTAGCTAAAGCAGGGAATATGCAAAAAAAAAAAAAAAAAAAAAAAAAAAATACCATGCCAAATAAGTACCCAGGACCGGTAACTTAGAACGCTAAATAATGACCACCAGGAGGGGCATGGAATGGCAGGGGTGGGGAAGTGCACCACTCCATCTCTGCCTAGCAGAGGGGAAAATCCATGGAGGAGGGCATGCAAACGCACCAAGAGCCTCTGGATTTCTTAGAACGCCACTTAGCTCAAAGAAACTCAAAGGCCTTAACTCCAAACCTTCGACTGTGGTGGGGAGGCAGGTTTTTCACTGAGGGAAGACCCCGAAAACAGGAGGTAGGGGGTGATGGGTGGGATTCAGGACCAAGCCTTGTCTTCTAACTGATTTACAGCAGCTGCCAGACAGCAGAACTCCAGTAGCTGTTAGAGACGAGCGAGAAATAAGCCTCATCGATCCTGGTCTTCCAGTGTGAGTGGGACGGAGAGACCCAGCTCCCAGTGGCTGACTTCTTTCTCCTTCTCCCCTTCTTCCCCCACTCCAGCTACTTGACTTCAAAGAGCTCCTCTTATTGTCACAGAGAGGGATGGAAAATGATGAAGACAAAAATATCTCCCGGCAATATCAATTCTATTCATTTTGCCCATAAACCTGAGCCAAGACCTTTCATTTCTGGTGATGTAATGAAGGAGAGATGACGTGAATACTAACAGCAGCAACTCACGTTTACTGAGGGCAACTATATGTCAGGAGTGTCTTGCTAATCCTCATGGCAGCTCAGGGAGGATTTTACAACGACTCAGAACGTGTAGAAACCTGCCCAATGCCATCCAGCTAGTGGGTGAAAGATCAAGTGCTCAAACTCAGCCCCTGCCAACCCTTAACTCCTTTAATCCCCTTAACTTGGTCTGGCAGGACTTAATTTTATACAAGTGGGCAAACTGAGGCCCAGATCAATGACTTAACTCTCTTTTGCCCTCAGGAGCAGGGCCTGGTCTTCATTTGGGGTCTAACATTTTCTCAGTTAGATAGATTGTGTCTCCTCAGGCTGCTGGAAAGTGTTCCTCAGATAGCTGAAAGGGGTTGTAATTCCTGGGCAGAGAGACTGTACTCCAAACACTCATGCTTTCCTTCCAGAGTGAAGAACTATGGCTGGAAAAGGGCTGCTCAGCCAGGAACTACATTTCCCAGCCCCCTTTGCACCTATGTGGCCATGTGACTCATTTCCACCAATGGGAGTGGGAGTAATGTGAGCTCTCCTAGGCCAATGTGACGAGGAAGCAGATGAACCCTCTCTACCTTTTCTTCCTCCTTTCATGGTGACCTTGGAAGCCACATGTTGAAGATGGAAGGAAACAGGGGCCCTAAATTCTGTATGGAAAGCTGCCCTCCACTTTCATTGAACTGTTGCTGAGTGAGAAATAAATTTGCATTGTGTTAAAGCACTGAGATTCAAGTTTTTTACTTCTTACAGCACTCAGCACTGCCTTAACCAATACGCTAGCCTTGGGTTCTCATTTATTACAACCATCTCCTCCACAACCACTATTGAGAATGCTGGCAAAGACCCTGGCAACCCCAGAGGCTCAGCTAAGAGTTCGTTTAATTCAGGAAACATTTACGGAGCTTCCTATACCTGGCCCCGTCTCACCAACAGGTAAAAGTCCTCTGGTAAACCCATTACTTTACCTCCCCCCCATGCACAGCGATGACCCTCTCTTTTCTGCCTTTCACAGTCATACTTCTCACAGGAGTTGTCTACACCTCTCATCGCCATTTCTACATCTTCCACTCACTTCTCAACCCCCTCCAGTCTGGCCTCCATCCCCAACCATCCTAAGAAACAGACCAGCAAAGGTCATCCTTTCTCTATACCCACCAAGGTTTGGAGTATCTTGACTTCTTGGAACCTTAGTTCCTGCATCAAATGGCCTCACCTTTCAGGAGCACAGCTGCCCACACAACCTACAAAGCTGACTCCTTCTGACCCTCACTGCACCTCAAGAGATCATTCAGCTCATTTCTAGAAATTCCTGTAGACACCTACTATGTGTTAGACAATATTCTAGAAGTAGAAGAAGTGGTAAATAAGAAACCATCCTTGCCCTTGAGAACCTTTCAGTCCAGGTAGGGTAATATGTCCCCATTTTTCAGATGAGGAAACGGAGGCTCAGAAAAGCTAAGTGTCTAAAATAACATAGCTGATTGGTGACATCTTGCCCATTGACCCAACACACAGGAATCATCTGAAAAAGATCAATGAAGGTGATGCACCTCCTTCAAAAAATTAAAACCTTATTATGAGCCTAACTCAGAATTCCCAAATGGAGACAAAGTGAAGAAATTGAACAATCACAGGTTCATCTTCTCTTCTCTTTTATTTTATTATCTGTAATGCTCTAATAAAAGTCAAGCACTCTCAAGCACCCCCAATGAGACCTAAGGAAATGTCTTGGTCTTAATTTTAGCTCCATGCCAAATAGCCCAATATCATATCAGTTAAAATTATTTAACTAATTATGAAATTATTAAAAGGTTACATCTCCTCTCTGTGCTTCAGTTTCCCCTTGTGTAATGATGAGAGAGCTAACCTAGTTGGATACTCGGGCTCCCTGCAGTCCCCAAGGTCTGTGACTCTAGGATTTTCTCACTTGCTGATCAGACATTGGGAGTTGCCTCCCCTGTCCACCTGCCCCTACTGATAAGTGAACGTTTTATTGAGCGCTTATCCAGTGCTTCACAGATTGAAGTCATTTATCTTTCATAACAACCCTGTGAAGTAAGGGCTATCATTTTATAGATGAGGATACCAAGATGAAGAAAGTTTAAGTACTTTGCCCAAGGATGCACAGCAAGTAAGTGGCTGAACCAGGGTTCGAACCCAAGCAATCAAGCTCTCGAGGGCTACCTTGGCAGCTCCCACAATCCCGTCTATTCACAAAATGTTCTGCCCCTAGCTCCTGAGGAGTGGACAGCAGACCACAGACCCCCGCCCACTTGCCACAGATGATGGGACCAGGGAGGACACCTGTGCCAGGGCAGCCCACCCTTTGACCTTTGGCAGCCTAAGGCATGGCCTGGTGGGGAAGGCGTTCAGGCTCTCCCAGGGAGGCTATGAGGGCAATGGCCATAAGAGTGAAACCCATGAGAACGCAGGGTCCACTCACCAGGGTCAGAGTCCAAATTAGCAGACCCTGCTAGTCAAAGCTGAGAGAGCATACAGCTGCCCTGAAGGGCCTGACCAGAGTTTAGAATTCTTCAGATGGTTTTCTAGCTCTGGGAGCTGGGAAGTGGCCCATTTTTGTCCCTTGGATCGCCCTGAACTCTGGATGTGTCTTGACAGCAACCTGCCTTGAGTGGCTCTAGGGCACGTGGCCTTCTGTCCCCTGCCGTCCCAAGGAGCTTGCTGAAACCAGCAGCTCTGAGAAAACTGACTCCGCTTCTGCTTGCCAGATGCCTTCACTGGGTCTGACTGCACCTTTACAAAACCAACACGCTCCTAATAAGTAAGCCATTGGCTCAGGCACTGGACTTTTCTGTAATATAGAGATTTGTGCTGTCACAATATTTACTGTAATAGGATTTGACAAATAGAGCACTGGTGTGGAGACAGTTTGTATAAAAGGGAAAAAAAGAGAGAAAGAGAAGGTTTTTATCAAAAAAAAAAAAAAAATCCTTCCCAGCTCAAGAAAATGGAAAAAGCAGAGTGCATAACAGAGGGGAGAAAAGTCAATTAAATCATGATAATTACTTCCGCTGCCGTGCCCGAAAGCAGCATGAGCGTCTATTAATTAGGATTTCCATGTTGACTGTGGCCGTTTGACTTCAACGAGGCTGCCAGTGGGCTCAGTAATAACGTTCTCCTGGAGAGCAAATGTGTGAAAATATTTTCACCCTGACAATTAGCAGTTTTAAAGAACCTGACACACACACACACACACACACACACACATGCACACGCACACACACACACACAGCTGGGTTCCCTGGGCCCCTGTGATTAGCATGAAATGCAGCCCCCGCCTCCAACTCCAGAAATCAAGATACCCCAACCCCACTCCTTGTAATTACCAGCTCCTCCCAGCTCTCTAATTAGCACTAAGATGCTGGTCAGGGTGCAAATTCCCACACGGGCGCACAGACCACAAGCCTAAAGGAAGCGGCAGGGTTATCCTGTCCAGACCCCTGCCTATGGCAAGACCAGCCCAAACCACTCAGGATAAGGGCCAGTCTTAAGGCAACTTTGAAGGAAGGACATTCAGAACAAGTTGATCCCATCCTCAGAGCCAGATTCACATCTAGAAACCAGAAGCTTACATACCAGTGGATGTTCTACACAACCCATAAAACCTGGGTCTGAGGTGACTCTCCCTGTTCAAACAGGCAAAGGCCCGCAGCGTTTGCTCACGAGGGGCCTGTCAGGCCCGTCTCTAGAATATCAGGGTCAGGAGTGCTGTGACAGATGGTTGGCCACTTGGCAGATGGGGAAACCGAGGCTCAGGAAAATCAGGCCATGTGCTTTTCAGTGGCAGGGCCAGGACTCAGGCCTAGGCCTCTTGAGTCCCAGCCGGCTCTCAGACAAATGCAGGACACTGGACCAGTCACCCCTCAAAACCCCGTGCCACCCTCCCCGCCTGCTCTGATGAGTTGGAAACGGAGAACCCTGGCGAGGAGCCTGGGTGGGGGGCCTGCTGTATGCTCTCTGGCCAGCTGGTGCGGCCGAGCCAGGAAATCCTCCGGCCCTCGGGCCCCAGGCTCTCCCTGGCCTCAGAGCCCAGGGCAGAGGAAGGTCAGGGTCAGGGCCCAGGAGAGCTGCGTCCTGGAGGATGTATGGAAATAGCGTCCTCTCCAGGGGCAGGGCTCGTGGAGGGAAATGGGCTTTCCTGTCATTCACCGTCTGTTCCGCAGCGGCCAAGTCAAACAACAGAGACTTGCCCGCATCTCACACCTAGCCAGAGCCAAAATTTGGATATCCTGACTTGCAGGTTAATACTCTCTGCCCTCCTAGCCTAATAAATATTTAAGGCTAAAAGGAACAGATATTAGCACTCAGCGTGGAAAGAATCAGAGGTCTGTGGACAGACTCTCCGGCTTCCTGGATGGATGGGTGATCTCAGCTATGGGACTCCCTTCTCTGGCCTCAGACAGCCCATCTACAAAGCAGGAATAACCACAGGTACCTCTGGGGACGCTTGTCAGGGTAGACGTATGCGAATCCACACTGGGGGAAGTGCCTGGACCACAGTGACTAAGTGTTTGGACCCAGGGAAGGGTGGCCTGGTGAGACTTCAGCTCCCAGGGCCTCAGTTCCCCATCGGTGAAGGAGACAGGCTGGGGACGAGCCGCCACACAGGTGATGCACCTGAGGCACTTTGCATGGTACCTGGACCATAGTGGGTGCAAGGTGAGTCTGAGCTGGCGGTGGTGTGTCAGTCCTTCTGTACCTTGGTGGTGGCTGGAGTTAGAGTTCCCAAGTCTTGCCTCCCCCGTAATAGAATTACTCATCCACACCGTTGCCATGGCCTCACATGGGCAGTGACCGCCCACCCCTTGACTTTGGGCCTGAATGGGTGACTTGCTTTGACCAACAGGATGTCAGAGCAGAGGCACGGCTGTCCCTGCCTGGCTGGGAGGGCCCTCTTGGGTGCTGGTCAAATGCTATGAAAAGAACATGTCTCAGTAGCCACTGCCCCTCCAGCCTGGCCTGCAGAATAAACATGCACAGAGCAGACCACAAGCCCCTGCAGCTGCTGGTCCGAGGAGGATGAGAGACACGTGCAACAGACTCAAACCCAATCTGCAGCCAGAGCCTGGAGTCCAGGCCAGCCCAGCCAAGGTGCAGTCAACCCACAGTCCTTGAACATGAGAATAAGTGTTGCCCCTGAGCTTTGGGGTCTTTTGTTCCGTGGCATTATTTTGGTGATAACGAAGGTAACTCCTATTTTACTATGAGAAAGAGAGGTTAAGTGACTCGCTCAAGCTCACGATGCTAAGTCAGGGCTGAAACCCAGGACGGCCCCCTGGGGCACGCCCTCAAGCTGCCCCTCCAGCAGGCTGAGGCAGCGATGCCCACCAGGTGCCCCCCGAGGGGGTGTCACCAAGCAGACCCCAACGTCCACCCCTCCAGCCTCACACTTTCCTGAGAGGAGGCCTTAGTTAGAGTAGCTCCATCAGACTGCATCCGGCCTGCTAACCACAGCTCTGGGACCAGAGCCCAGCTGGCCACAGGATCCCCTGCCCCAAAGGTTACCCTCACCCAGGGCTGGGCATTCTGATTTATCATCCCCTCACACTTCCTTGGCAGGGACAGACCCAGGTGAAATGGAGGAAGAGGGAGAGCAGACAGCAGTCAGAAGAGAAAGTTGCCAGGTTCTTGCTGGGCCACCCTACCTCCTGTACCCAGACAGCAGGCAGCCAGGGAGACAGCTCCTTCGAGTAAATCTACATTCGCCTTGACTGGGAGGCAGCAGGCTTGCGGGGAGCAGGAGGGGGCAGGAGAAGCAGGCAGTCAGCGTCTGTTCCCGTGGACTCACTCCCCACGTGATTCTCTGTCAGGCACAGTCTCCAAACGTGTGCAGGGCCCTCCCCTTCTCTGAGAAGGCAGCTGTTACAGCAGAAAGAGCATGGTGTTTACAGTGAGATGGGTTCCATTCCAGGCCTCATCCCAGCTGCATGACCAGAAATCAGTTCTCTGGGCCTCAAAACCCGGCATAAGGAGAAAAGACTTAAGACCTACCCCCAGGGTTGCTATGAAGACTTCATGGGTTATGAGCACCAGGGCCCAGTGTAAACTCTAAGGCAGTGTAACACATTAGCTAATACTATTCTCTGATGTTAGTCTGTGCCAAGGGTGGTTGCACAAGGACTCAATACTCCGATGGACCAGAGGGAAAAATACACAGATGCTGAAGATGGGTACATGCACAAACATATCCAAAGCAGTTTCCTGCCAATTTAGTCACAGGTGAGGCAGGAACAGCAAATGTGTGGCACGCATACAACCACCTTCTAATTCCCACCCATGGCAGACATCACTAATCAATTACAATACTGTTTGCTGATCAACCCAGAAGGGTCCTCAGAATCCTTTCAGCCCAGTGCATTGGCAGCTGCTATCACCGGTCTGAATTGGCACTAACAGTAAAACCTATTTCTCATCCTTGGTCTAGTCCAGCAGTCTTGTTTTACAGAGCAGAAGCCCAGAGTGAGCAATAGACTTGCCCCAGGTCACACAGGAAGGCACAACAGTAACTCAGGTCTCTAGATTCTTGTGCTTTCCCCACCTCCCCGGAGCCTCTACACCTGCTCTCATTCCCTCTCTCCTCTCCGCTCCTTACTCACCACCTCCAGCTGCCACTCTGGAACCTTCATGTTGTTGTTCCCCCACAGCAAGTCCATTTCCACCTCAGAACTTTGGCTCTTGCCATTTCCTCTGTCTGGAATGTTCCTCTGCCTGTTCTTTGCACTGCCAGGTTCTTCTCAGGCTTCAGGTCTTCACGCAAATATCCCCTCATCAGAGGGAAACACCAGACCACCCCATTGTCACTCTCTCCCGTTATCCCGTTCCTTTATCTGTGTATCACTTTCACTCCCTAGAATCATCTTATTTCTTTGCTTGCTTTAGTTTTCCTTTTATCTGTCTGTTCCGTCAGACTTTAAAGCCCATTAGGTGGTACCTAATGGCTCTGTGTTAGCTGGTTTATTGCAGTGGCTCAAAAAGCTACTGATGAATGAGTGAACGAAGGATGGAGTCTTCCTGTGGGATCCGGTCCTCCTCGATGGAATTGCTCTCTGAAGCCCCAGTACTAACCTGGGCATGGTGCATTGCATGGAACAGACACTTAGGAAATGTCATCCAGTGAAGGAGCTGTCTTGTTTTTAGGGCCTCAGTTTCCACATCTGTAAAGTGAGGCATACGGACAAGTCAACACTCTTCAAACCACGTGGCTGGAAACCCTCTGGAAACGGTTCCCACCGGCTGCTTTGCCGCTGCAGATTTCAAATCAGCCAATGAGCAAACTCCAGATGGGGCAGTGAGGTTTCAGGAAGACGAGTGTCCTCCTTGCAAAGTCCTGTCCTTCCTAATTGGGGTGGAGAGGGAGCAAATCTTTCTTCTGTGGAATAACCGTGCTGGGAGGTGGTAGTTGTCTTCTTTTAACATCCTTATTCTGCAACAGGAAGAGGTTGTCAACCAGATGCAGATGTCAGTCCTGACTTTTTTTTTTTTTTTGGTAATTTTATTGGTAAAGGAAGTGAAGTCTGGGTTCCCCACCCTGGTGCTCTGCGGACATGCCCCAAACAATGAGGCACTTTCCACAAACGAAGAATTAAACCTCCACAGGACTCCTTTGCTTTTGTCTGTTTCCTATTTTGGGCTCCCTTTGAAAAAGTAGTTTTACTGCTTTATAGAGTTTGATGATCTCTGAAGGATCTATCGCCAAGGTCCCGTCCCCATGGCCTCTGCACCCTTGATTCTTGTCACATCTTGGCCCCTGTGCTGCTCAGACTTT
Organism: Balaenoptera borealis; assembly: GCF_965194805.1. Lineage (NCBI taxonomy): Eukaryota > Metazoa > Chordata > Mammalia > Artiodactyla > Balaenopteridae > Balaenoptera > Balaenoptera borealis. The sequence goes on from NC_138868.1 coordinate 16,103,111, forward strand.
CCTCCAAGTCTGGGTGTGCTTGTCCAGGTGTGCAGAGACAGGCTGATGGATCTGGAGGACCCAGAAGGGCTCTGCCCAGTCCAGCTCGGTCCTTCATGCTGGTCTGGCAGTGCCGACTGCCCTCTGGTCCACACACTACTTTCTGGGCTTCTCGGCATCAGGTTTTGTGCCTCTTTCAAAAAAAGACAAAATAACCGCACTTTACGTACATTTGCGGCGGATGCATCTGGGGCCCTTGGCACTGGGAGTCCTTCTTTTTTAGCTGCATTCAGAGAGACCCACTGCCCTGTTCAAGGTCACACAGCAAGGAAAGGTGCAAAGCCAGTTCTTAGAGGTCTCCCTCCCAGCAGCGCCTGATGAGCAGAAACTTCAAGAGCGCTCTGGCAGCCTGTCCCAGACGTGAGAAACGTAAGCCTGTCTCCAGTTTACTCACCCTGTGCTCAGACCCCCGGGCGTGGAGTGCTTGGGCTGTGCCAGGCCCTTCAGGGCACCATCCCAACCACAGACGCAAGCCTGTGTCAGGAGCTCCACTCTCCCCTGTGGACACTGAGGCTTGGGAGGTTTCAGAAATTGCCCGTGATCACAGGAGGAGTCCGAGGTGGCAGAACCAGGATCGGGCCTGAATCTGCTCCACCCTCTTTGTGTCTGTCCCCAAGTCGTGGCTGCAAGTCCCTGTTCGCAGGGCATTCAAGCTGGCCTTTCTCTGCACAGGGTCATTTCTCTAGAAGCAGGCTGGCTGAGCCCCTGTCTTGCAGAAGCAGGGAGAGCCAGGCTGCTGAGACCAGGAGCGGCTGGAGAAAATCTGGGACTCGGAGACATCAAAGCTTCAGGGCCACGCTGAGCGAGACCGGGAGCTGAGCACCGAGCGACAGCAGGCGCCCGCCAGGGGAAGAGTGTGGGAGCATCTGCAAGGGCAGGCCTAGTGCTGGGCAGCGTCACAGAGAGACACGGCTGTGCTCTGTCATTTCACTAATTAACTCACACACAGAGCACTTATCTCTGTCACAGAGCAAAACAAGTAAGTTGTGCCCTTTTGTGCACGGTGCGTGTGTGTGTGTGCGCGCGCGCGTGCGCACTGCTAGGTCCTGGCATTCCTGGGAACCCAGGAGGCCCACTGGTGCCCAAAGCAGCAGCGTCACTGGGCTGGGGGCCGCTGGAGGCATCCCCTCACCTTCCTCGGGTACCCGCTTTGGCGAAGAATCCACCAGCCCCTCCTCCAGCCCAGTGAAGCTATTTCATGAACCTGGCATGTTGCCTTAATGATCGTGATGCCCTACATCCTTCAGGCGTGGGGTGGGCGGGCAGCTGGAGAGGTCATCCTGTCATCTGCTGAGCCCCCATTTCCTCTTGGGCTCCCTTTTTGAGTTCCCTCTTTGAGCTGGGATTGGCTAGCTCTGTAGGGAACAAGAGCTGCGGTAACTGTTCCTCCCACACCAAAGACAGACCCTAAATTCCAACCCTAACTTCTCACTCACCTTAGGTTTCATGTAAAAAGGCATTATCAACCACCTAGAGGGGTGGGATAGGGAGGGTGGGAGGCAGACGCAAGGGGGAGGGGATATGGGGATATAAGCATAGGTATAGCTGATTCACTTGGTTATACAGCAGAAACCAACACAACAACAATGGAAAGCAATTATACTCCAATAAAGATGTAAAAAAAAAAAAAAGGCATTATCAGATCTCACCTTAAACACACCCATGCACCTGGAGACCTTGAGCGGTCTAACCTCAGGGTACTCTGCTCTGAAATACTTCCCTGCCTCTGGCCAGGCTGGGCCCTCGTGGGAATGAATGCCACCCTGCCTTCCCCACCAGGCAGACTGCTGTTCACCGTCCAGTAGCCAGAAAGTGAGTCACTCCTGGAAAGACGGGTCCAGGCCCCGCAGCAGAATTTGCTGCTCCCACCCTGTGTTCTGGCAGCACGTGGTACACCCTCCATGATTCTGTCTGCTTGTTTATCATCCCCCTGGACTGCCCTCCAGGAGACCAGAGGAGTCATAGCTTCTATCATACACCAGAAACAGAAAATGTCTGGAGCCTGGAGGAAGGAAGGAAAGGGCACAGTAATGACAAGCACAGACCTGAGTCCCTACTGTGCACCAGGCACCTTGCTAAGTTCATTACGAGCTCACACTCATTTCATGGTTACTGTAACCTCAGAGAGGTGGAGTCATTTGTCCAAGGTCACACAGCCAGGAAGTGGCCAGGTTGGGAATTTGAACCCGGGCCTACAGATCTGCAAAGTACATACATGCTCTTTGCCCTGGTTAGGCCCTCCTTGCCATGGAGGACAGAACATCCCAGCCTGGAGGCCCATCTGGTGGCGATCTGGGAGGCTTGTTCGGATGAATCACTGAGAGGGGCGTTTCCACCAGGTGCAGCAGGAGAAACAGGCCGAGCACGGGGTTAACCGTGATTGCTGTCACCCCAGGAAGGGAGCTGACCCTTCCATTCTCCTTCTGGGGGGTCCCTCACTTCACCCATAGCTCTCTTCATTAAGGAGCTTGTCAGCACATCAAAATAGTGCTGTGATTCACTCACTGAACAAATAGTTGCAGAGCCCCAACTTTACACCTAAAGCTAAAGAAAATGTTTTTTCAAAAAGCATAAAATATGGTACATGCCATCAAGGAGTTTGTCACTGGACGATTAATTGTGCTTGTATTTCTGAGTCCATCTCCAAGGCTAATTGGAGAGTGTGCTTTCTCCCCGTCTCTCTTTTCTCACATCCTTGGAGTAGTGCGGAGTACCTAACAGAGGCAGTTATGAACCCAAACATCAGATTATGTCAATAATATCAACAGACACTCAATCTCCCAGCTGGACCAGCAACCAGCACAGAAGTGGTGGCTACAGCGTGAGAAGGCTCAGGTGTGCGTGTGTGTGTGTGCGTGTGCGCGCGCACACGCACCTGTGTGTTTAAAACGTGAACCAGGGAAGTGGAGGTATTTAAACCACATTTGTAGAGCAGGAAGTCTGTTATTTTGGGCGATGAGACAGATATTAACCAAATTCTTGAATTATCAATGCCTTCTGGTTTAGTAATATTAAGAAATGACAGTGCAACACGCATCTGCTTATTCCTTTACAATTTAAAGAAAGTGGTATAAACCCCAAAGATTTGAAAATAGATAGTCAAACAAGTCTATGTACATGCATGCTCATGGCAGCACTATTCACAACAACCAAAGGGTGGAAACAACCCAATGCCCATCAACAGATGAATGCATAACAAATTGTGGTATATCCACCCCATGGAATACTACTTAGCTACAAAAAGGAATGAGGTACTGACACATGTCACAACATGGATGAACCTCTAAAGCATCATGCTAAGTGAAAGAAAGGTTACATCCACAAAAGTTACATATTGTAGGAGTCCATTGATATGAAATATTCAAAATATGTAAATCTATTGAGAGAGAAGGCAGATGGAGGAGGTGGAGGAAGAGGAGAATGGAGAGAAACAGCTTAATGGGTGATGGGTTTTACTATGGAGTGACGGAAACGTTTTAGAACGGGATAGGGGATTGCACAAGATTTTCAATGAACTGAATGCCACTGAATCGTTCGGCTTAAAATGGTCACTTTCATGGTACGTGAATTTCACTTCAATGATTTTTTTTTTTTTTTTTTAATTTGTAAGAAGAGCCTGAACTTTCCCAGTGATAAGAAGGCGGCGGGTGGTGCAGGGTACTGGGTTATGAGTCAGGAGCCCTGGGGCTACTCTTGCTCAACCTTTTCTAACCCTGGAACCTAAGGCAATCATTTTTGTGCTTCCTTGCCTCAGTTTCCCCCTCTATAAAACGGGGGCTTGCCGGGCTGTAGGAGGGTCCAGCAGGTGCTAGATAGGGAAGTGATTTTGAAAATTAAGATGTATCAAGCAAACATTTATCGAAGACTCATGGGCCAGTTACTGTGCTCAGCATTTATCGCGTTTCTGTTTTCTCATTCATTCCTCATAACAAACCCATTTTACAGATGAGGATTATGAGGTTTAAAGAAAATCAGAGCTGGAGCCAGAGTTCAAGCCCAGGCTGCTCTACCATGACGCCACACCGCCTCGCTCACGTCATACTCCCTACCATTGTTCAGGAGAGTTGGCTAACGCTGTGCTCAGAGCATCTCGAGATAAACACCAAGCATCGCCCCCTCCAGACTCACGAGTCCACCTCAGCTGCGCACGAATGTTCAGCATCGAGCAAGGAGCCGGGTCATTCTGCCCCGCGTTTCACCAACCAGCTGCCTCTGTGGGCTCTTTGCTCCTCAGATGGCTTCTTCCTGATTTCTTGGCACCCACTGCTATGAATTTCCCTGAAAGTGAACTTCAAATTCAAATCCTTTTTTTTGCAAAAACAACATTATCGAACACTCTCTATGTGCCAAGTGCCATGCTGGGTCCTGGGGATGCAGAGCTGAGTAAGCCCAGGCCCCAGCTTCAAAGACCTTGCAGTGGAGAAAAATAGGAAAATAAATGAGTACTCTCAAGTGTCATAAACTCAGTGATAGACGTCTACTCAGGATATACTGGGTGTGTGTCCAAGGAACTCATGGGAAACTCAGTGTGGTGAAGTGTTAAGAAGGCAGACTGGTCCTAACCCTGCTTCTCTCACAGCTGAGCAGTGCGACTTTGGGCAAGTCACCTAACCTCTCTGTGCTTCACATCTAAAACGAGGCTAATTGTACCTGCCTCAAAGGGTTGTGCTGAGGATTAAATAATTGAAGACATGTGAAGTGCTTAGAACAAGACCTGACACATGGTAACTGCTATACGATTAGTGTTAACTCTTATTATTATCACCCTGGTCTCTGCCTGTGCAGAGTGTAGGCCTGGGGAGGAGTTAAGGCACAAAGTTCAGACAGACACCCAGTGAAACACGATAGATCCAAATGCCAAACTAACTCAGGCCTGTTTTCAGGGGAAAGTCCATGTGCAAATGTGAGTCTTGTGTGAATAAGGGCAATTGGCAGTTATCACAACCATGGTGAGAGAGACGTAGCCCAGGAGACTGTCCCACAAATTCAGATCTACTGGGAAGTGAGAATATCAATTTCCAAGGAATGTCAAATTATATCTTCCTCCCTGTGTAGCTTCCAGGCCCTGGGGAGTAATTTCATGTTCAAACTGCTTTTTAATCCCATGAGATTGCATCCCCCAACCCAACCCACCCCACCCCGTGGTCTCTAGAGGATGCATTTGGACAATTTTACTGGCTCCTATGCTGCAGAGAAATGTGAAAGCCTCAGATCAGATGATGATCCCTGGTGTCTCGTTTCTAGAAAGACAGGTGAAATGAAGAGTATAAGCCTGTGGGATGCTTTTACTTAGGGGATCCTTATGTACAAAGAGGTGTAGGATTTTCTGTTCAATTTCCTGTCTCTTCTCCTGCACCAGGTCTGTCCATCACCACAGCTGTTCCTTGGATCCAGATTCAGAAACACCCATCCCGAGGGCGGTAGGAGCAGGGTTTTGGAGCAAGACAGTGAAGGTTTCCAACCCTCCCTCCACCTCTTCTAGCTATAAGATCTTGGTCAAGTTACTTCACCTCTCTGAGCCTCAGAACCCTCATGTGTAAAATGGGAATAATATCACTTTTCCCATGGGGTTGCTTCAGGAGTGATAAAAATCCAAGTGAGGCACCTGGCACATAGTAGGAGCTTTAAAAAATCAAACCAAAGCTTCCTGAATTACTCAGTTTCTTCTCCTGGCCCCATTCCAGCCTCAGAACTGCAGGAGGCTGCCTTTCAGGATAGCTCCCTAGACTCAAACATTCTAGGGGACCCCTCCCGCTCAGAGCCCTGGAACTCAGCCAGCCCACACTGCCCCCTCTCTTGGGTAACTGGAGTTTGGATCCATCTTCCAATCTGGATGCCACTGGAGGCAACTCTGACTGGATAGCCACTTCCAGTCCGTATCAGCTCTCCCTCCATGCCCAGAGCTCCACAGGGATGATCCCCTCTGTGCCATCGGATGGGGAAACTGATGCTCAAAGGCATTAAATGACTGGCCTGAGGTTACCAGGCCAGTAAGCGGTGCAGCGGAGATCCAAAGCCAGGTATGAATGCCAACCTCTCTAATCCACTCAGCTAGCGTTCCCCAAACTTGAGTCGCTCCCATAACCCCATCACAATATTTGCAATCTCCACACCCGCTGCATACTCCCTTCCTTCACTCATTTTACCTTATTGATATCCCACCTATGTTATTCTTTACTGAATCTTGTTCTTTCCAATGACTTAAAACTAACCCATTTTTTTAAACCTAACCTTGTCTTACGCAATACTATCCAGGAAACCATGGGTTGGAGATGTGAAATATATTTTACCAAATACTCATTCAAATAGCTATATAACCATTAAAATGAAAAGTGCTCTAATTCACGTGAGTTCCACCTAAAATCATCTAACGCATCACAGGCCGTTGACTGCTAATGTACTTCCTCCCCGCTCTGGAAGTGGTGAAGGAACTGGCCTCCCAAAGTTCTGTTTGACTTAGATCTGCCGAAGACTTCTTAAATTATACAGCCAATATTCCAACAGTTGTCGGATTGAGAGTCTGCAGAATCAGAAAATGTTCTTCCAGCCCCAAGACAAGTGAGACAGATTCTTTTTTTAAAAAAAAAATAAATTTATTTATTTATTTATTTACGGCTGCGTTGGGTCTTCATTGCTGCACGTGGGCTTCCTCTAGTTGCGGCGAGCGGGGGCTGCTCTTCATTGCGGTGCGTGGGCTTCTCATTGCGGTGGCTTCTCTTGTTGCGGAACACAGGCTCTAGGCGTGTGGGCTTCAGTAGTTGTGGCACACGGTCTCAGTAGTTGTGGCTTGCGGGCTCTAGAGTGCAGGCTCAGTAGTTGTGGCGCACGGGCTTAGTTACTCCGTGGCATGTGGGATCTTCCCAGACCAGGGCTCAAACCTGTGTGCCCTGCATTGGCAGGTGGATTCTTAACCACTGCGCCATCAGGGAATTCCTGAGACAGATTCTTATAGCGGAACAAGTGACATAAAAAGGCTAGCTCTGACAATTTTCTTTAGAGGTCCAAGGAAGTTTGGGGTTGTATAATGCAAACACCACTGGTGTTGTAGTTAAGCAGCTACATTTCTTGGGGAAAAGCACTGGCTTCTTGGAACCCGCCCAGCCCCCAACAGGCCTAGCTCAAGTTCAGCTGATGCGGGCTTGTTAAGAACGAAGCTGACAAATCCAAAACAGTGTCTTACTCACCTTTGGAGGCCCCTTCCCCTGCCCTCTGCACCCAAAAGGCACTCAATAATTGTTTATGAACTACATATGTTGAACTTCATAAAATACAGTGACTCTTTAAAGGAGGAAGATGTATTGGGTTGAACAGTGTTCCCCCCCAAACGCATGACCATGGGAACCTCAGGATGTGGCCTTATTTGGAAAGTGGGTCTTTGCAGATGTAATTAGTTAGGATGAGGTCATCCTGGCTTAGGGAGGGTCCTAAATCCAATGATTGTGTCCTTATAACAGGAGAGGAAGCACAGAAAAATAGACACACAGAAGGAAGACAGAGGCAGAGATTGGAGAGATGCAGCTACAAAGCCAAACAACGCCAAAAGTTGCCAGCAACCACCAGAAGCTGGAAGAGGCAGGAAGAATTCTTCCCTAGAGCCCTAGATGGAGCACAGCCATTGCCGGCCCCTTGATTTCAGACTTTCATCCTCTAGAAGTGTGAAAGACTGCACTTTTTTTAACGCACTCAGTTTGCAGTAATTTGTTATAGCAGTCCTAGGACTAACACAGAAGGTGAGTACAGAGACCCAGAGAGAGCAAAGGATTGAGCTGAGGTCCCACAATTACTTAATCTGAGATCTGGGACTGAAACTCAAGCCTTCCAGGCTGGGTCTTGATCTCACCTTGAGAGGAACAGAAGCTTCTTAGAAACCAGCAGCTAGCACACGAGGTAGGCGTATCCTACACCCAACCTTCCCTATTTTAATTGGAACACTGGGAAAATACCTGAGACTGTATTTGCCTCAGTGGAAGCAGCTGTTTTTTTTTTTTTTTTTTCACTTCTACATCACAAAGAGCTGTGAAAATTGGCCAGAAATGCCACCTGTCATTAGCCAAGTCTCTCCATGTGTTCTCACTGGCTGTCTGGACAGATGTGCACATCCACATCTCCCACTTAGAGCTGGTTTTTTCCTCTGCCAAGAAGCCCCATCCAGGCATCGATCAGACCCAGCTTTTATGAAAAGCGATAACCAGAGCAGTTCCTTCTGAGTGGGCAACACCAGGCTGCTTCAGCCACTCCCACTACCAACACGTCAGACAGGCACTCCCCATGCCTGCCCCAGGTTGGCTGAGGTTTTCCCTGCTAAATGCAGGCAGCCAGGAGAAGGTCTATTACTTCTCCATAAACTGATTTCCTCCCCCTGAATCTTTCCCAGGCTCCCCGCCACCCCCACCCCGGGGGCTGGGCTGGTTGCTCAGCCCATTTAAACACCCCTGGCTGTTTTTATAGCTCTTACCTCCATCCCAGAAACCAGCAGGGGGTGGGGAGTGGAGAAGTTTTCTTGTTTTCTCCCCTTGCTTCTTCCCTCCCCCCACCACCCCTGCTCCTCAGAAATGCAGTCCACTTGTTGTTTTAGGCTGGGGTGTGTAAATGCCTTTGGACTTGAAAGGAAAATTTAGATCCAAACCTTAAAGATAAACACACCATTGACTGTAAGCATGGCAGCTACCAGAGGGGAGCTCTGAAACCTCAGCCTGGAAAGAATCACTCCTCCGCTGCACACCGGTCCATGAATATTAGTTAAGAGGCTTCTGAGGGAGGGCTAGGCTCAGTGCTGAACTGAGATGAATAAGGCATCCCTCCTTCCTTCCCTCCCTTCCTCTCTCCCTTCCATCCACAAATACTTGTTGGACTCTGCTATTACCAGACACAGGAATGTATTCTGGGTCCACAGGAGTGAAAAAGAACAGCCATGGCCCCAAATGAATTCAACATCTGGAAGCAGAAAGAGTCAAAGAGACAGAGTAAAGATGAGTAGCAATGTAATCTGATAAAGACCATACAGACAGGCTCTGGGCTGGCAACATTCTATCTTTCTTTTCAAGCTTTAATAAATGCTGGTCTAACTTCTATCTCAGGGCTGAGAGAATACTGCTAGAATGGAATTCTGATGTAGGAACAGTGATGGAGTAAGAATTATAACTCTTCACTTGAAGCTGGGTTCATCATCTCCCTGGCCCCTCCAACTAGCTCCTTCCCCATTCTTTGAATTCCCATTGTTTTTCTTAGCAGCCCCAGCAATCTCCTAGGCACCTCAGGTCAAAGACTCACAGCCACGGTCATTTCTGCTCTTGCTCCTCCCAATTTGTACCAAAGTCCTATACAGTCTTCCCATGGTTTCCTGCATCTGCCCGTTTATCTCTACCCCAGCTTCCCTGCTCTACCTGACACCTGCATCCTCTATTGCTTGGATCCTGCAGTAGGCAAGTTGTTCCAGTTTCTCACTTCTTCAGTCCATCCTCTACACCCCTGTCAGAGCAAGACACCTTAGACCACTGGCTTGATCTGAAACCTTCAAAACTCCCACCATGCCCCGAATGGCTGAGCGATTAAATCCAAACTCAGCAATTCAAGGCCTATAATCGGGCTCAAACCTACCTTTCAAATTTAATATTTCACTACTCCTCTACATGTTCCCAGAATTACCATCAAAAGAGATCGTTCCTTCTGTGCTGAAAGTATACACCCCATGCTTTCTCATGTCCAAGTGTTGCCAAATGCTGCCCCACCACCTGAAATGCCATCCTCCCAACCCCAGTCCTCTAAGGCCACCTCAATAAAGGCTTTGTCCACCCCTCTCTCACTTTTGTCCCCTAAAAAGTCTTAACTATCCTTGTGGATTTTGCTTCTGGCACCATTCATACCGTACTTTAGTGTTATAGTCTGTAATTACTCCCTTTCTTTTCTTTTTCTTTTAAGACTGTCTGTTATTTTATTGCACAGATTTCATGTTTTTATTGAAGAATAGTTGATTTACAATGCTGTGTTAGTTCCAGGTGTACAGCAAAGTGATTCAGTTTTATACATACATATATATACATATATACATATATAGTTACAAGGCTGAATTCCTAGGGGCAGAAACCAGTGAATACCTTTTAATACCCAATAGGGCCCAGAAAACATCAGGTTCTCAGTTAATGGGTGATTAATGAAATCACCTCCACTGTTCCTCTCCCCATACACTATCCCCACCACTCTCCCCTACCGTCAAGAGGTTGGTATACCAGTTGACCATAGCAGCTCAACGTCAAAGTAATAATATTTTAAAAATGTTATACAGGGCTTCCCTGGTGGCGCAGTGGTTGAGAATCTGCCTGCCAATGCAGGGGACACGGGTTCGAGCCCTGGTCTGGGAAGATCCCACATGCCACGGAGCAACTGGGCCCGTGAGCCACAATTACTGAGCCTGCGCGTCTGGAGCCTGTGCTCCGCAAAAAGAGAGGCCGCGATGGTGAGAGGCCCGCGCACCGCGATGAAGAGTGGTCCCCACTTGCCGCAACTAGAGAAAGCCCTCACACAGAAACGAAGACTCAACACAGTCATAAATAAATAAATAAAAGAACGTGAATTTCTAAAAAAAAAAAATGTTATACAAAATAACACTAAAAATGTTTATTTGTTATTAATTAATGTTTAAATAATAACTTGAAAAGTATAAACAGCAATAATTAAATCAATAGCTTCGTGCATACTCAGGGGGAGCTTCCCTAGTAAAGTCCTCAGTATAATTTTCTCTCACCATTTCATCTTTCCTCCCACTATTTTGGGGACCAGTCTAGACAAACTGAGGGCCCCTACCTCCCAGCTAGATGCTAGGGTTCTCCCTAATTAGCTCCCACCTGTAGACCCCCAGCTGCCTCTCCCCCAGGTTCTTGAGCCCACCTGGCAGAGGTGTGTGTGTGTGTGTGAGCAATGCTCACCCGCCAGCAGGTCTTTCCTGGGGGAGGGGGGAGTCCTGTCTTGTGTCTCTGTTCCTCCAGATCCTTGGCTCCTACTTTGGGCCCTGTAATCCATTCTCCATGAAGCAGCCAGAGATTTATTTAAAATGCAAATTAGGACCTGGAGCTCCTTTGCTTTAAACCCTTTGAAGGTTTCTCATTGCACTTAGAATAAAACTCAGACTCTTCATTGCCTGTGGCCCACTAACCTGTCTCTTTTCCCCCTGTCTCGCCCCCCACCCAGCCAGCCACGTCGAGCTTTGCTTCTCTGAGTCCCTGAACACACCTCAGAGCCCCTGTGTTTGCGGTGCCCTGATGGGTTCCTGACCCATCAAAGGCCCCGGGGATCAGCGCAGTGTTCCCCATTCTACTGTCTTCTCCACCCGCTGAGGGACCTTCCCCCACTTCCTAGTGAGGCAACTCCAAGAGCTCCAGGGTAGTTTAAGTAGAAAAGGGAGAGAGCAGGGGCTCTGTCTTTGTCCAATACTTTCCTGGGTGCTAAGAATGATTATATTAAAGTTTTCAAGTCCAGTGCTGGCCACCAGGACCTGTGTTCAAATCCTAGTTTTACCCCTTACTAGCTGTATAGCCTGGGCAAGTTACTCTATCTTTCTGTGCCCCAGTTTCCTCATGTATTAAACTGGAACAAAGATGGGAGCTCATCTTCGGATGGACATCAAGATAACCTCATCAACGAGACACTGTCCTGCCCTGGGTCTTGCTTAGAAAGACCGTGGGTCTCAAGGGCACCCAGTTCATCCCACAGACCTCATCCCTCTGGCACAGAGCTGGCTCCTTCATCCATGAAACTTCCTTCCCTCCCATCCACATTAGAGTCTGGTGGACCCCTCAGGTCTGCAGAGGGACAAACAGCTCTCAGAACTGGAGTGGGGACTGGAGTATGGGGTGGAGGAAATTGGCCCCAAGTCACGTGGCAGCAAGAGACCAAGCCAGGCTCCAATCTGGCATCCAGTGCCTGGGGTGGTGGACAAAGCAGGTGACCCCTGGCACTGGTGGCTCCTGGAACACGTCTTTGAGAGGTTCCACCTGCTCAGAACCCAAGCTCAGTGCTCCGCAGACCTCCTTCCGAAGGACCACTGCAGCTGAGTTTCTCCCTTGTTCGTGGAGATGGTGGGCCCAGGACTTTGGGAAACATACTGGAGGTCCTTTTCAGCCAGAGCCAAGCCAGAAATAAAAAGCTTCTGTGGGGAGGAAAGCGGTGCTTCCCCAAAGCCTGGTCCAGCTCCTCTCTCTGGATAAATAAGGCACTAACAGCCCTGCTTCGTGAAGGTGGCCTAGAAGGTCCAGGGAGGTTAAATGATGCTCCCACGGTCACTTAGCGGACAGTCGGGGGACCTGGAGCTAGAAGAGTAGCCACTGCCTGGAGGCAGCACTTGGTATGTGCCAGGTGCCTAGAACCATAAGGGTGGTCATTCCACGGGTGAAGAAATGGGGGCTGGAACAGGGCAGAGACTCCCCCAAGGTTACAGGGAAAACTGGAGCTGGGCTTCCTCTGTCTTCTGCAGTCTCAGCCACTGCCCGGAGGTACTCGGCCCACGGAGATATTTATTATCTTCTCCACTATTCCCCACCAAGTCTCGGAGCTAGGGTGGCTTCTCCAGATGCTGTATGCATGCTATTTTATTGCACAGGTATTTATTGGGTGCCTTCTATTCGCCCGGCTCCAAGCTAGCAGAAAGGGATGCACCAGTCAACAAGCCAATGCAGAAGCACACGCTCCACGGAGAGACAGGCGTAAACAAAGAATAAAAGAACCGTGAGTTATCCTAAGTTCTGTGGAGGATGCAAAGAAGGGCTGCAGAGAATGGTAATCTAATATTTTCATTCAGAGAAGGCTTTTCTGAGGAGGTAATATTTAGTTTATGATTTTAACTAACGATTGTGGAAATTTTCAAACATACACACAGAGAGAATACCACAATGGACCCCCGTGGACCAATCACTCAGCCTCAACAATCCTGCCATTCTTATTCTGATGCTATTCAAAAATAAATAAATAAGCATGTGTAGTTGAAAAAGCATTAGACTCGGGGTCAGAAGATCTGAGGTTAGGTCCTGGCGCCACCCTTAACCAGCTGTGTGGCCTGGGGCTGTAGGTCAAGCCCCCTGCAATCCCCGAGGCCCCGAAGCCCCGGTGGGGTCCCTGCATGGTAGAGAGCCATTGTGGCCTTCTGGAAATCTCCCTTCCCAGGAGACAGCCTTCCCTGAAAACACTGCGCCTCTGGGGGGAAAGCTCTGAGAGTGGCCCTGATTTAGGATCTGACAGACGGCCTAAGAGGTCCCGACCCACACCCATCCCCAGTCCTGGGAAGCCACTCTCTCAGGGAGGGGACCACAGAGGGCCTGGGGGATATCTGGTCCAAGTGGGGAAACCAGAAACTTCCACAGGCAGGTGTCACCCAGAGTTCTGCCAGGCAGCCCAGGAAGAGGCTCCCTGGGGAGATCAGTCACAAACACATTGTGCGCAAAGCTTCCCAACACCACGCAAACACAAGCCCGTTGGTCAGTCAGGAAAAGCCCTGGGCTGGGTTGCTCGTTCTCTCACAGACAGAGGGGCTTGTCCAGACCCGAGCGCTGGTCTCCTGCAATAACCTGGCTTTCACTCACAGCACATGGGTTGTGTTGACCCTGACCCAAGGGCTCAGATGAAAATCAATTGAGCCAGAAGAGGTTACGATCCTGGCTCTGGCGCCTCTGGCAATTCCTTTTGAACCTCAGTTTCTCCATCATCAAAATGGGTGTTGTAATCCCCATATGGTCATCCTGAAGACCGGGATCGGAAAGAGCATCACGAATCTTGAGGCATGTGCCCTCGAGAGAGGCTGTTTGGGTGGCAGAGATAACGCGTGGCTCACAAATGCTGGCTAAGTCCTCTGATAAACGCAGGGGACGTCGAAGAGCAGCTCTGCAAGCGGCTGCCTGGGTTCAAATCCTGACTCTGCCACTTGCTGACCGTAACCCTGGGCAAGGAGCATTGCTCCCCCTGCCTCTGTTTCCTCTCCTGCAGGAAGGGAATAATAGTAGCGGCCACCTCACAGGGTTGTTGTGACCACAGAGATCATGGCCGGCACATCATAAACACTCAACCAATGCTCCTCTTGATAACAGCCTGGCCCTGGTCATCTGCCCTTTCCCCACCACTGTGTCTCCTCCCCACTCACGAGCCATTGCTTGTTCTCCCACACTGTGAGGGGCTAATAGATGTTTCTGGAATTGAAGTGCAATTGAATGGGGGCTGGGGAAACCTAAGGGAAGAACGAACTGGCTGACCTAATAAAACCGCTAAACCCAAGGTTGGCGCTGGGCTGCGGTTGTGCTGTTTGCACCATGGGTGTGGGCTGTGCAAGGGCAGTGGGGTCGGGGACAGGCTCCTGGGGCCGAGAACACCCCTCTCCCTCCCAGACCGGTTTAGTCTGGTTTTCCAGGGGGACAGGGTTCAGGGAGGTCTTGGGCAAGGCTGAGGAATGTTCCACAGGCCCTTTGGGGAGGGGGCAGGAGGGGTCTACAGACTCACAAGGGTTCCATTGTGTCCTCTCCACACCGGCAGGCCCAACAGTGGCCGGGTCTCTGGGGAGCTCCCAGAAGAACAAAGAACTGAGGGAGGGGAAGGGTGAGGAGGGGGCAGCACTGGCTGGGACGGAGCCTGGGAGAGGGGGCGGGGAGGGGGGTGCCATAGGCCAAGTCACAGAGGCCAGGGTGGGAGGTGACTTCCCCGCGCTGGGCTCCCCTGGTCGACCCCAGTCCCCCCTCAATTCAGTGAGGGATGGGAGAGACTAGAAAAGCAGGAGACGGCCAAGCCTGGACGGGGCTGAATAAAAGTCTTTTATTTGTCTTAATATCCCTTAAATGCACAAACTTGAAACCCTAAACCCTCCCTCTCTATTTCTTTTGGACGTGGCTGGTGCCTGGCAGAATTCTCCCTCTTGCCTTAGCTCCTGACCAAAATTATACCAGTTTCCTGTTTAAAAGTCTCCAATTGCATGGGCTTCTGAGATGCTCAGCATCAGCCCCGGGGATGGCTGGGGGTAGGGCGGGGGGTGGGCTTCCCAGCAGCTAGCGATGCAGACACCAAATGGGGGGCACTGGGGTGGCTGGGCCAGGGCCAGGGGTGGGTGGGTGAGGGTACCAGCCCCTAGCAGGATAGGGCAGTGGTTAGGCTCCGGGAGGGGCATGCTCTGGCACCTTCCTGTGACTACATCCTGGTTCGGCTACTTTCCAGCTGGGCGACCTTGGGGAAGCCACTGAATCCTCCCAACTCCTGCTTTCCCCATCTGTAAAATGAGGATGGCGGTGACAGTACCCGTGTCCCAGGGCTTTCAATGAAAGATGCCTGGGAACTGCTCACAGCAGCGCCTGGTCCAGGGTGTGACTGAGTAAAGAGTGACTATTATTATGATGCTAATGATGGCACCATTTCAGAATAATCCTCAACCACAGACAGTGATTTCCCAAGAGCCAAGTGTGGGAGGGCACTGTGCCCCTTGACCCTCTTCAATGACAGCCAGCGATTAAGCAGATATGAGGGAGGCTGGCCTGAAGAGCCTTTCTTGAAGTGTGTTCAGATGTTAAGTGCACCAGCAGAAAAAGGCCCTGTGATCAGTGAAGTCTGGGAAATGCTGGCTTAACCCAAGTTAAATAGGATCTTTTGTGTGGGACTCATCAGCGCCTTTGTTTGACCCAATCCGCATCTTGAATCTCCAGAAAGGGAGGCAGAATACACGCTGGTTCCCAAACCTCTCTGCTTCACAACAGTTTAGAGCCAAGGGTTAGTGTTCTATGTCATCCACTCAGGGAAAGGCTGGATGTTGCTCTACCTTGGGCCTGGGAGTGTTATTAATTCCTGTTTCATTTATTCACACTTTCCTGTCTTCATGAGGCCTTTCCCCTCCCTCATTCACATCTGCACTCCACAAACCATTCATGAGAACCTCATCCCACCAGGCCCTGCACTAGGCACAAGGTTGATCAAATGATGCATCTGGCACAGAAACAGTCCTGAAGAATCTTTTTGTCTCATCAGGGAGACATTGTAACTGTGTCTATCCCCTTCCCCATTTTTGATAATGGCAAGGACTCTTCTCCCAGATGCTCAGGCCCAAACTCTCAGCCACTCTCTATCCCTCCTGCTCATCATCCTTCACATCCATCAGCAAAGCCCTATGTCCCAAATCTAATCATGGCTCACCGTTCCTAACTACTACTGCACTAGTCCCAGTGCCCGTCATCTCTTGCCTGGATATTGCAGTTGCCTCCTCACTGATCTCCCAGCTTCCCTCCTTCCTCATCAGTCTTTTCTCCACAGAGTTAAACAGAATCAGATCATGCCAGGCCCCTGCTTAAAACTGTCTAATGGCTTTCTCTCACACTAAACCAAACCCAAACTCCTTGCTTTGTCTTCTAAAGCCCGCCATGATCCCACCTTACCCAGCAACTTGCACACAATTCACCCTGCTATTCGCTATCCTCCAGCTCTGCCAGTTTCCTTTCAGATCTCACCCCAGGGCCTTTGCACTTGCTGGTCCCTCTTCCTGCCATGCTCATCCTCTGGAGCTTCACACAGACGTCAGGAGTCTGTTTAATTATCCACCTTCTCTAGGAGACCCTCCTTGACCACCCCATCCAAAGTAGCTCCTCCCATCCCAGGGGTCATAGTCGCTATCACATTTCCCTCTCTCCTTCATAGGACTACCTCCATTTGAAAGTTTTGTACTTAATTTGTTTCCATGTTTCTTTTCTCTCTTCTTTCACTGAAAGGTAGGAAGCTCCATGAGGGCACGGGATTCCCTTATGCATTGTTCTAGTCTTAGTATCTGGCATAAAGCCTAGCCATAGAAGGTGTCCCAGCAATATTTGCTGATAGGATGAGTGAGGAAGAATGCTCAGTAGACAGCGGTGGGGACAGTCACTGGGTTGTAGCATCGCCAAGGATGATCCCTGGTCCTGGTCCAACTGGGAAAACACTCCTGTGCGTCATCAGCCACAGGCTCCAGGTCCTGAGCAAACAGCCAGGAG